>NC_090392.1:44007909-44654270 GCF_036365525.1 Heterodontus francisci
TTGGAAACACTTATACACACAAAGGGTTGTAGAAGTTTGGAAGTATCTGTGACAAATAGCAATTGGTGCTGGAACAAATGTAAATGTTAAAATTGAGATTGATAGACTTTCGTTAATCAAAGTTATTTAGGGATATGGACAAAAGCTGGGTACATGGAGTTAGGTCACAGATCAACCATGATTTCATTGAATGGTGGAACAGACTCGAGGGACTAAATGGCCTCCTCCTGTTCCTATGTGACTTGAATGCATGATTTGAATTGCATGTGTAGAAAATGGATGAGATGAATAAATCAGTTTCTGTTGCAATGAACATAAGTCAAGCCCTTCTCAAGATGAATATAATAATGTCAGGGTAAGGGAATGCAACCTGTGATTAAACATTCCTGAAACTGAAATTTTGGCATAGATAGTAATTCTCCTATGATGGGCGGGAGAGGGTTGGGCCAGGATGGGTGTGAGTGAAAGAACTCCATTCACACTGGGAAGCTCACGATGGGTAACACCATGTCTGCTCTCAATTGGACTAAGGAAGAGGATGAGAATGAGGATCATCAGCAGCCAAGGTGTACTGTCAGGGAAGCTGCAGGTGGAAATAGAGGAGAGAACACCAGAGGGATCGAGGTCACAAGAGACACTACCCATCTAACAGGATCTACAGATAGAGGCTTAGCTTCCTAGCAGAGCAGTGTTTCCGGAGGCTGAGGTTGTCATGCCAGTTGGTGTCAGATATCTGGAGCCACCTGGAGGAAGATCAGCTGCTTGCTGGACCTGGTGGCTGTGCATTACCAGTGACCGTGAAAATTATCATCACAGTCAACGTTTTTACTTCTGGTTCCTTCCAGGGCTCTGGAAAATATCCAGGATCTCCCAGTTGATTGCACACAAAAGTGGTGGTTGCTTGGTGACAAGAGGCCCCTTCAAACCTTGCTGATGATACCTCTGTGGGACTCTGTCAGTGACCCCCAAGAGTGCTACAACATGAGCCATAGGAAACCAGAGCAAACTTTCAACATGTTCAAGTTGTGTTTCAGGTACGTGACAGTTCCAGACGTGTCCTTCAGTACTCACCAGTGAGGATCTCCAGGATAATTGTAGTCTGTTGTATTCTGCACAACGTAGCCCAGCAGCAAGGATTAAAGGTGTAGGATGAACAAGCCACATCTGATGAGGATTCCAATGGTGAAGAGGAAGGTAGGGTACCCTATGCCAGACCAGCCAATCATATTGTTGCTTGGGAGGCCAGTGATGCCCTGAAAGCTCTCAGGTTCAGATGGCACAGAGCAGAAAATAGAGAGTAGAGGTTGAGGATAACCTTTATGTAGACAGAAGGTGGGAAGTGGTGTTTCACAGGGATTGGTGCTGGGACCACTGTTATTCTGAATTTAATTTAATGATTTGGATTCAGGAGTCAGAGTACTGTATCAAAATTTGTGAACAATACTGAATTGGGGGTATATAGTTAATACTGAGGTGGACTGTGACATTTATCTTTATATTTATATTTAAATACTGGATCAGTACTGTCAATTCTTTCATAATTTTGAAAAGTTCCATTAGGTAAATTCAGAGCCTTTCTTTGCCAGGGAAAAGATTGGGCAACTTTCCACTCAAGCTCCTGATAGCTTCTCAAAAACAACTGCTACTGGAAGTTAGCAATGTTTGTCTCTGGGTTCTGCCCCTCACATGATGTTACAGCTCCCACTGTTCTACCACCAGAGGGCAGCATCTCTCATTGGAGCCACATGGGGCAGTACTGTACAGCGGAGCTTTAGTAGACTTGATACCCCCTAATCCCTGTCAGTCAGTCAGTCAGAAGGTGAGTCATTCTCCTACTAGCCACAGATATAGACCGAGAAATATGTCAGCATCTGTAACTATAACCAAATGAGACTTTGCAATGGGAGAGACAAATTAAATTAAATCCTCAATTTGATAGGGGTGCTCAAAATCATGAACATTTTGATAGAATAAATGACCAAATGGGTCATTTTCAGCTTGGCAGTCTGTAACTAGCAGGCTCAATGCTGAGCCCTCAGCTATTTACAACCTACATCAATAACTTAGATGAAGAGACTGAGTGTAATGTATCTACGTTTGCTGATACAAAGTTGTGACGAAGATGCAAAGAAGCTGCAGAGGGATAGAGGCAGGTTAGGTGAGTGATTAAAAACATGACAGACTAAATATAAAGTTGGGAAGTGCGAAATTATACACTTTGGTAGGAAAAATAAAAAAAAAAACTGAATTTTTTTTAAATGATGAGAGACTGGGAAACGTTTGTATTCAGAGGGTCCTGCATATCCTTGTACATGAATTACAGAAAGTTAACATGCAGTGTAGTGTTGTAGTGTTTTGAAATTGCAATTGCATCATGCATTGTGTACTCTAGAGGCTGTTGTAGAGCACACATGCTGGCAAAGAGAGTGTGAAACTAAGAGAAGAATAAAAGGAGAAGCCTTTATGTTCAGCTGCTGCAGTCTTTGTCTCTCTGTCTCTGCCTCATACTTTAAACTAAACTCGGCTAGGCCTCACTCAAGTCCCGAGAATATCACAAAGGTGATGTGGTAAACAGAAAAAGGATGAAAAAAATGGAAATATTGCTATCAGGTATGAAAATTTTGGAAGGTTTTTGTCTACTTTCACAGGCAATATTTTAACTTGGAAACTGCTATAGTGACACATAGGAGGCTTGTACACTGTATCCTCACACACTGATCTCTCCAAAATAACCATCCAATCAAAACAAATATAAAATCTCGGATCACTGCAGAGGAAGTTTCCTCTGAAAGGAACATGATCCCGGATCCATGTCACTGCGTTGCTGATGATTGCGTTGTCTAGGCCCAACCTACCACCTTTAGATGTGCTTTCAGAGCCATCAGCCATATCCCTACATTGGCAAAGGTGGCTGCAACATTTCAATGGCTCGATGGTAGGTTTCACAATCACAGACGACACAAGGAAAAAGGCCTTGCTTCTACATTATGGAAGTGAAGAATTAGAAGATATCTTTGAGACACTTACGCCTGAGCAGAATGACTACAACACAGAAAAAAATGCACTGATGACCTACTTCACGCCCAAGAAAAACACCCTATATGAAACCATTGTCTTCCAACACAATAAGCACAAAGCAAAACAAGACAATTGACCAATATTGCACGCGCTTGAGGCAACCAGCAGCCAAATGTGACTTTGGTGATGTTGAACATGCTGAACAGGAAATCAAAACGCAAATTATCGAAGGCTGTCTCTCCAATCAATTATGCCGAAAAGCGCTCGAGAAAGACGGAAAGCTGTCAGCGCTGTTGGAGTGAGCAAAATCGCTATCGCTCTCAGAGTTCAGAGCTACTGAAGTTGGGGCTAACGGTGAACACCACACTCTAAGTTCAACCCCTGTGAACACATTCATTGCTCACGTGCCAGGAAACCACCAGCAAAGCAACAACAGCCTTCTCGCAAACAAAGTTGTGACTTTATCCAAAGAATGTTTTCACTGTGGCGGTGCTTACCCTCACTGGACAGAGTGACCTGCTACTGGTACGTAAGTTTAGTCAACCTTGTAAGAGCTTTGAAGTTTAATAAATGTAGGTTTATGCAACCTTGTAGGAGTTTAGCAGGTTAGTAAAGGCCGAGAAGCAAAGCATGATTGTTAACCCTGCTTAAAAGATGTCAATACTTGCATGAATGATTGTATTAAATCCTACCCTTTGTCTATCTGAAGGCTGGAAAACATGTTTTCTGGTATGGACCTTGGTGTATAGAACAATAGGATAATTGTAAACCAATGAAGTCGGAGCTGTGGATCGTGAGAGATGTATACGTTTGCTGTATGCCTATAGATGGACAATGGGATAATTGTAAGCTAATTAACTGTGCTCAACCAAGGTTTATACAATATGGCAAGAGGCCAGAGATAGAGGATATAAAGGATGAGCCCCTTAAACTAGGAGGTGCACACACCAAGAAGGCGACAAGATGATGGTCAACAGAACACAGCAAGAGACAGTGCCACAGTCATTCAGACTTTGTTCAGTATTACGATTTTGTACTCGTGTATTAACTTAATAAATCTGTTTAACCTGATTCAACTCACCTGTACCTAGAGTGGTCTTTGGTTGGTCACAAACAGGTCTCAAAAATATAGATTCCAGCAGGAAACCTATAGGTAAACAGTGTAAAGCTTGTGGAAAATCCAACCACTTTACTCGTGTTTGTCGCTCATCAGCAAAATCAACTACTAAGACCAATACCAACAGAAGGGTGCCAAGTATGTGTACCACAGCAAAAAGGCAAGAGAATGTAGCTAAAGTAATGGCAGATAATCCTGAATGTACTTTTGTCCTCACTCTCAGACACAGCAAACAGCCACGTGTGACAGCGACCATTGGCTGCTCGGATATAGATGCTCTCAGACACAGGAGCGTCTGTTAAAGTCATGGGAGATAAAACTTTCAACAAACTTCAGGATTGTCCCATTCTCTGCAAACCAGGGAATGCGAAAATTTTCCCTACAGTCCCTCCTAGGGACTTGTGAAACACCAGTGTCATTCAAAGGCACTAGAACGAAAGCTCTATTCGATGTCATATCTGGAGAATGTGACACACTTATCAGTTTCCAAACAGCAACAGATCTGGACATGATTGTAGTCACATACGCGATTCCCTCGCGTAACAAAAACATTCTCGAACTGTATGCTGATCGCTTCACTGGTATCGGAAAGCTGAAAGGTGTAACATGTAAACTGCATGTGACCCTAATATGCCCCCAGTTGTGCATCAACGACAACGAATACCATTTCATGTCAGGAAACAGACAGAAGGAACCTCAATGCCTACTTGACCTTGACATTATTGAGAAAGTTGGGGATGAGTCTACCCCTTGGGTCTCACCCATACAAGTCATCAAGAAACCCAAGAGTGAGAACCCGATTAGAACCCGCATTGATGTGTGATCACCAAACCAAACCATACAATGAGAAAGACACTCGACACCAAAATCAATGACATCTGAGAGAAAGTGAATAGTGCTCAACACTTGGCTAAACTTGACCTCAATGCAGGATACCATCAAATTGAGCTTGCAGAAGAATTGAGATATCTTACTGTATTCTCTACACACATCGGTCTTTTCTGATACAAGAGGCTCAACTTTGGAGGAAGCTCAGCAACTGTGGTATTTCAGCATTTGATTCAATCTGCACTTCGAGGACTTGAAAGCACGCTGAACATCAGTGATGACATTCTCATCCATGGTCACACCGAAAAAGTACTCAAGACATGCCTCCATGCATGTCTCAGAGAATGTAACCTCACCTTGAAAAAGACAAGCGCTTGTTCAATGAACGCAGAATTGAATTCTTCAGTCATGTGTTCAGTGGTGAGGAGTATCACCAGATCCACAGAAAATTGAAGCCATTAGCAAACACAGCAGATCCTACAAATGTGCGGGAAGTCTGGAGTCTGCTAGGACTCATCACATACTGCAGTCGCTTCATTCCGCGCCTGGCTATGCTATCTGCCCGCAATGCCATCTGACAAGAGACCACCAAGTGGGAATGGACTAAATCACACAAACAAGTGATATACCTGATCAAACAACTCTTATTAGCAAGTTGCACAAATGCCTATTTCGACCCTAAGAAAACCACCCAGCTAGTTGTAGATGCAAGCCCGGTTGGCTTGGATGCAATTCTCATACAGAAAGACAAGGCAGGTAACCCATCAATCGTTGTGATGACAAGCAGATCATTAATGCTTGTAGAGCAACAATATTCACAAACAGAGAGAGAAGCTCTTTCAATCACATGCGGTATCTTACACTTCCATCTCTACTTATCTTCTTTGGCCTCTTTGTCTCGGGAGACAATGGGTAAGTGCCTGGAGGTGGTCAGTGGTTAGTGGAGCAGCGTCTGGAGTGGCTGTAAAGGCCAATACTAGAGTGACAGACTCTTCCACAGGTGCTGCAGATATATTTGTTTGTCGGGGCTGTTACACAGTTGGCTCTCCCCTTGCGCTTCTGTCTTTTTTCCTGCCAACTGCTAAGTCTCTTCGACTCGCCACACTTTAGCCCCGCCTTTATGGCTGCCTGCCAGCTCTGGCAATCGCTGGCAACTGACTCCCATGACTTGTGATCAATGTCACAGGACTTCATGTCGCGTTTACAGACGTCTTTGAAGCGGAGACATGGACGGCCGGTGGACCAGTGGCGAGCTCGCTGTACAATGTGTCCTTGGGGATCCTGCCATCTTCCATGCGGCTCACATGGCCAAGGCATCTCAAGCGCCGCTGACTCAGTAGTGTGTATAAGCTGGGGGTGTTGGCCGCCTCGAGGACTTCTGTGTTGGAGATACGGTCCTGCCACCTGATGCCAAGTATTCTCCAGAGGCAGCGAAGATGGAATGAATTCAGACGTCGCTCTTGGCTGACGTACGTTGTCCAGGCCTTGCTGCCGTAGAGCAAGGTACTGAGGACACAGGCTTGATACACACGGACTTTTGTGTTCCGTGTCAGTGTGCCATTTTCCCACACTCTTGGCCAGTCTGGACATAGCAGTGAAAGCCTTTCCCATGCTCTTGTTGATTTCTGCATCTAGAGACAGGTTACTGGTGATAGTTGAGCCTAGATAGGTGAACTCTTGAACCACTTCCAGAGCGTGGTCGCCGATATTGATGGATGGAGCATTTCTGACGTCCTGTCCCATGATGTTCATTTTCTTGAGGCTGATAGTTAGGCCAAATTCATTGCAGGCAGCCGCAAACCTGTCGATGAGATTCTACAGGCACTCTTCAGTGTGAGATGTTAAAGCAGCATCGTCAGCAAAGAGAAGTTCCCTGATGAGGACTTTCCGTACTTTGGTCTTCGCTCTTAGACGGACAAGGTTGAACAACCTTCCCCCTGATCTTGCGTGGAGGAAAATTCCTTCTTCTGAAGACTTGAACGCATGTGAGAGCAGCAGGGAGAAGAAAATCCCAAACAGTGTGGGTGCGAGAACACAGCCCTGTTTCACGCCACTCAGGATAGGAAAAGGGTCTGATGAGGCGCCGCTATGCTGAATTGTGCCTTTCATATTGTCATGGAATGAGGTGATGATACTTAGCAGCTTTGGTGGACATCCGATCTTTTCTAGTAGTCTGAAGAGACCACGTTTGCTGACGAGGTCAAAGGCTTTGGTGTTTTCAATGAAAGCAACGTAGAGGGGCATCTGTTGTTCGCGGCATTTCTCCTGTAGCTGGCGAAGGGAGAACAGCATGTCAATGGTTGAAAGCCACACTGTGCCTCAGGGTAGCTCGGACAGCTTCTGGAGCCTGTTTAAAGTGACTCGAGTGAAGACTTTCCCCACTATGCTGAGCAGGGAGATTCCACGGTAGTTGTTGCAGTCACCGCGGTCACCTTTGTTTTTATAGAGGGTGATGATATTGGCATCGCGCATGTCCTGTGGTACTGCTCCCTCATCCCAGCACAGACAAAGCAGTTCATAGAGTGCTGAGAGTATAGCAGGCTTGGCACTCTTGATTATTTCAGGGGTAATGGTGTCCTTCCCAGGGGCTTTTCCACTGGCTAGAGAATCAATGGCATTACTGAGTTCTGATTTTGTTGGCTGTACGTCCAGCTCATCCATGACTGGCAGAGACTGGGCTGTATTGAGGGCGGTCTCAGACAACATTCTCCCTGGAGTACAGTTCTAGGTAGTGCTCAACCCTGCGGTCCATTTGCTTGCGTTGGTCAGTGATTGTGTCTGCTGATTTAGATTTGAGGGGGGCGATCTTCTTGATGGTTGGCCCAAAAGCTCTCTTCATGCCATCATACATTCCTCTGATGTTTCCGGTGTCTGAGGCCAGCTGAATATGACTGCATAGGTGTTGCCAGTAGTCTCTACTTATATGGAAGTGAATTTAAAGTAATAACTGATCATAGACCACTAGTGAGCTTGTTCAACAATCCACATAGCAAATCACCCACTTGAACAGAACATTGGATACTCAAACTACAAGAGCACGAGTTCCAGGTTGAGTATCAGCCAGGCAGGCTCAACCCAGCGGACTATCTTTTGCAACATCCGCTGCTGACAGTTGGCCCTACTAGTCATGAGGAAAAGGTTGCTGAGCAACATCTTAACTACGTAAGCATCAATGTGGTGCCAAATTTGCTGAAACTAGCTGACATCAAAACAGCAACAAACAAGATGATGAGGCTTTACAACTGTGTATGGAAGCTATGGAATCATGAAACTGCAAAGGTGTGATCGAAAAAGCACCCAGAAACGAAATCACTCACATACTACAAAATCTTCACAATGTTCGAAATGAGAAAACGGTTACAACCACATTTGATCTCATATTACACAACAACTGTATTGTCATTTCAGACACATTAACGGAATGTGTTGTCGATATAGCACATGAAGGACACCAAGGAATTGCCAAAAAACTCCTTAGGGAAAAGGTATTGTTCTCAGGAATCGACCGCATGATAGAACACAAAATCAGTCAGTGTTTGCCATGTCAAGCAGCCACGATGTCAAATCTTCACAAACCTCTCAAGATGTCTGAACTACCTCCAGGACCATGGATTGAAGTCAGTATTGATTTCACAGATGTGCCCACAGGTGAACACCTGCTTGTTGTCACTGATGACTGCAGCAGATTCCCAATTGTGCAATTCGTTATGTTAACTTCAACGAAAGCAGTCATCCCAAAGCTTGACCAGATCTTCGCTTTGTTTGGAATCCCTCAATCGGTAAGAAGTGACAATGGACCCCATTCAACAGCGATGAGTTCAGTAAATTCACAAACTACCTCGGGTTCACTCGTAGGAAAATTACACCCCACTGGCCAAAAGCTAATGGTGAAGTCGAGAGATTTATGCAAACCTTTAAAAAAGTGATATGTACAGCTACAGCAGAGAACAATTCATGGAAGCAAAAACTATAATACTTTCTTCGTAATTACAGAGTGACTCCTCAATTGACTACTGGAAAACTTCCAGCTACACTCATCTTTGCACATCCTATGAGCACACGTCTTCCTGAGCTACCCTACGGAGCTAATGATCAACATGTATACGAACGCGATCAAGAACAGAAAGATTGAATGAAGGTAAATGCAGAGCGGAACATGAAACATAGAGCAGCACCACTTAAGCCGGGAGATAAAGTACTTATGAAACATGATGGTCATATTGGAAAATAAACAACTCCTTATGACGTCCAACCATTTGTTGTGACCAACACAAAAGGATCAATGGTCACTTTCTCAGGCAAACCCCCCACCTGCCAAAACTGAGGCACACATGATTTCGCCACAAGAACATTAAAACTTAAAATTGCAAGCCCCTGGCTGGAAGGACAGTTGCATAGTACCAGACGGTGTTGAAACAAAGGAACCGGTCCCCGCCCCAATACAGAGAAAATACCTGGTCAAACCAGTCGGTCACATGACCACTTGCTGGCCAACTAGGGGAGTTTTAAACTGGAAAAACAGAATTTGAACTCAGAACGCCATGTGCTCCTGGAACTGAAGCAAGACTTACCTTCTCTCCTGTCTGCCCTCATCTCGCTCTCACCAGCTTCGGAAACCATTGAAGACACGTAAGCTCAAAGAGAGAAAGTCTCCTACGTGAACAAGGTTTAAGCATAATACTGGACCCCAATGAAACACAAGAATTACCTACAAAAGAACTATACCCTGAGCTTGAAGCACAGTAACAAGATATTGCCTCAAACTGTTCCACTTTATCTTTTCTTCTCTTTTCTATCCCTATCTGCATGTGTATATTGTGTGTACATGCTAGCATTGGCGTGTCGTATATCTGTAGGCATGAACCGTATTAGAGTTTAAGTAAGTTTAATAAATTTCACTTTTCTTTTTTAAACCAAAGAAAGCCTGCTTGTGCTCATTTCCTCGCCTGATAATTGGAAGCTGTGAACAAGGATTCACCAAGGGGCAGCTCAAAACACAGTGTGTTTAAACTTCAACCCTGTTACAGTAAGACCAGGTGAAGATAGTAACAGACCCCTAGACACATTTCTCACCTGGTCGTAACAACTGCTAAGCACAATTCACAAATCGTCACAAGAAACGCGTCATTCCTCAAAGTACTGAAAACACCAATCGCAAGAATTGAATCCGATTCCGACATCAACACTTCAGATGAAGATGATGAGTCAAATGTGACGACACCTGATGTCAGATGATATCCTACTCATGAGAGAAACCACCCACTATATTTAAGTGACTATGTTATGAAGTAAGCTGTTTATGTTTAAGTTTATTATTTACAGTTTTAGAAACAAACCATGCTTTGTCTCTCATTTACTAAGAAGGGGAGGGATGTAGTGCTGTAGTGTTTTGAAATTGCAATGACATTGTGCATTGTGTACTCTAGAGGCTGCTGTCGGACACACATGCTAGCAAAGAGAAGAATAAAAGGAGAAGCCTTTATGTTCAGCTTCTGCAGTCTTTGTCTCTCTGCCTCTGCCTCATAGATCTCACTCCAGACCTGAGAATGTGACATGCAGGTACAGCAAGCGATTAGGAAGGCAAATGTTATGTTAGCCTTTATTACAAAGGGATTAGAGTATAAGAGTAAAGAAGTCTAACTACAATTGTATCGGGTTCTGGTGAGTACACACGGAGTGCTGTGTACAATTTTGGTCTCATTACTTAAGGAAGAATATACTTGCCCTAGAAGGAGTTCAAGATTGAGTAGACCCGGCCTATATTTTATGGCATTTAGAAGAATGAGAGGTGACTCTAATTGAAACATATAAAATTGTTAAGGGGGTGGATAGGGTAGATGCTGGGCAGATATTTCCCCTGGCTGAGAATCTAGAATACAAGGGTTGCCATCTCAGAATAAGGGATCGCCCATTTAGGACTGGGATGAGGAGAAATTTCTTCACTCAAAGGGTTGTGAACCTTTGGAATTCTCTACCTCAGAGAGCTGTGGAGGCTCAGCCATTGAGTATATTCAAGGCAGAGATCAATAGATTTTTGGGTACTCAGGGAATCAAGAAAATTGGGTATCGGGCAGGAAAGTAGAGTTGAGGTGGAAGATCAGCCATGATCTTATTGAATGACACAGGGGTGGCACAGTGGCGCAGTGGTTAGCACCGCAGCCTCACAGCTCCAGTGACCCGGGTTCAATTCTGGGTACTGCCTGTGCAGAGTTTGCAAGTTCTCCCTGTGACCGCGTGGGTTTCTGCCGGGTGCTCTGCTTTCCTCCCACAGCCAAAGACTTGCAGTTGATAGATAAATTGACCATTGTAAATTGCCCCTAGTGTAGGTAAGAGAATTGAGGGAAGGTGGGGATGTGGTAGGGAATATGGGGTTAATGTAGGTTAGTATAAATGGGTTGTTGATAGTCGGCACAGACTTGGTGGGCCGAAGGGCCTGTTTCGGTGCTGTATCTCTCTATGACTCTATGACAGAAGGGGCTGAATGGCAGAAGAGGCATGTATATAGGAAATGAATTTCAGTATAAATGAGTATGAAATGGTGCATTTTGCTCGGAGGAGTGAGGAGGTTCCTTCTCCTTGGGAAGTAAGAGTCTAAAACAAGGTGGAGGCACAAAGGGATCTGGGATACATATTCACAAATCATTGAAAGTAGCAATGCTGGTTAACAAGGCCATAAAAATGCTAACAAAGCACTGGGGTTCATTTCTAGTAGAATAGAATTCAAAAGCTGAGAGTGTAGGGAGTGAGAGTCCCTAGCGGAGTCTCACTTAGTCTCGGAGTCTTACTCTGGATGTAACAGGAATGGGTGATTCAACACCAAAGAATGGGCTGAATCTTCTGTGTGGCGGCGAGTGAAAAAAGCGGTGGCTCACCTGCACGGGCCGCATGTTACAGAGCCACTGCAATCTTCCGTGCGGCGGCTCATTTAAATAACCAAGGCAGCGCACCGCCATCCCCCCCCCACCCCCCCCGCCATGAGGAGAGGGCTGGTTGTCCGTGCACAGGTACCAACGCCATTTTTAAAGGGCTTTAAGTCCTACCAGTAAATTTAAACATTTAAAGAACAAGTGAATAAAAATAATGACATTTCTTCAGCCCCTCTCCCCCCAATAACAATTGCATTAATTATTTATTTATTTAGAGACACAGCACTGAAACAGGCCTTTTGGCTCACCGCGTCTGCGCCGACCAACAACCACCCATTTATACTAATCCTACACTAATCCCATATTCCCTACCACCTACCTATACTGGGGGCAATTTACAATGGCCAATTTACCCATCACCTGCAAGTCTTTGGCTGTGGGAGAAAACCAGAGCACCCGGCGAAAACCCACACAGTCACAGGGAGAACTTGCAAACTCCGCACAGGCAGTACCCAGAATCGAACCCGGGTCCTTGGAGCTGTGAGGCTGTGGCGCTAACCACTGTGCCACCCGCCACTGCGCCACCCTATCCCCACAAAACTCTCACCTTGCCCACCTGACCTTCCCACCCAAAGTGCATAAACTTTAACCTCAAACCCTTTCCACCATCTCTACACCAATGATGTTACTTTGACCCCGTTTCCCCCCACTGCTCCCACACTGAAAAACCTACATCCTTCCCCCTCCCCACCAGTGTGGTGCCTTGTTTCCCCGGATGGGGATCCGAAGGTGTGGGAGTGTCAGCCACTGGGCCGAAGATCAGAGTGGGAACTCAGGCGGCAACGTAAATATCATTAATGCATTCATTTTCATTTATTTAAATATGCAAATAGGGGTTCCGTTGCCGAACAGCAGGGGGGCCGCCACGGGGCATCACCACTGCCGGTAACATTAGGCCGGGCCCTCCCAGTGTCGGGGTGTATGCTGGCCCTCTCCCGCAGGCATCTTCAGGCCGCCCCCCGCCTGACCCCGACACCTGGGGGAGAACTAAATCCAGCTCAATGTGTGAAAACAGCAATTTTTATTAAGTAATTATCAAACAATTAGTAATAATAAAGAAAGGAAAGAAAGATAACTATTAAAAAGAGATGGAAATGAATATAGAAAGACAACAATCTTATAGCACAACTGCTATAACCCCAACTTAGACTGTTCAAGACAGCTCCCAAAAATTGTCCAATTCCCTTTAGCACAAATGCTATCAACCCCAAATTAGTCTGTTCAAGATTGCTCCCTAAAAGGGTACTGTCCACCCTTGTTCATACATCACCAAGTCTCTGAAGAACCTTTCATGGGATGGACTCTCTGGTCAGTCACTCCATCGATGTCCCTTCGTCCGTAATCTTCATTGGTTAACCAGTCCACTCTGGCTGTAGCCCCGAACATTGGCTGCTGTGCCCCTTTAAGTCTAATTTCTGGTTCCCTTACAGCTTTCCGAGGCCTCCATCAGACTTTCTCCAAACAAGAGTCTGACAACCATGAGTCCTTATCGAATTCTTCTCACAGGCACTCCGAGGCCATTCAGTCTGTTGAAACATCCTTTGATGGTGTCTCTCACCTGCCATCAATTAGGTTATACTGTCCATCAATTGAACTCCATCTCTTGACTGCACACCATAGTGGATCACCTCATAGAACATAGAACAGTACAGCACAGTACAGGCCCTTCGGCCCACGATGTTGTGCCGACCCTTTAACCTACTCTAAGATCAAACTACCTACATACCCTTCATTCTACTATCATCCATGTACCTATCCAAGAGTCGCTTAAATGTCCCTAATGTATCTGCTTCTACTACCACTGCTGGCAGTGCATTCCACGCACCCACCACTCTGTGTAAAGAACCTACCTCTAGCCATTGTATTTGCTGCATTCTATACTCATTGTTCTGTATCGTTTTTAATAAGCATTTCTGTGAGGTGGTGGTCCTTTCTATTCCAGGCAGTGCTGACTGCTGTACCGATACCCAACCATTCCCCTTCCTTAATTGTAACCTGCCTAATCTTGATGGCAACGTCCATTGATCCATGGCCCAATCACACTTGTCACAAAAAGTGTTATATTACATTCATTACAATGTCACAATCCTTCCATCATGCATGGACTTAAAATATTCTCCAGCTCTCTCTTTACCTGTATGCATCCTGTGGATAGTTAAGTATTATTTTCCTAGCCCTTCAATTGTCTCACTGAACTTTAATTTTACTCCCTCTGACCATTACCAGTCTGTTTAATTTGTCCCAATTATTGTAAAGTCAGTTTCTCTATGGCGTTATTGTCAATGCCTCGATAATTTAAAATGTTGTCTCACTCTACTGGCCACATTAATCATCTCTTGCCATGTCAAGTTGCTGCGTATGTCTGAGACCCATTCTTCAGTGCATTTCACCATGCATTTTGCATGTTAGTTGCTCCACATGTAAAAATTATCATGCCACACATTCTCGACCCTCAGGTGATCTTATCAACAGATTGGTGGGGGTGCGGGGAGGGGGTTGACTGTCTAAGGTCTTTGCTTATATCCCCTTGCATGGTCCCGATGTCTTGGGTAGTGGCCAGACTATCTCATGCAGCTCTCTTTAAAAAAAAGAGATAAGTAATTCATAAATATCTCCAGGAGAAAGCTGTCAAATTGTCTATATTTTCCTAACTTTCATTGGACTTCTTGGAAATTCTACATTGTATTAACTTAATGGTTTGAATTCTAATTTCACCATTGTATGTCCCCAAAATTCCTTTATTAGCAATTGCATCAGCCAGATCTAATTGCCAATTCCCATTAATTATAATTCTATTTCATTTTGAGGCCTGGAGAAACTTCACTGTCCAATACTCATAATATCTTTAAAACAGAAATCAAACATTTCCATTTGATTCCAGGCATTACCATATTTTGCTTGTTTGTTCTTTATCTTAGATGACATTTTAGTTTCTTAAAAGTAACTTGTGAAATTACACTGGACTCTTTATATCTCAAACTATTCCAAATTCAAATAGCAGTGTTGCTGGGGTGACAGGTTTTGTTAATATTCAATTCATTTCTCCTCAAAATAAACCTTATTTTCCGATATACATAGAAACCACCTAGACTGTTCTTTAAAATTAGTTTTTCTAAATTTGATTATCCCCTTAAACTTCAAATACATTCTCCTTTATATTCAAACTGGGTGGTTTTATTTTAATAAAAAAAAAGTCAACAGATGAAACTCTCCGCCGAACAAAGGCGGTGGAGGGGTGCCACCACCCGGTAAACGGGACTTGGAACAAACAGAGATCAGCAGCCGCCAGCCTCTCAATCCGGTGCTTAAAATAGCCACTCATATCAATTTAGTTTGTTTATTGATTCCAATTTCCTATGCCCAGGCTTGGTAGTATTGCATTAAAGACAGAAGTGCTTGCATCTAGTATAAAGATAACTTCTATATCTCTCCTTTTCAAGCACTTTGTCTTGGAAGATAACGAATAACAAAAGTCTTTAAAAAGGCAAAGCCTTTAGTCCAAATCATGACTATGCTGTGACATTGAAAGTCTGCAGGTAAACTCTTGAATTCTTGAAGCTGCTGGAAATCTTATCACATTTACAGTTATCTGTGGAAAAAAAACACAAAAGGTGCATTCTGCTCAGAGCTGAATGGATTCATTCATCCAGACAATTCAGAAACTTAAAATTTCATAATGCCCAAGATTCACAATATTGATACTAAAACTGAAATGAAAACTATCAGGAAATGGAATAGAAAGGCAAATTATCTAAATGGAGAGAAACTTCAGGGTGCTTCAGTGCAGAGGGATCTGGGTGTCCTCGTGCATGAATCGCAGAAAAATAGTATGCAGGTACAGCAGGTGATAAGGAAGGCAAACAGAATTTTGGCATTTATTGCGAAAGGAATAGAGTATAAAAGTAGGGAAGTGTTGCTGCAACTGTACAAGGCATTGGTGAGACCGCACTTGAGTATTGTGTACAGTTTTGGTCCCCTACTTGAGAAAGGATGTAGTTGCATTGGAGGCAGCTCAGTGGAGGTTCACTAGATTGATTCCAGAGATGGGGGGTTTGTCTTATGAAGAGAGATTGAGCAGTTTAGGCCTTTACTCTCGAGAGTTTAGAAGAATGAGAGGAGATTTAACTGAAGTATATAAGATGATTAAGGGGATTGTCAAAGTAGACATAGAGAGGATGTTTCCTCTTGTGGGGCAATATAGAATGAGAGGTCATAGTTTTAGAATAAGGGGTAGCAGATTTAAAACAGAGATGAGGAGAAATTACTTCTCTCAAAGGGTCGTGAGTCTGTGGAATTCACTACCCCAGAGTGCAGTGGATTCCAGGATATTGGGTAAATTTAAGGAGGAGATAGACAGATCTTTAATTAGAAATGGGTTGAAGGATTATGGAGAATGGGCAGGAAAGTGGAGTTGAGGCCATGATGAGATCAGCCATGATCATATTGAATGGCGGAGCAGGCTCGAGGGGCTGAACTGCCTACTCCTGCTCCTAGTTCTTATGTTTTGCTCAAATCCAACTGTGGAAATTACAGAGGCATCTCCCTGCACTCCACTGCAGGAAAGGTTATTATGAGAACCTTTCTGAACCGACTCATTACACTCAAAGAGCTACTCCCCGAATCTCAATGGGGGTTTCGGCCATCAAGAGGCACTGCTGACATGATTTTCACAGCTCACCAACTACAAGAAAAATGTCACGAACAACATCAGCATCTACATAGCATTTTTTGACTCGACAAAGACCTTGAACTTTCATTTGTGAGGCACTCGAGAAACTTCTGTTGAAGTATGGATGTCATCCATTACCATCCTTCACCTGCTTCATGATGATATGCGAGTGGTAATCCTTAGCAACCAATCTATTTACAGACCCCTTTGAGGTTAAGACAGGAGTCAAACAAGGTTGCCTCATCGCCCCAACTGTTTTTTTTTCAATCTTCCTAGCTGCTATGCTGTGTCTGACTAGAGACCACCTCTTTGCTAGAGTGCAGCTTATTTATCGAATGGATGGTAAACTATTTAACCTCAGATGATTCTGATCAAAAACTAACACCATGTCAATATGCTGATGATGCTGCAGTAAGTGCTGTGTCAGAAACAGATCTTCAGAGAGTCATCAACGTATTTGTAAGGCATCTGAGAAGATGGGACTTACACTCAACATTCAGAAGACCAAAAGCCTCCATCAGCAAGCTCCAAATTCACATGCCCCCACCCCATTGATTAGGATTCATGATGAGTGCCTGGAAAATGTGGAACACTTCCAGCATCTTGGAAGTTATCTTTCACAGAAGGCTGACATTGGCAAACAAATCCAGCATTGTCTGAAATCTGCCGGTGCAGCCTTTGGCCACCTGAGGAAGTGAGTGTTTGAAGATCGTAACATCAAAGCTGAAACCAAGCTCAGTCTACCATGCGGTCATGCTCCCTACCTCAGTACGGGGCTGAAACATGGACAACATACAGGAGGCACTTCAAGGTACTGGGGTCATTTCATTAACGCTGCCTGCGGAAGATCCTACATATCAAGTGGGTGGACAGGGGCACCAACATCAGTGTCTTCTCACAAGCAGGTACCACAAGCATTGAGGCTATGATTATCCACCATCAGCCTCAATGGGTTGGTCATATAGTTCGGATGTCATGGTCCCAAAGCAGGTCTTCTTCTCCAAGGTCAGTCAGGGCAGACGCACCAGAGGAGGACAAAAGAAGCACTTCAAGGATGTGCTGAAAGCACAGTGGCACAGTGGTTAGCACCGCAGCCTCACAGCTCCAGCGACCTGGGTTCAATTCCAGGTACTGCCTGTGTGGAGTTTGCAAGTTCTCCCTGTGTCTGCGTGGGTTTCCTCCAGGTGCTCCGGTTTCCTCCCACATGCCAAAGACTTGCAGGTTGATAGGTAAATTGGCCATTGGAAATTGCCCCTAGTATAGGTAGGTGGTAGGGAAAACTATAGGGACAGGTGGGGATGTGGTAGGAATATGGGATTAGTGTAGGATTAGTATAAATGGGTGGTTGATGGTCGGCACAGACTCGGTGGGCCGAAGGGCCTGTTTCAGTGCTGTATCTCTAAAAAAAAAGAAATGCAACATTGACATC
The DNA here is from genome assembly GCF_036365525.1 of Heterodontus francisci. Taxonomy (NCBI): domain Eukaryota; kingdom Metazoa; phylum Chordata; class Chondrichthyes; order Heterodontiformes; family Heterodontidae; genus Heterodontus; species Heterodontus francisci. Next base: position 44,025,897 of record NC_090392.1, read on the forward strand.
AACTTCTGGGAGACCATTGCCCTGGACTGAAACAGATGAGGCAAAGTCTGTGGACGGGATCCCAGTATTTTGAGACCCAAGGACAAAAAAATGAAGAGGAAACGTGAGAGTGGCAAAAAGAACAGGCCATGACCTGAACTAATGATAGATGGCCAGACATCCCACATGACAACAAATGTCCTACGTGCTATAAAGTCTGTACATCCTGAATCAGCCTTGTCAGCCATCTTCGAACTTATGGAAAACAATCATCCTCACTTGTGAGGGATAGCCAATAATTGTATAGATAATTTCAAAGTTACTCTTGATAATCTATTCCATTCTTTTAGATGGAAAGAAGCCACTTTTAGTTACCTGTATCTGTTTTGCCATCTTTTTGAATAAGGGTGTGTTTTCAATCTATTGATGCAATGTCCAGTGAGTCCGATTTATAAATGCCAATACTTCACAAACCTCCTCCCTAATCTCTTTCAGAGCTTTGGGATGTGTTGTAGAATTTTCATTTTGGACGCAATTGCCAATTTGGGTGCAAATTGCACTCAAAATTGCGCTAGTTTTCTGAAGTGAAGATATGGTTCAAGATTCCATTCAAATTCATTTATATAATTACAAACATAACACTTCCAAAACCAGCACAGGCAGTGCTTTATAAAATAATTGTTTATTTTTTCCCATTCCATTAAAAAATGTCCTTAATATATTTAAGAGTGGTAACCTGGTGTGGTTTTATTAATACAGCCAAAAAGGGGTTTAATCACATAAAATAAGCATTTTTATTTAGCATCTAGTCCACCACCCATAAGTAACCTGATTTTAAATAACTGAAAATGATTTTTAAAAACTATACAGAGCCATTTACTAGTTTAATTGGTGAACAGTAGTCAGTTACTTAGTAAATTAGAATGAATAATATTTTAAAGCCATTAAAAGGGGCTATTGGTGCCCTTTTGCAAAAAAAATGAAACTTAATAACAGAATAAAACTCCCCTTGCTTTACTTTGATCTCTGGAGAGTGCTCAATACTGCACGTGGATGCACTATGTTTCACTTCCTGTATGAGCTTCCACAAGGTAAGTCAGCAAGTAGGGCTTTGCCGAACATTGAAAGGCATGTGATATCCAAAGCACTCAGCTTTTAACACCGGTAGTTAAAAGTAGAGACAAAGAGGTTTTAACACCAGTAGTTAAAAGTTGATACTAGGAAAGCCATCAGGAATTAAAAGATTTGAGTATGCTCTTGAAATTGTTTTTCTCTTACAGCCAGGCGGGCTGCTGATGGCCAATCTTTAGGAAATGAAATGAACAGTCTGAAGCACAAGATTTTCTCAGTAAATCAATGTTAATCGAACACAACATGTTCCAAGATCAGATAAAGAGGAAGGAACTGTACTGTGCACAATTAAGTCACAGTTAAATAATCTTAAAGATATTTCAAGAGCAATATTGATAAATACATCCATTTCGCTATGTAAAATAAATCTGCACTTTGCAGGCAGTTGGGCACCCAAGCATGATGTGGGAGGTAAGGTATAGCAGGTGGCTGATGACTCAGTTCAAGTCCAGAAGGAAAGATGGAACAAGATGGTAGATGATGGTTAAGGAGAGAATTCTAACTCCCTGATATATTTTTCTGGTGAGAAAAGCTTGGTACCATTAGCTTGGCTTAGTGGTATTATTTATTTAGAGATACAGCACTGAAACAGGCCCTTTGGCCCACCAAGTCTGTGCTGACCATCAACCACCCATTTATACTAATTCTACATTAATCCCATATTCCTCCCACATCCCCAACCACCTACCTATACTAGGGGCAATTTGTAATGGCCAATTTACCCATCAACCTGTAAGTCTTTGGCTGTGAGAGGAAAGTAGAGCACCCGGCAAAAACCCACACGGTCACAGGGAGAACTTGCAAACTCCGCACAGGCAGTACCCAGAATCGAACCCAGGTCGCTGGAGCTGTGAGACTGCGGTGCTAAGCACTGCGCCACTGTGCCGCCCTATAGTACTGTTATTTTGATGCCAGACTTAATGCACTCACTCCCAGTTTTAAAGACTTAATCCAATGACACTTCAGAACTGATGGTCTGTCTTTCAGATGAGATGTTAAAACAAAGCCTTGCTCAGCAATTCTCCTGATATCCTGGCTAACCATCATTTCTTAACCATCTGGATAGTACTGCAAAAGGGTCTGGGCCCAAGGTGTCAAAGCCACTGTTCTACTTAACAGAAAACAATGAGATTTCTGTATTTCAAATTAAACTTGTCTTCCTCTGTTGCCATGTCAACACTGGATGTTACGACATTGTATCCATTGTTGTTGTAAGTTAAATGATGGAGGATATGTCAGGAGGTGTATTTCCATTTATTCTTTCACGGGATGTAGGCGTTGCTGCCAAGGCCAGCATTTGTTGCTCACCCCTTATTGCCCTTGACAACTGAATAGCTTGCTTGGCCATTTCAGAGAGCAGTTAAGAGTCATCCACATTGCTGTGAGTCTGGAGTCACATGTGGGGCTGACCAGGTAAGGACGACAGATTTCCTTCCCTGCAGGGTATTAGTGAACCAGATGGGTTTTTACGATAATTTCATGGCACCATTATTGAGACAAGCTTTCAATTCCAGATTTTTATTCATTAATTGGATTTATATTCCTTCAGCTGCCATGGTGTGATTTGAAACTATGTCCACAAGGCATTAGCCCATCCTCTGAATTGCTATTTCAGTGACATTACCATTACGCCACCAATTCTCCTAAATTTCAAGTTGCATGCCCATATATGCCAGAGTCGTTGAGGGTCAGCCGTCAGTTCTGGCTGGAAATTCACTGGGGTAATTTCAAATCTGTATGATAGTATCAAACGGCAACAGTGAATCGGAAGCCCAGCTTACATCTCCTGATTTTTAATTCTATAATAGAAATGAATACTGGGAGAAAGGTAACACAAGATGCTGATTCGCTGACACCCATTTTACACAATCACAAAGTCACAATTGCAGCCAGTGGGCATGAAAGTGGAAGTTGACCTGCTGGAGATTCTCCCTGAACCTTTAATCTGTCTGCCCATGGAAATTAGCAGAGGTGAGAGGAAGACTGAGGAGTTGGATTGGATACAGTGTGTATGTGAAAAGGTGGGGAGTTAAATGGGGTACAGTGTGTGTGTGACAGGGTGGGGAGTTAAATGGGGTACAGTGTGTATGTGTTAAAGGGTGGGGAGTTGGATGAGGTACAGTGTGTGTGTGAAAGGGTGGGGAGTTGGATGGGATACAGTGTGTGTATGAAAGGGTGGGGAGTTAAATGGGGTACAGTGTGTGTGAAAGGGTGGGGAGTTGGATGAGGTACAGTGTGTGTGTGAAAGGGTGGGGAGTTGGATGGGATACAGTTTATGCGTGAAAGGGTGGAGGGTTGGATGGGGTATGTGTGTGAAAGGGTGGGGAGTTGGATGGGGTACAGTCTGTGTGAAAGGGTGGGGAGTTAGATGGGGTACAGTCTGTGTGAAAGGGTGGGGAGTTAGATGGGGTACAGTGTGTGTGAAAGGGTGGGGAGTTGGATTGTGTACAGTCTGTGTGAAAGGGTGGGGAATTGGATGGGGTACAGTCTGTGTGAAAGGGTGGGGAGTTGGATAGGGTACAGAATGTATGAAAAGGTGGGGAGTTGGATGGGGTACAGAATGTATGAAAGGGTGGGGAGTTGGATGGGGTACAGTGTGTGTGTGAAAGGATGGGGAGTTGGATGGGGTACAGTGTGTGTGTGAAAGGGTGGGGAGTTAGATGGGGTACAGAATGTATGAAAGGGTGGGGAGTTGGATGGGGTACAGTGTGTGTGTGAAAGGGTGGGGAGTTAGATGGGGTACAGTGTGTGTGAAAGGGTGGGGAGTTAGATGGGGTACAGTGTGTGTGTGAAAGGGTGGGGAGTTGGATGGGGTCCAGTGTGTGTCCAGTCTCTGCCCACTTACATCCGTGACTCTTGTTTCTCTCCTGTTCCCTTTTCTTTGAGCTTGGACAGCAGCTGTTCATGAGTCTGCCCTTCACACCTCCTCTAGACACATTTTTTTCTTTACATGTCCTATTACATACGGACATATGAATTAGGAGCAGGAGTAGGCCACTCGGGTTTTCGAGTCTGCTTCGCCATTTAATAAGTTCATAGCTGAACTGATTACTCCACATTTCCACCTACCCCCGATAACCTTCCACCCCCTTGCTTATCAAGAATCTATCGACCATTGCCTTAAAAATATTCAAAGTCTCTGCTTCCACTGCCTTTTGAGGGAGACATTTCCAAAGACTCATGAGCCTCTGAGAGAAACAATTTCTCCTTATCTTTGTCTTAAATGGGCGACCCCTTATTTTTAAACAGTAACCCCTAGTTCTAGATCCTCCCACAAGGGGAAACATCCTTTCCACATCCACCCTGTCAAGACCACTCAGGATCTTATATGTTTCAATCAAGTCACCTCTTACCCTTCTAAATTCCAGCGGATACAAGCCTAGCCTGTCCAACCTTTCCTCGTAAGACAGCCCATTCCAGGTATTAGTCTAGTAAACCTCTGTACTGCCTCCAATGCATTTACATCCTTCCTTAAATAAGGAGACCAATATAGTACACAGTACTCCAGATGTGATCTCACCAATACCCTGTATAGCTGAAGCATAACCTTCCTACTTTTGTATTCAATTCCCCTCGCGATAAACAATAACATTCTATTAGCTTTCCTAATTACGTGCTGCATACTAACCTTTTGTGATTCATGCACTCGGACACCCAGATCCTTTTACATCTCAGAGCTCTGCAATCTCTCACCATTTAGATAATATGCTTCTTTTTTATTCTTCCTACCAAAGTGGACAATTTCCCACTTTCCCACATTATACTCCATTTGCTAGGTCTTTGCCCACTGACTTAACCTATCTATATCCCTTTGTAGCCCCCTTATGTCCTCTTCACAAGTTACTTTCCTACCTATCTTTGTGTCATCAGCAAATTTAGCAACCATATCTTCGGTCCCTTCATTAATTGTAAAATGTTGAGGCCCCAGCACAGATCCCTGTTGCACATCACTCATTATATCTTGCCAACCAGAAAATGACCCATTTATGTCTACTCTCTGTTTCCTGTTAGCCAGCTAATCTTCTATCTATGCCAAAACGTTACCCCCTACATCATGAGCTTTTATTTTCTGCAATAACCTTTGATGTGGCACTTTATCAAATGCCTTCTGGAAATCTAAGTACAATACATCCACAGGTTCCCCTTTATCCACAGCACATGTAACTCCCTCAAAGAACTCCAATACATTTGTTAAACATGATTTCCCTTTCATAAAACCATGTTAACTCTGCCTGATTCCCTTCAAATTTTCTAAATGCTCTGCTATTATGTCTTTCATAATAGCTTCCCACATTTTCCGTAAGACACTTGTTAAGCTAATTGACCTGTAGTTTCCTGCTTTCTGTCTCCTTCCCTTTTTGAATAAAATAGTTACATTTGCTATTTTCCAATCTAGCAGATCGTTCCCTGAATCTAGGGAATTTTGTAAAATAAAAACTAACACATCAAGTATCTCACTAGCCACTTCTTTTAAAACCCTAGGATGAAGTCCATCAGGACCTGGGGACTTGTCAGCCCGTATCTCCAATAATTTGTTCAGTACCACTTCCCTGGTGATTGTAATTTTCTTGAGTTCCTCCCTCCCTTCCATTTCCTGACTTTTGGTTAATACTGGGATATTACTTGAATCCTCAATCGTGAAGACCGATGCAAAATATCTGTTTGATTTATTTGCAATCTCCTTATTATCCATTATTAATTCCCCAGACCCACTTTCTATAGGATCAACACTCATTATGTTAACTCTTCTTTTTTAAGTATCTATAGAAACTCTTACTATCTGTCTTTATATTTCTTGATAGCTTTCTCTCATACTCTAATTTTACCTTCCTTATCAATCTTTTAGTCATTCTTAGCTGTTTTTTTAATATTCTGTCCAATCTTCTGACCTGCCTCCCATCTTTGTGCAATTATAGCCTTTTTCCTCAGGTTTCATACTATCTTTAACTGTTTTAGTTAACGATGGATGGCGGGTCCCATCCTTGGAATTTTTCTTTCTCGTTGAAATGTATCTATTCTGTGTATTCTGAAATATCCCCTTAAATGTCTGCCACTGCATCTCTATTGACCTATCCCTTAACCGGATTTGCCAGTTCACTTTAGCCAGCTCTGCTTTCGTGCCTCATAATTGCCCTTATTTAAGTTTAAAATACTGGTCTTGGACCCACTCTTCTCTCCCTCAAACTGAATGTAAAATTCAATCATCTTATGATCGCTGCTACCTAGGGACACTTTAACTGTGAGGTCATTAATTAATCCTATCTCATAGCACAATACCAGGTCTAGTATAGCCTGCTCTCTGGTTGGCTCCAGAATGTATTGTTCCAAGAAATTATCCCAAAAACATTCTATGCACTCCTCATCTAGGCTACCTCTGTCCATCTGATTTTTCCAGTCTATATGCAGGTTAAAACCCCCCATAATTATCACTGTATCTTTCTAACAAGCTGCCATTATTTCTTCCTTCATACCTCATCCTGTAGTGTGGTTAATGTTAGGTGGCCTGTACACCACTCCCACAAGTGACTTCTTGCCTTTATGATTTCTCATCGCTACCCAAACTGCTTCCACATCCTGGTCTCCTGAACTTCGGTCATCTCTCTCTATAGCGCTAATACCATCATTAATTAACAGAGCTACCCCTCCACCTTTTTCTAGCTTCCTGTCCTTCCTAAATGCCATGTACCCTTCAATATTCAGGTCCCAATCTATGTTGCCCTGCAGCCATGTCTCTGTAATGGCTACTAGCGTACTTATTTATTTCTATTTGCGCTCTCAGTTCATCTGTTCTGTTTCGAATGTTATGTGCATTTAAATACAGAGCCTTTAGTTTTGTCCTTTGGCCTTGCCATGACCCCTTTTGTCATTTAATCTCTCCTGCCCTCTACGCTACCACAGACCTTCCCTTTTTTTCTTTTTCCCACTCTCCCCCTTTCACTTGCACAAAAACCTATTACATCTCTAACTTTTCTCAGTTCTGGTGAAAGATCACAGACCTGAAATGTTAATTTTGTTTCTTTCTCCACAGATGCTGCTAGGCCTGTTGAGTATTTCCAGCATTTTCTGTTTTTATTTTAGATTTCCAATAGCCACAGTATTTTGCTTCTGTACTCATTGCCAACCCATTCCCCATCCTTTCCCACACACTACAGCCCATCCACAATTTTTCTTTAAATTCAGGTCCACAGGTCACTGAAAGTGGCAACGCAGATGGATAAGGTAGTCAAGAAGGCATACGGCATGCTTGCCTTCATCGGTCGGGGCATAGAGTATAAAAATTGGCAAGTCATGTTGCAGCTGTACAGAACCTTAGTTAGGCCATACTTAGAATATTGCGTGCAATTCTGGTTGCCACACTACCAGAAGGACGTGGAGGCTTTGGAGAGGGTACAGAGGAGGTTTACCAGGATGTTGCCTGGTCTGGAGGGCATTAGCTATGAGGAGAGGTTGGAAAAACTCGGATTGTTTTCACTGGAACGACGGAGGTGGAGGGGCGACATGATAGAGGTTTACAAAGTTATGAGCGGCATGGACAGAGTGGATAGTCAGAAGCTTTTTCACAGGGTGGAAGAGTCAGTTACTAGGGGACATAGGTTTAAGGTGCGAGGGGCAAAGTTTAGAGGGGATGTGCGAGGCAAGTTTTTTTATACAGAGGGTGGTGAGTGCCTGGAACTTGCTGCCGGGGGAGGTGGTGGAAGCAGATACGATAGCGACGTTTAAGAGACATATTGACAAATACATGAATAGGAAGGGAATAGAGGGATATGGGCCCCAGATGTGCAGAAGGTTATTAGTTTAGGCAGGCATCAAGATTGGCGCAGGCTTGGAGGGCAGAATGGCCTGTTCCTGTGCTGTACTGTTCTTTGTTCTTTGTTCTTTGTTCCTTCCTGGGATGTGAGCACCTCCAGCAAGGTCAACATTTATTACCCATCCCTAATCGCCCTTGAGAAGGGTGTGGTGGTGAGCTGCTTTCTTGAACTGCTGCAGTCCATCTGGTGTGGGTACACCCACAGTGCTGTTAGGGAGGGAGTGCCAGGATTTTGATCGAGTGACAATGAAGGAATGGCAAAATAATTCCAAGTCAGGACGGTGTGTGGCTTGGAGGGGAGCTTTCAGATGGTGGTGTTACCATGCAGCTGCTGCCCTTGTCCTTCTAGGTGGCAGAGGCCGCTGGTTTGGAAGGTGCTGTCAAAGGAGTCTTGGTGAGTTGTTGCAGTCCATCTTGTAGACCCTTTCACACATAAACTGTATCCCATCCAACTCCCCACTCTTTCTCACACCCTGTACCCCAGCCACCTCTTTGACCAAATTTTTGCCCATCTGGCCCAAAACACCCTTAGGTGGCTCAGTGTCACATTTTGTTCTTTAATGCTCCTGTAAAGCACCTTGGGACATTTACAGCTATTATCAAAGTCACAAATGAACAAAGAACAAAGAGCAGTACAGCGCAGGAACAGGCCATTCGGCCCTCCAAGCCTGTGCCGATCTTGATGCCTGTCTAAACTAAAACCTTCTGCAATTCCGGGGACCGTATCCCTCTATTCCCATCCTATTCATGTATTTGTCAAGATGCCTCTTAAATGTCATTATCGTACCTGCTTCCACCACCTCCCCCGGCAGCAAGTTCCAGGCACTCACCACCCTCTGTGTAAAGAACTTGCCTCACACATCCCCTCTAAACTTTGCCCCTCGCACCTTAAAACTATGTCCCCGAGTAACTGACTCTTCCATCCTGGGAAAAAGCTTCTGACTATCCACTCTGTCCATGCCGCTCATAACTTTGTAAACCTCTATCATCTCACCCCTCCACCTCCGTCATTCCAGTGAAAACAATCCGAGTTTATCCAACCTCTCCTCATAGCTAATGCCCTCCAGACCAGGCAGCATCCTGGTAAACCTCTTCTGTACCCTCTCCAAAGCCTCCACGTCCTTCTGGTAGTGTGGCAACCAGAATTGCACGCAATATTCTAAGTATGGCCTAACTAAAGTTCTGTACAGCTGCAGCATGACTTGCCAATTTATCTACTCTATGCCCCGACCGATGAAGGCAAGCATGCCGTATGCCTTCTTGACTTCCTTATCCACCTGCGTTGCCACTTTCAGTGACCTGTGGACCTGTGCGCCAAGATCTCTCTGCCTGTCAATACTCCAAAGGGTTCTGCCATTTACTGTATACTTTCCACCTGCATTAGATCTTCCAAAATGCATTACCTCACATTTGTCCGGATTAAACTCCATCTGCCATTTCTCCGCCCAAGTCTCCAACCGATCTATATCCTGCTGTATCCTCTGACAATCCTCATCACTATCCGCAACTCCACCAACCTTTGTGTCGTATCATCTGCAAACTTACTAATCAGACCAACTATATTTTCCTCCAAATCATTTATATATACTACAAAGAGCAAAGGTCCCAGCACTGATCCCTGCGGAACACCACTAGTCACATCCCTCCATTCAGAAAAGCACCCATCCACTGCTACCCTCTGTCTTCTATGACAGAGCCAATTCTGTATCCATCTTGCCAGCTCACCTCTGATCCCGTGTGACTTCACCTTTTGTACCAGTCTGCCATGAGGGACCTTGTCAAAGGCTTTACTGAAGTCCATATAGATAACATCCACTGCCCTTCCTTCATCAATCATCTTTGTCGCTTCCTCAAAAAACACAATCAAATTAGTGAGACATGACCTCCCCTTCACAAAACCATGCTGCCTCTTGCGAATAAGTTTGTTTGTTTCCAAATGGGAGTAAATCCTGTCCCGATGAATCCTCTCTAATAATTTCCCGACCACTGATGTAAGGCTCACCGGCCTATAATTTCCTGGATTATCCTTGCTACCCTTCTTAAACAAAGGAACAACATTGGCTATTCTCCAGTCCTCTGGGACCTCACCTGTAGCCAATGAGGATGCAAAGATTTCTGTTAAGGCCCCAGCAATTTCTTCCCTTGTCTCCCTCAGTATTCTGGGTTAGATCCCATCAGGCCCTGGGGACTCACCTCCCTTAATGCTTTGCAAGACACCCAACACCTCCTCCTTTTTGATAATGAGATGACTGAGCATGTCTGCACTCCCTTCCCTTGGCTAATCATCCACCAAGTCCTTCTCTTTGGTGAATACTGATGCAAAATACTCATTTAGTACCTCGCCCATTTCCTCTGGCTCCACATAGATTCCCTTCTCTGTCCTTGAGCGGGCCAACCCTTCCCCTTGTTACCCTCTTGCTCTTTGTATATATATATAAAAAGCCTTGGGATTATCCTTAATCCTGTTTGCCAATGACTTTTCATGACTTCTTTTAGCCCTCCTGACTCCTTGCTTAAGTTCCTTTCTACTGTCTTTATATTCCTCAAGGGGTTCGTCTGTTCCTAGCCTTCCAGCCCTTACGAATGCATCCTTCTTTTTTCTTTTTGACTAGGCTCACAATATCCCGCGTTATCCAAGGTTCCCAAAACTTGCCACACTTATCCTTCTTCCTCACAGGAACATGCTGGTCCTGGATTCTAATCAACTGACTTTGAAAGACTCCCACATGTAAGATGTTGATTTACCCTCAAACAGCCGCCCCCAATCTAAATTCTTCAGTTCCTGCCTAATATTATTATAATTAGCCTTCCCCCAATTTAGCACCTTCACCCGAGGACTACTCTTATCCTTATCCACAAGTACCTTAAAACTTATGGAATTATGGTCACTGTTCCCGAAATGCTCCCCTACTGAAACTTCGACCACCTGGCCGGGCTCATTCTCCAATACCAGGTCCAGTACGGCCCCATCCCTAGTTGGACTATATGTATATTGTTTCAAGAAGCCCTCCTGGATGCTCCTTACAAATTCTGCCCCATCTAAGCCCCTAGCACTAAATGAGTCCCAGTCAATATAGCGGAAGTTAAAATCACCCACCATTACAACCCTGTTACCTTTAAATCTTTCCAAAATCTGTCCACATATCTGCTCCTCTACCTCCCGCTGGTTGGTCGGAGGCCTGTAGTAAACCCCCAACATCGTGACTGCACCCTTCCTATTGCTGAGCTCCACCCATATTGCCTCGCTGCACGACCTCTCCGAGGTGTCCTCCCGCAGTACAGCTGTGATATTCTCCTTAACAAGTAATGCAACTCCCCCACCCCTTTTACATCCCCCTCCACCCCGCCTGAAGCTTCTAAATCCTGGAACATTTAGCTGCCAATCCTGTCCTTCCCTCAACCAAGTCTCTGTAATAGCAACAACATCATAGTTCCAAGTACTAATCCAAGCTCTAAGTTCATCTGCCTTACCTGTTACACTTCTCGCATTGAAACAAATGCACTTCAGACCAGCAGTCCCTCTGTGCTCTGCAACATCACTCTGCCTGCTCTTCCTCTTAGTCTTACTGGCCTTATTTACTAGTTCCCCCTCATTTATTTCACTTGCTGTCCTACTTCTCTGGTTCCCACCCCCCTGCCACACTAGTTTAAACCCTCCTGAGTGACGCTAGCAAACCTCGCAGCCAGGATATTTGTGCCCCTCCAGTTTAGATGCAACCGTTCTTCTTGTACAGGTCCCATCTGTCCCTGAAGAGATCCCAATGGTCCAGATATCTGAAACCCTCCCTTCTACACCAGCTGTTCAGCCACGTGTTTAGCTGCACTATCTTCCTATTTCTAGCCTCACTGGCACATGGCACAGGGCGTAATCCCGAGATTACAACCCCAGAGGTCCTGTCTTTTAACTTTCTACCTAACTCCCCCTGCAGGACCTCGTCACTCTTCCTGCCTATGTCATTGGTACTGATGTGTACCACAACATCTGGCTGTTCACCCTCCCCCTTCAGAATGCCCCCTGTCCGTTCAGAGACATCCTTGACCCTGGCACCAGGGAGGTAACATACCATCCTGGAGTCTCTTTCACGTCCACAGAAGCATTTATATGTGTCCCTGACTATAGAGTCCCCTATAACTATTGCTCTTCTGCGCTTTGTCCCTCCCTGCTGAACAACAGTGCCAGCCATGGTGCCACTGCCTTGGCTGCTGCTGTTTTCCCCTGATAGGCCATCCCCCCCAACAGTATCCAAAACGGTATACTTGTTAGAGAGGGGGATAGCCACAGGGGATTCCTGCACTGACTGCCTGCCCCTTCTAGCGGTCACCCATCTATCTGCCTGCACCTTGAGTGTCACCACTTCTCTAAAACTCCTGTCTATGACGCTCTCTGCCACCTGCATGCTTCTAAGTGCATTCAGTTGCCGCTCCAACCGATCCATGCGGTCTGTGAGGAGCTGCAACTGGGTACACTTCCTGCAGATGTAGTCGTCCGGAATGCTGGAAGCGTCACGGACCTCCCACATCTCACAGGTGAAGCACTTCACCCCTCTAACTGACTTTTATAGCACTAAATTGTTATAACTACATGGTCCCTAGTGCTAGATTCCTACTATAAATATTAAATGTTAACTAAATACAGTAATCTCCTCCCTCTGGTTTAGTTACTCTACTTATTAATTAGTTAATCAGGGTTTTAATCAACTTTTATCAATGTTTTATTTTCAAATTCAGAAAAAAAAATTCCCTACCAGCCAATCAGGTCACAGCTTTCCTGTGACATCACTTTCAGTTTTTTTTACCAGAGGTAAGTTTTTTATACTTACCGGTCCGGAATTTTGCCCTCCGAGTCTTCTCCCAGTCAGCTGTGCTCTTTGGAAGCTCTGGGCTCCCCTCACTCTGAGGACAGGTAGGAAATGAAAGGATCTCCTCGCTCCCTCCTTACCGAACTTCCTCACTTACCAAACTTCCACTGTAGCACTCTATTGCAACCCAACTCAGCACTATAAGATGGCTCACTTTTATACTGACTCACTCTAGCCTCCTGAAAACTGGTTTCGACCAATTCTCTAATTAACAAGGTGCAGCTGCAAGCAGAGCCTGAGTGAACCCTGTTTAAAGCTGGTCTAAAATTCACCTTTTCCAACCCTAACAGCAACTGTTAAGTTGATCTGCTAAATAAAAGACAGGTTAGATTTAAGATAAAATTAACCCTTATTTATCCTCACTTACCAAACTTCCATTGTAGCATTCTATTGCAACCCAAGTCAGCACTCCGGTGCAAACAATGATGTTATCTTTCTCGACCTGTCTGTAGCTTTTTACACGATTGGCCACATCATCTTCCTCCAATGCCTCTCCACTGTCATCCAGCTGGATGGGACTGCTCTCACCTGGTTCCATTCTTCTCCACCTAATCATAGCCAGAGACTGACTTGCAATGTCTTCTCTTTCTGCTCTTCAGTGCTCCGCACTGTTACCTCTAATGCCCAAAGGATCTATCCTTGACTCCCTCCTATTTCTCATCTGCATGTTGTCCCTTGGCGACACCATTCGAAAGCATAGCGTTAGTTTATATATGTATGCTGACGACAACCAGCTCTATCTCACCACCACTTCTCTCGACTCTTCCAAAATGTTATCAGTCTGTTTATCTAACATCCAGTACTGGATGAGCAAAATTTTTCTACAATTAAATATTAGGAAGACTGAAGCCATTGTTTTCAGTCCCCACTCCAAGCTCTGTTCCTTAGCTCCGACTCCATCCCTCTGTTCGCAACCTTGGTGTCACATTTGACCCTGAGTTAAGCTTCTGACCTCATATTCGTGTCATCACTAAGACTGCCTATTTCCAGCTCGGAACATAGGAACATAGGACTTAGGAGCAGGAGTAGGCCATTTGGCCCCTTGAGCCTGCTCCACCATTCCATAAGATCATGGCTGATCTGGTTGTGGTCTCAACTCCACTTTCCTGTCTGTCCCCCATAGCCCTTGACTCCCTTGTCTATCAACAATCTATCTAACTCAGCCTTGAATCAATTCAATGACCCAGTGTCCACTGTTTTCTGGGGAAAAGAATTCCACAGCCTAACAACCCTTTGAGAAAAAAAAATTCTCCTCATCTCCATCTCAAAAGGGAGACCTCTTATTCTTCAACTGTGTCCCATAGTTCTAGTCTCCCCCACAAAAGGAAACATCCTCCCAGTACCTCCATAACTTTGCCCGACCTTGACGCTGTCTGAGCTCATCTGCTGCTGAAACTCTCATTCATGACTTCATTCCATTTCGACTTAACTATTTCAATGCACTCCTGGCTGGTCTCCCACATTCTACCCTCCATAAGCTTGAGGTCATCTGACACTCTGCTGCCCATGTCTTAATTCTCACCAAATCCCATTCCCCAATGCTCGCTGAACTACATTGGCTCCTGGTCAAGCAACGACATGATTTTAAACTTTTGATCCTTGTTTTCAAATCCCTCCATGGCCTCGCCCCCTCCCTCTCTCTATAATCTCCTCCAGCCTCACAACCCTCTAAGATATTAGTGCTCCTCTAATTCTGGCCTCTTGTGCCTCCCTGATTTTAATTCCTCCACCATTGGTGGTCACACCTTCAGTTACCTAGGTCCTAAACTCTGGAACAACTTCCCTACATGACTCCGCCTCGCCACCTTGCTTTCCTCTTTTAAGACCTTGAAACCTACCTCTCTGTGCAAGCATTTGGTTATCTGATCTAATGAGCCACATTTTTAAATGGGGGTGGGAATGGGTGCAACGTGTTCTTGAAGGCTGGCATTGTGTCCTGCCGCCTCCGAATGCAAAGCCATTTTTAAAGGGACGCTGGAAGGCAGGTAACGGCAATCCCGCACATCTCCAATTAATCACCTGTTGAGCTTTTGTGAAGCTTATTAAAAGGCTTGTCAGCAGCAGGTTGGGATTCTCAAGGAAAGGGCAAAGGGAAAATGCCATGTCTGGATCATGTGTTTGTGGCTTGAAGAGCTTCGGCTCAGAATCATTGAACTGGAGGCCGAGCTGCAGACATTGCGACACAGCAAGGAGGGGGAAAGTTACCTGCACATTTTGTACCAGGAGGCGGTCACACCCCTTAGGGATAGGGTCTTCTGGTTTGGTCAGTGGTCAGGGACAGGAGGGTGTAGCTGCAGCTGAGGCAGGTAAGGGGACCCAGAGGGCAGGTGTGCAGGAGCCTCAGCAATTGCATTTGTCAAAGGTTTGAGGTTCTTTCAGCTTGTTTGGATGAGAGTGGGGGCTGCAGGGTGGATGAGCAACCTGACCATGGCACCATGGTCCAGGAAGCCAATCAAGTGTAGGGAGTAAAAAGGAATGTAGTTTTAGTAGGGGACAGTATAGTTAGTGCGATTGACACTATTCTCTGCAGCAAAGAGCGAGAGTCCAAGTGGCTGTGTTGCCTGCCTGGTGCCAGGGTTCGGGACATCTGCCCAGGGCTAGAGAGGAACTTACAGTGGGAGGGGGAGGATCCAGTCATCATGGTCCATGTAGGTACCAATCACATAGGCAGGACAAGGAAAGGGGTTCTGCATAGTCAGTATGAGGAACTAGGTGCCAAATTAAGAAGCAGAACCTCAAAGGTAATAATCTCTGGATTATTATCTGAACCACAGGCAAATTGGCACAGGGCAAATAAGATTAGAGAAATTAATGCATGGCTCAAAGACTGGTGTGGTTGAAGTGGGTTCCGGTTCGTGAGGCACTGGCACCAGTACTGGTGAAAGTGGTAGCTATATCATTGGGACGGTCTACACCTGAACTGTGCTGGGCCGGTGTTCTAGCAAACTAGGGAAGCAGAGAGGGTTTTAATCTGAATAGTGGGGGGCAAGGGATCAAATTTGGGAAGATATGGTAAATCAAGGGGTAGAGACAAGGCAAGAGAGAATATTAATATGATAAATGATAAACAGACTGTGTCAGGAAGGGACAGAGCATACAAATCTAACAGTAAATAAGGCTAGAAGTTACAAAAATAATAAAAGGACAAAACTAAAGCCTCTGTATCTAAATGCACATAGCATTCGAAACAGAACAGATGAACTGAGAGCGCAAATAGAAATGAATAAGTATGATCTGATAGCCACTACAGAGATGTGGCTGAAGGACGACATGGATTAGGACCTGAATATTGAAGGGTACATGGCATTTAGGAAGGACAGGAAGCTAGGAAAAGATGGAGGGTAGCTCTGTTAATTAATGATGGTATTAGCGCAATAGAGAGGGAAGACATAAGTTCAGGAGACCAGGATGTAGAAGCAGTTTGGGTGGAGATGAGAAATCATAAAGGCAAGAAGACACGTGTGGCCACCTAACATTAACCACACTATAGGATGGGGTATGAAGGAAGAAATAATGGCAGCTTGTTAGAAAGATACAGTGATAATTATGGGGGGTTTTATTCTACATATAGACTGGAAAAATCAGATGGACAGAGGTAGCCTAGATGAGGAGTGCATAGCATGTTTTCAGGATAATTTCTTGGAACAATACATTCTGGAGCCAACCAGAGAGCAGGCTATACTAGACCTGGCATTGTGCAATGAGATACGATTAATTAATGACCTCATAGATAAGGCACCCCTAGGTAGCAGCAATCATAAGATGATTGAATTTTACATTCAGTTAGAGGGAGAGAAGAGTGGGTCCAAGACCAGTATTTTAAACTTAAATAAGGGCAATTATGAGGGCATGAAAGCAGAGCTAGCTAAAATGAACTGGCAAATCAGGTTAAGGGATAGGTCAATTGAGATGCAGTGGCAGACATTTAAGGGGATATTTCAGAATACACAGAATAGATACATTTCAATGAGAAAGAAAAATTCCAAGGGTGGGACCCGCCATCCGTCGTTAACTAAAACAGTTAAAGATAGTATCAAACTTAAAGAAAAAGACTATAATTGCACAAAGATGGGAGGCAGGTCAGAAGATTGGACAGAATATAAAAAACAGCTAAGAATGACTAAAAGATTGATAAGGAAGGTAAAATTAGAGTATGAGAGAAAGCTATCAAGAAATATAAAGACAGATAGTAAGAGTTTCTATAGATACTTAAAAAAGAAGAGTTAACATAATGAGTGTTGGTCCTATGGAAAGTGGGTCTGGGGAATTAATAATGGATAATAAGGAGATTGCAAATAAATCGAACAGATATTTTGCATCGGTCTTCACTATCGAGGATTCAAGTAATATCCCAGTATTAACCAAAAGTCAGGAAATGGAAGGGAGGGAGGAACTCAAGAAAATTACAATCACCAGGGAAGTGGTACTGAACATATTATTGGAGATACGGGCTGACAAGTCCCTGGGTCCTGAAGGACTTCATCCCAGGGTATTATAAGAAGTGGCTAGTGAGACAGTTGATGCGTTAGTTTTAATTTTCCAAAATTCCCTAGATTCAGGGAAGGTTCCGTCAGATTGGAAAATAGCGAATGTAACTACTTTGTTCAAAAAGGGAGGGAGACAGAAAGCAGGAAACTACAGGCCAGTTAGCTTAACATCTGTCTAAGGGAAAATGTTAGAAGCTATTATTAAAGGCGTTATAGCAGAGAATTTAGAAAAGATCAAGGTAATCAGGCAGAGTCAACATGGTCTTGTAATAGGGAAATCATGTTTAACCAATTTTTTGGAGTTCTTTGAGGGAGTTACATGTTTAGTTTAGTTTAGTTTAGAGATACAGCACTGAAACAGGCCCTTCAGCCCAACGAGTCTGTGCCGATCATCAACCTCCCATTTATACTAATCCTACACTAATCCCATATTCCTACCACATCCCCACCTGTCCCTATATTTCCCTATCACCTACCTACACTAGGGGCAATTGCTAATGGCCTATTTACCTATCAACCTACAAGTCTTTGGCATGTGTTGTGGATAAAGGGGAACTGGTGGATGTATTGTACTTAGGTTTCCAGAAGGCATTTGATAAAGTGCCACATCAAAGATTATTGCAGAAAATAAAAGCTCATGATGTAGGGGGTAATGTATTGGCATGGATAGAAGATTGGCCAGCTAACAGGAAATAGAGAGTAGACATAAATGGGTCATTTTCTGGTTGGCAAACTGTAATGAGTGATGTGCCACAGAGATCAGTGCTGGAGCCTCAACTTTTAACAATTTATATACATGACTTAGGTGAAGGGACCGGAGATATGGTTGCTAAATTTGCTGATGACACAAAGATAGGTAGGAAAGTAACCGTTGAAGAGGACATAAGGGGGCTACAAAGGGATAGAGATAGGTTAAATGAGTGGGCAAAGATCTGGCAAATGGAGTATAATGTGGGAAAGTGGGAAATTGTCCACTTTGGCAGGAAGAATAAATAAGCATATTATCTAAATGGTGAGAGATTGCAGAGCTCTGAGATGCAAAGGGATCTGGGTGTCCTAGTGCATGAATCACAAAAGGTTAGTATGCAGGTACAGCATGTAATTAGGGAAGCCAACAGAATGTTATAATTTATCGTGAGGGGAATTGAATACAAAAGTAGGGAGGTTAAGCTTCAGCATTGGTGAGACCACATCTGGAGTACTATGCACAGTACTGGTCTCCTCATTTATGGAAGGATGTAAATGCATTGGAGGCAGTCTTGGTCTTTGGCCTCCTTATCTCGAGAGACAATGGGTAAGCGCCTGGAGGTGGTCAGTGGTGTGTGGAGCAGCGCCTGGAGTGGCTATAAAGGCCAATTCTAGAGTGACAGGCTCTTCCACAGGTGCTGCAGAAAAATTTGTTTGTCAGGGCTGTTTCGCAGTTGGCTCTCCCCTTGCGCCTCTGTCTTTTTTCCTGCCAACTGCTAAGTCTCTTCGACTCGCCACACTTTAGCCCCGCCTTGATGGCTGCCCGCCAGCTCTGGCGAACGCTGGCAACTGACTCCCATGACTTGTGATCAATGTCACAGGACTTCATGTCGCGTTTGCAGACGTCGTTAAAGTGGAGACATGGACAGCCAGTGGGTCTGATACCAGTGGTGAGCTCGCTGTACAATGTGTCTTTGGGGATCCTGCCATCTTCCATGCGGCTAACATGGCCAAGCCATCTCAAGCGCCGCTGACTCAGTAGTGTGTATAAGCTGAAGGCAGTACAGAGAAGGTTTACTCGACTAATACCTGAAATGGGCGGGCTGTCTTACGAGAAAAGATTGGACAGGCTAGGCTCGTATCCGCTGGAATTTAGAAGAGTAAGAGGCAACTTGATTGAAACATGTGAGATCCTGAGGGGTCTTGAAAGGGTGGATGTGGAAAGGACGTTTCCCCTTGTTTGAGAATCGAGAACTAGGGGTCACTGTTTAAAAATAAAGGGTCGCCCATTTAAGACAGAGATGAGGAGGAATTGTTTCTCTCTGAGGGTCGTGAGTCTTTGGAATTTCCTTCCTCAAAAGGCGGTGGAAGCAGTGTCTTTGAATATTTTTAAGGCAATGGTAGATAGATTCTTGATAACCAAGGGGATGGAAGGTTATTAGGGGTAGGTGGAAATGTGGAGTAATTAGATCAGCCAGAAATTTTTGAATGGCAGAGCAAGCTCGAAGGGCCGAATGGCCTACTCCTGCTCCTAATTCGTATGTTCGTATTAGGTCTAAGTTAAGCACAGAGCATCAGCAGTGGACTGTAAAATACAGAACGGTAAAAGTTAACTTGCCTGTGACAACCTTTTGCTCAAGCAGTCTAAAACTAAGCCCACTGCCTTGCGCTCCGCCCTGCACCTCCCTCTATTTAAAATATTTATCCATATATTTTTTTCCCTTAAAAGTTTCATTGGTCTCTGCTTGACCCGTTCCTGATGGTGAAGCATTTCATGCTCCAACATCCCTCTTCATGAACAAGTGGAACAGATTGAAATGCTGCTACTAATCTAGTATCACTGAGCTACTGACTTACACATCCAGTCAGTTTGTACAAACGACTGTAGAAATTCTGTAATGAGCAGTAGACAAGGGACGTCCGTAAATTTGATCTTACTGAACTCACTGGCTCCCCAGTTGTTTGCACACTTTGGGCTGAATTTAGTCATCCCTCCACTGGGAGAAGCAGCGGGACTGGAAATGGGTGCCGTTCCCAATTGTGAAGTGGATGACTGCCCCATCGCGATCATGCGGCAGACATTGTTTTACGGCATCGGATGACCCCAGAGGAGGTGCTGGTCCCATATTTGCCAGCCCTGCATTCACTCCTGCTTGCTTTAAAAGGATGCCTGCAAATGTGCCATTTGCTGCTGCAGGACCCCATCTGCTGCCTGATAGTCAACTTGTACCTGAGCCTCCAGTGACCATGGCAGAAACCATCACGGTTTAGTGATGCCTCCCTTGAGATTCTCCTCCAGGCTGCAAAGGAAAAGCGGGAGGTTCTCTTCCCCAGTGATGGCAAGAAGAGGTCCTCCTGCCTGACCAAGCAAGCGTGGACGAAGATTGCTGAGGAGGTCAACAGCTGTGGGGTCACCCCTTAGACATGGGTTCAGTGCCACAGAAGTTCAACAACCTCCTTCATTCCAAGGTGATTGCTCCTTACCTCTCTCCTTTTAAGGGATGGCATGTGGCTACGTGGGAGGAAGCAGGACTTGAGGAGGGAGGCAACACAAAAGCGCGGGCAAGAGGAGTTAAGCATCACTTCATCCTGACAGAAGCATGGCTGCATCTCTGTCACAGGCCACCCTCTATCAAGCCTCACCCCATTAAATCCTCTGAGAGCTGATGGGAGGATGAGCTGTATTGGAAACCCCAGTAAGGGTGAGGGGCTGCCATTGGCAGAAATGTCACGTTAATCTCGCTGAGGTATGACTATTGTTACGGAAGTGCCTCTATGTTTTGTTAAATATAGTTTTTGAGGATTCATTTTTGAAAGATTGAAGAAATATTAAACTTTGGGGTTTTCAAAGGGGGATCATGTAAAGGCCACTTGACTTTGAAAAAACAGTTCCTGGAAATGTTTTTTAAAAGGGGCACTGAGGGGTCTTCTGAGGAAAACAAGCCTTTCTGGGAAACCACCTGACTTCGAGCGACACGACAAGCCTTTCTGGGAAACCACCTGACTTCGAGCGACACGACAAGCCTTTCTGGGAAACCACCTGACTTCCAGCTCAATAAACAACAGAGAACTTTGAACCCCTGGAGAAGTTATTTACAAAGCAGTGACAGGTCAAGATTGATGCAAGTCAAAAGGTTGACCCCCTGTTCTCGGTTTCACTTTTGAATTGTTTTGAGTTGGAGTTGAATTGTATAAAAAGGGAGAGAACTTCCAAGGAGAGAAGAGAATTCCCAAGGAAGGAGAGAAGACCACAAACCCAGCTCAGCTTTCCAGCAGTTCTCTAAAGACCCTGAGAAGTCCACAGTGTCAACTCATCTCATCTCCTGTCTTTGAAGAAAAGCCTGCTAAATTAATTCTCAATGCTACCTGAAGAGAACTGTTCTAAAAGATTTCAGTGACCCATCTACGTGTACTCGGAGGCCAGGCTGTATGCCAGTTTTGGGATTAGATTGAGCATCTAGTTTTTTCAGCCGGTGCAGACACTATACGTTGAATGGCCTCCTTCTGTGCTGTAATTTTTCTATGGTTTTGGGGCAGAACATATCTCATCTGCTATTTCTTCAAGAATGAGCAAGTATTCAGCCCAAGTGATTTTTATTTGCCTGTATTAGAGCTCTAAAAACAAAAATCCCTTTATTTTTCCAGTTAACCGGAGTAGGTGTGTGTGAGTGTGGGGGGCTAAGGTGGAAAGGGAAATTTAATATTTCAATCTGTGTGTTTATGCTTTACCTCATCACTAGATAAGACGTGTTTTATAATAAACTGATAATTTTATTGTTTATTAAAGAAACTTGGTTGGTGTGTTTTATTCTGGGATAAAAATAGAGCCTTGGCACTGCTGCATCAATAGCTTGAAGTACCTCTTCAAATTTATCAGAAGTCTCATTGATCCCTTCTCGGACAATTATGCCATCTGCAATTGCACCTACTGAATATAAAAGGGTGTTCACTTGCTCCACTTCTGACTTGGTATGGAGTTGAAGATCCATCCTAAACTTTAGAACGTTTTCCTCCATAGGGACCAATTTTGTATCTGATTGGGTCCTTCTTGATCATGGAAACTTTCAGGCATTCCAAATTTTGAAGCCATATTGCTTTCTTTAATAGATGTTTTAGGGTGTTCCCTTTCTTTAAGAAATTCTGTTTATTTGTTTTTTTCAGTGCTTTCTTGCTTTACTGGAGGAGTTCCCACTGTTTTTGGGAGTTCCTCAATGTTTTGATAGGTTTTTTTAGGGTGTTCCCCTTACTTGGAGAAATTCAGTTTTTTTTCAGGCTTGGTTGCTTTAATTGAGTTTTCCCTGCTGTTTTTAGGGGTTTCCTGTGCTTTTCAGGAGTTCCCACCATTTTTGGGGGTTTCCAGCTCTTTGCCCGCGTGCTCAGCCCGAGTGAAGGATTGGGTCTTTCCCCATTTTTTTTTCACGTACAGAGCACAATGCCTTTAGAGAATTACTTCAAGCTTTTCAAAGGGCTTTTAACCCGATCCAAGACCATCAGTATCGTGACTCACCCAATCACTGGATTCTACTTGCAGAACACCACGCTTCTGTGGTTCAGCCTGCATTCCTGTGCTCTGACTCACTACAGCTCTGGAGCTCCTCACAGCCTCTTCAGTGGGTTAGTAGTTGTCTTACTGTACCAGGCCAGTATTTATCTTTAAATTTCTCAGTTGTTCACCACAGTTTTACCATTGTTTTACCTCTGTTTTGCTACTGTTTCTCAGCAGTGTTGCCATTGCCACCATATTGTGTGTTGTTGTATTTGTAGCATTGCTAGGGCATTCTGGAGAAGGTCTTAGACTCTGGATAAAGTCAACTAACAAGTCTTTGTTATTTACATTTACTATATACACTCTCCACAAGCCTCCTAAGCTAGCATCCTCTGTGCTGCTATCTCTTCTCCTCAAGCCCATGCCATGTGACTGTTACATCATCACTCTTACAGTGGGAAGGGTCGCTTTCACTATCTTCAGTATTAACGCTTTACCGCCTTTTACTACAGACAGCAGCTCCTCAGCCCCTCCGCCAGTGAATTCAGCTACAGCAGCCGCAATGACTAAGGAGAGTTTTGCACCAGTACAGCCCAGGACCTTCCAAGCCTCAGGCAGACAAAGAATGGCCACCGAAGTCATCAAAAGCCAAGGGGAAGCCTGGTCAGCAGCCTACCTCCAGCTCAGCTGCTGTCGCTGGAATCGCGCTGCCTAGGAGGACTTGCAAACATATTAAGAAAAGCACCAACTACACTTGGGGAGTCGCGGGTGTCTGCCATTTGAAATGCAATGATAATTATAACATAGAAACATAGAAAATAGGAGCAGATGTAGGCCATTCGGCCCTTCGAGCCTGCTCCACCATTCATTATGATTACGGCTGATCATCCAACTCAGTAACCTCTTCCCGCTTTCGTCCCATACCCTTTGATCCCTTTAGACCTAAGAGCTATATCTAACTCCTTCTTGAAAACATACAATGTTTTGGCCTCAACTGCTTTCTGTGGTAGCGAATTCCACAGGCTCACCACTCTCTGGGTGAAGAAATTTCTCCTCATCCCAGTCCTGAAAGGTTAACCTTACTCTATGACCCCAGTTCTGGACTCCCCCACCATCGGGAACATCCTTCCTGCATCTACCCTGTCAAGTCCTGTTAGAATTTTATAGGTTTCTATGAGATCCCCCCTCACTCTTCTGAACTCCAAAGTTCTTTTGTTCACGTAAGTAATGATCATTGCGTAACAGCCATTATTCAATTACGCATTAATTGTGAGCTACTGACTTCACCCTTCCACCTTAGTGGAATGCAAGTGTAACCACAGCCCTCATTAACATTTGATCACCCATAGGCACTAGTACTGTTTGCAGCTGGACGTGAGTCAGGGAACAAAAATGGAAAGGAGGCAACAGTCTACATGCATTGAGGTAAGATTTTATTGGTTTCTCTGTGAGTGGGGATCAGGGAGGCCAGAAACGGGTGATTTTGAGGTTTTCTCTTGCCTCCTTGGCATGTCACTCAATCTGTCTGGCCTCCGGTACAAGTGCTTCAACATCCAACGGCGTTTCATCCTCTCCTTGCTCTGCGTCCTCCTCGTGAGTGTCACTCAGGCATCTCATTATCATTTAAGGTCTCCCCCTTCTGCATTGCTAGATTGTGCAGAGCCCAGTGGACCATTACGATACATGAGACCATCGCAGGGGCATACTGCGGGGCTCCACCAGATCGACCGAGGCAACGGAATCTCATCTTCAGCAACCCAATGGCCTGCTCAATGGTTGCTCAGGTGGAGCCATGGATAGTGTTGTCCCTCTCCTCTGATGTATTGCGAGGGTTCCTTACAGGTGTGAGTAGCCATGTCTTCAATGGGTAGCCTTGGTCCCTGCGAATCCGTCCCTGAAGGAAAGTGCGGGGGGGCCTGAAAGCTGTGGTACCTGGGACATGATGGCCACATACACACATTCTATTACACCTTGCAGCCAGGGAAATCCAGCAATGACCCCAAATCCAATAACCCTCTTGGCCTGACTAGCAGGGATGGTCCGGTAGTGCACATAGTCGCCAGCCCTCCGGAACAGTGCATTGGTCACCACCTTGATGCAGCAGTGGGCTGCTGCCTGTGAGACTCCACACATGTCCCTGGTGGATCCTTGAAAAAATCCAGACACGTAAAAGTTCAGTTGCATTGTGATGCTCAGGACCACTGGCATAGGGTGACCCCAAATCCCATAGGTCGCAACTCGGCCTGCAGCAGGGCACATACGTCCATGACAGCTTCCCTGGAGAGCTGTAGTCTTCACTGACAATGCCGCTTGGACATTTGGAGGTAGCTGATTCGAGTCCAGGTGGGCCCTTCTTGGCATAGTCAGCTTCTGTCGCTCTCATCGTGGAGCTTCACGGGCAGGCGCAGCTGCCTCTTGGCCCTCCTTCTCTTGGAGATGCTGTATTACGACACGGGGGTCCAAAATGTCAGGGTATATGAAACCCATGCCAGGTAACCAGTGGGCCTTCAGATCACTGTCAATGCAGGGAAGACCCTGTCCTGACAGACGCCCTGATGGCCCTCAGTGCCCACTCTTGCTGATAGCCGACCCTCTCATCCACCAGTTTGAGCGACTAAACATCTCACACAACTAGTTGAGCCACCCATTCCAGGCCTGTCCCCTTGCACAGCAATCAAGATCCTGCACCCCTGTCAGAGACCTGGAACCCCGTGTCAGAGACATACACCATGCAGCTAGGTTGGAGAGATATGCTTTGTGAAGCACAGTGGAGATTTCAGTGTGACAACAGTTTTAAGTTTAAGTTGTAGCTTATATATGTGCCATACTACTATTGGGCCCTGCCTATCTTCAATGAACACCTCGAGAGTAACAAGTTGTGGCATGTTCACCTGGGACAGATGCTTGCTGTAGGAAGCTGCTGAATTTCAATAACTCTATTACTTTCTCTTGGTGTCAGCTGTGGCTCAGTTGGTCACACTGTCGCTTGAGCACAAGATTTTGGATTCATGTCCCACTCTAGGGCTTGAGCATAAAAATCAAGGCTGACATTCCAGTGCAGTACTGAGGGAGTATGGGACTGTCGGAGGTGCCATCTTTCAGGTAATATATTAAACTGAGGCCCCATCTGCCTGCTTGAGTAGATGTGAAACATCCCATGGAACTATTTCGAAGAAGAGCAGGGGAATTATCCCTGGTGTCCTGGTCAGTATTTATCCCTCAATCAACATCATAAAAAAAACAGATTAACTGGTCATTATCACATTGCTGTTTCTGGAACTTTGCTGTGCACACATTGGCTGCCACGTTTCCTACATTACAACAGTGACTACACTTCAAAAGTACTTTATTGGCTGTAAAGCACTTTGAGACATCCAGTGGGCATGAAAGGGGCTATAGAAATGCAAGTCTTTCTCTTTTTCAAGTCTTTTAGTTTGTTCTTTCTGCTTCTGAGTTTGCAGCCAGGCCCCGAGTGTGGCCCACAGCCATCAACCAGTTAGTTGTCGCTTTCTTGCACTTCTGATGATTCTGCTTAATGGAGCGAGCCTTTGAGTGCCAACCAGGATAGACCTCTTCTATCTGACTGCATGCATCAGCACCTCAAGGACACCATCTGTAAATATGTCTGCACTTTCAGGACCCTTGCATTAGTGAGAACAGTGTGATCCCCTTCTCTGCCATATAAAATGAGAGTATAATTCAGGGGAAGGACTGACTTGGATATTCAATGTTTCTTTAATTCATGTATTTTTTTGAAACCTTCACGACAACTATTATAAGTTTTATGGATCTATTGTAAATGTTCTTTCAGGTTCCAGCATCACTGTTCACTTCTGTAAGCAGATCTCACATCACCGCTGAACTGTGTAGATAAATTGCTGCTCAATATCTGGGAGATTGTAAAACAGACCCCCTGTTATGTTCATGAACACTCTAACCTCCTGGTCTGCCATCTTTGTTTGCCTGTCTTTTCAAAGGCAGACAGGACTCTGGTGAGATCGGAGAACTTGTGAACGAGCAAACTGGTTTATTTTACCAGGGCGGCACAGTGGCGCAGTGGTTAGCACCGCAGCCTCACAGCTCCAGGGACCCGGGTTCGATTCCGGGTACTGCCTGTGTGGAGTTTGCAAGTTCTCCCTGTGTCTGCGTGGGTTTCCTCCGGGTGCTCCGGTTTCCTCCCACAAGCCAAAAGACTTGCAGGTTGATAGGTAAATTGGCCATTATAAATTGTCACTAGTATAGGTAGGTGGTAGGGAAATATAGGGACAGGTGGGGATGTTTGTTGGGAATATGGGATTAGTGTAGGATTAGTATAAATGGGTGGTTGATGTTCGGCACAGACTCGGTGGGCCGAAGGGCCTGTTTCAGTGCTGTATCTCTAATCAGATCACAACCCTGCCTTAGCTAACTGGCATTAACATTCTTGTATGACATGCTGTATGCGTTCTCTCAGGCACCCCTGACTGGTTTGAGAGAAAGATTTCTCTGTGCCTGTCACTACCCCAGACTTCCACAAGAAAGAGAGAGAAAAAAAGAGATGGAGAGTGAGAGGGAGCAAGAGAAGAGACTATCTTCTCACCCTCCCTCACCTCTGAGTGCTTGGTATTACTCAACTAAGCCACCAATAAAAGATACCTTTATCTTCAATGAAAAGCTGCCCTTATGGTGTAAAAGTCTGCAATATTTAAGTTACCCATTCAGCTAAGCCTCCTACCAAGTATACTGAATGACAATCCATTCTATCATAATGCAATGAAGAGTTTAGGACCAAGCATTAGTAAACTACACTGTAGCAAAAAGAATGCAATATTCCACAATAAGCAAGTGATGAATAATGTCTATGTTGACTTTTCCACCTGGTATCTTCATCCAGGAACCACCTAATCAACATTAAAACTGACCGGTTAACCATTGTAAAGTCAATCTGACTGTATATAGGTTTAAATACAAAGATCTCTTAAAGGCTAAATGGGGAAAAGTCCCAAAAAACTATAAAGACTTCCTTTGCAATTTGTTTACTGCTGAGGTAGAAAATTGCAAAGGAATTCTTACTGATCAACAAATTTCAGCCTAAACAGATTCTGCTTTTCACTGCAAAATACAAACCAATGCTCGCCAGTAACTGGAAGATGAGCACTCAGGATCATTACAATTCAATCTACTTTTGTTCATTGTGTCCACATCCCAGTAATCTGTCACTCTCTAATGTAAGTGAAAATGTGCATTCACTCTCCCTGCTTGTCACTATCAAACTAGATTACCTGTCTGCTGCAACTTGTATTTTTCTATGAGTTTTACAATACTGTCTATGGGTGCAGTACAGCAGCCAAATCAAATTATTTTCCACTCTGCCACAGCCTGTTAAACAGCTTCAATAATGTAACAAAATTACATTTCCCACAAGAAGCTCACTTTGCTGGTGAGAGCTTGTGCTGCATACATAACGAGCAACCAATTCTGAAGTTTAATCAGTGACGTACATGCACAACTGTGTGTGCCCCTCTGCTTACTCTTCCCAACCAAAGGACAGTCAGGTTGGAATCTCCAATGACAGACCAGTATGCTGGTGAGAAGAAACATTCTGGCCTGTCGATTGCAGCTCTACTTGTACTCTTCTGAATCATGAGTGAATCAGGAGGCAGGCATGGAATCTGAAACAGACAAGCTAGCATTAGCAAGGATACTGTTGGAGCAGCAAAAACTAGAGCTAGAATTCCAAGAGAGAGAGAGGTCTTTGAGAGGGAAAAACAGTAAAGGGGGGTTACAAGCACAAAATAACTAGAAAGTAAAGCAGCTTGAACTGAGTAGGGAGAAGTTGTCTGTACACAGTGGAAATGCTAGTAATAAGGTAAATGACCCAGCTCAGGACAGAGCTTTGAGCTCTTAAAGTACTCACAATTGGTACAATTTCTCCTGATTAACCTTTTCGTCATTCTCTGCTGTTCTTGATATTCTGATCAATCATCTGACCTGCCACTCATCTTTGCACAATTATATGTCTTTTCCTTAAGTTTGATGGCTTTCCTTAACTTCTTTAGTTAACCACAGATGGTAGGCCCTCCCCTTAGCTTTTTACTTTATAGTAGGAATATACTTATTCTGAGTATCTGAAATATCCCCTTAATTGTCTGCCACTGCTTCTGTATTGCTCTATCTCCTAGTCTAGTAACCCAGTTCACTTCAGCTAGCTCAGCTTTCATGCCCTCATAGTTGACCTTATTCAAGTTTAAAATACTAGTCTTAGACCCACTCTTCTCTCTTTCAAACTGGGTGTAAAATTCAATCATATTGTGGTCACTGCCTTTACTCTGAGGTCATTAATTAATCCTATCATGTAACATAATACCAAGTCTAATATAACCTGCTCTCTGTTTGGTTCCAGAACGTGCTGCTCTAAGAAACGATCTTGAAAGCATTCTATGAACTCCTCATGCAGGCTACTATTGCCAATCTGATTTTTCCAGTTTATATGTAGATTAAAATCACCCATGTTTATTGCCAAAATATTTCTTCTTGAATACATCGTCCTACATTGTGGTTACTGTTAGGGGTTTGTAGACTACTCCCACTATTGACTTCTTTTCCCTACTATTCCTCATGTCCACCCAAATCGATACTACATCCTGATCTCCCGTACTAAGAGAGTTCTTAAAACTACCAGACGACCAAAAATGCCATCCTAAGCGTGTACGAGCTGGTACCGGAGGTGTACCGCCAAAGATTCCAAACTTCCATGCATGCGTGTGTATGAGTTGGTGCGTTTTAAAAATTATTTTTATTTATCAGGTATTAAGAACAATAAACACCATTTCATTTTCTTTTAACCCTTACAGGAAAACTCTGTGTGTGTCTTTTACAGTCACAGCACTTAAACAGTTAGACACTCACTAAGTTGACAAGCAATTCTTTTTAAAACACATGTTGCGGTCAACCAAGAGGTGGAAAGAAAGGGAACCATTCAACCACTTCTCACCTGGCCGTAACAAGGGATATTCTTGCATTGGAAGCAGCTCAGAGAAGGTTCACTAGTTTGATTCCTGGGATGAAGGGGTTGTCTTATGAGGAAAGGTTGAGCAAGTTGGGCCTGTACTCATTGAAGTTTAGAAGAATGAGAGGTGATCTTATTGAAGTATATAAGGTTCTGAGGGGGCTCGACAAGGTAGATGCTGAGAGGATGTTTCCTTTCTGGGGGAATTTAGAATGAGGGGGCACAGTTTCAAAATAAAGGGTCTGCCTTTTAAGATGGAGATGAGGAGAAATTTCTTCTCTCAGAGGGTCATTAATCTTTGGAATTCTCTTCTGCAGAGAGCAGTGGAGGCTTGGTCATTGAATATTCAAGGCTGAGTTAGACAGATTTTTGATTTACAAGGGAGTCAAGTGTTTTGGGGTAAAGGCAGTAATGTGGAGTTAAGACCACAATCAGATCCGCCATGATCTTATTAAATGGCACAGCAGGTTCGAGGGGCCAAATGGCCTACTTCTGCTCCTAATTCTTGTGTTCTTATGTAACATTTCCAGAGCTTCTGATCTGCTCATCCACACTCTCACTTCCTTTCGACGCTCTTGTCACCACTAAAACCCTTACTCTCTCCCAACTTGCTCGTTCCCTCCAGTACGGCCCCTCTCTGTACCCCCTTCAGTCCAAATGGAGCAGACTTGGAGATTTATGCTGGACAACTGGTTTAGCCAATCTTCACCAGATCTGGCAAGACCACATTAAGCATTATCAAGTCCTGCTCTCGTCTTCCTAAACTGCTCAATATTTCAGAATCATTCTGGAATGCAAAGATAACCCCCAGCTTCGAGACCCTATCCCCTGTCCACAAACTGTGTTCTTAAACCCCTCTCCCCGTCTCTTCCACCCTCACCTCCAAGGGGCTCATGGATTTCTTTGGCACTAAGATTGAGCTCATCCAATCAGCTGCCTCTGTCACTTCTCTCTCTTCCCCTAGGCCAGCAGATCAAATTTCCCTAAAAGCTTCCCCCCTGCTCTAGCCCTGCACTCACATCTTTCTTTAGTTTCTCTCCTATCGCCCCATATGTCCTCTCTGAACTGTTCTTGTCCATGAGACTCACATCGAGCATATTTTCACTAAACTGCTAACCACCCAACTTTCCTTCCTGGTCCCCATATTAACTGATATTGTTAACGGTTTCCTCTCCTTAGGACCTGTTCTACTCTCCTTCAAATCTGCTGTCATCACTGCTCTCAAAAAACCCACCCTGACCTCTCGAGCCTTATCCTCCTCCAACTCCCCTCCTCTGTTGTCCAGCTGCGTGGACTGGTCTCGCCTGGTTCCATCCTTACCTATTCAGTGACATCTGCAATGGATTCTCTTCCTGTTCTAAAATTGTGACCGTGGAATCCCCCAAAGATCTATCCTTGGCTCCCAGCTATTTCTCATTTGCATGCTGCCCCTTGGTGACATCATCCGAAAAAACAATGTTGGATTCCACAGGTGTGGTGACCTCTACCTCACCATCACCTTGCTTGACTCCTCCACTATCTCTTATTTGTCATGCAGCTTGTCTGACATCCAGTACTGGATGGGCAGAGATTTCTGGCAATTAAATATTGGGAAGCCAAAGCCATTGTCTTTGGTCCCTGCCAGAATCATTGTTCTCTAGCCACCAACTTCATCCCTCTTTGTGGCCACTATCCAAGGCTCAACCATTCTGCTTTTGACCCTGATTTGAGCTTCTGACGTCATATCTGTTCCATCACCATGACCACCTACTTCCATCTCCTTGATATCCTCCATCTCCGCGCCTGCTTCAGTCTATCTGTTGCTGAAACCTCCATTCATGCTTTTGTTACTTGCCTACTCAACTATTCCACTGCTGTCCTACCTGGCCTCCCATCTTTCACATTCCATAAACTTCAGCTGATCCAAAACTCTGCTACCTACATCTTAACTTGCAACACGTCCTGGTGCTCCCTGATTTACATTGGCTTCAAGTCCAGCAATGCCTTGAATTTAAAATTCACATTGTCATGTTCAAATCCCTTCAAGGTCTCGCCCCTCCCTATCTGTCGCCTCCTCTGACCTTACAATTCTCCACTCTCTATGTTCCTCCAAATCTGGCCTTTTATGCACCCTCGATTTCCTTTGTGCCACCTTTGGCAGCTGTGCATTCTGCTGCCTTGGCCCTAAGCTCTGGAATTTCCTCCCAAAACCTTTTCATATTTTTACCTCTCTCCTCCCTTAAGTCACTCCTTAATGCCTACTTCTTTGACTAAACTTTTTAATCTGCTATCATAATTTTTTTTATGTGGTTTGGAGTTAGATTTTGAAGTGCCTTGGGATGCTTTACTACTTCAAAGTGGCTATATAAATGCAAGTCGTAGCTATTTGATCCCGTAAGCCATGTAGATGTGAAGAGGCTTGGCAGGGTATTGAGATGAGCCAAGTCACAGAACATCTAGCTTCTGCCTGGTTCTTGTAGCCATGGTATTATTATGGAAGGGAACTCCTCTTTGCTGACGATGCTGCATTAACATCCCACACAGAAGAGCGTCTGCAGAGACTCATCGACAGGATTGCGGCTGCCTGCAATGAATTTGGCCTAACCATCAGCCTCAAGAAAATGAACATCATGGGACAGGACGTCAGAAATGCTCCATCCATCAATATCGGCGACCACGCTCTGGAAGTGGTTCAAGAGTTCACCTACCTCGGCTCAACTATCACCAGCAACCTGTCTCTCGATGCAGAAATCAACAAGCGCATGGGAAAGGCATCCGCTGCTGTGTCCAGACTGGCCAAGAGGGTGTGGGAAAATGGTGCACTGACACTGAACACTGAAGTCCGAGTGTTTCAAGGCTGTGTCCTCAGTACCTTGCTCTACAGCAGCGAGGCCTGGACAACGTATGTCAGCCAAGAGTGACATCTCAACTCATTCCATCTTCGCTGCCTCCGAAGAATCCTTGGCATCAGGTGGCAGGACCGTATCTCCAACGCAGAAGTCCTCAAGGCGGCCAACATCCCCAGCATATACACCCTACTGAGTCAGCGGCGCTTGAGATGGCTTGGCCATGTGAGCCGCATGGAAGATGGCAGGATCCCCAAGGACACATTGTACAGAGAGCTCGCCACTGTTATCAGACCCACCGGCCATCCATGTTTCCGCTTTAAAGACGTCTGCAAATGCGACATGAAGTCCTGTGACATTGATCACAAGTCGTGGGAGTCAGTTGCCAGTGATCACCAGAGCTGGCGGGCAACCATAAAGGCAGGACTAAAGAGTGGCGAGTCAAAGAGACTTAGCAGTTGGCAAGAAAAAAGACAGAAGTGCAAGGAGAGAGCCAACTGTGTAACAGCCCTGACAACCAATTTTATCTGCAGTGACTGTGGAAGAGTCTGTCACTTTAGAATTGGCCTTTATAGCCACTCCAGGTGCTGCTCCACAAACCACTGACCACCTCTAGGCGCTTACCCATTGTCTCTCGAGACAAGGAGGCCAAAGAAAGAAGAAGGTATTATTATGGCTTGTCGAGTTAAGCTTCTGGTCCAGTCTAATTCAATGATGGTGAACCTGGGGTGGGGGGGGGGGGTGCGGGTGGGGCGTCATAGAGTCATTTATTGCAAAGCAGGAGGCCATTCGGCCCATCGAGTCCCTGCCGGCTCTCCACGGAGCTAAGCTGTCAGTCCCACTCCCGGCTCGATCCCTGAAGCCCTGCAAGTCTCATGGCCTTTCATCATTTTGAACCTCTCTATTAGAACTTCTGTGAGCTTCTTTGTTCTACTGAAATGAACCCCCATATATTTAATTTCCTATCTCTGGTATCACCAGTGAAATTCTTATGCATCTTTTCTATGATCTTGGATGTCCAGATCAGGACACAATATTCAAACCCCAATATAAACAGTGGTTCATTTTTTAAAATCTCTCTTTTATACTACAGGCCCCGATTATTAAAACTTAAGATTGCTTCTGCTGTTTTGTTGGGCCTTTTCTTGTCTTGAGTGATAATTACCTGGCACATATATGGCAAAACTGTTATCTGAGACTTGTTATTGGCATGTTTTTCAGGTTATTCTGTAGGCTGGCATGAGGAGTTACAAATGGAGCTAAGTAATGTGGTATTGTTAGTAGACAGAACTGCTCCTGACCTTATGACGGAGGGAATGTCATTGATCAAACAGCTAAAGGTGGTCATTCCAATTATGCTGGTCGAAAGAGCTCCCAGAGCAATGTTCAGAGGCTGCGAGGATTGGCCTCCAATCATGGCTATCTTTCTAAGTATCAGTTACGACTCCAGCTGCTGGAAGGTTTTTCTCTTGATCGCCATAGATTTCAGTTTTGCACAGGTTTAAGATGTGAGATTGCTCTGGCGTTCAGCTCTCATGTCCAAGTTTCAAAATCCATTCATGCACTTTCTTCAAAGAAAGGCAAAAATTTTAATGGAGGTTTGAGAAGAATATAAATTTCTGAAATATAATACGAACGTATGAATTAGGAGCAGGAGTAGAGATGAAGTATTTTTGCATATGTTCTAACACATATCCTTCTGTATGTACTGTACTTCCCTCTCACCAAGCTTACACAAGCTGCGCTGACCTTAATTGGACCTTAGATCCGTCACATTACTGGACACTGGGTCTGGAAGCTGTTTAATATACCGGAACGTCCTTGGACCAGGCAAAAGGACCAAGTTATTGCAAAAGTATTTACAGTCTTCAAAATGCAAATACCATCATTGTGGGAATGAAGTGTGGCTTTGAATGCTTCCTACTCACTGCTCCACACGTTCTGCTAGCAAATACAGCAATCAAATTAAATTAAATCCTATTAACCTTCACCCCTGATGGTGCTAACTAAACCACAGCCATACTTGGCAATGATTCAGGAACAAATCTGTGGAAAAACTTTTATTTTCATAACAGGTACCTTGTAAAATGTACCACAGTACTTTGATAAGGAGATATTGGATTGGTTAAAAAGATGAATAAGATGGTAATGTACAAATTCTTGTCGTTGATTTAATAGCATTGCTTTCAAATGGCTTTTGATATATTTGCATATAAATTTGGAACTAACCAGTTGAGACCAAACCCAGTTGTATATAAGGTGAAGGCTTGAGACTAATTCTGGGTGTTCCTGGCAACCCAGCACTGAAGGCATTTGACTGGAGAAGTAGCATTTGAAGGTGCTCTTTCACTACTGGCATAAGAGACTCCTCAAATCTTTCATTTCACAAAGGTAAGAAACGTTTTATCAATGAGAATGGATCGCTGGTAAGTAGAAAAAAATGACTGGTATTTTATTTTGGAAAAAGGATCAAAGCAAATTGAATTAACATGTTAAAAAATTTAAGTGACTTACGCGGATATTTATCACAACAGGTGAGTACGATGAGATTCAGAAGAGTGGAAACACAATTCTCTTTAAGGAGTGCCCTTGATAGGAATCTCTACATTGAATTCATCAGCTGCCTGAATGATCTGAATAAAACACCTGAAAAAGCTGTGTTTTGTGGAGAGATTCATATCTCACTCATACTGGGTAGCCTGTATTCCCAGTATCCACTCTCTATATATTTATCTGGGTTAATCACCTGCTTTTTTTTAAGGTGGGGGTATGGTGGGATTTGAGTCTGATCTACTGACTGTGCACAGACAGCAGTAACACTGAGTTGTATTTTGGCTGCTCTCCAGCCCCTTATGTCCCGAATACTCATAGGAAAACTAGCCTGCTATCCAAGAAATGCAATCAATACTTCCCCCAGCTGCGGGCTGTGTGAAATCCCCCAGTGATGTGTTTCAGGTATTGCTTTTGATGAAGGTAACACTGCACATATCAAGCCAGGGGTTGCTGCTGCTACACACGTACCAATTCGCGCAGAGCACCAGATGAATGTAATACTAGTCACAGTCGCTGGCATAGCAACACAGAGTGAACTCAGGCTTAGCTATTCCTCATTCCACTGCACTTGTGCTGCTGAAAAATGACATTTTTACAAAATCCAGATCATTTCAATCAGGAGTGGAGACGACCTTTCAGGTCAGGCTTAAACTCACATTTCTCATTCAGCCAGTGTGACCCCCTTGTTTACACTTCCTGTTACCCCTTTATGTCCTGTTAATATTCAGAACTTTTAGATTCAGAGGCTAGTTTTCTGATGTTGGACTCCTGCCAAATTGCACATGGGAAATCTGGGTTAGTGCAGTGTGTGATTTTCCAACCATATTAAAAGGCCCACAGATCATGAGGATTTGAAGTTGAATTTCAGTCTGTACTCATGGCAAGCAAGGCTCCCTGTTGGAAAACACAAAGGCAAAAGAATGACCCTCATAAGAACATTCAGAACTATAACAGGCAAGTGATCCCCTGGGTGTGTGACAATTTCTAAAAGTGTTATGTAGGGTCGATTTCACCAGTGTCCTTTTCTGCTGCAAAGTCACACCTAAGAGGAGTGTAGGTCAGGCTGTTCAGAGTTCCTGCTTTTGGTTATTATACAGTATCTCCTGCTGGGAAGCGGTGTTGTCCAGGTGAGGACAGTAGTGGGCCAGGCTGTGAAGCCTCCATGGTCAATATCGTGGCAATAGTCTAGGCTTATACATGAGGAGCAGTCACTCGGTGTCAGGAGATGAACAGCACCATGAGAATGTACCCGGCATGTCCCAACGCCATCAAACAAAAACCGGCAACATCAATTAATAACATGTTAGTAAGCGGATTTGTGGAGTAGTTGATTTCTGAATTTATTAAATTCATGAACAATGGGCCAAGTCATTGACTACATACAGTAATGAGCTGGGTAAATAAACACTTTCTTTCTTGGGTCTGTACAGATATTTTGAATAAAGGAAGAAGGAATTGCATTTATATAACACCTTTTATGACCTCAGGACATCCCAAAGCTGTTCAATAGTCAATAAAGGACTTTTGAAGTGTAGTCACAGTTGTAATGTAGGAAGCGTGGCAGCCAATTTGCTCACAGCAAACTCCCACAAACAGCAATGTAATAATGTCCAGATAATTTCTTTACTTGTGAAGTTGATTGAGGGATAAATATTTGGCAGGGCACTGGGGAGAACTCCTATCATTTTCTTTGAATATAACCGTGAGACCTTTAATATTCAGCTGAGAGACCAGACAAGGCCTTGGTTTAATGTTTCAACTGAAAGGCAGAAACTTCTCCTCATCCTCTTTCTTTAAGGGCTAAGACAGGTGCCTAAAGCTGAGCATTGACACTAGCTGCACTGTTACAAAATGTATTTTGAGGTTTGAAACACATTAACTCTATCCCTTTATAAGTGATCAGCTCTGCCTATCTCACTTTTGTTATGACCAGGTGAGGCAGGGTCTAGGGCTCTCCTCTCAGCCATTGCCTGATTTGGCCGTAGCAGGGTTTAATTTTTAAAACACCGTGTTTTTTAGCTTCCCCTCGGTGAATCCTTGTTCACTGCTCTCTAATTGTACTGCAAAGAAATCAATCAGATAGGTTTTCTTAGATTTAAACAAGAAAGGTGTAAGTTTATTAACCTCAAAACTCTAATTCAGTTAAAAATACTAGAAATACACAACGCGACCACACTAGCATGCATACACGATAAACACACACGCAAAAAAGAGACAGCGGAGATTAAAGAAGGGGAAAGGTTTAAAATAATAGCTGGAGATCAATTTCTGGCTTTTGGGTTTGATGGAAAGTCTTTGATTGCAGTTGTCTTACAGTTCTCGTTGGGGCCCAGTGCACACTTTCAAATTTGTTTAGCTGCAGGAGTCTTCTCTCGAGGTTTGAGTGGCTTTCATAAATCCCCTGGAATGCGTGAGAGAGAGAGAAAGGGAGAGACCTTCCTTCTCTGTTGTCTTAAAATTGCAGTCTCTTTTCTAACCGTCCTAGGAGCACAATTCAAAACTCCAAGTTGGCCAGCCAGTTAGTCATGTGACTAACCCCTTATTTGGAAAAACCGTTCCTATGGTTTGTGGATTTCAAAGCTCTCGGGGGGCTGTAGTACTGTCTGTTACACAGACAAGATGTGGATCACTGTTGCCCAGACTCATCTCTGTTAATTGAATCAGTGAGCAGTTCCCATTGTCTCTTTTTTTTCAACTGCCTTTCAGAATGCAAAACGGGCAGTCATGTTTCAGAAGTCTTTTTAAATCAAGCTATTTTTTCAGTCCAGTAACAGTTTGAAAATTAATGTTCCATATGACGAAATTAATATGTCTTATTTTGGCAGGTATGCTTTTCATGACACCTCCACATCCAGCGGAATGAATTGCTATTTTAGAAGAGCATTTCATTATAAAAAATACAAAGGAGAGAAAGTACAGGAAAATACACATGCATTTCTCTCATTCATTCTCATTTATTCAGAAATGCTAAAGATTGTTACAGCCTGTCTTTTCTTGGTAGCAGTGCTGCTTTAAACTGCCCTATTTGGCATCCCAATAAACACGTAATTTTTTGGGAAGTTTTTCAGTTTGCACCCCTAGGTTGGAGTTCTTGTCATGGGCGACGACAGTGGGTGGATCCATTCTGAACTCTCTTTCAGTGCTTTGATGAGTCATGTTAAGGCTTTTCACTCTAGGGAATGGTTGCTTCCCTTTAATCCTGACTGTGGGAGGGGGGGGGATTTCTTTGCTAATCTTCCCTTTGTCCTCTGTGACACTCCTGCTTGCAGGTATTTGTCCAGATTCTACTGCACTCCCCTGCGGCACTAGGACTAGGTGAGACAGCATCCTCACGGCTTTTCTGCCATTTTGAGGACATTTTTGCTCCGTGGGTTTGTGTAAATTCCATTAGCAACTCTGGTGGGGTGCTTCTGGTGTCAGCCTTTACATAGGAGGATGTGGGGTCTAGGTTTTCCAACATTTCAGGGTTGGCTGACTGGACAGAAGGGGCTTTCATCTGGGATTCCTCCAGAAATTCATTTAACCTGTCCTTTTTGACCCTTTTTCCCCTTTCCTCTCCTACCTGTTGTCAGCCTTGTGCTTGTCTGTCCCCTTTTGTTCTCGGTGGGGGTCCCTTACAGTTCATCAGTCCTCTGCTGGAGGGTCCTCCAAACACCGATACAGGACTTAGGGGTGCAGATTTCACTGTAGGTTGGGGTTTCCCCTCAACCTGGCACATGTGGCAACTCCTACAGTACTGCTCCACATCTTTGTGGAGTTTTGGCCAGTCAAACTGCTGTCTTATGCGGGCTTTGGTTTTTTTCTATACCGACATGTACAGCCATTGCAATCTCATGGGCCATTCTTAATATTTCCTTCTGGTACCTCTGTGGCACCACTACCTGGTGAACCACTGTCCACTCTTTGTCCTCAGGTCAGTGAGGAGAACTCCATTTCCTCATCAGTACCCCATTCTTTAAATAATAGTAATGAGGGACTCCCTCTGCTTCAATTTCAGACTGGGCAACCTGTGCTAACTCTCACATTACTGGGTCAGTTTGCTGAGCCTCAGCTAGAAAAATCCATTTAATTCATTCCCTGGGTATTTTAGTTTTCCAAAGAAAGTCTCAGACAGGCAGACCTCATGGTCATCTGCAGTGCCAATTCAGTGTCCTCTGGGGGAGCTGGTTTGATCCGATTCACTACACATGCAGGGTAGCTGCAGGGGACCGTCTCCTGCCACTGACCTGTCTATCTGACCTCCTGCGGTCTCTCACTACTGGGGAAGCCCCCACCAGATCATTACCTAGGAGCAGGGCAACCTTGCCCACAGACAAAATAGGGACAATCCCTACGTTCACCGGTCCTGAAACTAGGTCGCACTCTAAGTGCACCCGATGTAAAGGCACAGGCGTGCACTGCCCTCCAATACCATTCACCACCATTCTGGTATTTACTGCACTCTCTGGGGGAAAGGTCAGGCCTTTTCCCAGTAAAAGGGATCTAGTGGCCCCTGTGTCCCTGAGGATTACTATGTGCCTGCTTGCCCCACTTGAGGGGTATGGGG
This sequence comes from Heterodontus francisci, assembly GCF_036365525.1. Classification (NCBI taxonomy): domain Eukaryota; kingdom Metazoa; phylum Chordata; class Chondrichthyes; order Heterodontiformes; family Heterodontidae; genus Heterodontus; species Heterodontus francisci. The sequence goes on from NC_090392.1 coordinate 44,065,246, forward strand.
TTACTCTCCCTTTTGACACAAAATCCTGATAACCTTCAGGAATCCTATTAAATTTTCCTGCACTTGCAGCAGTATGTTTCCTGGGACTTACTATTGCTCCAGTTAAAGCCACAGCTTGTTCAGCTGTGCTTTCCATGAGTGTCCTTTCTCCTTCCCTGAGCGGGTGTGCCTTGATTAACACTACTGGTTTTCCCTGTAGTCTCCAGCAGTTAGCTCTTAAATGACCTGCTTTATTACAATGGAAGCACTCAGGTCTCCAGGTCTCACTCCTACTTACAGCACCTTCCTTTTTGGCTGGAGGAGGGCCCCCTGTGTCTCCTGCTTTTCTTTCTCTCCCAGGACTGCTTGGGTTTCTATCACCTTCCCACCCTTTGTCCTTTTTGGATTTGTGGGATTAGGAAAGGTTTTCCTTTGGGGAACTGACTTATAGAGTCGTACAGCATAGAAACAGGCCCTTCAGCATCCATGCCGACCATAATGCCTATCTATACTAATCCCACCTGCCTGCATTAATCCCATATCCCTCTATGCCTTGCGCATTCAAGTACCTGTCCAGATGCCTCTTAAATGTCACTACTGTTCCTGCCTCCACCACCTCCTCAGCAAGCTCATTCCAGATACCCACTATTCTTTGTGTGAAAAATTTACCCCTTTGATCCCCTTTAAACCTCTTCCCTCTCACCTTAAATCTATGCCCTCTAGTTTTAGTCACCCCTACCATGGGAAACAGACTCTAGCTATCTACCCTATCTATGCCTCTCATAATTTTATATACCTCTATCATTATATATGAGAGCAAACTCATCAGCCAGAACTGCGGCTTGCCTGACTCTGTGAATATATTGTTTCTCTACATGTGTCTTTATGGAGAGTGGGAGAGAGTTTTTACATTTCTCTAGCAGAATTACCTCTCTAAGGTTTTCATAGCTGGGCTGCACTTTAAGAGCCCTCAACTACTGGTCAAAAGCCAGCTGCTTACTTCTCTCAAACTCCAAGTAGGTTTGATCAGCTTGCTTTTTGAGGGTTCAAAGCTTTTGGCAATAGGCTTCCGGTACTAGCTCATATGAGCCAAGGATAGCATTTTTTGTCAGTTCATAATTTGATCAACTCTCATCTGGCAACAGGGAATAAATCATGGGCTTTTCCTGATAACTTGCTTTGTAGCAGTAGAGTCCAAGTCTCAGCTGGCCACTTTAACTGCCTTGCAAGTTTTTCAAAAGATACAAAAAATACTTCCACGTCTCCCTCATTGAATTTTGGGGTCAGTTGGGAAAATGTAATCAATTCAGTATACAACCCCGAGTTACTAACCTCAATATTGGCCGTGCTTTCACTAGGATTACTCTGTCACCCCCTAGCTAACTCAAACAGCCTGAATTCTTACACAGACAAGATGTGGATCACAGTTGCCCAGACCCATCCCCGTCAATTGAATCAGTGAGCAGTTCCCATTGTCTTTTTTTTTCAACTGTCTTTTAGAATGCAAAATGAGCAGTCATATTTCAGTGGTCTTTTTAAACCAAGCTATTTTTTATGTTCAGTAACAGTTTAAAAATTAATGTTCCATATGATGAAATTAATATAGAATCATAGAAAGTTTATGGCACTGAAAGAGGCCACTTGGCCCATTGTGACTGTGCCTGCCGAAAAACAATCCACCTATTCTAATCCCACCTTCCAGCATTTGGTCCGTAGCCCTGCAGATTACGGCACTTGAGGTGCATATCCAGACTCCTGTTGAATGAGTTGAGCGCCTCTGCCTCAACTACCCTTTCAGGCAGTGAGTTCCAGACCCCCACCACCCTCTGGGTGAAAAAGTTTTTCCTCAACTCCGCTCTAATTTTTCGACCAATCACTTTAAATCTATACCCCCTCATCACTGACCTCTCTGCTAAGGTGAATAGACCCTTCACCTGCACTCTATCCAGGCCCCTCACAATTTTGTACATTTCAATCAAATCTCCCCTCAGTCTTCTCTGTTCCAACCCCATTCTATCCAATCTTTCCTCATAGCTGCATTTTTCAAGTCCTGGCAACATCCTCGTAAATCTCCTTCGTACCCTCTCTAGTGCAATTACATCCTTTCTGTAATGAGGTGACCAGACTGCACACAGTACTCAAGTTATGGCCTAATCAATGAGTTATACAGTTCCAGCATAAACTCCCTGCTCTTATACTCTATACCTCGGCTAATAAAGGAAATTCCTTCTTAACCACCTTATCGATCTGTGCTGCTACTTTCAGGGATCTGTGGACATTCACTCCAAGGTCCCTCACGTCCTCTTCATTTCTCACTATTTTCCCAATAAACATGTATTCCTTTGCCTTGTTTGACCTCCCCAAATGCATCACCTCACACTTCTCCAGGTTGACTCACCTGACCATCCAGGTCTGCCCATCTGACCAGACCATCAACATCTTCCTAAGGGCTACAGCTATCCTCCTTGATATCTAACACACGGCCAATCTTTACGTCATCTCCAAACTTCTTGATCATGTCCCCCACATTTACGGCCAAATCGTTAATAGATACCATAAAAAGCAGGGGACCCAGTACGAGCCCTGTGGAACGCCACTGGAAACAGCCCTCCAGTCGCGAATACACTCATCAACAATTACCCTTTTTTTCCTGCCTCTGAGCCATTTTTGTATCCACCTTGCTGCATTTCCCTGGATCCCATGGATTTTATTTTTTTAACCAGTCTACCATGTGGGACTTTGTCAAAAGCCTTGCTAAAATCCATGTAGACCACATCAACCGCACTACCCTCATCTATCTTCCTTGTTACTGCTTCAAAAAATTCGATCAAGTTGGTCAAACAAGATCTTCCCTTAACAAATCCATATTGACTATCCTTGATTAACCTGTGTCTTTCTAAGTGACTGTTTATCCTGTCGCTCAGAATTGATTCCAATAATTTGCCCACTACTGTTTTGTATTTTGGCAGGTGTGGTTTTCATGACACTTTACTTCACAACCCAAAATCACTATTGCTGAACTGGTGAACAAATGTGCTCAAGAATTATTCCCCTGTTTTTAATTTCACCAGGAAAAGTTACATATTTGTCTGCAACTATCTCTGGCAGTGAACTCTAGGCTCCTGTTCCACAATCCCCCTCTCTCCACAACCATCTCCAATTGTTTCTTGACTCCATGCACACTCTTCAAGATCCATCCCTGGTAACTTATTCGACAAGTCAATCCTAACTTGGATGAACAAATTCCACCCATATCCTTTCTTGCTGCTGAACCTGTGTTCCCCATCCCCCTACCCCCCCCGCCACCTTTGAACCCTTCACCATAGTTTGTCTGGATCAGGTTTGTCAATTCGTCTCACAGTTCTAGAAAGGCTTATACAGGCAATGGTACTATCTGCACGACTGAGGAGCTGTGGGATATAATGCTAAATTCACACATCAGCTAATAATTGGTTATCAGTAATTTTATTAATACAGAATTTTCTAAGAGTAATAATTTGGAGCAATATTTCCATAATCACAGACCTAATACTTGTACTCAATAATTCAGCTATAGTTTTAGTTGCATTTTTTCTGTCCTGTACTTTTTGAATCAAACTGACTTCATGGTAGAGGTCACCTCCCTCATTTTCTACTTTACTCCGACATCTTGTTTCATTAAGTTTGTTTAGTTGTTCCTGTTTGCTGTGGCTCTATGTTCCTCACTCTATTGCTTTTATGACTTCCCTTGTGTCTTTCAGTTCACATTAGGGGGTGATTTTACCAATTGTGCTATCGGTGGGAAGCCTATCAGCAGCACAGACCAGGAAATTGGACACACGCTGCCCACAATTTTAATTGGTTGGAAAATCATGGGCATTGTGTACTCAGATTGCTGAGTTGCTCTGGTGCAGGGGAAATTTCCCTACACATCACACAGCTTCATAAATATAAATATAACATACATCTTATTTAACACACATCTTATATAATATACATCTTATATATAAACTACACCTCATATACGCCAGCAATGCTGTCCATACTGTTTTAAGATTACAACACTAAAAGCAAGCACACAATCGCAAACAGTAACCCACCCTCAGTGATCCAGTGTATAATTCATATATGATAGGGCTGCTCATTTACTGTGAGGCTCTAGTGTCATTCTACAATATGTGGAAGTGCAGATTAAAGTGTTTATTTTCAGATGCAGTGAACAAAATAGCCTGAGAACAAGTTATGGAAGGTTCCTGGGTAAATGAGGTTACTGACATAATACAGCTTTTAGTTATTCATACTGCACAGATCTAAATCTCTTTTGACGTTTATCCATACCACCTCAATTCACCTTTCTGCGAATGACCTATCTTCTAATACTTTGACCTACGAATTGGTGCTAGTGTTATTTGGATGTAACTGTGGGGCACCAAAGTTTTCGGAGCAAGATTAAAGGTGCATGTCAACCCCAGATTTTAGTGATCTGTGAAGCAGGAATGAATCATGTAGCACAACAAACAGCAAGCTGACCAATGGAGCAGCAAGGAGGCATGGAAGCTATTAATGGGACTAGTACAGGGGAGAGCAGGTTTTAAATACCAAACTCCAACCAGGTAACGAGAACTGGGCTTCAGAAGAATAATTTTGATGAGGAGGCGCTAGGAATGGTGATTGAAGAAGTGACTAGAGGAGAGAAATACTTTACTGAACTAATAAGTACTCTTCCCAGGAGATCCTGATGCAATAAGCGAGGGAAAAAATAGCAGATAGATTGAATGTAGTCTCAAGAACCAAGAACCGTGAGGTAGGAGGAAGATGATAGCTGAACCCAAGACCAGCTAAATTTACACTAAAGAACAGTTGCAATGCTATGTACCTACCACATGTAGACATGCCATAGAATGGATGTTACTTCCTGTAAATCATTCGGTATAGAAACAAAGTTAACTCATACAGTGCAGCCAGGACAGAAACAGAGAGCAAAAATTCCGGAAGATGCTGGAATCACTGTTATTGTGATGGGATAAGGATTGAGGGGAGGAGGACCTGATCTAGTCTTAAACAACAAGATTCGGTTCTGAGTAGGATTGAAAGTAGAGGGGGGCAAGAGGGACTGAATTTGGTTAGGTATGGAACTGAAGGGAGAGGGGCTTAGTCTGGTCTATTGCTGGCTAGACTACAACAGGGGTGGGACTGGCGAGAAGGAAGGGGACAGTAAAGGGGAGAAGGAAGGGCGTAGTAAAGGGGAGCAGGAAGGGGTAGTAAAGAGGAGAGGGAAGGGCACAGTAAAGGGGAGAGGGAAGGGGGTAGTAAAGGGGAGAGGGCAGGGGGTAGTAAAGGGGGGAAGGGGGTAGTAAAGGGAAGAGGGAAGGGGGTAGAAAAGGGGAGAGGGAAGGGGGTAGAAAAGGGGAGAGGGCAGGGGGTAGTAAAGGGGGGAATGGGGTAGTAAAGGGGAGAAGGAAGGGCGTAATAAAGGGGAGAGGGAAGGGGGTAGTAAAGGGGAGAGGGAAGGGGGTAGTAAAGTGGAGAAGGAAGGGCGTAATAAAGGGGAGAAGGAAGGGCATAATAAAGGGGAGAACGAAGGGCGTAATAAAGGGGAGAAGGAAGTGCGTAATAAAGAGGAGAGGGAAGGGGTAGTAAAGGGGAAAAGGAAGGGCGTAGTAAAGGGGAGAAGGCAGGGCGTTATAAAGGGGAGAGGGAAGGGCGTATTAAAGGGGAGAAGGAAGGGCGTAGTAAAGGGGAGAAGGGTGGGCATAGTAAAAGGGAGAGGAAAGGGGGTAGTAAAGGGGAGAAGGAAGGGCGTAATAAAGGGGAGCAGGAAGGGCGTAATAAAGGGGAGAAGGTAGGGCGTAATAAAGGGGAGAGGGAAGTGGGTAGTAAAGGGGAGAGGGAAAGGCATAATAAATGGGAGAAGGAAGGGTGTAATAAAGGGGAGAAGGAAGGGGGTAGTAAAGGGGAGAGGGAAGGGGGTAGTAAAGGGGAGAGGGAAGGTGGTAGTAAAGGGGAGAGGGAAGGGCATAATACAGGGAAGGAAGGGCGTAGTAAAGGGGAGTATGAAGGGCTTAGTAAAGGGGAGAGGGAAGAGCTTAATAAAGGGGAGAAGGAAGGGCGTATTAAAGGGGAGAGGGAAGGGGGTAGTAAAGGGTAGAAGGAAGGGCGTAGTAAAGGGGGGCAGGAAGGGCGTAGTAAAGGGGAGAAGAATGTGCGTAGTAAAGGGGAGAGGGAAGGGGGTAGTAAAGGGGAGAGGGAAGGGGATAGTAGAGGGGAAAAGGAAGGGCGTAGTAAAGGGGAGTAGGAAGGGCGTAGTAAAGGGGTGAAGGTAGGGCGTAGTAAAGGGGAGAGGGAAGGGTGTATTAAAGGGTAGAAGGAAGGGCGTAATAAAGGGGAGAAGGAAGGGCGTAATAAAGGGGAGAGGGAAGGGTGTAGTAAAGGGGAGAGGGCAGGGGGTAGTAAAGGGGGAAAGGGGGTAGTAAAGGGGAGAAGGTAGGGCCTAATGAAGGGAAGAGGGAAGGGGGTAGTAAAGGGGAGAAGGAAGGGCGTAATAAAGGGGAAAGGGAAGAGGCTAGTAAAGGGGAGAGGGAAGGGCATAGTAAAGGGGAGAAGAAAGGGCGTAATAAAGGGGAGAAGGAAGGGCGTAATAAAGGGGAGAAGGAAGGGCGTAATAAAGGGGAGAAGGAAGGGCGTAATAAAGGGGAGAAGGGCGTAATAAAGGGGAGAGGGAAGGGGGTAATAAAGGGGAGAAGTCGGGGGTAATAAAGGGGAGAAGGAAGGGTGTAATAAAGGGGAGAGGGAAGTGCGGAATAAAGGGGAGGAGGAAGGGTGTAGTAAAGGGTAAAGGGAAGAGTCTAGTAAAGGGGAGAGGGAAGGGCATAGGAAAGGGGAGAAGGAAGGGCCTAATAAAGGGGAGAAGGAAGGGCCTAATAAAGGGGAGAAGGAAGGGCGTAATAAAGGGGAGAAGGAAGGGTGTAGTAAAGGGGGGAGGGAAGGGCGTAGTAAAGGGGAGAAGAAAGGGCGTAATAAAGGGGAGAAGGAAGGGCGTAATAAAGGGGAGAAGGAAGGGCGTAATAAAGGGGAGAAGGGCGTAATAAAGGGGAGAGGGAAGAGGCTAGTAAAGGGGAGAGGGAAGGGCGTAGTAAAGGGGAGAAGAAAGGGCGTAATAAAGGGGAGAAGGAAGGGCGTAATAAAGGGGAGAAGGAAGGGCGTAATAAAGGGGAGAAGGGCGTAATAAAGGGGAGAGGGAAGGGGGTAATAAAGGGGAGAAGTAAGGGGGTAATAAAGGGGAGAACGAAGGGCGTAATAAAGGGGAGAGGGAAGGGGGTAATAAAGGGGAGAAGGAAGGGTGTAATAAAGGGGAGAGGGAAGGGCGGAATAAAGGGGAGGAGGAAGGGTGTAGTAAAGGGTAAAGGGAAGAGTCTAGTAAAGGGGAGAGGGAAGGGCATAGTAAAGGGGAGAAGAAAGGGTGCAATAAAGGGGAGAAGGAAGGGCGTAATAAAGGGGAGAAGGAAGGGCGTAATAAAGGGGAGAAGGAAGGGGGTAGTAAAGGGGAGAGGGAAGGGCGTAATAAAGGGGAGAGGGTAGGGTGTAATAAAGGGGAGAGGGAAGGGGTAGTAAAGGGGAGAAGGGTGGGCAGTGTAAAGGGGAGAGGGAAGGGGGTAGTAAAGGGAAGCGGGAAGGGCGTAGTAAAGGGGTGAAGAATGTGCGTAGTAAAGGGGAGAGGGAAGGGGGTAGTAAAGGGGAGAGGGAAGAGGGTAGTAGAGGGGAAAAGGAAGGGCGTAGTAAAGGGGAGTAGGAAGGGCGTAGTAAAGGGGAGAGGGAAGAGCTTAATAAAGGGGAGAAGGAAGGGCGTATTAAAGGGGAGAGGGAAGGGGGTAGTAAAGGGTAGAAGGAAGGGCGTAGTAAAGGGGTGAAGAATGTGCGTAGTAAAGGGGAGAGGGAAGGGGGTAGTAAAGGGGAGAGGGAAGAGGGTAGTAGAGGGGAAAAGGAAGGGCGTAGTAAAGGGGAGTAGGAAGGGCGTAGTAAAGGGGAGAGGGAAGAGCTTAATAAAGGGGAGAAGGAAGGGCGTATTAAAGGGGAGAGGGAAGGGGGTAGTAAAGGGTAGAAGGAAGGGCGTAGTAAAGGGGAGCAGGAAGGGCGTAGTAAAGGGGAGAAGAATGTGCGTAGTAAAGGGGAGAGGGAAGGGGGTAGTAAAGGGGAGAGGGAAGGGGGTAGTAGAGGGGAAAAGGAAGGGCGTAGTAAAGGGGAGTAGGAAGGGCATAATAAAGGGGAGAAGGAAGGGCATATAAAGGGGAGAAGGAAGGGCGTAGTAAAGGGGAGAAGGAAGGGCGTACTAAAGGGGTGAAGGTAGGACGTAGTAAAGGGGAGAGGGAAGGGTGTATTAAAGGTTAGAAGGAAGGGTGTAATAAAGGGGAGAGGGAAGGGCGGAATAAAGGGGAGGAGGAAGGGTGCAGTAAAGGGTAAAGGGAAGAGTCTAGTAAAGGGGAGAGGGAAGGGCATAGTAAAGGGGAGAAGAAAGGGTGTAATAAAGGGTAGAAGGAAGGGCGTAATAAAGGGGAGAAGGAAGGGGGTAGTAAAGGGGAGAGGGAAGGGCATAATAAAGGGGAGAGGGAAGGGTGTAATAAAGGGGAGAGGGAAGGGGTAGTAAAAGGGAGAAGGGTGGGCAGTGTAAAGGGGAGAGGGAAGGGGGTAGTAAAGGGGAGCGGGAAGGGCGTAGTAAAGGGGTGAAGAATGTGCGTAGTAAAGGGGAGAGGGAAGGGGGTAGTAAAGGGGAGAGGGAAGGGGGTAGTGGAGGGGAAAAGGAAGGGCGTAGTAAAGGGGAGTAGGAAGGGCGTAGTAAAGGGGAGAGGGAAGAGCTTCATAAAGGGGAGAAGGAAGGGCGTATTAAAGGGGAGAGGGAAGGGGGTAGTAAAGGGTAGAAGGAAGGGCGTAGTAAAGGGGAGCAGGAAGGGCGTAGTAAAGGGGAGAAGAATGTGCGTTGTAAAGGGGAGAGGGAAGGTGGTAGTAGAGGGGAAAAGGAAGGGCGTAGTAAAGGGGAGTAGGAAGTGTATAATAAAGGGGAGAAGGAAGGGCATAGTAAAGGGGAGAAGGAAGGGCATAGTAAAGGGGAGAAGGAAGGGCGTAGTAAAGGGGAGAAGGTAGGGCGTAGTAAAGGGGAGAGGGAAGGGGGTATTAAAGGTTAGAAGGAAGGGCGTAATAAAGGGGAGAAGGAAGGGTGTAATAAAGGAGAGAGGGAAGGGCGTAGTAAAGGGGAGAAGGAAGGGCGTAGTAAAGGGGAGAGGGAAGGTGGTAGTAAAGGGGAGAGGGAAGGGGGTATTAAAGGGTAGAAGGAAGGGTGTAATAAAGGGGAGAAGGAAGGGCGTAATAAAGGGGAGAGGGAAGGGCGTAGTAAAGGGGAGAAGGAAGGGGGGAGTAAAGGGGAGAGGGAAGGGGGGAGTAAAGGGGAGAGGGAAGGGGGTAGTAAAGGGGAGAAGGAAGGGCGTATTAAAGTGGAGAGGGAAGGGTGTAGTAAAGGGGAGAGGGCAGGGGGTAGTAAAGGGGGAAAGGGAGTAGTAAAGGGGAGAAGGAAGGGTGTAATAAAGGGGAGAAGGAAGGGCGTAATACAGGGGAAAGGGAAGTGGGTAGTAAAGGGGAGAGGGAAGGGGGTAGTAAAGGGGTGAAGGAAGTGCGTAGTAAAGGGGAGAAGGAGGGGCCTAATGAAGGGGAGAGGGAAGGGGGTAGTAAAGGGGAGAGGGAAGGGGGTAGTAAAGGGGAGAAGGAATGGCAGAGTAAAGGGGAGAAGGAAGCGCGGAATAAAGGGGAGAAGGAAGGGCGTAATAAAGGAGAGAGGGAAGGGGCTAGTATAGGGGAGAGGGAAGCGGCTAGTATAGGGGAGAGGGAAGGGGTTAGTAAAGGGGAGAGGGAAGGGCGTAATAAAGGGGAGAAGGAAGGGCGTAATAAAGGGGAGAAGGAAGGGCGTAATAAAGGGGAGCGGGAAGGGGGTAGTAAAGGGGAGAGGGAAGGGGGTCGTAAAGGGGAGAAGGAAGGGCATAGTAAAGGGGAGAAGAAAGGGCGTAATCAAGGGGAGAAGGAAGGGCGTAGTAAAGGGGAGAAGGAAGGGCGTAGTAAAGGGGAGAAGGAAGGGCGTACTAAAGGGGAGAGGGAAGGAGGTAGTAAAGGGGAGAGGGAAGGGCGTAATAAAGGGGAGAAGGAAGGGCGTAATAAAGGGGAGAAGGAAGGGGGTAGTAAAGGGCAGAGGGAAGGGGGTAGTAAAGGGGAGAGGGAAGGGCGTAAAAAAGGGGAGAGGGAAGGGCATAATAAAGGAGCGAAGGAAGGGCGTAACAAAGGGGAGAAGGAAGGGCGTAATAAAGGGGAGAAGGAAGGGCGTAATAAAGGGGAGAAGGAAGGGCATAGTAAAGGGAAGAAGGAAGGGCGTAGTAAAGGGGAGAGTGAAGGGCGTAGTAAAGGGGAGAGGGAAGGGCGTTATAAAGGGGAGAAGGAAGGGCTTAGTAAAGGTGCGAAGGAAGGGCGTAGTAAAGGGGAGAGGGAAGGGCTTAATAAAGGGGAGAGGGAAGGGAGGAAAAAGGGGAGAAGGAAGGGCGTAATAAAGGGGAGAAGGAAGGGTGTAGTAAAGGGGAGAGGGAAGGAGGTAGTAAATGGGAGAAGGGTTGGCATAGTAAAGGGGAGAGGGAGGGGGTTAGTAAAGGGGAGAAGGAAGGGCGCAGTAAAAGGGTGAAGGAAGGGGGTAGTAAAGGGGAGAAGGAAGGGGGTAGTAAAGGGGAGAAGGAAGGGGGACAATAAAGGGGTGAAGGAAGGGCGTAGTAAAGGGGTGAAGGAAGGGCGTAATAAAGGGGAGAAGGAAGGGGAACAGTAAAGGGGAGAAGGAAGGGGGACAGTAAAGGGGAGAAGGAAGGGGGTAGTAAAGGGGAGAAGGAAGGGGGACAGTCAAGGGGAGAAGGAAGGGGGACAGTAAAGGGGAGAAGGAAGGGGGACAGTAAAGGGGAGAAGGAAGGGCGTAATGAAGGGGAGAAGGAAGGGCGTAATAAAGGGGAGAAGGAAGGGCTTAATAAAGGGGAAAGGGAAGGGGGTAGTAAAGGGGAGAAGGAAGGGCGTTGTAAAGGAGAGAAGGAAGGGCGTAGTAAAGGGGAGAGGGAAGGGTGTAGTAAAGGGGAGAGGGAAGGGCGTAATAAAGGGGAGAGGGAATGGCTTAATAAAGGGGAGAGGGAAGGGGGTAGTAAAGGTGAGAGGGAATGGGGTAGTAAAGGGGAGAGGGAAGGCCGTAATAAAGGAGAGAAGGAAGGGCATAGTAAAGGGATGAAGGAAGGGCGTAATAAAGGGGAGAAGGAAGGGGGTAGTGAAGGGGAGAAGGAAGGGAGACAGTTAAGGGGAGAGGGAAGGGGGTCAGTAAAGGGGAGAAGGAAGGGGGTAGTGAAGGGGAAAAGGAAGGGGGTCAGTTAAGGGGAGAGGGAATGGCGTAATAAAGGGGAGAAGGACGGGCGCAATAAAGGGAAGAAGGAAGGGCGTAGTAAAGGGGAGAGGGAAGGGGGTAGTAAAGGGGAGTGGGAAGGGGGTAGTAAAGGGGAGAGGGAAGGAGGTAGTAAAGGGGAGAAGGGTTGGATTGTAAAGCGGAGAGGGATGGGGGTAGTAAAGGGGATAGGGAAGGGGGTAGTAAAGGGGAGAAGGAAGGGCGTAGTGAAGGCGTGAAGTTAGGGCGTAATAAAGGGGAGAAGGAAGGGGGACAGTAAAGGGGAGCAGGAAGGGGGACAGTAAAGGGGAGAAGGAAGGGGGACAGTAAAGGGGAGAAGGAAGGGCCTCGTAAAGGGGAGAAGGAAGGGCGTAGTAAAGGGGAGAGGGAAGGGGGTAGTAAAGGGGAGCAGGAAGGGCGTAGTAAAGGGGAGAAGGAAGGGGTAGTAAAGGGGAGAAGGACGGGGGACAGTAAAGGGGAGAAGGAAGGGGGACAGTAAAGGGGAAAAAGAAGGGGGACAGTAAAGGGGAGAAGGAAGGGGGTAGTAAAGGGAAGAGGGAAGGGGGTAGTAAAGGGGAGAAGGTTGGGCGTAGTAAAGGGGAGAGGGAAGGGGGTAGTAAAGGGGAGAGGAAAGGAGGTAGTAAAGGGGAGAAGGGTGGGCGTAGTAAAGGGGAGAGGGAAGGAGGTAGTGAAGGGGAGAAGGAAGGGGGACAGTTAAGGGGAGAGGGAAGGGCGTAATAAAGGGGAGAAGGACGGGTGTAGTAAAGGGGAGAGGGAAGGGCGTAATAAAGGGGAGAGGGAAGGGAGGAAAAAGGGGAGAAGGAAGGGCGTAATAAAGGGGAGAAGGAAGGGCGTAGTAAAGGGGAGAGGGAAGGGCGTAATAAAGGGGAGAGGGAAGGGAGGAAAAAGGGGAGAAGGAAGGGCGTAATAAAGGGGAGAAGGAAGGGCGTAGTAAAGGGGAGAAGGAAGGGCGTAGTAAAGGGGAGAGGGAAGGAGGTAGTAAAGGGGAGAAGGAAGGGCATAGTAAAGGGGAGAAGGATTGGTATAGTAAAGGGGAGAGGGAAGGGGGTAGTAAAGGGGAGAAGGAAGGGCGCAGAAAGGGGAGAAGGAAGAGCGTATTAAAGGGGAGAAGTAAGGGGGTAGGAAAGGGGAGAAGGAAGGGGGTCGTAAAGGGGAGAAGGAAGGGCATAGTAAAGGGGAGAAGAAAGGGCGTAATAAAGGGGAGAAAGAAGGGCGCTATAAAGGGGAGAAGGAAGGGCGTAATAAAGGGGAGAGGGAAGAGGCTAGTAAAGGGGAGAGGGAAGGGCGTGGTAAAGGGGAGCAGAAAGGGCGTAATAAAGGGGAGAAGGAAGGGCGTAATAAAGGGGAGAAGGAAGGGCATAGTAAAGGGGAGAGGGAAGGAGGTAGTAAAGGAGAGAGGGAAGGGCGTAGTAAAGGGGAGAAGGAAGGGCGTAATCAAGGGGAGAAGGAAGGGCGTAGTAAAGGGGAGAAGGAAGGGCGTAGTAAAGGGGAGAAGGAAGGGCGTACTAAAGGGGCGAGGGAAGGAGGTAGTAAAGGGGAGAGGGAAGGGCGTAATAAAGGGGAGAAGGAAGGGCGTAATAAAGGGGAGAAGGAAGGGGGTAGTAAAGGGCAGAGGGAAGGGGGTAGTAAAGGGGAGAGGGAAGGGCGTAAAAAAGGGGAGAGGGAAGGGCATAATAAAGGAGCGAAGGAAGGGCGTAACAAAGGGGAGAAGGAAGGGCGTAATAAAGGGGAGAAGGAAGGGCGTAATAAAGGGGAGAAGGAAGGGCATAGTAAAGGGAAGAAGGAAGGGCGTAGTAAAGGGGAGAGTGAAGGGCGTAGTAAAGGGGAGAGGGAAGGGCGTTATAAAGGGGAGAAGGAAGGGCTTAGTAAAGGTGCGAAGGAAGGGCGTAGTAAAGGGGAGAGGGAAGGGCTTAATAAAGGGGAGAGGGAAGGGAGGAAAAAGGGGAGAAGGAAGGGCGTAATAAAGGGGAGAAGGAAGGGTGTAGTAAAGGGGAGAGGGAAGGAGGTAGTAAATGGGAGAAGGGTTGGCATAGTAAAGGGGAGAGGGAGGGGGTTAGTAAAGGGGAGAAGGAAGGGCGCAGTAAAAGGGTGAAGGAAGGGGGTAGTAAAGGGGAGAAGGAAGGGGGTAGTAAAGGGGAGAAGGAAGGGGGACAATAAAGGGGTGAAGGAAGGGCGTAGTAAAGGGGTGAAGGAAGGGCGTAATAAAGGGGAGAAGGAAGGGGAACAGTAAAGGGGAGAAGGAAGGGGGACAGTAAAGGGGAGAAGGAAGGGGGTAGTAAAGGGGAGAAGGAAGGGGGACAGTCAAGGGGAGAAGGAAGGGGGACAGTAAAGGGGAGAAGGAAGGGGGACAGTAAAGGGGAGAAGGAAGGGCGTAATGAAGGGGAGAAGGAAGGGCGTAATAAAGGGGAGAAGGAAGGGCTTAATAAAGGGGAAAGGGAAGGGGGTAGTAAAGGGGAGAAGGAAGGGCGTTGTAAAGGAGAGAAGGAAGGGCGTAGTAAAGGGGAGAGGGAAGGGTGTAGTAAAGGGGAGAGGGAAGGGCGTAATAAAGGGGAGAGGGAATGGCTTAATAAAGGGGAGAGGGAAGGGGGTAGTAAAGGTGAGAGGGAAGGGGGTAGTAAAGGGGAGAGGGAAGGCCGTAATAAAGGAGAGAAGGAAGGGCATAGTAAAGGGATGAAGGAAGGGCGTAATAAAGGGGAGAAGGAAGGGGGTAGTGAAGGGGAGAAGGAAGGGAGACAGTTAAGGGGAGAGGGAAGGGGGTCAGTAAAGGGGAGAAGGAAGGGGGTAGTGAAGGGGAAAAGGAAGGGGGTCAGTTAAGGGGAGAGGGAATGGCGTAATAAAGGGGAGAAGGACGGGCGCAATAAAGGGAAGAAGGAAGGGCGTAGTAAAGGGGAGAGGGAAGGGGGTAGTAAAGGGGAGTGGGAAGGGGGTAGTAAAGGGGAGAGGGAAGGAGGTAGTAAAGGGGAGAAGGGTTGGATTGTAAAGCGGAGAGGGATGGGGGTAGTAAAGGGGATAGGGAAGGGGGTAGTAAAGGGGAGAAGGAAGGGCGTAGTGAAGGCGTGAAGTTAGGGCGTAATAAAGGGGAGAAGGAAGGGGGACAGTAAAGGGGAGAAGGAAGGGCCTCGTAAAGGGGAGAAGGAAGGGCGTAGTAAAGGGGAGAGGGAAGGGGGTAGTAAAGGGGAGCAGGAAGGGCGTAGTAAAGGGGAGAAGGACGGGGGACAGTAAAGGGGAGAAGGACGGGGGACAGTAAAGGGGAGAAGGAAGGGGGACAGTAAAGGGGAAAAAGAAGGGGGACAGTAAAGGGGAGAAGGAAGGGGGTAGTAAAGGGAAGAGGGAAGGGGGTAGTAAAGGGGAGAAGGTTGGGCGTAGTAAAGGGGAGAGGGAAGGGGGTAGTAAAGGGGAGAGGAAAGGAGGTAGTAAAGGGGAGAAGGGTGGGCGTAGTAAAGGGGAGAGGGAAGGAGGTAGTGAAGGGGAGAAGGAAGGGGGACAGTTAAGGGGAGAGGGAAGGGCGTAATAAAGGGGAGAAGGACGGGTGTAGTAAAGGGGAGAGGGAAGGGCGTAATAAAGGGGAGAGGGAAGGGAGGAAAAAGGGGAGAAGGAAGGGCGTAATAAAGGGGAGAAGGAAGGGCGTAGTAAAGGGGAGAGGGAAGGGCGTAATAAAGGGGAGAGGGAAGGGAGGAAAAAGGGGAGAAGGAAGGGCGTAATAAAGGGGAGAAGGAAGGGCGTAGTAAAGGGGAGAAGGAAGGGCGTAGTAAAGGGGAGAGGGAAGGAGGTAGTAAAGGGGAGAAGGAAGGGCATAGTAAAGGGGAGAAGGATTGGTATAGTAAAGGGGAGAGGGAAGGGGGTAGTAAAGGGGAGAAGGAAGGGCGCAGAAAGGGGAGAAGGAAGAGCGTATTAAAGGGGAGAAGGAAGGGGGTAGGAATAGGGGAGAAGGAAGGGGGTCGTAAAGGGGAGAAGGAAGGGCATAGTAAAGGGGAGAAGAAAGGCCGTAATAAAGGGGAGAAGGAAGGGCGCTATAAAGGGGAGAAGGAAGGGCGTAATAAAGGGGAGAGGGAAGAGGCTAGTAAAGGGGAGAGGGAAGGGCGTGGTAAAGGGGAGCAGAAAGGGCGTAATAAAGGGGAGAAGGAAGGGCGTAATAAAGGGGAGAAGGAAGGGCATAGTAAAGGGGAGAGGGAAGGAGGTAGTAAAGGAGAGAGGGAAGGGCGTAGTAAAGGGGAGAAGGAAGGGCGTAATAAAGGGGAGAAGGAAGGGCGTATTAAAGGGGAGAATGAAGGGCGTAATAAAGTGGAGAAGGAAGGGGGTAGTAAAGGGCAGAGGGAAGGAGGTAGTAAAGGGGAGAGGGAAGGGGGTAGTAAAGGGGAGAGGGAAGGGGGTAGTAAAGGGGAGAGGGAATGGGGTAGTAAAGGGGAGAGGGAAGGAGGTAGTAAAGGGGAGAAGGGTGGGCGTAGTAAAGGGGAGAGGGAAGGAGGTAGTGAAGGGGAGAAGGAAGGGGGACAGTTAAGGGGAGAGGGAAGGGCGTAATAAAGGGGAGAAGGACGGGTGTAGTAAAGGGGAGAGGGAAGGGCGTAATAAAGGGGAGAGGGAAGGGAGGAAAAAGGGGAGAAGGAAGGGCGTAATAAAGGGGAGAAGGAAGGGCGTAGTAAAGGGGAGAGGGAAGGGCGTAATAAAGGGGAGAGGGAAGGGAGGAAAAAGGGGAGAAGGAAGGGCGTAATAAAGGGGAGAAGGAAGGGCGTAGTAAAGGGGAGAGGGAAGGAGGTAGTAAAGGGGAGAAGGAAGGGCATAGTAAAGGGGAGAAGGGTTGGCATAGTAAAGGGGAGAGGGAAGGGGGTAGTATAGGGGAGAAGGAAGGGCGCAGTAAAGGGGAGAAGGAAGAGCGTAATAAAGGGGAGAAGGAAGGGGGTAGTAAAGGGGAGAGGGAAGGGGGTCGTAAAGGGGAGAAGTAAGGGCATAGTAAAGGGGAGAAGAAAGGGCGTAATAAAGGGGAGAAGGAAGGGCGTAATAAAGGGGAGAAGGAAGGGCGTAATAAAGGGGAGAGGGAAGAGGCTAGTAAAGGGGAGAGGGAAGGGCGTGGTAAAGGGGAGCAGAAAGGGCGTAATAAAGGGGAGAAGGAAGGGCGTAATAAAGGGGAGAAGGAAGGGCATAGCAAAGGGGAGAGGGAAGGAGGTAGTAAAGGAGAGAGGGAAGGGCGTAGTAAAGGGGAGAAGGAAGGGCGTAATAAAGGGGAGAAGGAAGGGCGTATTAAAGGGGAGAAGGAAGGGCGTAATAAAGGGGAGAAGGAAGGGGGTAGTAAAGGGCAGAGGGAAGGGGGTAGTAAAGGGGAGAGGGAAGGGGGTAGTAAAGGGGAGAGGGAAGGGGGTAGTAAAGGGGAGAGGGAAGGAGGTAGTAAAGGGGAGAAGGGTGGGCGTAGTAAAGGGGAGAGGGAAGGAGATAGTGAAGGGGAGAAGGAAGGGGGACAGTTAAGGGGAGAGGGAAGGGCGTAATAAAGGGGAGAAGGACGGGTGTAGTAAAGGGGAGAGGGAAGGGCGTAATAAAGGGGAGAGGGAAGGGAGGAAAAAGGGGAGAAGGAAGGGCGTATTAAAGGGGAGAAGGAAGGGCGTATTAAAGGGGAGAAGGAAGGGGGTAGGAAAGGGGAGAAGGAAGGGGGTCGTAAAGGGGAGAAGGAAGGGCATAGTAAAGGGGAGAAGAAAGGGCGTAATAAAGGGGAGAAGGAAGGGCGCTATAAAGGGGAGAAGGAAGGGCGTAATAAAGGGGAGAGGGAAGAGGCTAGTAAAGGGGAGAGGGAAGGGCGTGGTAAAGGGGAGCAGAAAGGGCGTAATAAAGGGGAGAAGGAAGGGCGTAATAAAGGGGAGAAGGAAGGGCATAGTAAAGGGGAGAGGGAAGGAGGTAGTAAAGGAGAGAGGGAAGGGCGTAGTAAAGGGGAGAAGGAAGGGCGTAATAAAGGGGAGAAGGAAGGGCGTATTAAAGGGGAGAATGAAGGGCGTAATAAAGTGGAGAAGGAAGGGGGTAGTAAAGGGCAGAGGGAAGGAGGTAGTAAAGGGGAGAGGGAAGGGGGTAGTAAAGGGGAGAGGGAAGGGGGTAGTAAAGGGGAGAGGGAAGGAGGTAGTAAAGGGGAGAAGGGTGGGCGTAGTAAAGGGGAGAGGGAAGGAGGTAGTGAAGGGGAGAAGGAAGGGGGACAGTTAAGGGGAGAGGGAAGGGCGTAATAAAGGGGAGAAGGACGGGTGTAGTAAAGGGGAGAGGGAAGGGCGTAATAAAGGGGAGAGGGAAGGGAGGAAAAAGGGGAGAAGGAAGGGCGTAATAAAGGGGAGAAGGAAGGGCGTAGTAAAGGGGAGAGGGAAGGGCGTAATAAAGGGGAGAGGGAAGGGAGGAAAAAGGGGAGAAGGAAGGGCGTAATAAAGGGGAGAAGGAAGGGCGTAGTAAAGGGGAGAGGGAAGGAGGTAGTAAAGGGGAGAAGGAAGGGCATAGTAAAGGGGAGAAGGGTTGGCATAGTAAAGGGGAGAGGGAAGGGGGTAGTATAGGGGAGAAGGAAGGGCGCAGTAAAGGGGAGAAGGAAGAGCGTAATAAAGGGGAGAAGGAAGGGGGTGGTAAAGGGGAGAGGGAAGGGGGTCGTAAAGGGGAGAAGTAAGGGCATAGTAAAGGGGAGAAGAAAGGGCGTAATAAAGGGGAGAAGGAAGGGCGTAATAAAGGGGAGAAGGAAGGGCGTAATAAAGGGGAGAGGGAAGAGGCTAGTAAAGGGGAGAGGGAAGGGCGTGGTAAAGGGGAGCAGAAAGGGCGTAATAAAGGGGAGAAGGAAGGGCGTAATAAAGGGGAGAAGGAAGGGCATAGCAAAGGGGAGAGGGAAGGAGGTAGTAAAGGAGAGAGGGAAGGGCGTAGTAAAGGGGAGAAGGAAGGGCGTAATAAAGGGGAGAAGGAAGGGCGTATTAAAGGGGAGAAGGAAGGGCGTAATAAAGGGGAGAAGGAAGGGGGTAGTAAAGGGCAGAGGGAAGGGGGTAGTAAAGGGGAGAGGGAAGGGGGTAGTAAAGGGGAGAGGGAAGGGGGTAGTAAAGGGGAGAGGGAAGGAGGTAGTAAAGGGGAGAAGGGTGGGCGTAGTAAAGGGGAGAGGGAAGGAGGTAGTGAAGGGGAGAAGGAAGGGGGACAGTTAAGGGGAGAGGGAAGGGCGTAATAAAGGGGAGAAGGACGGGTGTAGTAAAGGGGAGAGGGAAGGGCGTAATAAAGGGGAGAGGGAAGGGAGGAAAAAGGGGAGAAGGAAGGGCGTAATAAAGGGGAGAAGGAAGGGCGTAGTAAAGGGGAGAGGGAAGGGCGTAATAAAGGGGAGAGGGAAGGGAGGAAAAAGGGGAGAAGGAAGGGCGTAATAAAGGGGAGAAGGAAGGGCGTAGTAAAGGGGAGAGGGAAGGAGGTAGTAAAGGGGAGAAGGAAGGGCATAGTAAAGGGGAGAAGGGTTGGCATAGTAAAGGGGAGAGGGAAGGGGGTAGTAAAGGGGAGAAGGAAGGGCGCAGTAAAGGGGAGAAGGAAGAGCGTAATAAAGGGGAGAAGGACGGGGGTAGTAAAGGGGAGAGGGAAGGGGGTCGTAAAGGGGAGCAGGAAGGGCATAGTAAAGGGGAGAAGAAAGGGCGTAATAAAGGGGAGAAGGAAGGGCGTAATAAAGGGGAGAAGGAAGGGCGTAATAAAGGGGAGAGGGAAGAGGCTAGTAAAGGGGAGAGGGAAGGGCGTGGTAAAGGGGAGCAGAAAGGGCGTAATAAAGGGGAGAAGGAAGGGCGTAATAAAGGGGAGAAGGAAGGGCATAGTAAAGGGGAGAGGGAAGGAGGTAGTAAAGGAGAGAGGGAAGGGCGTAGTAAAGGGGAGAAGGAAGGGCGTAATAAAGGGGAGAAGGAAGGGGGTAGTAAAGGGGAGAGGGAAGGAGGTAGTAAAGGAGAGAGGGAAGGGCGTAGTAAAGGGGAGAAGGAAGGGCGTAATAAAGGGGAGAAGGAAGGGCGTATTAAAGGGGAGAAGGAAGGGCGTAATAAAGGGGAGAAGGAAGGGGGTAGTAAAGGGCAGAGGGAAGGGGGTAGTAAAGGGGAGAGGGAAGGGCGTAATAAAGGGGAGAGGGAAGGGCATAATAAAGGGGAGAAGGAAGGGCGTAACAAAGGGGAGAAGGAAGGGCGTAATAAAGGGGAGAAGGAAGGGCGTAATAAAGGGGAGAAGGAAGGGCATAGTAAAGGGAAGAAGGAAGGGCGTAGTAAAGGGGAGAGGGAAGGGCGTAGTAAAGGGGAGAGGGAAGGGCGTTATAAAGGGGAGAAGGAAGGGCTTAGTAAAGGTGCGAAGGAAGGGCGTAGGAAAGGGGAGAGGGAAGGGCTTAATAAAGGGGAGAGGGAAGGGAGGAAAAAGGGGAGAAGGAAGGGCGTAATAAAGGGGAGAAGGAAGGGTGTAGTAAAGGGGAGAGGGAAGGAGGTAGTAAATGGGAGAAGGGTTGGCATAGTAAAGGGGAGAGGGAGGGGGTTAGTAAAGGGGAGAAGGAAGGGCGCAGTAAAAGGGTGAAGGAAGGGGGTAGTAAAGGGGAGAAGGAAGGGGGTAGTAAAGGGGAGAAGGAAGGGGGACAATAAAGGGGTGAAGGAAGGGCGTAGTAAAGGGGTGAAGGAAGGGCGTAATAAAGGGGAGAAGGAAGGGGGACAGTAAAGGGGAGAAGGAAGGGGGACAGTAAAGGGGAGAAGGAAGGGGGTAGTAAAGGGGAGAAGGAAGGGGGACAGTAAAGGGGAGAAGGAACGGGGACAGTAAAGGGGAGAAGGAAGGGCGTAATGAAGGGGAGAAGGAAGGGCGTAATAAAGGGGAGAAGGAAGGGCTTAATAAAGGGGAAAGGGAAGGGGGTAGTAAAGGGTAGAAGGAAGGGCGTTGTAAAGGAGAGAAGGAAGGGCGCAGTAAAGGGGAGAGGGAAGGGTGTAGTAAAGGGGAGAGGGAAGGGCGTAATAAAGGGGAGAGGGAATGGCTTAATAAAGGGGAGAGGGAAGGGGGTAGTAAAGGTGAGAGGGAAGGGGGTAGTAAAGGGGAGAGGGAAGGCCGTAATAAAGGAGAGAAGGAAGGGCATAGTAAAGGGATGAAGGAAGGGCGTAATAAAGGGGAGAAGGAAGGGGGTAGTGAAGGGGAGAAGGAAGGGAGACAGTTAAGGGGAGAGGGAAGGGGGTCAGTAAAGGGGAGAAGGAAGGGGGTAGTGAAGGGGAAAAGGAAGGGGGACAGTTAAGGGGAGAGGGAATGGCGTAATAAAGGGGAGAAGGACGGGCGCAATAAAGGGAAGAAGGAAGGGCGTGGTAAAGGGGAGAAGGAAGGGTGTATTAAAGGGAAAAAGGAAGGGCGTAGTAAAGGGGAGAGGGAAGGGTGTAGTAAAGGGGAGTGGGAAGGGGGTAGTAAAGGGGAGAGGGAAGGAGGTAGTAAAGGGGAGAAGGGTTGGATTGTAAAGCGGAGAGGGATGGGGGTAGTAAAGGGGATAGGGAAGGGGGTAGTAAAGGGGAGAGGGAAGGGGGTAGTAAAGGGGAGAAGGAAGGGCGTAGTGAAGGCGTGAAGTTAGGGCGTAATAAAGGGGAGAAGGAAGGGGGACAGTAAAGGGGAGTAGGAAGGGGGACAGTAAAGGGGAGAAGGAAGGGGGACAGTAAAGGGGAGAAGGAAGGGCCTCGTAAAGGGGAGAAGGAAGGGCGTAGTAAAGGGGAGAGGGAAGGGGGTAGTAAAGGGGAGCAGGAAGGGCGTAGTAAAGGGGAGAAGGAAGGGGTAGTAAAGGGGAAAAAGAAGGGGGACAGTAAAGGGGAGAAGGAAGGGGGTAGTAAAGGGAAGAGGGAAGGGGGTAGTAAAGGGGAGAAGGGTGGGCGTAGTAAAGGGGAGAGGGAAGGGGGTAGTAAAGGGGAGAGGGAAGGGGGTAGTAAAGGGGAGAGGGAAGGAGGTAGTAAAGGGGAGAAGGGTGGGCGTAGTAAAGGGGAGAGGGAAGGAGGTAGTGAAGGGGAGAAGGAAGGGGGACAGTTAAGGGGAGAGGGAAGGGCGTAATAAAGGGGAGAAGGACGGGTGTAGTAAAGGGGAGAGGGAAGGGCGTAATAAAGGGGAGAGGGAAGGGAGGAAAAAGGGGAGAAGGAAGGGCGTAATAAAGGGGAGAAGGAAGGGCGTAGTAAAGGGGAGAGGGAAGGGCGTAATAAAGGGGAGAAGGAAGGGCGTAATAAAGGGGAGAAGGAAGGGCGTAGTAAAGGGGAGAAGGAAGGGCGTAATAAAGGGGAGAAGGAAGGGCGTAGTAAAGGGGAGAGGGAAGGAGGTAGTAAAGGGGAGAAGGAAGGGCATAGTAAAGGGGAGAAGGATTGGCATAGTAAAGGGGAGAGGGAAGGGGGTAGTAAAGGGGAGAAGGAAGGGCGCAGAAAGGGGAGAAGGAAGAGCGTAATAAAGGGGAGAAGGAAGGGGGTAGTAAAGGGGAGAGGGAAGGGGGTCGTAAAGGGGAGAAGGAAGGGCATAGTAAAGGGGAGAAGAAAGGGCGTAATAAAGGGGAGAAGGAAGGGCGTAATAAAGGGGAGAAGGAAGGGCATAATAAAGGGGAGAGGGAAGAGGCTAGTAAAGGGGAGAGGGAAGGGCGTGGTAAAGGGGAGCAGAAAGGGCGTAATAAAGGGGAGAAGGAAGGGCGTAATAAAGGGGAGAAGGAAGGGCGTATTAAAGGGGAGAATGAAGGGCGTAATAAAGTGGAGAAGGAAGGGGGTAGTAAAGGGCAGAGGGAAGGAGGTAGTAAAGGGGAGAGGGAAGGAGGTTGTAAAGGGGAGAGGGAAGGGGGTAGTAAAGGGGAGAGGGAAGGGGGTAGTAAAGGGGAGAGGGAAGGAGGTAGTAAAGGGGAGAAGGGTGGGCGTAGTAAAGGGGAGAGGGAAGGAGGTAGTGAAGGGGAGAAGGAAGGGGGACAGTTAAGGGGAGAGGGAAGGGCGTAATAAAGGGGAGAAGGACGGGTGTAGTAAAGGGGAGAGGGAAGGGCGTAATAAAGGGGAGAGGGAAGGGAGGAAAAAGGGGAGAAGGAAGGGCGTAATAAAGGGGAGAAGGAAGGGCGTAGTAAAGGGGAGAGGGAAGGAGGTAGTAAAGGGGAGAAGGAAGGGCATAGTAAAGGGGAGAAGGGTTGGCATAGTAAAGGGGAGAGGGAAGGGGGTAGTAAAGGGGAGAAGGAAGGGCGCAGTAAAGGGGAGAAGGAAGAGCGTAATAAAGGGGAGAAGGAAGGGGGTAGTAAAGGGGAGAGGGAAGGGGGTCGTAAAGGGGAGAAGGAAGGGCATAGTAAAGGGGAGAAGAAAGGGCGTAATAAAGGGGAGAAGGAAGGGCGTAATAAAGGGGAGAAGGAAGGGCGTAATAAAGGGGAGAGGGAAGAGGCTAGTAAAGGGGAGAGGGAAGGGCGTGGTAAAGGGGAGCAGAAAGGGCGTAATAAAGGGGAGAAGGAAGGGCGTAATAAAGGGGAGAAGGAAGGGCATAGCAAAGGGGAGAGGGAAGGAGGTAGTAAAGGAGAGAGGGAAGGGCGTAGTAAAGGGGAGAAGGAAGGGCGTAATAAAGGGGAGAAGGAAGGGCGTAATAAAGGGGAGAAGGAAGGGCGTAATAAAGGGGAGAAGGAAGGGGGTAGTAAAGGGCAGAGGGAAGGGGGTAGTAAAGGGGAGAGGGAAGGGGGTAGTAAAGGGGAGAGGGAAGGGGGTAGTAAAGGGGAGAGGGAAGGAGGTAGTAAAGGGGAGAAGGGTGGGCGTAGTAAAGGGGAGAGGGAAGGAGGTAGTGAAGGGGAGAAGGAAGGGGGACAGTTAAGGGGAGAGGGAAGGGCGTAATAAAGGGGAGAGGGAAGGGAGGAAAAAGGGGAGAAGGAAGGGCGTAATAAAGGGGAGAAGGAAGGGCGTATTAAAGGGGAGAAGGAAGGGCGTAATAAAGGGGAGAAGGAAGGGGGTAGTAAAGGGCAGAGGGAAGGGGGTAGTAAAGGGGAGAGGGAAGGGCGTAATAAAGGGGAGAAGGAAGGGCGTAACAAAGGGGAGAAGGAAGGGCGTAATAAAGGGGAGAAGGAAGGGCGTAATAAAGGGGAGAAGGAAGGGCGTAGTAAAGGGGAGAAGGAAGGGCGTAGTAAAGGGGTGAGGGAAGGGCGTAGTAAAGGGGAGAGGGAAGGGCGTAATAAAGGGGAGAAGGAAGGGCGTATTAAAGGGGAGAAGGAAGGGCGTAATAAAGGGGAGAAGGAAGGGGGTAGTAAAGGGCAGAGGGAAGGGGGTAGTAAAGGGGAGAGGGAAGGGCGTAATAAAGGGGAGAGGTAAGGGCGTAATAAAGGGGAGAAGGAAGGGCGTAACAAAGGGGAGAAGGAAGGGCGTAATAAAGGGGAGAAGGAAGGGCGTAATAAAGGGGAGAAGGAAGGGCGTAGTAAAGGGGAGAAGGAAGGGCGTAGTAAAGGGGTGAGGGAAGGGCGTAGTAAAGGGGAGAGGGAAGGGCGTTATAAAGGGTAGAAGGAAGGGCGTAATGAAGGGGAGAAGGAAGGGCGTAATAAAGGGGAGAAGGAAGGGCTTAATAAAGGGGAAAGGGAAGGGGGTAGTAAAGGGGAGAAGGAAGGGCGTTGTAAAGGAGAGAAGGAAGGGCGTAGTAAAGGGGAGAGGGAAGGGGGTAGTAAAGGGCAGAGGGAAGGGCGTAATAAAGGGGAGAGGGAATGGCTTAATAAAGGGGAGAGGGAAGGGGGTAGTAAAGGTGAGAGGGAAGGGGGTAGTAAAAGGGAGAGTGAAGGCCGTAATAAAGGAGAGAAGGAAGGGCGTAGTAAAGGGATGAAGGACGGGCGTAATAAAGGGGAGAAGGAAGGGGGACAGTAAAGGGGAGAAGGAAGGGGGTCAGTAAAGGGGAGAAGGAAGGGGGTCAGTAAAGGGGAGAAGGAAGGGGGTAGTGAAGTGAAGAAGGAAGGGAGACAGTTAAGGGGAGAGGGAAGGGGGTCAGTAAAGGGGAGAAGGAAGGGGGTAGTGAAGGGGAAAAGGAAGGGGGACAGTTAAGGGGAGAGGGAAGTGCGTAATAAAGGGGAGAAGGTCGGGCGCAATAAAGGGAAGAAGGAAGGGCGTGGTAAAGGGGAGAAGGAAGGGTATTAAAGGGGAAAAGGAAGGGCGTAGTAAAGGGGAGAGGGAATGGTGTAGTAAAGGGGAGAAGGAAGGGCGTAATAAAGGGGAGAAGGAAGGGGGTAGTAAAGGGCAGAGGGAAGGGGGTAGTAAAGGGGAGAGGAAAGGGGGTAGTAAAGGGGAGAGGGAAGGGGGTAGTAAAGGGGAGAGGGAAGGAGGTAGTAAAGGGGAGAAGGGTGGGCGTAGTAAAGGGGAGAGGGAAGGAGGTAGTGAAGGGGAGAAGGAAGGGGGACAGTTAAGGGGAGAGGGAAGGGCGTAATAAAGGGGAGAGGGAAGGGAGGAAAAAGGGGAGAAGGAAGGGCGTAATAAAGGGGAGAAGGAAGGGCGTATTAAAGGGGAGAAGGAAGGGCGTAATAAAGGGGAGAAGGAAGGGGGTAGTAAAGGGCAGAGGGAAGGGGGTAGTAAAGGGGAGAGGGAAGGGCGTAATAAAGGGGAGAGGTAAGGGCGTAATAAAGGGGAGAAGGAAGGGCGTAACAAAGGGGAGAAGGAAGGGCGTAATAAAGGGGAGAAGGAAGGGCGTAATAAAGGGGAGAAGGAAGGGCGTAGTAAAGGGGTGAGGGAAGGGCGTAGTAAAGGGGTGAGGGAAGGGCGTAGTAAAGGGGAGAGGGAAGGGCGTTATAAAGGGTAGAAGGAAGGGCGTAATGAAGGGGAGAAGGAAGGGCGTAATAAAGGGGAGAAGGAAGGGCTTAATAAAGGGGAAAGGGAAGGGGGTAGTAAAGGGGAGAAGGAAGGGCGTTGTAAAGGAGAGAAGGAAGGGCGTAGTAAAGGGGAGAGGGAATGGTGTAGTAAAGGGCAGAGGGAAGGGCGTAATAAAGGGGAGAGGGAATGGCTTAATAAAGGGGAGAGGGAAGGGGGTAGTAAAGGTGAGAGGGAAGGGGGTAGTAAAAGGGAGAGTGAAGGCCGTAATAAAGGAGAGAAGGAAGGGCGTAGTAAAGGGATGAAGGAAGGGCGTAATAAAGGGGAGAAGGAAGGGGGACAGTAAAGGGGAGAAGGAAGGGGGTCAGTAAAGGGGAGAAGGAAGGGGGTCAGTAAAGGGGAGAAGGAAGGGGGTAGTGAAGTGGAGAAGGAAGGGAGACAGTTAAGGGGAGAGGGAAGGGGGTCAGTAAAGGGGAGAAGGAAGGGGGTAGTGAAGGGGAAAAGGAAGGGGGACAGTTAAGGGGAGAGGGAAGTGCGTAATAAAGGGGAGAAGGTCGGGCGCAATAAAGGGAAGAAGGAAGGGCGTGGTAAAGGGGAGAAGGAAGGGTATTAAAGGGGAAAAGGAAGGGCGTAGTAAAGGGGAGAGGGAAGGGGGTAGTAAAGGGGAGTGGGAAGGGGGTAGTAAAGGGGAGAGGGAAGGAGGTAGTAAAGGGGAGAAGGGTTGGATTGTAAAGTGGAGAGGGATGGGGGTAGTAAAGGGGATAGGGAAGGGGGTAGTAAAGGGGAGAGGGAAGGGGGTAGTAAAGGGGAGAAGGAAGGGCGTAGTGAAGGGGAGAGGGAAGGAGGTAGTAAAGGGGAGAAGGGTTGGATTGTAAAGTGGAGAGGGATGGGGGTAGTAAAGGGGATAGGGAAGGGGGTAGTAAAGGGGAGAGGGAAGGGGGTAGTAAAGGGGAGAAGGAAGGGCGTAGTGAAGGGGTGAAGTTGGGGCGTAATAAAGGGGAGAAGGAAGGGGGACAGTAAAGGGGAGTAGGAAGGGGGACAGTAAAGGGGAGAAGGAAGGGGGACAGTAAAGGGGAGAAGGAAGGGCCTCGTAAAGGGGAGAAGGAAGGGCGTAGTAAAGGGGAGAGGGAAGGGGGTAGTAAAGGGGAGCAGGAAGGGCGTAGTAAAGGGGAGAGGGAAGGGGTAGTAAAGGGGAGAAGGACGGGGGACAGTAAAGGGGAGAAGGAAGGGGGACAGTAAAGGGGAAAAAGAAGGGGGACAGTAAAGGGGAGAAGGAAGGGGGTAGTAAAGGGAAGAGGGAAGGGGGTAGTAAAGGGGAGAGGGAAGGAGGTAGTAAAGGGGAGAAGGGTGGGGGTAGTAAAGGGGAGAGGGAAGGGGGTAGTAAAGGGGAGAGGGAAGGAGGTAGTAAAGGGGAGAAGGGTGGGCGTAGTAAAGGGGAGAGTGAAGGAGGTAGTGAAGGGGAGAAGGAAGGGGGACAGTTAAGGGGAGAGGGAAGGGCGTAATAAAGGGGAGAGGGAAGGGCGTAATAAAGGGGAGAGGGAAGGGAGGAAAAAGGGGAGAAGGAAGGGCATAATAAAGGGGAGAAGGAAGGGCGTAGTAAAGGGGAGAGGGAAGGGCGTAATAAAGGGGAGAGGGAAGGGAGGAAAAAGGGGAGAAGGAAGGGCGTAATAAAGGGGAGAAGGAAGGGCGTAGTAAAGGGGAGAGGGAAGGAGGTAGTAAAGGGGACAAGGAAGGGCGTAGTGAAGGGGTGAAGTTGGGGCGTAATAAAGGGGAGAAGGAAGGGGGACAGTAAAGGGGAGTAGGAAGGGGGACAGTAAAGGGGAGAAGGAAGGACGCAGTAAAGGGGAGAAGGAAGAGCGTAATAAAGGGGAGAAGGAAGGGGGTAGTAAAGGGGTGAAGGAAGGGCGTAGTAAAGGGGTGAAGGAAGGGCGTAATAAAGGGGAGAAGGAAGGGGGACAGTAAATGGGAGAAGGAAGGGGGACAGTAAATGGGAGAAGGAAGGGGGACAGTAAAGGGGAGAAGGAAGGGCGTAATAAAGGGGAGAAGGAAGGGCGTAATAAAGGGGAGAAGGAAGGGCGTAATAAAGGGGAGGAGGAAGGGCGTAATAAAGGGGAGAAGGAAGGGCGTAATAAAGGGGAGCGGGAAGGGGGTAGTAAAGGGGAGAGGGAAGGGGGTCGTAAAGGGGAGAAGGAAGGGCATAGTAAAGGGGAGAAGAAAGGGCGTAATCAAGGGGAGAAGGAAGGGCGTAATAAAGGGGAGAAGGAAGGGCGTAGTAAAGGGGAGAAGCAAGGGCGTAATAAAGCGGAGAAGGAAGTGCGTATTAAAGGAGAGAAGGAAGGGCGTAATAAAGGGGAGAAGGAAGGGGGTAGTAAAGGGCAGAGGGAAGGGGGTAGTAAAGGGGAGAGGGAAGGGCGTAATAAAGGGGAGAGGGAAGGGCATAATAAAGGGGAGAAGGAAGGGCGTAACAAAGGGGAGAAGGAAGGGCGTAATAAAGGGGTGAAGGAAGGGCATAGTCAAGGGGAGAAGGAAGGGCGTAGTAAAGGGGAGAGGGAAGGGCGTAGTAAAGGGGAGAGGGAAGGGCGTTATAAAGGGGAGAAGGAAGGGCGTAATAAAGGGGAGAAGGAAGGGCTTAGTAAAGGGGCGAAGGAAGGGCGTAGTAAAGGGGAGATGGAAGGGCTTAATAAAGGGGAGAGGGAAGGGAGGAAAAAGGGGAGAAGGAAGGGCGTAATAAAGGGGAGAAGGAAGGGTGTAGTAAATGGGAGAGGGAAGGAGGTAGTAAATGGGAGAAGGGTTGGCATAGTAAAGGGGAGAGGGAGGGGGTTAGTAAAGGGGAGAAGGAAGGGCGCAGTAAAAGGGTGAAGGAAGGGGGTAGTAAAGGGGAGAAGGAAGGGGGTAGTAAAGGGGAGAAGGAAGGGGGACAGTAAAGGGGAGAAGGAAGGGGGACAGTAAAGGGGAGAAGGAAGGGGGTAGTAAAGGGGAGAAGGAAGGGGGACAGTAAAGGGGAGAAGGAAGGGGGACAGTAAACGGGAGAAGGAAGGGGGACAGTAAAGGGTAGAAGAAGGGCGTAATGAAGGGGAGAAGGAAGGGCGTAATAAAGGGGGGAAGGAAGGGCTTAATAAAGGGGAAAGGGAAGGGGGTAGTAAAGGGGAGAAGGAAGGGCGTTGCAAAGGAGAGAAGGAAGGGCGTAGTGAAGGGGAGAGGGAAGGGTGTAGTAAAGGGGAGAGGGAAGGGCGTAATAAAGGGGAGAGGGAATGGCTTAATAAAGGGGAGAGGGAAGGGGGTAGTAAAGGTGAGAGGGAAGGGGGTAGTAAAGGGGAGAGTGAAGGCCGTAATAAAGGAGAGAAGGAAGGGCATAGTAAAGGGATGAAGGAAGGGCGTAATAAAGGGGAGAAGGAAGGGGGTCAGTAAAGGGGAGAAGGAAGGGGGTAGTGAAGGGGAGAAGGAAGGGAGACAGTTAAGGGGAGAGGGAAGGGGGTCAGTAAAGGGGAGAAGGAAGGGGGTAGTGAAGGGGAAAAGGAAGGGGGACAGTTAAGGGGAGAGGGAAGGGCGTAATAAAGGGGAGAAGGACGGGCGCAATAAAGGGAAGAAGGAAAGGCGTGCTAAAGGGGAGAAGGAAGGGTGTATTAAAGGGGAAAAGGAAGGGCGTCGTAAAGGGGAGAGGGAAGGGGGTAGTAAAGGGGAGTGGGAAGGGGGTAGTAAAGGGGAGAGGGAAGGAGGTAGTAAAGGGGAGAAGGGTTGGATTGTAAAGCGGAGAGGGATGGGGGTAGTAAAGGGGATAGGGAAGGGGTAGTAAAGGGGAGAGGGAAGGGGGTAGTAAAGGGGAGAAGGAAGGGCGTAGTGAAGGGGTGAAGTTGGGGCGTAATAAAGGGGAGAAGGAAGGGGGACAGTGAAGGGGAGTAGGAAGGGGGACAGTAAAGGGGAGAAGGAAGGGGGACAGTAAAGGGGAGAAGGAAGGGCCTCGTAAAGGGGAGAAGGAAGGGCCTCGTAAAGGGGAGAAGGAAGGGCGTAGTAAAGGTGAGAGGGAAGGGGGTAGTAAAGGGGAGCAGGAAGGGCGTAGTAAAGGGGAGAAGGAAGGGGTAGTAAAGGGGAGAAGGACGGGGGACAGTAAAGGGGAGAAGGAAGGGGGACGGTAAAGGGGAAAAAGAAGGGGGACAGTAAAGGGGAGAAGGAAGGGGGTAGTAAAGGGGAGAGGGAAGGGGGTAGTAAAGGGGAGAGGGAAGGAGGTAGTAAAGGGGAGAAGGGTGGGCGTAGTAAAGGGGAGAGGGAAGGGGGTAGTAAAGGGGAGAGGGAAGGGGGTAGTAAAGGGGAGAGGGAAGGAGGTAGTAAAGGGGAGAAGGGTGGGCATAGTAAAGGGGAGAGGGAAGGAGGTAGTGAAGGGGAGAAGGAAGTGGGACAGTTAAGGGGAGAGGGAAGGGCGTAATAAAGGGGAGAGGGAAGGGCGTAATAAAGGGGAGAGGGAAGGGAGGAAAAAGGGGAGAAGGAAGGGCATAATAAAGG
This sequence comes from Heterodontus francisci, assembly GCF_036365525.1. NCBI lineage: Eukaryota > Metazoa > Chordata > Chondrichthyes > Heterodontiformes > Heterodontidae > Heterodontus > Heterodontus francisci. The sequence continues at coordinate 44,094,871 of NC_090392.1, forward strand.
GGAGAAGGAAGGGCGTAGTAAAGGGGAGAGGGAAGGGCGTAATAAAGGGGAGAGGGAAGGGAGGAAAAAGGGGAGAATGAAGGGCGTAATAAAGGGGAGAAGGAAGGGCGTAGTAAAGGGGAGAGGGAAGGAGGTAGTAAAGGGGAGAAGGAAGGGCATAGTAAAGGGGAGAAGGGTTGGCATAGTAAAGGGGAGAGGGAAGGGGGTAGTAAAGGGGAGAAGGAAGGGCGCAGTAAAGGGGAGAAGGAAGAGCGTAATAAAGGGGAGAAGGAAGCGGGTAGTAAAGGGGTGAAGGAAGGGCGTAGTAAAGGGGTGAAGGAAGGGCGTAATAAAGGGGAGAAGGAAGGGGGACAGTAAATGGGAGAAGGAAGGGGGACAGTAAAGGGGAGAAGGAAGGGCGTAATGAAGGGGAGAAGGAAGGGCGTAGTAAAGGGGTGAAGGAAGGGCGTAATAAAGGGGAGAAGGAAGGGGGACAGTAAAGGGGAGTAGGAAGGGGGACAGTAAAGGGGAGAAGGAAGGGGGACAGTAAAGGGGAGAAGGAAGGGCCTTGTAAAGGGGAGAAGGAAGGGCGTAGTAAAGGGGAGAGGGAAGGGGGTAGTAAAGGGGAGCAGGAAGGGCGTAGTAAAGGGGAGAAGGAAGGGGTAGTAAAGGGGAGAAGGACGGGGGACAGTAAAGGGGAGAAGGAAGGGGGACAGTAAAGGGGAAAAAGAAGGGGGACAGTAAAGGGGAGAAGGAAGGGGGTAGTAAAGGGGAGAGGGAAGGGGGTAGTAAAGGGGAGAGGGAAGGAGGTAGTAAAGGGGAGAAGGGTGGGCGTAGTAAAGGGGAGAGGGAAGGGGGTAGTAAAGGGGAGAGGGAAGGGGTTAGTAAAGGGGAGAGGGAAGGAGGTAGTAAAGGGGAGAAGGGTGGGCGTAGTAAAGGGGAGAGGGAAGGGGGTAGTAAAGGGGAGAAGGAAGGGCGCAGTAAAGGGGAGAAGGAAGAGCGTAATAAAGGGGAGAAGGAAGGGGGTAGTAAAGGGGAGAGGGAAGGGGGTCGTAAAGGGGAGAAGGAAGGGCATAGTAAAGGGGAGAAGAAAGGGCGTAATAAAGGGGAGAGGGAAGGAGGTAGTGAAGGGGAGAAGGAAGGGGGACAGTTAAGGGGAGAGGGAAGGGCGTAATAAAGGGGAGAAGGACGGGTGTAGTAAAGGGGAGAGGGAAGGGCGTAATAAAGGGGAGAGGGAAGGGAGGAAAAAGGGGAGAAGGAAGGGCGTAATAAAGGGGAGAAGGAAGGGCGTAGTAAAGGGGAGAGGGAAGGGCGTAATAAAGGGGAGAGGGAAGGGAGGAAAAAGGGGAGAAGGAAGGGCGTAATAAAGGGGAGAAGGAAGGGCGTAGTAAAGGGGAGAGGGAAGGAGGTAGTAAAGGGGAGAAGGAAGGGCATAGTAAAGGGGAGAAGGGTTGGCATAGTAAAGGGGAGAGGGAAGGGGGTAGTAAAGGGGAGAAGGAAGGGCGCAGTAAAGGGGAGAAGGAAGAGCGTAATAAAGGGGAGAAGGAAGGGGGTAGTAAAGGGGAGAGGGAAGGGGGTCGTAAAGGGGAGAAGGAAGGGCATAGTAAAGGGGAGAAGAAAGGGCGTAATAAAGGGGAGAAGGAAGGGCGTAATAAAGGGGAGAAGGAAGGGCGTAATAAAGGGGAGAGGGAAGAGGCTAGTAAAGGGGAGAGGGAAGGGCGTGGTAAAGGGGAGCAGAAAGGGCGTAATAAAGGGGAGAAGGAAGGGCGTAATAAAGGGGAGAAGGAAGGGCATAGTGAAGGGGAGAGGGAAGGAGGTAGTAAAGGAGAGAGGGAAGGGCGTAGTAAAGGGGAGAAGGAAGGGCGCAGTAAAGGGGAGAAGGAAGAGCGTAATAAAGGGGAGAAGGAAGGGGGTAGTAAAGGGGAGAGGGAAGGGGGTCGTAAAGGGGAGAAGGAAGGGCATAGTAAAGGGGAGAAGAAAGGGCGTAATAAAGGGGAGAAGGAAGGGCATAGTGAAGGGGAGAGGGAAGGAGGTAGTAAAGGAGAGAGGGAAGGGCGTAGTAAAGGGGAGAAGGAAGGGCGCAGTAAAGGGGAGAAGGAAGAGCGTAATAAAGGGGAGAAGGAAGGGGGTAGTAAAGGGGAGAGGGAAGGGGGTCGTAAAGGGGAGAAGGAAGGGCATAGTAAAGGGGAGAAGAAAGGGCGTAATAAAGGGGAGAAGGACGGGTGTAGTAAAGGGGAGAGGGAAGGGCGTAATAAAGGGGAGAGGGAAGGGAGGAAAAAGGGGAGAATGAAGGGCGTAATAAAGGGGAGAAGGAAGGGCGTAGTAAAGGGGAGAGGGAAGGAGGTAGTAAAGGGGAGAAGGAAGGGCATAGTAAAGGGGAGAAGGGTTGGCATAGTAAAGGGGAGAGGGAAGGGGGTAGTAAAGGGGAGAAGGAAGGGCGCAGTAAAGGGGAGAAGGAAGAGCGTAATAAAGGGGAGAAGGAAGCGGGTAGTAAAGGGGTGAAGGAAGGGCGTAGTAAAGGGGTGAAGGAAGGGCGTAATAAAGGGGAGAAGGAAGGGTGACAGTAAATGGGAGAAGGAAGGGGGACAGTAAAGGGGAGAAGGAAGGGCGTAATGAAGGGGAGAAGGAAGGGCGTAGTAAAGGGGTGAAGGAAGGGCGTAATAAAGGGGAGAAGGAAGGGGGACAGTAAAGGGGAGTAGGAAGGGGGACAGTAAAGGGGAGAAGGAAGGGGGACAGTAAAGGGGAGAAGGAAGGGCCTTGTAAAGGGGAGAAGGAAGGGCGTAGTAAAGGGGAGAGGGAAGGGGGTAGTAAAGGGGAGCAGGAAGGGCGTAGTAAAGGGGAGAAGGAAGGGGTAGTAAAGGGGAGAAGGACGGGGGACAGTAAAGGGGAGAAGGAAGGGGGACAGTAAAGGGGAAAAAGAAGGGGGACAGTAAAGGGGAGAAGGAAGGGGGTAGTAAAGGGGAGAGGGAAGGGGGTAGTAAAGGGGAGAGGGAAGGAGGTAGTAAAGGGGAGAAGGGTGGGCGTAGTAAAGGGGAGAGGGAAGGGGGTAGTAAAGGGGAGAGGGAAGGGGTTAGTAAAGGGGAGAGGGAAGGAGGTAGTAAAGGGGAGAAGGGTGGGCGTAGTAAAGGGGAGAGGGAAGGGGGTAGTAAAGGGGAGAAGGAAGGGCGCAGTAAAGGGGAGAAGGAAGAGCGTAATAAAGGGGAGAAGGAAGGGGGTAGTAAAGGGGAGAGGGAAGGGGGTCGTAAAGGGGAGAAGGAAGGGCATAGTAAAGGGGAGAAGAAAGGGCGTAATAAAGGGGAGAGGGAAGGAGGTAGTGAAGGGGAGAAGGAAGGGGGACAGTTAAGGGGAGAGGGAAGGGCGTAATAAAGGGGAGAAGGACGGGTGTAGTAAAGGGGAGAGGGAAGGGCGTAATAAAGGGGAGAGGGAAGGGAGGAAAAAGGGGAGAAGGAAGGGCGTAATAAAGGGGAGAAGGAAGGGCGTAGTAAAGGGGAGAGGGAAGGGCGTAATAAAGGGGAGAGGGAAGGGAGGAAAAAGGGGAGAAGGAAGGGCGTAATAAAGGGGAGAAGGAAGGGCGTAGTAAAGGGGAGAGGGAAGGAGGTAGTAAAGGGGAGAAGGAAGGGCATAGTAAAGGGGAGAAGGGTTGGCATAGTAAAGGGGAGAGGGAAGGGGGTAGTAAAGGGGAGAAGGAAGGGCGCAGTAAAGGGGAGAAGGAAGAGCGTAATAAAGGGGAGAAGGAAGGGGGTAGTAAAGGGGAGAGGGAAGGGGGTCGTAAAGGGGAGAAGGAAGGGCATAGTAAAGGGGAGAAGAAAGGGCGTAATAAAGGGGAGAAGGAAGGGCGTAATAAAGGGGAGAAGGAAGGGCGTAATAAAGGGGAGAGGGAAGAGGCTAGTAAAGGGGAGAGGGAAGGGCGTGGTAAAGGGGAGCAGAAAGGGCGTAATAAAGGGGAGAAGGAAGGGCGTAATAAAGGGGAGAAGGAAGGGCATAGTGAAGGGGAGAGGGAAGGAGGTAGTAAAGGAGAGAGGGAAGGGCGTAGTAAAGGGGAGAAGGAAGGGCGCAGTAAAGGGGAGAAGGAAGAGCGTAATAAAGGGGAGAAGGAAGGGGGTAGTAAAGGGGAGAGGGAAGGGGGTCGTAAAGGGGAGAAGGAAGGGCATAGTAAAGGGGAGAAGAAAGGGCGTAATAAAGGGGAGAAGGAAGGGCGTAATAAAGGGGAGAAGGAAGGGCGTAATAAAGGGGAGAGGGAAGAGGCTAGTAAAGGGGAGAGGGAAGGGCGTGGTAAAGGGGAGCAGAAAGGGCGTAATAAAGGGGAGAAGGAAGGGCGTAATAAAGGGGAGAAGGAAGGGCATAGTGAAGGGGAGAGGGAAGGAGGTAGTAAAGGAGAGAGGGAAGGGCGTAGTAAAGGGGAGAAGGAAGGGCGTAATAAAGGGGAGAAGGGTTGGCATAGTAAAGGGGAGAGGGAAGGGGGTAGTAAAGGGGAGAAGGAAGGGCGCAGTAAAGGGGAGAAGGAAGAGCGTAATAAAGGGGAGAAGGAAGCGGGTAGTAAAGGGGTGAAGGAAGGGCGTAGTAAAGGGGTGAAGGAAGGGCGTAATAAAGGGGAGAAGGAAGGGTGACAGTAAATGGGAGAAGGAAGGGGGACAGTAAAGGGGAGAAGGAAGGGCGTAATGAAGGGGAGAAGGAAGGGCGTAGTAAAGGGGTGAAGGAAGGGCGTAATAAAGGGGAGAAGGAAGGGGGACAGTAAAGGGGAGTAGGAAGGGGGACAGTAAAGGGGAGAAGGAAGGGGGACAGTAAAGGGGAGAAGGAAGGGCCTTGTAAAGGGGAGAAGGAAGGGCGTAGTAAAGGGGAGAGGGAAGGGGGTAGTAAAGGGGAGCAGGAAGGGCGTAGTAAAGGGGAGAAGGAAGGGGTAGTAAAGGGGAGAAGGACGGGGGACAGTAAAGGGGAGAAGGAAGGGGGACAGTAAAGGGGAAAAAGAAGGGGGACAGTAAAGGGGAGAAGGAAGGGGGTAGTAAAGGGGAGAGGGAAGGGGGTAGTAAAGGGGAGAGGGAAGGAGGTAGTAAAGGGGAGAAGGGTGGGCGTAGTAAAGGGGAGAGGGAAGGGGGTAGTAAAGGGGAGAGGGAAGGGGTTAGTAAAGGGGAGAGGGAAGGAGGTAGTAAAGGGGAGAAGGGTGGGCGTAGTAAAGGGGAGAGGGAAGGGGGTAGTAAAGGGGAGAAGGAAGGGCGCAGTAAAGGGGAGAAGGAAGAGCGTAATAAAGGGGAGAAGGAAGGGGGTAGTAAAGGGGAGAGGGAAGGGGGTCGTAAAGGGGAGAAGGAAGGGCATAGTAAAGGGGAGAAGAAAGGGCGTAATAAAGGGGAGAGGGAAGGAGGTAGTGAAGGGGAGAAGGAAGGGGGACAGTTAAGGGGAGAGGGAAGGGCGTAATAAAGGGGAGAAGGACGGGTGTAGTAAAGGGGAGAGGGAAGGGCGTAATAAAGGGGAGAGGGAAGGGAGGAAAAAGGGGAGAAGGAAGGGCGTAATAAAGGGGAGAAGGAAGGGCGTAGTAAAGGGGAGAGGGAAGGGCGTAATAAAGGGGAGAGGGAAGGGAGGAAAAAGGGGAGAAGGAAGGGCGTAATAAAGGGGAGAAGGAAGGGCGTAGTAAAGGGGAGAGGGAAGGAGGTAGTAAAGGGGAGAAGGAAGGGCATAGTAAAGGGGAGAAGGGTTGGCATAGTAAAGGGGAGAGGGAAGGGGGTAGTAAAGGGGAGAAGGAAGGGCGCAGTAAAGGGGAGAAGGAAGAGCGTAATAAAGGGGAGAAGGAAGGGGGTAGTAAAGGGGAGAGGGAAGGGGGTCGTAAAGGGGAGAAGGAAGGGCATAGTAAAGGGGAGAAGAAAGGGCGCAAAAAAGGGGAGAAGGAAGGGCGTAATAAAGGGGAGAAGGAAGGGCGTAATAAAGGGGAGAGGGAAGAGGCTAGTAAAGGGGAGAGGGAAGGGCGTGGTAAAGGGGAGCAGAAAGGGCGTAATAAAGGGGAGAAGGAAGGGCGTAATAAAGGGGAGAAGGAAGGGCATAGTGAAGGGGAGAGGGAAGGAGGTAGTAAAGGAGAGAGGGAAGGGCGTAGTAAAGGGGAGAAGGAAGGGCGCAGTAAAGGGGAGAAGGAAGAGCGTAATAAAGGGGAGAAGGAAGGGGGTAGTAAAGGGGAGAGGGAAGGGGGTCGTAAAGGGGAGAAGGAAGGGCATAGTAAAGGGGAGAAGAAAGGGCGTAATAAAGGGGAGAAGGAAGGGCGTAATAAAGGGGAGAAGGAAGGGCGTAATAAAGGGGAGAGGGAAGAGGCTAGTAAAGGGGAGAGGGAAGGGCGTGGTAAAGGGGAGCAGAAAGGGCGTAATAAAGGGGAGAAGGAAGGGCGTAATAAAGGGGAGAAGGAAGGGCATAGTGAAGGGGAGAGGGAAGGAGGTAGTAAAGGAGAGAGGGAAGGGCGTAGTAAAGGGGAGAAGGAAGGGCGTAATAAAGGGGAGAAGGAAGGGCGTATTAAAGGGGAGAAGGAAGGGCGTAATAAAGGGGAGAAGGAAGGGCGTAATAAAGGGTAGAAGGAAGGGCGTAGTAAAGGGGAGAAGGAAGGGCGTAGTAAAGGGGAGAGGGAAGGGCGTAGTAAAGGGGAGAGGGAAGGGCATAATAAAGGGGAGAAGGAAGGGCGTAACAAAGGGGAGAAGGAAGGGTGTTATAAAGGGGAGAAGGAAGGGCGTAATAAAGGGTAGAAGGAAGGGCGTAGTAAAGGGGAGAAGGAAGGGCGTAGTAAAGGGGAGAGGGAAGGGCGTAGTAAAGGGGAGAGGGAAGGGCGTTATAAAGGGGAGAAGGAAGGGCGTAATAAAGGGTAGAAGGAAGGGAGGAAAAAGGGGAGTAGGAAGGGCGTAATAAAGGGGAGAAGGAAGGGTGTAGTAAAGGGGAGAGGGAAGGAGGTAGTAAATGGGAGAAGGGTTGGCATAGTAAAGGGGAGAGGGAGGGGGTTAGTAAAGGTGAGAAGGAAGGGCGCAGTAAAAGGGTGAAGGAAGGGGGACAATAAAGGGGTGAAGGAAGGGCGTAGTAAAGGGGTGAAGGAAGGGCGTAATAAAGGGGAGAAGGAAGGGGGACAGTAAAGGGGAGAAGGAAGGGGGACAGTAAAGGGGAGAAGGAAGGGGGTAGTAAAGGGGAGAAGGAAGGGGGACAGTAAAGGGGAGCAGGAAGGGGGACAGTAAAGGGGAGAAGGAAGGGGGACAGTAAAGGGTAGAAGGAAGGGCGTAATGAAGGGGAGAAGGAAGGGCGTAATAAAGGGGAGAAGGAAGGGCTTAATAAAGGGGAAAGGGAAGGGGGTAGTAAAGGGGAGAAGGAAGGGCGTTGTAAAGGAGGGAAGGAAGGGCGTAGTAAAGGGGAGAGGGAAGGGTGTAATAAAGGGGAGAGGGAATGGCTTAATAAAGGGGAGAGGGAAGGGGGTAGTAAAGGTGAGAGGGAAGGGGATAGTAAAGGGGAGAGTGAAGGCCGTAATAAAGGAGAGAAGGAAGGGCGTAGTAAAGGGATGAAGGAAGGGCGTAATAAAGGGGAGAAGGAAGGGGGACAGTAAAGGGGAGAAGGAAGGGGGTCAGTAAAGGGGAGAAGGAAGGGGGTCAGTAAAGGGGAGAAGGAAGGGGGTAGTGAAGGGGAGAAGGAAGGGAGACAGTTAAGGGGAGAGGGAAGGGGGTCAGTAAAGGGGAGAAGGAAGGGGGTAGTGAAGGGTAAAAGGAAGGGGGACAGTTAAGGGGAGAGGGAAGGGCGTAATAAAGGGGAGAAGGACGGCCGCAATAAAGGGAAGAAGGAAGGGCGTGGTAAAGGGGAGAAGGAAGGGTGTATTAAAGGGGAAAAGGAAGGGCGTAGTAAAGGGGAGAGGGAAGGGGGTAGTAAAGGGGAGAGGGAAGGAGGTAGTAAAGGGGAGAAGGGTTGGATTGTAAAGCGGAGAGGGATGGGGGTAGTAAAGGGGATAGGAAAGGGGTTAGTAAAGGGGAGAGGGAAGGGGGTAGTAAAGGGGAGAAGGAAGGGCGTAGTGAAGGGGTGAAGTTGGGGCGTAATAAAGGGGAGAAGGAAGGGGGACAGTAAAGGGGTGAAGGAAAGGGGACAGTAAAGGGGAGAAGGAAGGGGGACAGTAAAGGGGAGAAGGAAGGGCCTCGTAAATGGGAGAAGGAAGGGCGTAGTAAAGGGGAGAGGGAAGGGGGTAGTAAAGGGGAGCAGGAAGGGCGTAGTAAAGGGGAGAAGGAAGGGGTAGTAAAGGGGAGAAGGACGGGGGACAGTAAAGGGGAGAAGGAAGGGGGACAGTAAAGGGGAAAAAGAAGGGGGACAGTAAAGGGGAGAAGGAAGGGGGTAGTAAAGGGCAGAGGGAAGGTGGTAGTAAAGGGGAGAGGGAAGGAGGTAGTAAAGGGGAGAAGGGTGGGCGTAGTAAAGGGAAGAGGGAAGGGGGTAGTAAAGGGGAGAGGGAAGGGGGTAGTAAAGGGGAGAGGGAAGGAGGTAGTAAAGGGGAGAAGGGTGGGCGTAGTAAAGGGGAGAGGGAAGGAGGTAGTGAAGGGGAGAAGGAAGGGGGACAGTTAAGGGGATAGGGAAGGGCGTAATAAAGGGGAGAGGGAAGGGCGTAATAAAGGGGAGAGGGAAGGGAGGAAAAAGGGGAGAAGGAAGGGCATAATAAAGGGGAGAAGGAAGGGGGTAGAAAAGGGGAGAGGGAAGGGCGTAATAAAGGGGAGAGGGAAGGGAGGAAAAAGGGGAGAAGGAAGGGCGTAATAAAGGGGAGAAGGAAGGGCGTAGTAAAGGGGAGAGGGAAGGAGGTAGTAAAGGGGAGAAGGAAGGGCATAGTAAAGGGGAGAAGGGTTGGCATAGTAAAGGGGAGAGGGAAGGGGGTAGTAAAGGGGAGAAGGAAGGGCGCAGTAAAAGGGAGAAGGAAGAGCGTAATAAAGCCGAGAAGGAAGGGGGTAGTAAAGGGGTGAAGGAAGGGCGTAGTAAAGGGGTGAAGGAAGGGCGTAATAAAGGGGAGAAGGAAGGGGGACAGTAAATGGGAGAAGGAAGGGGGACAGTAAAGGGGTGAAGGAAGGGCGTAATGAAGGGGAGAAGGAAGGGCGTAATAAAGGGGAGAAGGAAGGGCTTAATAAAGGGGAAAGGGAAGGGGGTAGTAAAGAGGAGAGGGAAGGGGGTAATAAAGGGGAGAGGGAATGGCTTAATAAAGGGGAGAGGGAAGGGAGGAAAAAGGGGAGAAGGAAGGGCGTAATAAAGGGGAGAAGGAAGGGTGTAGTAAAGGGGAGAGGGAAGGAGGTAGTAAATGGGAGAAGGGTTGGCATAGTAAAGGGTAGAGGGAGGGGGGTAGTAAAGGGGAGAAGGAAGGGCGCAGTAAAAGGGTGAAGGAAGGGCGTAGTAAAGGGGAGAAGGGTTGGCATAGTAAAGGGGAGAGGGAAGGGGGTAGTAAAGGGGAGAGGGAAGGGGGTAGTAAAGGGGAGAAGGAAGGGCGCAGTAAAAGGGTGAAGGAAGGGCGTAGTAAAGGGGTGAAGGAAGGGCGTAATAAAGGGGAGAAGGAAGGGGGTAGTAAAGGGGAGAAGGAAGGGCGCAGTAAAAGGGTGAAGGAAGGGCGTAGTAAAGGGGTGAAGGAAGGGCGTAATAAAGGGGAGAAGGAAGGGGGTAGTAAAGGGGAGAAGGAAGGGGGACAATAAAGGGGTGAAGGAAGGGCGTAGTAAAGGGGTGAAGGAAGGGCGTAATAAAGGGGAGAAGGAAGGGGGACAGTAAAGGGGAGAAGGGGGACAGTAAAGGGGAGAAGGAAGGGGGACTGTAAATGGGAGAAGGAAGGGGGACTGTAAATGGGAGAAGGAAGGGGGACAGTAAAGGGGAGAAGGACGGGGGACAGTAAAGGGGAGAAGGAAGGGCGTAATGAAGGGGAGAAGGAAGGGCGTAATAAAGGGGAAAAGGTTGGGCTTAATAAAGGGGAAAGGGAAGGGGGTAGTAAAGGGGAGAAGGAAGGGCGTTGTAAAGGAGATAAGGAAGGGCGTAGTAAAGGGGTGAGGGAAGGGTGTAGTAAAGGGGAGAGGGAAGGGCGTAATAAAGGGGAGAGGGAATGGCTTAATAAAGGGGAGAGGGAAGGGGGTAGTAAAGGTGAGAGGGAAGGGGGTAGTAAAGTGGAGAGGGAAGGCCGTAATAAAGGAGAGAAGGAAGGGCGTAGTAAAGGGATGAAGGAAGGACGTAATAAAGGGGAGAAGGAAGGGGGACAGTAAAGGGGAGAAGGAAGGGGGTCAGTAAAGGGGAGAAGGAAGGGGGTAGTGAAGGGGAGAAGGAAGGGAGACAGTTAAGGGGAGAGGGAAGGGGGTCAGTAAAGGGGAGAAAGAAGGGGGTAGTGAAGGGGAAAAGGAAGGGGGACAGTTAAGGGGAGAGGGAAGGGCGTAGTAAAGGGGAGAGGGAAGGGCGTAATAAAGGGGAGAGGGAAGGGAGGAAAAAGGGGAGAAGGAAGGGCGTATTAAAGGGGAGAAGGAAGGGGGTAGTAAAGGGGAGAGGGAAGGGGGTAGTAAAGGGGAGAAGGAAGGGCGCAGTAAAAGGGAGAAGGAAGAGCGTAATAAAGGGGAGAAGGAAGGGGGTAGTAAAGGGGTGAAGGAAGGGCGTAGTAAAGGGTTGAAGGAAGGGCGTAATAAAGGGGAGAAGGAAGGGGGACAGTAAAGGGGAGAAGGAAGGGGGACAGTAAATGGGAGAAGGAAGGAGGACAGTAAAGGTGAGAAGGAAGGGCGTCATGAATGGGAGAAGGAAGGGCGTAATAAAGGGGAGAAGGAAGGGCTTAATAAAGGGGAAAGGGAAGGGGGTAGTAAAGGGGAGAGGGAAGGGGGTACTAAAGGGGAGAGGGAATGGCTTAATAAAGGGGAGAGGGAAGGGAGGAAAAAGGGGAGAAGGAAGGGCGTAATAAAGGGGACAAGGAAGGGTGTAGTAAAAGGGAGAGGGAAGGAGGTAGTAAATGGGAGAAGGGTTGGCATAGTAAAGGGTAGAGGGAGGGGGGTAGTAAAGGGGAGAAGGAAGGGCGCAGTAAAAGGGTGAAGGAAGGGCGTAGTAAAGGGGAGAAGGGTTGGCATAGTAAAGGGGAGAGGGAAGGGGGTAGTAAAGGGGAGAGGGAAGGGGGTAGTAAAGGGGAGAAGGAAGGGCGCAGTAAAAGGGAGAAGGAAGAGCGTAATAAAGGGGAGAAGGAAGGGGGTAGTAAAGGGGTGAAGGAAGGGCGTAGTAAAGGGTTGAAGGAAGGGCGTAATAAAGGGGAGAAGGAAGGGGGACAGTAAAGGGGAGAAGGAAGGGGGACAGTAAATGGGAGAAGGAAGGAGGACAGTAAAGGTGAGAAGGAAGGGCGTCATGAATGGGAGAAGGAAGGGCGTAATAAAGGGGAGAAGGAAGGGCTTAATAAAGGGGAAAGGGAAGGGGGTAGTAAAGGGGAGAGGGAAGGGGGTACTAAAGGGGAGAGGGAATGGCTTAATAAAGGGGAGAGGGAAGGGAGGAAAAAGGGGAGAAGGAAGGGCGTAATAAAGGGGACAAGGAAGGGTGTAGTAAAAGGGAGAGGGAAGGAGGTAGTAAATGGGAGAAGGGTTGGCATAGTAAAGGGTAGAGTGAGGGGGGTAGTAAAGGGGAGAAGGAAGGGCGCAGTAAAAGGGTGAAGGAAGGGCGTAGTAAAGGGGTGAAGGAAGGGCGTAATAAAGGGGAGAAGGAAGGGGGTAGTAAAGGGGAGAAGGAAGGGGGACAATAAAGGGGTGAAGGAAGGGAGTAGTAAAGGGTAGAGGGAAGGAGGTAGTAAATGGGAGAAGGGTTGGCATAGTAAAGGGGAGAGGGAGGGGGGTAGTAAAGGGGTGAAGGAAGGACGCAGTAAAAGGGTGAAGGAAGGGCGTAGTAAAGGGGTGAAGGAAGGGCGTAATAAAGGGGAGAAGGAAGGGGGTAGTAAAGGGGAGAAGAAAGGGGGACAATAAAGGGGTGAAGGAAGGGCGTAGTAAAGGGGTGAAGGAAGGGCGTAATAAAGGGGAGAAGGAAGGGGGACAGTAAAGGGGAGAAGGAAGGGGGACAGTAAAATGGAGAAGGAAGGGGGTAGTAAAGGGGAGAAGGAAGGGGGACAGTAAATGGGAGAAGGAAGGGGGACAGTTAAGGGGAGAAGGAAGGGGGACAGTAAAGGGGAGAAGGAAGGGCGTAATGAAGGGGAGAAGGAAGGGTGTAATAAAGGGGAGAAGGAAGGGCTTAATAAAGGGGAAAGGGAAGGGGGTAGTAAAGGGGAGAAGGAAGGGCGTTGTAAAGGAGAGAAGGAAGGGCGTAGTAAAGGGGAGAGGGAAGGGTGTAGTAAAGGGGAGAGGGAAGGGCATAATAAAGGGGAGAGGGAATGGCTTAATAAAGGGGAGAGGGAAGGGGGTAGTAAAGGTGAGAGGGAAGGGGGTCAGTAAAGGGGAGAAGGAAGGGGGTCAGTAAAGGGGAGAAGGAAGGGGGACAGTAAAGGGGAGAAGGAAGGGAGACAGTTAAGGGGAGAGGGAAGGGGGTCAGTAAAGGAGAGAAGGAAGGGCGTAGTGAAGGGGAAAAGGAAGGGGGACAGTTAAGGGGAGAAGGAAGGGCGTAATAAAGGGGAGAAGGACGGGCGCAATAAAGGGAAGAAGGAAGGGCGTGGTAAAGGGGAGAAGGAAGGGTGTATTAAAGGGGAAAAGGAAGGGCGTAGTAAAGGGGAGTGGGAAGGGGGTAGCAAAGGGGAGTGGGAAGGGAGTAGTAAAGGGGAGAGGGAAGGAGGTAGTAAAGGGGAGAAGGGTTGCATTGTAAAGCGGAGAGGGATGGGGGTAGTAAAGGGGATAGGGAAGGGGGTAGTAAAGGGGAGAGGGAAGGGGGACAGTAAAGGGGAGAAGGAAGGGCCTCGTAAAGGGGAGAAGGAAGGGCGTAGTAAAGGGGAGAGGGAAGGGGGTAGTAAAGGGGAGCAGGAAGGACGTAGTAAAGGGGAGAAGGAAGGGGTAGTAAAGGGGAGAAGGACGGGGGACAGTAAAGGGGAGATGGAAGGGGGACAGTAAAGGGGAAAAAGAAGGGGGACAGTAAAGGGGAGAAGGAAGGGGGTAGTAAAGGGGAGAGGGAAGGGGGTAGTAAAGGGGAGAGGGAAGGAGGTAGTAAAGGGGAGAAGGGTCGGCGTAGTAAAGGGGAGAGGGAAGGGGGTAGTAAAGGGGAGAGGGAAGGGGGTAGTAAAGGGGAGAGGGAAGGAGGTAGTAAAGGGGAGAAGGGTGGGCGTAGTAAAGGGGAGAGGGAAGGAGGTAGTGAAGGGGAGAAGGAAGGGGGACAGTTAAGGGGAGAGGGAAGGGCGTAATAAAGGGGAGAATGACGGGCGTAGTAAAGGGGAGAGGGAAGGGAGGAAAAAGGGGAGAGGGAAGGGCGTAATAAAGGTGAGAGGGAAGGGAGGAAAAAGGGGAGAAGGAAGGGCTTAATAAAGGGGAGAAGGAAGGGCGTAGTAAAGGGGAGAGGGAAGGAGGTAGTAAAGGGGAGAAGGAAGGGCATAGTAAAGGGGAGAAGGGTTGGCATAGTAAAGGGGAGAAGGAAGGGGGTAGTAAAGGGGTGAAGGAAGGGCGTAGTAAAGGGGTGAAGGAAGGGCGTAATAAAGGGGAGAAGGAAGGGGGACAGTAAAGGTGAGAAGGAAGGGGGTAGTAAAGGGCAGAAGGAAGGGGGACAGTAAATGGGAGAAGGAAGGGGGACAGTAAAGGGGAGAAGGAAGGGCGTAATGAAGGGGAGAAGGAAGGGCGGAATAAAGGGGAGAAGGAAGGGCTTAACAAAGGGGAATGGGAAGTGGGTAGTAAAGGGGAGAGGGAAGGGGGTACTAAAGGGGAGAGGGAAGGGCGTTATAAAGGGGAGAAGGAAGGGCGTAATAAAGGGGAGAAGGAAGGGCGTTGTAAAGGAGAGAAGGAAGGGCTTAATAAAGGGGAGAGGGAAGTGGGTAGTAAAGGTGAGAAGGACGGGGGACAGTAAAGGGGAGAAGGAAGGGGGTAGTAAAGGGGAGAAGGAAGGGGGACAGTAAAGGGGTGAAGGAAGGGCGTAGTAAAGGGGTGAAGGAAGGGCGTAATAAAGGGGAGAAGGAAGGGGGACAATAAAGGGGAGAAGGAAGGGGGACAGTAAAGGTGAGAAGGAAGAGGGTAGCAAAGGGGAGAAGGAAGGGGGACAGTAAATGGGAGAAGGAAGGGGGACAGTAAAGGGGAGAAGGAAGGGGGACAGTAAAGGGGAGAAGGAAGGGCGTAATGAAGGGGAGAAGGAAGGGCGTAATAAAGGGGAGAAGGAAGGGCTTAATAAAGGGGAAAGGAAAGGGGGTAGTAAAGGGGAGAGGGAAGGGGGTACTAAAGGGGAGAGGGAAGGCCTTATACAGGGGAGAAGGAAGGGCGTAATAAAGGGGAGAAGGAAGGGCGTTGTAAAGGAGAGAAGGAAGGGCTTAATAAAGGGGAGAGGGAACGGGGTAGTAAAGGTGAGAGGGAAGGGGCTAGTAAAGGGGAGAGGGAAGGGGGTAGTAAAGGGGAGAGGGAAGGGCGTAATAAAGGGGAGAAGGCAGGGCGTAATCAAGGGGAGAAGGCAGGGGGTAGTAAAGGGGAGAGGGAAGGCCGTAATAAAGGAGAGAAGGAAGGGCGTAGTAAAGGGATGAAGGAAGGGCGTAATACAGGGGAGAAGGAAGGGGGTCAGTAAAGGGGAGAAGGAAGGGGGTCAGTAAAGGGGAAAAGGAAGGGGGTAGTGAAGGTGAGTAGGAAGGGGGACAGTAAAGGGGAGAAGGAAGGAGGTCAGTTAAGGGGAGAGGGAAGGGCGTAATAAAGGGGAGAAGGACGGGCGCAATAAAGGGGAGAAGGAAGGGCGTAGTAAAGGGGAGAGGGAAGGGGGTAGTAAAGGGGAGTGGGAAGGGGGTAGTAAAGGGGAGAGGGAAGGAGGTAGTAAAGGGGAGAAGGGTGAGCATTGTAAAGCCGAGAGGGAAGGGGGTAGTAAAGGGGATAGGGAAGGGGGTAGTAAAGGGGAGAGGGAAGGGGGTAGTAAAGGGGAGAAGGAAGGGCGTAGTGAAGGGGTGAAGTTAGGGCGTAATAAAGGGGAGAAGGAAGGGGGACAGTAAAGGGGAGTAGGAAGGGGGACAGTAAAGGGGAGAAGGAAGGGGGACAGTAAAGGGGAGAAGGAAGGGCGTAGTAAAGGGGAGAAGGAAGGGTGGAGTAAAGGGGAGAGGGAAGGGGGTAGTAAAGGGGAGAAGGAAGGGCGTAGTAAAGGGGAGAAGGAAGGGGTAGTAAAGGGGAGAAGGAAGGGGGACAGTAAAGGGGAGAAGGAAGTGGGACAGTAAAGGGGAAAAAGAAGGGGGACAGTAAAGGGGAGAAGGAAGGGCGTAGTAAAGGGGAGAGGGAAGGGGGTAGTAAAGGGGAGAAGGAAGGGCGTAGTAAAGGGGAGAGGGGAGAGGGAAGGGGGTAGTAAAGGGGAGAAGGAAGGGGGTAGTAAAGGGGAGAGGGGAGAGGGAAGGGGGTAGTAAAGGGGAGAAGGAAGGGCGTAGTAAAGGGGAGAGGGAAGGGGGTAGTAAAGGGGAGAGGGAAGGGTGTTGTAAAGGGGAGAGGGAAGGAGGTAGTAAAGGGGAGAAGCGTGGGCGTAGTAAAGGGGAGAGGGAAGGGGGTAGTAAAGGGGAGAGGGAAGGGGGTAGTAAAGGGGAGAGGGAAGGGTGTAGTAAAGGGGAGAAGGAAGGGCGTAGTAAAGGGGAAAAAGAAGGGGGACAGTAGAGGGGAGAAGGAAGGGGGTAGTAACGGGGTGAAGGATGGGGGACTGTAAAGGGGAGAAGGAAGACCGTAATAAAGGGGTGAAGGAAGGGGGTAGTAAAGGGGAGAAGGAAGGTGGACAGTCAAGGGGAGAAGGAAGGGGGACAGTCAAGGGGAGAAAGAAGGGGGTAGTAAAGGGGAGTAGGAAGGGGATAGAAAAGGGGAGAAGGACGGGGGACAGTAAAGGTGAGAAGGAAGGGGGACAGTAAAGGGGAGAAAGCAGGGGGTAGTAAAGGGGAGAAGGAAGGGGGTAGTAAAGGGGAGAAGGAAGTTGGACAGTCAAGGGGAGAAGGAAGGGGGACAGTAAAGGGGAGAAAGAAGGGGGTAGTAAAGGGGAGAAGGAAGGGGGTAGAAAAGGGGAGAAGGACGGGGGACAGTAAAGGGGAGAAGGAAGGGCGTAATAAAGGGGAGAAGGAAGGACGTAATAAAGGGGAGAAGGAAGGGCGTAGTAAAGGGGAGAACGAAGGACGTAGTAAAGGGGTGAGGGAAGGGGTAGTAAAGGGGAGAAGGAAGGGGGTAGTAAAGGGGAGAGGGAAGGAGGTAGTAAAGGGTAGAAGGGTGGGCGTAGTAAAGGGGAAGAACTAAAGAACTGCCCCTAACTTTCAAATCTCCTACGACTACTGCATTTCTGCTCTTTCTTTTTCTGCTATGTGTAATCCAATCATGTGTGGTGCCCGGAGATTTTATTCTTACTGTATTTCTTTGAGGAGTCTTCACCCTCCGTGCCATTCAAAACTGAAACCTGGGTTAGTGTCACTAGCTTGGGTGTTTCCTGCACTACCTGTATCTTCCTCCTACCCTGTCTGGTGATCTACCCTCACCTTCTGCTCCTTCTGTAACTGTGGGCTGACCACGTCCTGGACAGTTTGAGGAAACCCTCAGATTCACAGATGTACTGCAGTGACTTTAGTTGCTTCTCAAGCTCTGAGTTTCGGAGCTTGAGTTTGAACAACGGCTGGCACTCCCTGCACACATTGTTGGCAAGGAGGCATGAAGTGTCTTTGAGTTTCCAGATAGAACAGGGTGTGTATGCAACAGATTCTAATTCTTGCCATGGTAGTCAATCAACTGACCTCTAAATCACTGAGACCCTGATCACTAAAATACTTAATACTGAACTTTAAAAATCTGAAAGGCACTGAGACACTGCCCTATAAAACCCTAAAAACTAGTCTCTGAAAGACTGGGATACTAAAACAATAGTGTTCAAGTTAAATAAAGGCACTGGAAATGATATCTATAGGTATAAAACACAATGGAATTTACCATCAAGTGAGTTTCAATGGTGAAAAACAAACAATTGAATAAATCAAACTAACAGACTAACCCTTACCCACTAATCTGCTTGTTCCATGTCAGTGCCATCGCTTCTGAATCTCTTTCTCTGCTTTCCACATTTAGCTAATGCTCTGACTCTGATCTTCTCTGTTTTCACTCACTCTCTCTGCTCTCAATCACTCTCCACTCTCACTCACTGAGTCTCTGCTTTCACTCACTGTCTGCTGTCACTGACTCTCCATTCTCACTCACGCTGCTCTCACTCACACTCCATCACTGTTTCTCCTATTTTTAGAATCTGCTGATTTTGTGGGTGTCTCAGTAATTGATCAGTAACTGGGTATAGGTATATTCCCTCGAAGGGGAAAGGTAGGGCAAAAAAATCCAGAGCTCCCTGGATGACAAAATAGATAAAGATAAAGATGAAGATGAAGAAAAAGTGTGCTTATTACAGATGTCAGGTAGATAATACATGGATTATGCATGGAGGCAGGGGAAATAGCTGAAGCGTTAAATGAATACTTTACATCTGTCTTTACAAAGGAAGAAGATGCTAAACAGGCCACAGTGAAAGAGGAGATCATTAATACATGAGAAGGATTTACATTGATAAGGACGAGGTATTAGATAGGCTGTCTGTACTTAAAATTAATAAAGCACCAAGACTGGATGAGATGCATCCAAGGATACTGAGGGAAGTGAGTGTGGAAATTGTGGAGGCACTGGCCATAATTTTTCACTCTCCCTTAGACTTGGGGGTGGTGCCAGAGGACTGGAGAATTGCAAACATTACACCCTTGTTCAAAAAAGATGTAAAGATAAGCCGACCAACTACAGGTCAGTCAGTTTAACTTTGGTGGTGGGGAAACTTCTAGAAATAATAATTCAGGACAAAATTAATAGTTACGTAGACAAATGTGGGTTAATTAAGGAAAGCCAGCATGGATTTGTTCAGGGACAATCATGTTTAAATAACTTGCTGGAGTTTTTTGAAGGGGTAACTGCGAGGGTTGATGAGGCCATTGCTGTTGATGTGGTGTACATGGACTTCCAAAATGCATTTAATACAGTGCCACACAACAGATTTGTGAGCAAAGTTATAGCTTATGGAATAAAAGGGATAGTAGCAACATGGATACAAAATTGGATGAGTGACAGGAAACAGAGACCAGTGGTTCATGGATGTTTTTTGGGCTGGAGGAAGGTTTGTAGTGGAGTTCCCCAGGGATCAGTGTTGGAACCCTTGCTCTTTGTGATATATATTAATGACCTAGACCCTGGTGTACAGGACACAATTTCAAAATTTGCGTATGATACGAAACTTGGAAGCATTGTGAACTGACGAGGATAGTGTAGAACTTCAAAAGGACACAGACAAGTTAGTGGAATGGGCAGACAAGTGGCTGATGAAGTTCAATGTGGAGAAATGTGAAGTGATTCATTTTGGTAGGAAGAACATGGAGAGACAATATAAAATGAAGGGTACAACTCTAAAGGAGGTACATGAGCAGAGGGACCTGGATGTACATGTGCATAAGTCATTGAAAGGTGTCAGGACGGGTTGAGAGGGAGAGGTTAATAAAGCATACTGTATCCTCGGCTTCATTAATAGGGGCACAGAGTACAAGAGCAAGGAAGTTAAGTTGAATTTGTATAAGATACTAGTTTGACCTTAGTTCGAGTATTGCATCCAGTTCTGGGTGTTGCATTTAAGGTAAGATGTAAAGGCATTGGAGAGAGTGCAGAAAAGATTCACGAGAATGGTACCAGGGATGCGGAACTTCATTTACGAAGATAGATTGGAGAAGTTGGAACTGTTTTCCTTGGAGAAATGGCTGAGAGGTGACTTGATAGAGGTATTCAAAATCATGAGGCGTCTGGACAGAGTAGATAGAGAGAAACTGTTCCCACTCATGAAAGGATCGAGAACGAAAGGTTCTGGGTAAGGTAATTGGTAAAATAAGCAATAGTGACATGAGGAAAATCTTTTTCATGCAGTGAGTGGTTGGGACCTGGAATGCACTGCCAGTGAGGGCAATGGAGGCAGTTTCAATCGAGGCATTCAAAAGAAAATTAGATAGTTACCTGAAAAGGAAGAATGTGCAGTGTTATGGCGAAAAGGCGGGGGAATGGCACGAAGTGAATTGCTCACGCGGAGAGCTGGTGCAGACATGATGGGCCAAATGGCCACCTCCTTTGCTGTGACAATACTGTGATACTGTGAACTCATTGATTAATTTTAACTTTTTGATTGGGTATTTTCAGTTGATGGTCTTTCTTCCTTTGGCAGTGAACGCCTAACCTATATCTACATGTTTCAGGTTTCCTATGTATTGTTGACATTATTTTTGATCAGTGACTTTGGCTACTACCTTAGGATGGTCAATTGTATAATTATAACATGATAGAGCACAGAAGGAGGCCATTCAACCCATTGTATCTGTACCGGCTCTTTAAAAGAGTTACCAATATCTCACTCTCCTGCTCTTTCCTCATATTCCTGCAAATTTTGATACTGAAATAGTTATCTAATTCCTTTCTGAAAATTATTAATGAATATGCTTCCACCATCATTTCAGACGGTCTATTCCAGATCATAACAACTCACTGTGTAATTTTTTTTCTTCTTGTCACTTCTGGTTCTTTTACCAATGACCTTCAATCTGTGTCCTCTAGTTACCGACCCTTCTGCCACAGGGAACAGTTTCTCCTTATTTACTCTATCAAAACCATTCATGATTTTGAATACCTCTATTAGTCATAGAGTTATACAGCATAGAAGCAGGCCCTTCAGCCCATCGTGTCTGTGCCGGCCATCAAGCAGCTAACTATTCTAATCCCATTTTCCAGCATTTGGCCCATAGCCTTGTATGCTATGGCGTTTCAAGTGCTCATCTAAATGCTTCTTAAATGTTGTGAGAGTTCTTGCCTCTGCAACCTCTTCAGGCAGTGTGTCCCAGATTCCAACCGCCCTCTAATTTTTTTTCCTGAAATCCCCTCTAAACCTCCTGCCCCTTACCTTAAATCTATGCCCCCTGGTTATTGACCCTTCTGCTAAGGGAAAAAGTTTCTTCCTATCTAACCTATCAATGCCCCTCATAATTTTGTATACGTAAATCATGTACCCCCTCAGCCTTCTCTGCTCCAAGGAAAACAATCCTAACCTTTTCAGTCTCTCTTCATAGCTGAAATGCTCCAGCCCAGGCAACATCCAGGTGAATCTCCTCTGCACCCTCTCCAGTGCAATCACATCCTTCCGATAGTGTGGTGCCCAGAACTGTACACAGTACTCCAGCTGTGGCCTAACTAGCATTTCATACAGCTCCATCATAATCTCCCTGCTCTTATATTCTGTGCCTCGGCTAATAAAGTCAAGTATCCCATATGCCTTCCTAACCACCTTATCTACCTGTGTTGCTGCCTTCAGTGATCTATGGACAAGTACACCAAGGTCCTTCTGACCCTCTGTACTTCCTAGGGTCCTACCATCTATTGCATATTTCCTTGCCTTGTTAGTCCTCCCAAAATGCATCGCCACATACTCTCAAGATTAAATTCCATTTGCCATTGCTCTGCCAACCTTACCAGCCCATCTATATTGTCCTGTAATCTAAGGCTTTCCTCCTCACTATTTACAACACTACCAATTTTTGTGTCGTCTGCTAACTTACTGATCGTACCTCCTATATTCACGTCTAAATCATTAATGTACACTACAGACAGCAAGGGTCCCAGCGTTACACAACTGGTCACAGGCTTCCACTCACAGAAACAACCCTCGACCATTACCCTCTGCCTCCTGCCACTAAGCCAATTTTGGATCCACTTTGCCAAATGGCCCTGGATCCCATGGGCTCTTACCTTCTTAACCAATCTCCCAAGCGGGACCTTATCAAAAACCTTACTGAAGTCCATGTAGACTACATCAACTGCTTTACCCTCATTTACACATCTGGTCACCTCCTCGAAAAATTCAATCAAGTTAGTTAGACACAATCTCCCTCTGACAAAGCCATGCTGACTATCTCTGATTAATCCCTGCCTCTCCAAGTGGAGAGTAATCCTGTCTCTCAGAATTTTTTCCAATAGTTTCCCAACCACTGATGTTAGACTCACCGGCCTGTAATTCCCTGGTTTATCCCTGCTACCCTTCTTGAATAATGGTACCATATTTGTTGTCCTCCAGTCCTCTGGCACCTCCTGTGGCCAGAGAGGATTTGAAAATTTGTGTCAGAGCCCCTGCTATCTCCTCCGTTGCCTTACATAACAGCCTGGGATACATCTCACTTAAATCTCCCTTTAACCTTCTCTGCTGTAACAAGAGCAATGCTACATTTTCAAGTGCCAACTAATTTTGTCCCGGATTAATATCTCAAAGTATTCCCACCATAGATGTTTGGCTGACTAGTCTGCAGTTACCAGGTTTACCTCTCTCATTTTTTTTGAACAGCATGTAACATTTGGAATCTTCTAATCTTCTGGTACTGCTCCAATATCTAAGGAGGATTTGAAGATTGTGGCCTGAACCTCTGCAATTTCCACTTTTACTTCCCTCAGCAACCTAAGATGCCTCAATCCAGACTGGTTGATTTTTCTCCTTGAGAAGGAGGGCGGCACGGTGGTTAGCACCGCAGCCTCACAGCTCCAGCGAGCCGGGTTTAGTTCTGGGTACTACCTGTGCGGAGTTTGCAAGTTCTCCCTGTGACCGCGTGGGTTTCCGCCGGGTGCTCCGGTTTCCTCCCGCAGCAAAAGACTTGCAGGTTGATAGGTAAATTGGCCATTGTAAATTGTCTCTAGTGTAGGTAGGTGGTAGGAGAATTGTAGGGAAGATGGGATTAATGTAGGATTAGTATAAATGGGTGGTTGATGGTCAGCACAAACTCGGTGGGCTGAAGGGCCTGTTTCAGTGCTGTATCTCTCTATGGGAGCTGCAAACCTTTAAGTACTGCCTCTATCTATTTTAAATCCCATTTACTTTCATTACTAACACATCCTTTTACTGTAACATTGGCGGCATCCTCTTCTTTACTGAAGACAAATGCAAAATATTAGTTAGTACCCAAGCCATGCCCTTTGCCTCCACAAGATCTTTTTGGTCCTTAATCAGTTCCCATCTTCCTTTGACTACACTATTTATACATTTATGATGCAAAACCTGAAGAACATACTGTTCAACCTCGAGTCTTCTGCCCACATCTGCTGTGCTACTATCACTTTCACATCACCTGACTTTGTCCTACCTATTCCATACCTCGTTCTTGAAATCAGACCTTGCTTATGCTCTACTAGCTACCTCATTTCTACTCTCCAAAAGTTACATTTCCAGAGCTTTAGTACAATGGCCTTTAGTTATGGTACAGGACTAGCAGTTAATGGTTGTGAGTTTAAATCCAACCACGGCAAATTGAAAAAATTGTAAAAGCCCATCTGTGTCCTTCAGGAAAGGGAACTTCTCACAGCTATCTGATATGACCTACAATGTGATTCAAGCCACACACTATGTGATTGATGCTTATGCCCTCAGGCCAACAAGGGATGGGCAATAAATGTTGTGTTGCCCTAGTCACAAGAGCATTTGTACTATGCCCTGAACCCTCAGGACCTCTCCTGTCCAAACTTCACTGACTCCCCAGCATATGGACTTCAAGGTCTTCATCTTTGCTTTCCAACATTTCCACGGCCTACACTAGTCATCTTCCTCGGACACTCATCTCACACACAACCTCTGCTTCTTTGAGTTAGGCCTTGTTCCCTTTCCATCCACTCCACCTTCAGTGGCTGCCTTATCAAGCACTAGGCCCCTGTCCTCTGCCATGTCACTTCCTTCCCTCCATTTCAAAGTCTTTTAAAAACTTTTAACATTAGCTTTGCCTCCAAAGCATTCCACCAAAGTTTTTGACTCCATCTCCCTTTTCTTTTCTGCTTGACATTAATT
The DNA here is from genome assembly GCF_036365525.1 of Heterodontus francisci. Classification (NCBI taxonomy): domain Eukaryota; kingdom Metazoa; phylum Chordata; class Chondrichthyes; order Heterodontiformes; family Heterodontidae; genus Heterodontus; species Heterodontus francisci. The sequence goes on from NC_090392.1 coordinate 44,117,782, forward strand.
ATCGTCCACATTGTAAAGTGTTTTGAGCTGTTGCTCTATCTGTGAGAAGTGTTATGGAAATGTAAGATTTTGTACTTGTGAGCCATCTGGAAATCTGATTTTGTTACCAGAAGAGTGATCCTTCATATCAGTTATGAATAATGTGAACAGCAGGGAACCATAATAGACTCCTCCCCCAGATTAAGTCTTGCACATTCCTCATCACCTCCTGCTGTCTATTCTCAAGCCAAGTTCCAAACCAATGAGCTCATTCATGGCTGGGTCCACAGATCTTCTGTGTTTGGAAGCATTGACTATGGAACATGATCAAATCCCTTCTAAAAACTTAAGTAGATAATGCCACTCACACCTGTTACTGCCTTGAAGAACTCTTCTAAACATTCCAACACATTCCTCTCACTGTTATATTATTAAAAGATTCATGTTTTACTCCATTTCTAAATATGTGATTACAAGAACTTTCCTCTAGCTCTCAAATACAGCTTTTGAATTTCTAAAAAGTCATGACTGGAGTTTCACTTAATCCTTCACTCAGCTCCTTGGGGATTCTGTAGGTTTGTCCTATCTGGTACAGTTGCTTAGTAGACTGTGAAATTATGCTGTGTGACTATTATCATATGAGAACTTATACAGCCCTCCATAAAATAATAGGCAAAGGAAATGGAGATAAACTTATTAACCATTTGTATGCTTAATTTCAAGGCCATAATGTTCTAAGTTCCCTGATAACACTGTTTTATTAACTTCTTTCTATATAGATCTCCGAGGCATTTTACATGGCATTTACAAAACAGAAACAGGCCATTCAGCCCAGCTGGTCTCTGCCAGTGTTTAAGCCCCACATGAGCCTCCACCCATCCATCTTCATCTAATCTCATCAACATAGCTCCCTATTCCTTTCTTCCTCATGTGTTTATCTAGCTTCCCCTTAAATGCATCTATGCTAGATGCCTCAACCACTGCTTGTGGTCAAGAGTTTCGAATTCTAACCACTCTTTGTGTAAAGAAGTTTCTCCTGAATTCCCTTTTGGACTTATTAATGACTTTCTTATACTGATGGCTCTTGGTTCTGGTCCCCCCCTGCCCCCTCAAGTGGAAACATTAGGAAGGCAAATGGCATGTTGACCTTTATTGCATGGGTATTGTATAGTGTTTTGGTGAGACCATATCTGGAGTACTGTGTGCAGTTTTGGTCTTCACATTTAAGAAAGGATATACTTGCATTGGAGGCAGTGTAGCAAAGGTTCACTAAATTGGTCCCTGGGATGAGGGCTTGTCTTATGATGACAGGCTGAGTAAGTTGGGACTATCTTCTCTGGAGTTTAGAAGAATGAAAGGCAATCTCATTGAAACATACAAGATTCTGAAGAGGCTGGATAAGGTGGACACTGAGAGATTGTTTCTGCTGGTTGGGGAATCTCAAATGTGGGGCACAGACTCAGGATAAAGAGACAATCATTCAGGACTGAGATGAGAAGAAATGACTTCACTCAAAGGGTTGTGAATCTTTGAAATTCTCTACCCCAGAGGGTTGTGGATGCTCCATTGTTGAATACATTTAAGGCTGAGATCGACAAATTTTTGGTCTCTCTGGGAATCAAGAGATATGGCGATGGGGGGAAAATGGAGTTGAAGTCTATGATCGGTCATGATTGTATTGAATGGCGGAGCAGACTCGACGGGCCATATGGTCTACTCCAGCTCCTATTTCTCGTGTTCCCTACATCTACACTATCAAGCACTTTCATAATCTTAAAGACATATATCAGGTCACCCCCTCAGTATTCTCTTTTCTAGAGAAAAGAACATGTTCAATCTTTTCAGACAGGTATAACCTCTCAATTCTGGTATCATTCTATGAAACATCTTTTTGCATCTTCCCCAGTGTCTCTATATCTTTTGTTATAATATGGAGACCAGAACTATTCAGAGCACTCCAATTGTGGTTTAACCAATATTCTATGCAAATTAAAATAACCTCTTTGCTTTTTAATTCCACCTCTCTAGAAATGAATCCCAGTGCTTGGTTTGCAGTTTTAATGCCCTTATTAACCGGTGCCACTACTTTTAGTGATTTGTATATCTTTAGTTTTTAGTTTAGTTTAGAGATACAGCACTGAAACAGGCCCTTCGGCCCACCGAGTCTATGCCGACCATCAACCACCCATTTATATTAATCCTACACTAACTCCATATTCCTACCACATCCCCACCTGTCCCTATATTTCCCTACCACCTACCTATACTAGGGGCAATTTATAATGGCCAATTTACCTATCAACCTGCAAGTCTTTTGTCATGTGGGAGGAAACCGGAGCACCCGGAGAAAACCCACGCAGACACAGGGAGAACTTGCAAACTCCACACAGGCAGTACCCAGAATTGAACCCGGGTCGCTGGAGCTGTGAGGCTGCGGTGCTAACCACTGCGCCACTGTGCCGCCCAAATCCCTCTGATCCTCTGTCCCACTTATTTCTGAGGAGTATTTTATTTATTTATTAATGGGATGTGAGCACCACAGGCAAGGCCAACATTCATTGCCCATCCCTAATTACCCTTGAGAATGTGGTAGTGAGCTGCCTTCTTGAACCACTGCTGTCTATTTGGTGTAGGTATAACCACAGTGCTGTTAGGCAGCAAGTTCCAAGATTTTGGACCAGCAACAGTGAAGGAGCAACGATATAGTTTCAAGTCAGGATGGTGTGTGACTGGGAGGAGAACTTGGTGTTGTTATGCATCTGCTGCCCTTGTCCTTCTAGGTGGTAGAGATCATGGGTTTGGAAGGAGCTAATGAAGGAGCTTTGGCAAATTGCTGCAGTGCATCTTGTATATGGTACACATTGCTGACACAGTGCACTGGTGGTGGAGGAATGGAATGTTTAAGGTGGTGGATGGGGTGCTCTTCAAGCAGGGTGCTTTGATGGTGTTGAACTTCTTGAGTTTTGTTGGAGCTGCCCTCATCCAGGCAAGTGGAGACTATTCCATCACACTCCTGACTTGTGTCTTGCAGATGGTGGACAGACTTTGGGGAGGCAGGAGGTGACTTACTTGCTGCAGAATTCCCAGCCTCTGAGCTGTTCTTATAGCCATGGTATTTATGTAGCTGGTGCAGTTCAGTTTTTGGTCAATGGAAACCCCCAGGATGTTGGTAGTTGGGGATTCAGCGATGGTAATGCCATTGAATGTTGAGGGGAGATGGTTAGATTCTCTCTTATTGAAGTTAGTCAATGCCTGGCACTTGTGTGGCATGAATGTTACTTGCCACCTATCAGGCCAAGCCTGAATTTTATCCAGGTCTTGCTGCATGTGGGAACAGACTACTTCAGTATCTGAGGAGTTGTGAATGGTGATGAACACTGTAACCTTCAGCAGACACCCCATTTCTGATTTTATGTTGGAGTGAAGGTCACTGATGAAGCAGCTGAGGATGGTTGGGCTACCCTGAGGAACTCCTGCAGCAATGTCCTGTGGCTGAGATGATTTGTTTCCAACAATCGCAACCATCTTCTTTTGTGCTACGTATGACTCCAACCAATGGAGAGTTTTGCCCATAATTTCCATTGACTTTAATTTGGCTATGGCTTCTTGATGCCTCACTGAGTCAAATGCTGATGTCAAGGGCAGTCACTCTCACCTCACCTCTGGAGTTCAGTTCTGTTGTCCATGTTGGATCAAGACTGGAATAAGGTCTGGAGCTGAGTGGCCCTGGTGGAATGCAAACTGAGCATCTGTGAGCCAGTTATTGCTGAGTAAATGCCACTTGATAGCACTGTGAACGACAGCTTCTATCACTTTGCTATTATCAAAGGTAGGCTGATAGGACAGTAATTGGCCAGATTGGATTTGTCCTGCTTTTTGTGGATAGGACATACCTGGGCACTTTCCACATTGTTGGGTAGATGCCAGTGTTGTAGCTGCACTGGAACAACCTGGCTAGTAGCACGGCTATTTCTGGAGCACAATTCGTCGGTTCTACAGCAGGATATTGTCAGAGCCCAAAACCTTTCCTGCATCCAGTGCCTTCCGTCATTTCTTGATATCATGTTGAGTGAATTGAATTGGCCAAATACTGACATCTATGATGGTGGGAGCCTCAGGAGGAGGCTGAGATGATCATCAACTTGGCACTTCTGGATGAATATGGTTACAAATGCTTCAGCCTTGTCTTTTGCACTGGTATGCTGGGCTCTGTCATCATTGAGGATGGGGATGTTTGTGGAGACTACTTCTCTGGTTAGTTCTTTAATCGTCCACCACCATTCATGACTGGATGTGGCAGGCCTGCAGTGCTTTGATCTGTTCAATTGGTTGTGGGATCGCTTAGCTCTGCATTTTGCATTCTGCTTGCACTGTTTAGCATGCATGTCATCTACACTCCTCATTGAAGCATATTTGCTCCCCTGGCTTGTTGATAATGGTAGAGTGAGGGATATGCCTAGCCATGAGGCTATAGATAGTTGTTGAATACAATTTTGATGCTGTTGAATGCCCACAGTGCCTTATGAATGCCTAGTTTTGAGCTGCTAGGTCTTTCCTGAATCTATCCCATTTTAGCATGGTGGTAGTGCCACATAACACAATGGAGGGTGTTGTCAATGTGAAGACAGGACTTTGTGTCCATAAGGACTGTGCAGTGGTCATTCCTACCAACACAGTCATGACCAGATGCATCTGTAACAGGTAGATTGATAAGGTCAAGGTCAAGTAGGTTCTCTCACCACCTGCCACGGGCCCAGTCTGGCAGATCTGTTCTTCAGGACTTGGCCAGCTCAGTCAGTAATGGTGCTACTGAGCTACACTTGGTAATGGCCATTAAAGTCTCCCACCCAGAGTACATTCTGTGCCCTTGCTACCCTCAGTGCTTCTTTCAAACTATGTTCAATATGGAGGAGTACTGATTCATCAGCTGAGGGAGAGTGGTAGGTGGGAATCAGCAGGAGGTTTCCTTGCCTTTGACATGATGCCATGCCCAGAGCCAATGTTGAGGACTGTCAGGGCCACTTCCTCCCGGCTGTGTACCACCATGCTGCTGCCACCTCTGGTGGCTTTGTCCTGGTTGTGGAACAGGACATAACCAGGAATGGTGATGGAGGAATCTGGGACATTGGCTGTTTCGTATGATTTGATGAGTGTGACTATGTCATGCAGTTGCTTGACTAGTTTGAGGAACAGCTCTACCAATTTTGACACAAGTCCCCCTATGTTGGTAAGGAGGACTTTTCACTTTGTCACTTTCAGTCCTTAGGGGCTCTGATGCCAGGGGGTCTGTCCAGTTTTATTATTCTTCAACTTTCCTGTAGCGATTTGATACAATTGCTAGGCCATATCAGAGTGAACCACATTGCTGTGGATTTGGAGCCACATGGAGCCAGACCAGGTAAGGACAGCAGATTTCCATCCCTAAAAGGGCATTAGTGAACCAGATGGGTTTTTACAACAATCCAGTATTTTCATGACCATCATTACCAAGATGACCTTTTTTTAAAATCCACTCTATTTTTATTTCAGAATAAAATCCACCAACCAGGTTTCTTTAATAAACAACAAAATTATCAATTTATTATAAAACAAGACTTATTCAGTAAAGATACACAGCATTAACACACAGATTGAAATATGAAAGTTCACTTTTAACTTAGCCCAGTTTTCCCATAATCTGGCACGTATGGCATGGTTTACAAAACTGCACCACATCCTTGTAAAGACCTGGCCAGTAAAAATGTTGACTTATACATGATTGGGTCTTCCAGATCCCCACATGTCCCGCTATAGGAATTTCATGGGCTATCCTTAATATTTCCAGCCAATTCTTGGGCGGTACCACTATCTGGTGAACTACTTTCCATTCTTCAGCCGCAGTTCTCCACTTCCTCATCAGAATCCCATTTTTAGTATAGTAGACTTCTGGAACTCCCTTTGCTTCATCTTCAGTTAGAGCCAATTGTGCCATTTACTTAACTCTGGATCAGCTTGCTGAGCCTTGATCAGGGAAGAATTATTGAACATTTCCTTCAGATTATCCAAATCCCCAAAGAAAGTTTCAGATATTCGGCCATCTGTCTGTGGTGCCAATTTGACCTCCGACAATGGAACTTTCTTAACCATTGCTAGGGTCATAATACATGAAGGAAAAATTCCTGAAATCTTTTCCTTCAACTGTTCTGTCTCTGACATTCACTGGTCTTTCCGTGGCTACTGGAGAAGCTACTACCTTTACTCCAGTCAAATTATTCCCCAGGAGTAGGTCAACTCCATCTACAGGCAAACTATGGACAACTTCTACGGTTACCATTCCAGACATTAGGTCACACTCCAGGTGCGCCTGATACGCAGTTATGGGTATATACTCCCCACCGATACCATTCACTAAAACCTTGACATTCAGTGCACTCTCTGGTGGAAAAGTTATGCCTTTCCCCCAGCAGAAAAGTTTGGGTGGCTCCTGTATCCCTAAGTATAACTATATGTTTACTTGCCTCACTTGAGGGATAAGGAGTTACTTTTCCTTTTGACAAGAATTCCCTATAACTCTCAGGTATCTTGTTCATGTCCCCCACATTCACAGTGGTTTTCGTACTTGGCTTTACAGCTGCAGTCAGAGTTAAAGCCTGATCTGTCGTACTCTCGGTCAAGGCCCCTTTCTCTGCATTGGCCTTGCGTACCCCAATAAGTCCTATGGGTTTACTCTGCAACTTCCAGCATTCTGCATGAAGGTGTCCCACCTGTTGGCAATGGAAACACTTAGGCTTTTGGATTTCACTTCCGCCCTCAGCATCTTTCTTTCTGGCTTGACGAGGGAATCCCAGGGCGTTCCCAGCTATACCTTCTTGTTCCCGACTACTTGCCTTCTTTTCACCCTCCCACCTTCTATCCGTCTCGGGTTTGTGAGGGTGATGGAAAGAGTTTGGGCTTGTAAACAAGCTCATGATCATCAGCGATCTCAGCTGCCTGTCTGACTGTTGTCACCTTCTGGTTCTCTGTGTGAGTTCTTACTAAAGGAGGAAATGAATTTTTAAATTCTCCTAGGAGAATTATTTTCTGAAGGTTCTCATACGTGGCCTTTACCTTTAGCACCCGCACCCTCTCAAGTTCTATATAAGTCTGCCCAGGTTGTTTCTGGAGGTTCCAAAATTTCTGCCTGTAGGCTTCTGGGACTAACTCATAAGCAATGAGAATAGCATTTTCTGCCATCTCATAATCTGTAGAAGCCTCCTCAGAGAGCATAGCATTAACTTCATGAGCTCTGGCAATCAACCTGCTTTGCACGAGCAGTGTCCAGTTTTCTTTCAGCCACTTCATCTGCTTAGCTAGCTTTTCAAAAGAAATGAAAAATGTCTCTACATCCCTTTCCTCAAACTTTTGGAGGGCTTGCACAAATTTAAACAGCTCTCCACTGGGTTCTGGGCTGGAGTCAGGTCTTTCCTCACCAGAATTTTCAGTGGAGTCAAGGCCACCCTTTTGTTTTAGTTTTAGCTTTTTAAATTTGAATTCCCTTTCTCGCTCCCTTTCTCTCTCCTGCCTCTCTTTTTCCTTTTCTCTTTCCGTTTGCCATTCTAGCTCCAGCTTCCGAAATATTCTTTCTTTTCCTTTTCCTCTCTTTCTTCCTTTTTCCCTTATTTTTCTTGCTCCCTTTCTCTGTCCTGAAATTCTAGCTCTAACCTCTTCATGTCTAACTGAATCTGCCAGTTTTTCCGTGTCTTCTACCGATTCCACTCGTCCCTCTGACTCTTTCACTTCAATCTTCAGCTGCCTGGCCACTAGTCGCTGAATTTCAGGTCTCCGAGCTTTTGATCTAATATGTACCTTCAAGTACCGCCACACTTAACAGCTCGCCAGCAGTTAATGCCTTGAAAGCACTTGCATGAAACGTAGCCATTCTGGTACTGTATAAAGTTGGCCAAGTATGACCTTCTGTTTGAAATCTGTGCTGACTATTTCAAATTCTAGCTGTATTTCTATTACATCTTTGAATAAAGATTCCACTTTATTTCTGACCAATGACGTTAATCTAATTGGTCTACAGTCTCCTTGACTTGTTCTATCTCCCTTTTCAAATATAGGAATCACATTGACTGCTCGCCAGTCCTCTGGCAGTTGTAATCTATCCAGACCAGGTGTTTTATCCTCTCCAAATTTGATTATTTTACCAATTATCTCCCCCCTTTCTATCTTAAATGTCTTTATTTCTTTTTTGATCTCTTCTTCTAATGCCATGTCTACTTTGTTAGTCTCCCTGGAAAATAGAAGCCCAAAGTAATAATTTAATATTGCTGCCATTTCACTGTCATTACCTTTGAGTTTATCCTTTAGTAGCTCTATCCCTAACCTGGGTTTTCTTTTATTTATGTGTCTGTAAAATACGTTACTTTTTTATATTCCTTGTTAATTTCATTTTGTAATTTCGCTTTGTCTTCTGAATAGTGTTTTTTTTCACTTCTTTTCTAACCTTTTCATCTCTTTTGTCATCCTCGTCTTTGTTGTCTATGTAATGAATGTATTCAGTGAATGAATCGCCTTTATCTCGGTGATGAAGAACTTCATGAATTCCTTGCAGTTGGTTGAGGTGAGGGTGGAGGGGAAGCAGACAGAGGTTTAGAGAGGCATTTGGTATTAGAGAAAAGGAGCCTATGGTTATCGCTTTCCTTCAGGATAATTCCAGAGTGGTAGATATACAGCATCTTCCAGGATATTGCAGACTGGGTAGGCTGTTCCCTTATGATATCAATAAGAGTCTCTCTTGGAAGGAAGAACACTGAGATTACAAAGTAAACTAATCCATGCTGAAGCATTGCGGAAGAAGGGAATAATTGAGAAGGGCGTAGACCCATGAAGGCACAAGCAGAGGTCAAGAACCTGAAGGACATATGGGGCAGGTGTAAGAATGAGAGCATGTAGAAGGAATATGAGTGAAGATCATTATATGGATCAGGCTAATGAGGAAGGAAAATGAAAGATGGAACTTGACTTTAGGTGGCACCTTATCGGATGTCTCAGAAACATCCCAATGTACTTCATGCATTAAGTTATCATGAAGTGCAGTCATTATTATGTTGGCAAATACAGCAACCAATTTGTCTGCAACAAGGTCCCAACAAATATCAACGAGATAAAGAACCAGTTCATCCACATTTTATTATGTTCTTTTAGAGTAGACTGTTGGCCTGGACAACTCCCCAATCTTCTTCAAACAACTTTATGGGATCATTGACAGAATCCACCAGTAGAACAGATTTAATATCTTATCCAAAGTACAGTACCTTTGACAATGCAGCACTCTGTCAATACTGCACTGAGGTGTCAACCTAGATTTTGTCCTCATGTCTATAACATTGCTTGATTTACAAATTTCTATCTTAGAGGCAGGAGCGCTATGAATTGAACAAAACTGGCACAAATGCAACTTTGAATCATTGCCTCAGAGTTCCAGAGATCAGGGAAAATACTGTGAATATATAAAGGAGAGTAAGCTTGGTGGCTAAATAAAGAGGGACCTTGGACTGAATACATGGGGCGCTTGGGGCTGAATAAATGGGGAACTTGGTGGAATAAAGAGTGTGCTGGGGGAATAAAGAGGAAGGTTGGGAGATGAGTAATGGGTGAGCTTGGAGGCTCATGAACAGGGAGTTTGAGGGAAGAATTAAGAGGAATGACCCATTATTGTTAGCACCCATTTCATCCATTAAAGAAGTTTTGACTTTTCTGAAATCTCTGATCATTTATTTACAAACATAATGAGAACTTGCAGTGAGGCACAGCATTATGTGATAGGAACTCCTCAATAACTCCACTCTCTCTTCAAACAAAAGATTTTCTTAACAGAGGCTCAATAATGGGAGCCATTCACAGTGGTAGTTTCCTATTGGAGTAGATCATTCAGCCCTCGAGCGTGTTCAACCATTCAATTAAACCATGGCTCATCTATATTTCAGATCCCTCTATCCACCTTGGTTCTGTAACCATTAATACTCTTGCATAACAAAAATCTATTCTTGCCTAACAAAAAATGACTGTTGGCTGTTTAATATATGCCAGTAGATCCATCATAGCAGCTATATTTGGAGTGAGATGGAGTCAGGAAGCTTCATTTGCAATTTCCCAACACTAAGGTCAGTTGAATATCCGTACGTGTGTTACATCTATAGATGAATGTAATGCATGACGTGAGCTAGAGTACACAACGTCCCTTATGGCTGAATCTGGCTGTAATTCAAGGTATGGCTCCAGTTTCAGTGGACTGGCCTTGCTTCTGTTGCTGAGCCTGTGCAATACTTGTGCTTATTTCCAGGCTTTGAGACACACATACATTGCTGTCCCAAAATCTGTGTGTTCTAGCAGGAGATAACATTGAATTTGAAATGATTTAACATCTGGGCACCTGGTCAGGAGGGAATCTACATCAAGTCCAAATGGCACTTCCTCAAAATATCTTGTGTCCTAAAGCTCCCTCCAGAGGGATGGTTTGCCTTCCTGATAAGCTTTGTCAAATCTTACCATTTATCTGCAAACATAATGAGATAAGTTTGTATTGATTCACAGTAAGCTGCCAAATCAGCTCAGGATTGGACCCATATACAGACAATGAGGAAGGTTAGTTCACAGCAAATTTGTCAGCCTAAACAATAGGTTGAGGATGACGCTAGGGGATAATTTTCTGAGTACTTGATGTTGTACCCTGACTCCAGCAAGTACAAAGAGCGTCATCTAAATCTTTCTGAATTCAGACAAGGTGAAGATGTTGGAGTAGCAGTTCACTGTTCAGTGATTTTTACAAAGGTGTTTTTTTTTGGAAAGTATTGTTACTTCACCTGTAAGAAAGGGGGAGTCTTAGCTAAACCTCAAGTCTTCCGATCTGTATTCAGGTTCAGGGAAGCAGGACACAGTGAGGCCTATTGGGGTGAGGAGGGGAGAGAAGAGGAACCAAACATGGTACAAGAAAACACCATTTCTTCACAAACCTGTCCTTGCAACATCTCAAATATAGACTGATCTATTAGGGATACAATCAAGAATATCACCTCAGCTAGCTTCCTTGAAGTCCTGCTTCCTTGAACCTGTATAAACTTATGAAGGAAACATTTGTAGAGCGATGGGGAATCAGCTGAGAAGTGGGATTAATTGGTTAACTGATTAATCGGTAGCTTTTCCAGAGAGCTGGCACAGGCATGATAGCCTGAATGACTTTCTTCTGTGCTGTATTATTCTATGGTGGGAATTTTACGGCACCCCAATGAGTGGGCTGGTGATGGGGGGGGGGAGGGGGTGCAGGGGGCGTAAACTTGAGTGGGAGACGAGGGCCATTCCTGATGCCTTCCCGTTCCTGCTACAATTTTACACGGGGCAGTGGCAGCGAGAAATGGCCTGCCCACTCCAGGCCAATCAAAGCCCTTAAGTGGTGAATTAACTGCCAATTAAGGGCCTCCTCCCACCGCCGCGGGTATTTTACCCACGGCGGGCAGATGGCAAAGCACGCAAGAACACTGCCAGTTAAAAGTTGGCGGCCTTCTTGCAGGCTGGGGGATCCCTCCTGATCGGCACCCTGTGCTCAATGGAGGGCTGCCTCCGAAGCCCTAACTGCCCTCACCGCACAACACTCGCCAGCCCCCCACACCAAACCGACCCCACCCCCTTGCCTTGCCGAGTCCCTTACTGTTGTTCTGGGGCCATCCTTTCTGTATCTTCCGATGGCGGGGTGTAGTCCCAGCAGTGGCCCCTGCTCCTGGTGGCGCAGCTGGGACTAAGAGCTGCCGGCCTGCTGATTGGCTGGCAGCTCCATTAGGCGGATTTCCTGCCTCAAGGAAGTGCAAGTCCCGCCCAAGACCAATTAAGGGCCTGGGGAGTTAAACATCCCAGCGTGGCTCCCCAGGCCCATTGGAGGTGGGCTCGTTCCCGACTTTTGGACCGGTGAGGGGGTCTCCCCCACAACCTAAAATTCCAGCCTATGACTCTGAAAAGTTGAGAACATTTTCTTTTCGGCCCAAAGATAAATCAAGTGAAATTTCATAGTGCAGGAGCTCAGGAATTAACATGCTCCACAAAAACCTAACCATTCATCCAACTCTTTTAAACTGGTTTAGCTAGAGTCAGTTCCACATCTCCATGATCCTGTGAAGTAGGAAAACAAAATTCCTTTTAATCTGAAGTGTTAGTCGAGTTTTGTTAATTTAATACAACTGAACATCTAGATGCACCTGTAGGTGTGAGGTACCAGTACGTGCGGGGTTAATAGTTCAAGAAAGAAACTCATAAGAATTCTCATAAAGAACAGAATTTGAAGTAATCAGGTTGAACCTTCAGTTATTGCCAGACACAGAGTAGACTCAAGTAAAGGGAACATCCTTTGTTAGTACAGGACACAGAGTAAAACTGAATAGAAGGAACTGTACCTCCAGTAAGACACCATTCTTTTAGGACTGAAATGCGATTGATGTGAAATCACTCCTGTAAGTAACAAACTACAATTACCAAGCATTTATTCTTGCTTGAACAACAGGCATCGATCCAGCTTCTTATAAAAACTAATTGATGCTTCTGGTAAATCTATTTCACGTAACCAGCATCCTTTTGGGGAACATAGGAATAGGAGTAGGCCATCCAATCCCTCAAGCCTGTTGTGTCATTCAATTACATCATGGCCAATCTATATCCTAACTTCATTTACTTGCCTTGGTTTTATATCCTTTAATGCCCTTACCTAAAAAATTAATCTATCCCTGTCTTTAATTTTTTATTTGACCTCTGGCCTCAAGAGCTTTTTGGGCAAGACAGTTCCAGATTACCAACACTGTTTGTCTGAAGAAGTATTTACTGACATCTTCCTTGAATGGTTCAGCTCTAATTATAATGCTATGCCCTCCTTGGAATGTTTTACAATGTTAAAGGTGTTATATAAAAACTAGTTGTTGTTCTGAACTCCCCTACCAGAGGAAATATTTTCACTATCTACCCTATTGAATCATTAAATCAGCTTACACATCTCAATTAGATCATCCCTTAACCTCCTATATTCAAAGGAATGCAATCTTTTAGCTCTGGTATCATTCTAATGCTTCTGCGCTGCATCCCCTCCAAGGCCAAGTTATCCTTCTTGAGATGCAGTGCTCCAGATGGGGTCAAACCAGACCTTTATACAACTGTAGCATAACTTCCACTCTTTTGTACTACAGCCCCCTTGAGATGAAGCCTAACATTCCATAAGCCTTTTAAATTATTTTTTATGTCCACTAGTTTTACTGATTTCTGTACATGGACTCCTAAATCTCTCTGCCCCTCCATAGCTCCTAACTTCTCATCATTTAGAAAATAGTCTGATTTATCTTTCTTAGGCCCAAAGTGGATGACATCTGCTTGTTTTGCACATTCATTTAATCTAATAATTTATTTTTGCAACTTTCTGCTCCTGTCTACGTTACTTACTGTGTCATCAAACATGCCATCAGCAAACTTGGATATACAAATCTGTTCCTTCAATTAAGTCATTGATGATTGAGAAAAGTGGTTGATACTCTATAACATTGCTCAAGCATATGAGAACTGCCTGGATGTCAGTGTTTTACAGTCTGTCTTCATTTGTTACCTTTTGTGTATGAAATCAGTGCTGTGCATGGCTCCAGTTTAGTGTTGCTGCTGCATGTTAGGAGGGAGGGAACGGAATTACTGGAAAAAGATTTTTAAGATCAGGAATTCCCACTCACAGTGTGGAGTAGAATTCCATTCCCCGGAGCAACACCAGAATCTGGTAGGAAAAGCGAAGAGGGAAAAAGGAGAAGGGTCCTGGTATGAACTGAGAGGAGGAGGAGAGACCCAGTATACAGTTTGAGAGCAGGTCAGGGACCTGGTGTGAACTATGAGGAAGAAAAGAAGGAAGAGAGGAAAGTGTTGGTGTAAATTGAGGAAAGCATGAAGATTGTGAACATTGATTAGGGGTCAATAATGGCTTTGTGAACTGAATGGAGGAGAGGGAGGAATGGGGGAGAGATGGAGGTAGAAGAATAATACCTTCAGGAACTGGGGAATGCCTTTGCACCATACTGCTAACTGTCTAAGCAATGTGAAAACAATTTTCCAATCAGGTTTAGTGACAGAAACCAATACATATCCACAACAGCTGAAAAGCCTCTCCTCCTCCCTGTGCATGGCTCTGTTAGGCTGAGCGATTCCAACCATATTTGCAGATCATCACTGTAAGCCCATGTACCTGGTTGTAAGCCACCTTTTGATATGGTTCTACAACTAGAAATGGGTACACAAAGGCAATCACTGCTGTAGCCCTTAGAGGCTGTAACAGAGATCAGGGGCCAATGGACCGATATAGCAGCTGTAATACTTGAAGGTCTTGTGCCAACTGTCCAAAAGCTGAGCCAGAAGGCACCACCTCCATTGCCTGTCTGCTCTCCCAGAAAGAAAAAGGGATTTTTAAATTTGTTTGTAGGATATGGGGGATGCTGGGAAGGCTCTATTCATTGACCATTCTTAGTTGCCCTGAGAAGGTGATGGTGGCTGTTTTGTCAGTAACTGAGTAGCCTGCTAGGCCACTTCAGAGAACATTAAGAACCAAGCACATGATGCAGTACTGATGGCCCATGTGGACCAGGCTGGGTAGGGGTGGCAGTTCCCCTTCCCTGAAGAACATTAGTAAAGGCTAATGGAATATTCAAATTTATCTTAAGGGGCTGGAAAACAAATGGGAGGAAATTATGCTTAGATCATATGTTTAGAGCCTTGGTCAGACTGCATCTGGAGTACTAGGTTCAGCCACTCAGTTGGCAGCTCACTGCCACCTTCTCAAGGGCAATTAGGGATGGGCAATAAATGCTGGCTTGGCCAGCGACGCCCACATCTCATGAATGAATTTTAAAAAAATACTTCTGTTTATTGCTAGACCTGAAAATCTACACATATGCATTCTTCTACTTTGTCCTCTTTCTTCACATTGTCTTCCTTTGTGTCAGCTGTGCCTGAGTGGAGAGTAATATTACCTCTGGGTCAGGAGGTTGTATGTTTAAGCTCCAGTCCAGAGACTTGAGCACATAAACTAGGCTGACATTTCTTGTAGTACTAATGAGAGCTGCACTGTCAGAGGTGCCATCTTTCAGATTAGATGTTAAAATGAGGTCCATCTGCCCATTCAGGTGGAAATAAAAATCCCATGGAACTATTTGAACAAGAGCTGAGAAGTTCTCTTAGTTTCCTGGCCAATATTTGTCCTAAAATCCTGAAAGCAACCAGTTAATAGTCTTTCATTATTTACCCTCTCAAAACCTTTCATGAACCTGAAAATCGCCATTAATGTTCCCCTCATAATCTACTTTGTTCCAAAGAAAATGCCCCATCCTTTCTTAATTTCTGCACTGTCTCATTTCTGGTCTCATTCTAGTCGTGGATCTTCACAGCCCCTAATTATGTCTCTAAATATCCTTCCTATAATGAGGTAATGCGCACAATATTTGAACTAAAGCCGAATTAATACCTTGCACTAACTTCATAATCACTCGCTTTTATTCTCATTGCCTCTGCGTATAAAATCCAGAATCATTTCTGGATTTTCTATGGTCTTCTCTACCTGTACCTTTAAAGATTGATGTATCTCCCTCCATTGCTGGAGGGTGGGAGAACCCCCACAGAACTTTAAGGCTTATTTATCCATAACCAAGGTAAGACTATTTGACCTATAATTCAATGGTTCCTCTTTTCCTTCCCCTTGTGAACAATGTATACCATTTTCCAGTTCTCTGGTGCTGTTCTCTTTTTAACAATTACAGCCAGAGCATCTACTATCTCCTTAACAACCTCCTTCGCCACAAGTAGCAATTTGACCACGACAGTGCTGTCAATTTCAGAATCATATTGAAAAGTTCGAGGAGATCACCTCGATACTGATCCTGCGATCAATGGAATAATAACGAGCATTGAACTGGATTTGAGGTATTTCCATTCCACTCAGATCCTTGTAAAGTCCTTTGCAGAGTTTGTGCCAGATGACCTTTAAAGAAACGGGGATTTGTTTGAATGTTCTTTCATCAATTGGCCCAACAGGAGCTTACCTTGGGGTCAGCAGATAAGCAGGACATTGCTTCTGTGAAATATGAAAACCATAGAGGATTAAAAGGAGCACATTCTGTGCCCATGGAATGGGTGTGAGGTTAGCAGAGTGAGGGTTCTGTGGGTGAGATGTAGATTGATAGGTGGCCACTTCAGAACAGAAGTGCAAGCTATTGGGACCCCTTCAGGTGAGTCTTTGCTTCCAACATGCTTTCATTATTTTAATCTGTTTTTAATCAGACATTTTATGCATTCATTTAATCTCAACCATGGCAATAAACAATAAAGATTGTTCTGGAAATCCATGCAACGTGTCGGAGCTGACACACTCTCCTTTATAACAAGGCTCTCTGTGCTCTGGGCTCTTAAACTGCGGCATGTGCCCAGGATTAGAACAAGCGCAGCAGATTAAACACAGTTGCTACCGAGCAAAGTACCACGTTCAGTGGCACAGCCCAGGGAAAGGGTCAGCCCTGCAGACGGGAAGGAGAAACGCGGTATGTAGGACTTCTTCCAGTTTACTTTTTCTCAGCATTGTTTTGTCATCCCGAATAAGCACAAAATAATGGGTATTACTAAATATAGCTAAGTGATTTCAGAGAGAGAAAGAGATATGCCTATGTGTATCTGTGTATGTAGGAGTGTAGATAACTGTGAGCCAGTATGTACCTGTTTTACTCTGAATGTGCTTATGACCCTGTGTGTGTGTTTTGTGTGTATCTCTGGTTTGTAGATGAGAGCCAAATTGGATGATTTGCCTCTGATTTGCTCATTTCCCAGGCTAAAAGAAGAAAACAAGGGTTGGAGACTCATTGGGCTCGGTCTCTATTCCCTTTGCGTTGTGACCTGGGATTCTGAGGCATGGGGAGGGGGACTGTAAATAAATTCCAAGTGAGGCAGAAAGAGGTTTAAATGGTCCTCCTGCCTTATTCAATTACACAATACCAATGGCCACCTGCTTTGAGGGCAGCCCAGCCAATCTGGAAGGGTCAGGCAACACTAAAATGGAGCTGAGGTAAAGGTCATAGAGGCAAAGAGACATTTATGCCACAGAAGGAGGCCATGCGGCCCAATGAGTCCATGCTGGCTCGCCGCGGAGCAATTCAGTCAGTCCCGCACCCCCGCTCGATCCCCATGGACCTGCACGTTAATTTTCTTCAAGTGCCCATCCAATTTCCTTTTGAAATCATTGATCATCCCCTCTTCCAACACCCTCGTAGGCAGCGAGTTCCAGGTCATTACCACTTGCTGCATAAAAAGGTTCTTCCTCACATTACCCTTGTGTCCCTTGCCCAAAACCTTCAATCTGTGTCCCCAAGTCCTTGTACCATCAGATAATGGGAATAGCTTTTCCTTGTCTACCTTATCTAAGCCTGTCATGATCTTGTACACCTCTATCAAATCTCCTCTCAAACTCCTTTTCTCCAAGGAGAACAATCCCAGCTTTTCCAACCTAACCATGTAACTAAAAACCCCCATCCCTGAAATTATTCTGGTAAATCTGGTTTGCACCCTCTCAAGCTCCCTCACATCCTTCCTAATGTGTGGTGATCAGAACTGAATGCAATATTCTAGTTGGGGCCGAACCAGAGCTTTCTAAAGGTTCAGTAAAATTTCCCTGCTTTGGTACTCTTTGCCTTTATTTATGAAGCCCAAGATCCTATATGCTTTGCAACCACACTCTCTATATGTCCTGCCCCCTTTGATGCACATACACCCCCAGGTCCCTCTATTCCTGCACACCCTTTAGAACTGTGCATTATTCTATATTGCCTCACCCTATCCCTTCTGCCAAAATGCAACACCTTGCAATTCTCTGTATTAAGTTTCATCTGCCATATGGCTGTCCACTCTGCTGGCCCATCTATGTCCTGTTGCAGGCAATTCATATCATCCTCACTGTTTGCAATTCCTCCAAGTTTGGTATCATTGACAAATTTTGAAATTCGACTCTGTATTCCAAGATCCAAGTCATTTATGTATCGCAAAAAAAGCAGTGGTCCTCGCACTGACCCTTGGGGACCACCACTGTCTACCATGGACCAATCTGAAGAACAACTATTTACCATGACTCGCTTTTTTCTGTCCTTAAGCCAATTTTTTTTATCCAATTGGACACCGACCTGCTATTCCATGAGCCTTAATTTTGTTGACCAGCCTTCTGTGTGACACTTTGTAAACACTTGCTTAAAATCTATATAGACAACATCCACTGCATTCCCTTCATCAACCTTCTCTGTTGTTTTATCAAAAGGTGAGTATAGAATCAAAGTATGGGGCTGAATTTAATGCAGCCCAAAAAGCGGTATGGTGGCAGGGGGGTGGCGTAAAATGGAACGGGAGGCTCCGGGAGCGCTGCCCAACCCACTCCACTGCCACTCTATGGCGGTGAAAAATGGCTCGCCCTCCCCAGGCCAATCAAGGCCCTTAAGTGGCCACTTAATGGCCACTTAAAGGCCTCTGCCAGCCTCCATGGGGATTTTACCTGTGGCCGGTCGGGCAGCCAGTCTTGAGAAAAGCTGCCTGTTAAAAGCAGGTGGCTATCTGACGCCCTGGGAGACCCTCATGATCGGGCATCCTGTGCTCGATGGAGGGCTGCCCCCGATGCCCCAACCACCCCAAACACCCAACATGCGCCCCTGTCCCCCCAATTGACCAACCTTGCCTTGCCGGGGCCCAACTGATCACCCAGGCGAGGCAACAAAGTCTTATCTTTGCTCTGGGTTCCCCGACATCTTCTTCAAGCTGGGTTCAAGTCTCAGCAGTGGTCCCGCTCCCGATGGTGCTGCTGGGACAGTTAGCTGCCGGCCTGCTGATTGGTCAGCAGCTCTATTAGGCAGGACTTCCTACCTCAAGGGGGGGGGGGGGAAGTCCCACCTCACACATATTAAAGCCCGGTGACCCTCAAAATATAGGTCGGATTCCGAGGCAAGGCGGAAGCGGGTTCACCACCGACTTTTCAGTCAGTGGCTGGCTCGCGTCCACCCAGGTTAAATCCCAGCCTTGGTTACAGCACAGAAGGAGGTCATTCAGCCCATTGTGTCCATGCCAGTTCTCTGTGTTCCCCCGCCCTATCCCTGTAGGTCGTCAATTTTGTTTCTTCTCTACAGGTGTTGATCCAATTCTCTTTTGAAAGCCCCAATTGTATCTGCCTCCACCATGCTCTCAGGCAGTGCATTCCAGATCCTAACCACGTGCTGCGTAAAAAAGTCACCTTTGGTTATTTTGCCAAGCAACTTAAATCTGTGTCCTCTGGTTCTTGATCCTTCTGCAAAGGAAACAGTCTCTCTCTATCTACTCTGTCTAGACCCCTCATGATTTTTCAACATCTCTATCAAATCTCTTTTCAACCTTCTCTTCTCTAAGGAGAAGAACACTAGCTTTTCTAATCTACCCACATAATTGAAGTCTCTCATCCCTGGAAGCATTCTCGTAAATCTTTTCTGCATCCTCTATAATGCCTTCCTAAAGTGCAATGCCCAGAACTGGACACAATCCTCCAGTTGAGGCTGAACTAGAGTTTTATAAGGGTTCATCCTTCCTTGCTGTTGTACTCTATGCCTCTATTTATAAAGCCCAGGATCCCATATGCCTTTTTAACCACTTTCTCAACCTGCCCTGCCACTTTCAACGATTTGTGCACATATTTGACCCCAGGTCTCTCTGGTCCTGTACTCCTTTCAAATTGCACACTTTATTTTATTTTGCCTCTCCTCATTCTCCCTACCAAAATGTACCACTGCACACTTCTCTGCATAAAATTTCATCTGCCCATTTCATCAGCCTGTGTATGTCCTCTTGAAGTCTATCACTATTCTCCTCCCAGTTCACAATACTTCCAAGTTTTGTGTCATCTGAAAATTTTGAAATTGTGCCCTGCACACCCAAGTCTAGGTCATTAATATCCATCAAGAAAAGCAGTGATCATAGTACCGACCCCTGGGAAAGCCGACTGTGTACCTTCCTCCAGTCCGAAAAGCAACTGTTTACCACTACTCTCTGTTTCCTATCACTCAGCCAACTTCATATCCATGCTGCCACTGCCCCTGTTATTTCATGAGCTTCAAATTTGCTGACAAGCCTGTTATGTGACACTTTATCAAATTTGTAAGTCTATATACACCACATCAACCGCATTACCCGCATCAACCATCTCTGTTACCTCATCAAAAAACACAATCAAGTTGGTTAAACATGATTTGTCTTTAACAAATCCATGCTGGCTTTCCCCAATGAATCCACACTTGTCCAAATAACGGTTAATTTTGTCCTGGATAGTAATTTCTAAATGCTTGTACATGACCGAGGTTAAGCTGGCCGGCCTATAGTGGCTGGGTTTATCCTTACACCCTTTTTTGAACAAGAGTCTAACGTTTACAATTCTCTAGTCCTCTGGCACCAGTGCTTGATCTAAGGAGGATTGGAAGATAATGTCCAGTAACTCGTCAATTTCTACCCTTACTTCCCTCAGCATTCTCAGATTCATCATATCCACTCCTGCTGACTTATCAACCTTAAGTAGAGCAGCCTTTCTAATACCTCCTCTTTATTGATTTTTAGCCCACCCATTGTCTCAACTATCTCCTCTTTCACTACGCCATTAGCAGCATCTTCTTCCTTGGTAAAGATGGATGCAAAGTACTCATTTAGTACCTTTGCCCTCTGTTTCCATGCACAGATCCAGTTACGGACAGATGGGAGGTGACTTCTACTTTTCACCTCTTAACTGACCACATATAGTGTTTTAAAAATAGTCTTTTAATCCCTGAGTGTTATAAGGGTCAAATAAATAGACAAACAGCAGGTTTTCTTATAGGTTAAGAAAGAAAGAAATATTTTGTTTTATACAGTAACTAAAAAAAAATTCACGACTACACCCAATTAAGCATATACACACAAGAAGAGATAAAGAGTGGTAGCATACAATTTGAATCCAATTGTTGTAAAAGAGTTTGTTGTTTAAAAAAAAAATTTCAAAGCTTTTCGGGAGGAAATCTTTCAGCGGTGCAGGCCTGAATGTTCTTTGTCTTGAAAAGGATGAAGTATTGCCGGCTGCTTGCGGTTAAGCCTCAATCCAAATTTGATGGTGCAAATCCTGTTTCACTTTCACAGATGGGGAGTTCCAAGGTCACCTTGCAATTTCTCTGCTGCAGTAGTTTAAAAAATGTTATCAGCAGGGCTCCTGCTTAGCTGGAACTGTCTCACAGCTTTTCTGGCTGGAAAAAAAAACTCCTCTGGCTGTTCTCCCTCTGTCCCTTCAGAGAGATATCTTTTAAATTAGAAACTTGTCAGGTTGGGCTGTTGGTCAGGTGACTAAGGACTCTCTCTCCTGGGGTGAATCATACAATGTTCCAGGATATGGGAACCATTATTACATGATTGTGTCTAAATGTGGTCCATTTTGATAAATAGGTGTTATTTCACACCTATTATTTTTGCCTTGGCTTTGGAGTCAGTCTCTCTTCAAAAGTCTTTGCTAGCTCCATTCCTGCAGAGAGGAATTGTCAGCATTGAATGGGCTGTTTTCCATTTCAGTGTGTTTTCGCCAAAGCTAATTCAGACGTGGATAATGGGTTTCGTCTTCAACAGGCAAACATATTTATTGACAGTACAGGAAGGGTCACCTGACCTCTACTCCCTCTTGCCTGTAGCACAAATGTGTCAATTTATTTGTAGTTTAGTTCAACAGTTGACTTTTATTTCATACTTCTTCCAGTTCATTTCATATTTCATCATTGTTCCCTTCGTTAGTGTGACAATTCCCTTTTTGGGTCCCAATCAGTCCCACCTCTCCTCTTACTACCCTTTTACCTTTCCGTCACAGGTAACAGGCAGCATCCTTATGACTATATATGGACAGCAATCAAAACATCCCTCAGTCAATGGTGGTTGCTGCAGTGGCAGCCTCATTTCCCAGAGCAAGGCCTTGTCAGGGGATGAGTACGTGTTGGAGGAGCGTTTAACCAAGGCTAACAACCTGGAAATCCAGGCAGATTCAGGTCATGTCAAGGGTATGGGGGCAAGAGTGCACTCTAGATACACTGCACCTCACTAGGGAGGAGGGAGTTTGAAAATTGGCCTGAATAGGAACAGTATTTGCTATGGCCCACCGTTTATTTCTTTCAACTCAAAATTATAAGAAAATGAGTTCAAATCCCAATACAGTTACCTGACCCCATAATCCCAAATGATACACCAGTGCAGTACTGAGGGAGTGCTGCACTGTCAGAGGTGGCATCTTTTGGGTGAGACATTAAAGCAGAGCTCTGTCTGCCCTCTCAGGTGGATGTAAAATATTCCATGGCACAATTCGAAGAAGAGCGGGGGAGTTCTCCAAGGTGTCCCTGCCAGCCTCAAATAATACCACGAAATCATTTGCTGCATTTCCCACATTAAAACAGTGACTACGCTTCAAAAGTTGTCCATTGCTGTAAAGCACTTTAGGACATCCTGAGGCCATGCTATATAAATGCAATCCTTCTTTCCTTCTATGTTTGTACAGATCAAAGTGGCTCTGTGTACTGGGATGGCTCTTTTTTTGCTAATTGCTTAGAAAATAATGGATAGGATTGGGCAGAGTCAACATGCTTTTATGAAAGAGAAATCATGTTTAACAAATCTGTTGAAGTTTTTTGAGGATGAAACTAGCAGAATAGATAAGGGGGAACTGGTGGATGTTGTATATTTAGATTTTCAGAAAGCTTTCGATAAGATCCCATACAAGAGGTTAGTAAACAAAATTAGAGCATGTGGGATTGGGGGGAATATACTGGCATGGAGAGGGAACTGGTTAACGGACAGAAAACAGAGAGAATGAATAAATGGGTCATTTTGAGGTTGGCAGGCTGTGACTAGTGAGGTACCGCAAGGATCAGTGCATGGACCCCAGGTATTCACAACCTATATCAATGATTTGAATGTGAGGATTAAATGTAATATTTCCAAGTTTGCAGATGACACAAAACTAGGTGGAAATGTGAGTTAGGAGGAGGATGAAAAGACACTTCAAGGGGATGTGGAGAGGCTAAGTGAGTGGGCAAAAATCTGGCAAATGTGAGGTTATCCACTTTACTAGCAAAAACAGAAATACATGGCTGAATTTTATCAGTGTGTCGAGCTCCGCGGTGGTGCCCTGTGAGGTCAATGGCTTTCTGACATGGAAGTGGCGCCGCAGAGCCCCCGTGATTATACGCGCGGGGGCTCATTTAAATGAAGGGGTCGGAGTGGTCACCCCCTGGCGTGGTGCCATTTTAAAAGAGCTTCAAGCCCTTCAGGTACTGTCAAATTTTTAAAGATGCCGGCTGCCAGAAATTACAAATAAAATGTCAGAAAAACTTTCCATCCCCTTTCCAACCCCCCACTGAGTTATCAATTAAGAAAATAACCCATCTCTCTGAAAAAACAATGTGTAAAATTACGAACCTTCACCCCCCCCCCCCCCCCCCCCAAACTTCAGTATCTTTGACCCTCAACTCCTTCCCACCATCCCCACACCCAATAGGAATAGTTTTGCCTGCTCCCCACACCCCAGCTCTGATAACTTTATTCCTCGCCCCTCCCCATCTGTGTCTCGCCTCGGAACTCCAATGGCGTGGGACGGCTGCCATCGGCAGGTAAATTAATCTGCATTTTAATTATCCTCATTTTAATATTTTAATGAAGACCCCACTGCTTGGCAGTGGAGGGGGTCGCACCGATGCCTCGCTGCCACCGCTAATATCTGGCAGGGCCTTTTTGGTGTCGTGGGTCGTGGTGGGCTGCTCCCGCTAGCATTTTACAGGCCTCCCTGCCACGACCCACGGTGTCGAGGGGCTGGTAAAATTCAGCCCACAGAATATTTCTTAAATGGTGAGAGGCAGGGAAGTGTTGAACTTCAAAGGGACTTGGGTGATCTTGTTCATGAGTCACTGAAAGCTAACATGCAGGTACAGCAAGCAATTAAGATGGCAAATGGTATGTTGGCCTTCATTACAAGAAGATTTGAGGATAGAAGTAAAGATGTCTTACTGCAATTATATAGAGCCTTGGTGAGACTGCACCTGGAGTACTGTGTGCAGTTTTGGTCTCCTTACCTAAGGAAAGATATACTTGCCATAGAGTGCAATGAAGGTTCAGCAAACTAATGAAATGAGAACAGAAAGTGTGAGAAATACTCAGCTGGTCTGGCCGCATCTGTGTACAGAGAAACAGAGTTAATGGTTCAGGTCTGTGACCTTTCATCAGAATTGGAAAAAGTTAGAAATGTAACAGTCTTTGAGCAAGTGAAAGGGAGGAGGGTGGAAGAAGAACAAGAGGGAAGGTCTGTAATAGGACGGAGGGGAGAGAGATTAAATGACGGATGTCATGGAACAGAATGCAAACTGAGTGCTAAATAGTTGTAGTGAAAGACAAAGCATGATTCCAGAGAGAGTGCTAATGGCAAAATAATGAACAGCTCTGTCTGAAAGCAAAAATATGAAAAACAAGTTTAAGACTAGAAACTGGTTAAAAATAAATGTAATAAATGAAAATATATAAAAATAAAAATAGTAGGTAAATAATGGGGCTCATGGTCTGAAATTATTGAACTCAATATTGACTCCAGAAGGCTGTAGAGTGCCCAATCGGACGATGAGGTACTGTTTCTTGAGCTTGCATTGAGCTTCACTGAACACTGCAGCAGGCCTTTATTCCCCAGAGTTTCAAAGAATGAGAGATGATCTCATTCAAACATACAAAATTCTTACAGGACTTGAGAGGGTAGATGCAGGAAGGATGTTTCCCCTGGCTGCGGAGTCTAGAACCGGGAGACACAGTCTCAGAATAAGGGGAAGGCTATTTAGGACTGAGATGAAGAGGAATTTCTTCACTCAGAGGGTGGTGAATCTTTGGAATTCTCTACCCAGGAGGGCTGTGGAGGCTCAGTCATTGAGTATGTTCAAGTTTGAGATGGATAGATTTCTACAGATTAAAGACATCAAGGGATATGGGGATAGTGCAGGAAAATGGTGTTGAAATAAAAGATCAGTCGTGATCTCATTGAATGGCAGAGACGGCTCGAAGGGCCGAATGGCCTACTCCTGCTCCAATTTTGTATATTTCTTATGTTTATGTTCTTGTGCTTTACTCACTCCTGAAGGTGTTGGATCTTGCTAGGGTTCCGGGGGCAGCAGCTTTCCAGTACCTCACTCAACAGGAGCCATTTTAATCCTACTCACCAGGCAAAACATTATCAGAGCTGGGGTGTGGGGTGCAGGCGAAACTATTCCTATTGGGTGTGGGGATGGTGGGAAGGAGTTGAGGGTCAAAGATACTGAAGTTTGGGGGGTGAAGGTTCGTAATTTTACACATTGGTGGCTGGCCAGTTAAAACCGCGCTCTCCAAAGCTGCTGAGATCTGACAGGTTCATATTTTTGCCAAGTTAACCTGGTGAGGGAGAGGTCATAGAAGGTTAGTTTTGTTCACTTTCTTTGTAGGACTAGAAAGATCACAAAAACATTGAGTAGAGAAGGAGACTATTTGGTCTATTGTGCCTGTGTGGGCTCTGTGAAAGAGCTAGCTAATACATCCCACTTCCCTTTACTTCCTCCAATAGTCCTACATATTTTTCCTTTTCAAGTATTTATCCAATTTCTTTTTGAAAGTTATTATTGAATCTGCTTCTACCATCCTTTCAGGCAGCGCATTCCAGATCATAATAACTCTTGTGTGTTTAAAAAATGCTTCCTTATATCACCTCCAGTTATTTTATCAATTATCTTAAATCTGTGTCCTCTGATTATTGACTCTTCTGCCACTGGAAACATTTTCTTGCTATCTACCATATTAAAACTCTTCAAGATTTTGAACATCTCTATTAAATCTCCTCTTAACCATTGTGCTCTAAGGAGAACTACCCTAGCTTCTCTAGACTCTCCATATAACAGAAGCTCCTCACTCCTAGCACCCCTTTAAAATACTCCTCCTGGCACCATAATGCAAGCTCTGCCTCCTCTGCACAAATTTACCCAACCCCCCCGCCCCGCTCCAAATTCTGGGACTCTCACAGGACGGTCCAGCAGCCCATCCCACCACTTACCTGCTGGTTTCCTAACTGCCCTGCAATTTCCCACTGCTTCCCACTGACTTCCTGCCTGGAATGTGTGGGAAATTGGCCAGCAGGATTGAAATGTTGTCCAGGAGTTAAAATACCTGGAGCCTCATATCAAGAACTGCGGTAGTTTTCGAACTCACATTTTAATTAGACAAGGTTGGCTGTGAAGAATGGATGTTTGCAGGGTTCACAGGTCACACAGCTGGATATCCTGTACACAGCTGGATATCCTGTACACAGCTGGATATCCTGTACTTTTCCAAGGTCTTTGAAAGAGCAGTTTTACAGCACTGCACAGTTTTATGTCACTTTAAGAAACCTTTTTGCCTCCACAAAGCACTTTGGTAAGATTTGGTCAATTTCCGTTCGACTAACTATGGAAAATGGCATTTTGTATTTCATTTAAACTATTGCTGCTCCTGGCTTAGAGAGCCTTCCAAGTCTCAACCACAGGTCTTGCTTAAAGTATCATTAAGTTAGTCCAGTATATTACCATTTCTTACAGGGTGCAGCGTTGAATTAACCAGGCATGGAGTGCCTCTCAGGCCTTGATATTGGGGTGAATCTTACAGATCCACCCCCCCCCCCCGATGTTGGGGGTCATGGCAGAGTGCCATAAAATGCCTCCGGCAGGGACCCTCCATGGACCTCGACACCGGGAAGGCCTGGCTCGATATTGCCAATGGCGGCGAGGCCTCATGGCGGCCCCCCCTGCTGCTCGGCAAAGGGAGACAAATTAACATATGTAAATTAATTTAAATAATGGAATAAATGATCTCGCTCCCTCCATCTGTCCCGGAGCGATATCGGTGCCGGTAGTCGGCACTCCCATGCCTTCGGATCCCCGGCCAGGAATCGGCGTCAGTCTTTTTATTGGTGTAGGGGATGGTGGGAAGGGGTAAAGTTTAATGCTTATGAACTTTGGGGGGCGGGGGACGATCAGGTGCACAAGTGTTTTGGGGAGAGGGCAGGTAATTAATTCTATGGTTATTGGGGGGGGGGAGGAGTGGGAGAGGGTCAGGATCACTTTATTTAATTTTTAAAAATCAATATAGCTTTAAAGATTTAAATGTAATGATAGGGCTTGAAGCTATTTAAAAATGGCGTCAGTGCCTGCGCAAAGGCAACTGGCGCCATTGACGGGGATGGACCACCTGCCCCATCCCCGTCATCGGGGTGGGTGGTCTGCCCCGGCTATTCAAATGAGTCGCTGTGCTTAATATCGCGGTGCCTCCACGAAGTGCGGCCTGTGCGGGCAGACCGCCATTGTTTAGGAATTATAAATTCCAGCTCATTCTGTCTGCACTGCCTTTTCCACATTCTTCCAATGTTTCTAATCCCTTGTATGTGTGCCGATTGGGCTGGATGCCAGCTCAGTATAACTCCCTCTCTCTCTCATGTGTTTGTTAGTGGACATCAAACTTGTCAATCACTAGCACTATCTTATAGACATATGTTCCTATCCTGAATTTAGTCACGGGTGAACAAGGACTAGTGTGGGAAAGAGGGTTCATTTATATTGCACACTGGTACCAGTTCTGGGATGGGAAGGGGTGGTACTGATGGGACGGGCTCCACCTGAACCGTGATGGGACCTATGTCCAAGCAGAAAGGGTAAATGGGAAGGTGGCAAAGGCTTTAAACTGGTAAGGTGGTGGGGGGGGGGGGGGGGGCGGGGGGTGGATCTACAAGAAATGTAAGAAGCCTCAATGTAAACAAAATAGGGAAGGAAAGCAGAGGAAGGAATAAAGTAAGGGAGGACGTTGATTGCAAGGGAATAAATAGAGTTATAGAATAGGAGTCTAAAAAGCTGGTTAAACATAAAGTGAAAGGAAATCCTAAAAAAAATGAATTAAAATGTTTGTGCAGCAATGCATACAGTGTCGTAATAAAACAGAGGTGCTGGAGGCAATAGTGCGTTGGGAGGAACCAGACACAGTCAGTATTACTGAGACGTGGGCCAGAATTTTACACCCTCCAAAAGAGCGGGCTGGTGGGTGTTGGTTGGGGATGTAAAACGGCCCTTCCCAACCTGCTCCTGCCTCCGCTGCCAAGTTATGTGGGGCGGTGGTGAGAAACAGCCCGCCCACCCCAGGTCAATCAGGACCCTTAAGTGGACAATTAACTGCCACTTAAGGGTCTCTGCCCGCCGCCATGGGTATTTTACCCTTGGTTGGTGGGTGTCTGAGGCCTCAGAAAACCTGCCTGATGAAACTAGTTGGCCTTCTGGCAGGCTAGGGGGAGGGGCGGCCCTCCTGATCGGGTACCCTGTGCCCCATGGAGGGCTGCCCCCCGAAGTCCCAACCGCCCCCAATGCGCAACACGCCCCCTCCCACCCTAACTGACCTCCTTTGCCTCGCTGGTGCCCAAATGTCCCCGGCGAGGCCCTAAAAACTTACCTTTCTTTGGGGTCCTCTGTCATCTTCCTCCTTCAGTTGGGTGTAGTCCCAGCAGTGGCCACCGTTCCCGGTGGCGCTGCTGGAACTAAGAGCTGCTGGCCTGCTGATTGGCCAGAAGCTCCATTAGGCGGGACTTCCTGCCTCAATGAGATGGAAGTACTGCCCAAAACCAATTAAGGGCCTGGGGAGCGTTAAATCCAGTCTGGATCCCCAGGCCTGGCAGAGGTGGGCCTGCCACTGATTCTTCGGCTGGTGAATGGCTCTCCCCCCCACACCCAGCCTATCATAAAATTCCAGCCATGGCCACAGAAAAATCAAGACTAGGCATTAAACATTGCAGCATACAGCATATTTAGAAAAGATAGACATGAAAAAGGGAGGTGAAGTAGTTGTACTTATTAGGAATTACATAATTACAGTAGAAAAAAGGGATGTAGCTTTCAGCAAGACAAAAATAGAATCTATATAAATAGAGATAAAAGATAATGAAGGATCAATCACACGATTAGGTGTAGTCTACAGTCCACCTGATAGTGGAAGGGAGGTGGAGGAAGAAATATGCAGACAGATTAAGGAATTGAGTAAAACACATGGAATGATAATCCTGGGGGATTTCAAGTACCTTGACATTAATTGGACAGAAGAGGTAGGTAAAGAGGATAAGGGAATGGATTTCCTCGAATGTGTACAGGACTCCTTTCTGACCAAATATGTAAAGAGCCCAACAATGGAAGTTTCGCTATTAGATCTAAGAATGGGGAATGAACCAGAGCAATTAGGACAAGTAAAAGTAGAGGAACATCTAGGCAATAGTGACCTTTATATAATACATTTTAAGATGATGATCGAGGAGGACATAAGTATGATAATAACTAGGTTAATATATTGGAGAAAAGTTGATTTTGAGGGGCTGAGATTAGAACTTGGGAAAATAAAATAGGCAACAATATTGGCAAACAATGACGTAGAACAACAATGGGAAGCATTTAAAACGGTGTTCAACAGAGCACAGGAAAAATATATTTGGCTAAGAACAAACTAAGTACCAGTGAAACACCATGGATGAATAAAGACATAAGGGCACAATTGAGTTTTAGGAAAGAGGCATACATTAAGTACATGGACAGCAGAGGAGTGCATGATAAGAGAGAAGGAGAGAAGTTAAAAAAACAATTAGGAAGGCAAAGAGGAAATATGAAATTAAATTATCAAAGAACATAAAACAAAATAGTAAAATATTTTACATGCACATCAATTTAAAAAAAAGAAGGCTATAATGGGATGTAAAGAGTAGACAGGATAATACCACAGGTAATGATAGAAAGATGGCAGAAATATTAAATAGTTATTTTGCTTTATTATCTACTGGTGTCAGGCAAACCGCCCACCTACCAAGGCTGAGGCACACATTATTTCGCCACATGAACAAAAACATAAAAATTGCAAGCCCTGACTGGAAGGACATTTGCATAGCACCAGACAATGTTGAAACAATGGGGACCCAGCAGTTGCTTCCCCAATACACAGAAGTGGTCAACCCAGTTTAAGTCACATGACTAGCTGGCTGTTGCAGAGAATTTTGAACTTCCAACAAAGGATTTCGTAGACACAGAATGCCGTGTGCTCATGGACTGAGAACATCTCTCCTGTCTGCCTGCCTCCATCTCTTTCCCATGGAACTGAATCTTGTGAAGACACGTAAACTCAAAGAGAGAAAAGTTTCCTTCGTAAACAAGGTTTTTAAGAAAACTACTGGGATCCAACGAAAAGCAAGACTACTTACAAAAGGACTACAGTGAGCTCGGAGCACTGTAACAAGATATTGCCTCAAACTGTTCCACCTTCTCTTTACTTCTCCTCTTTTCTGTTCCTATCTACATGTGTATATCACGTGTGCATGCTAATGTGGGAGCATCGTATATCCGTAGATGTGAACCGTATTGGAGTTTAAGTTAAAAGTTTAATAAATCTCACTTTTCTTCTTTAAACCACAGAAAGCCTGTTTGTGCTCATTTCTTTGCCTTATAATTGGAAAGTTGTGAACAAGGATTCACAAAGGGGGAGCTCAAAATATAGTGTGTTTAAAATGCAACCCTGTTACAATAAGACCAGGTGAAGATAGTAACAAACCCCTAGACACCTTTCGGGGCTGGACGTAACAACCACGGAGATGGAAAAGGTAGACATGACATTGAACGAAGAGATGAGCAATGAGATAAGTGTATTTAAAATAAATAAATGGGATGTATTGAATAAATTAATCAAACTCAAAGAGGACAAAGCCGCTGGTCGGGATGGATTGCATCCACGTATTTTAAAAGAATCCAAAGAGAAGATAGCAGAGGAATTACTACACATATTTAATAATTTGTTAGAAAAAGGTGTTGTGCCGGAGGACTGGCAGATAGCTAACTTAATTTCTGTATTTAAGAAGGGGGACAGAACATGCCCAGGGAATTGTAGACCAGTCAGCTTAACATTGGTGGTAGGAAAAATAATGGAATCCCTACTGAAGGAGAGAATAGAAAAACATCTACAAATGAAAACAATAGTAATGAATAGTCAGTATGGATTTCAAAAGGAAAAATTGTGTTTTACCAACCTTATTTAATTTTTTGAGGAAGTAACAGAGAGAGTAGGCAATGGTAATGCAGTAAATTTAATTTATGTGGTATTTCAAAAAGCCCTGACAAAGTGCCCCATAATAGATTAATGAATAAGGTCAGAGAATGTGGAGACAGTGGACAAGTGTCAGAATAGATTGCTAGCTGGCGTCAAGATAGAAAGCCGAGAGTGGGAGTAACGTGTAGTTATTCAGAGTGACAGAAGCTGGGAAGTGGTGTTCCACAAGGATCAGTGCCAGGACCACTGCTGTTCACAATTTACATCAACAATTTGGACTTTAGAATCAAAAACACAATTTCTAAATTTGCGGATGACATCACTTTGGAGGGGTGGGGATAGTCAATACTGAGGAGGATATTAATAAACATGCAGCATGATCAAATAATTGGCAAATGAAGTTGAACACAGATAAATGTTGGGTAGTACAGTTTGGTCAGAAGAATAGTGAGGTCACGTATTACTTGGGTCAGATTTTATGTCAGCCCAGAGGTCCGGCCCACCGGCAAACAAATGTTGGTAGCAACCCCACCTCTGCTGGGCCTGGAAGCACACTGTAATTTTATGTCACCCAGGCCCTGAATTGGCCTCAGGCGTGACTTCTGCACCTCTGAGGTCAATCAGCGGGCTGGCAGCTCTTCAGGCCCAGCAGCCCCACCTGGAAAGCTGGCAACTGCTGGGACTGCACCCAACCAGAACCGACAACATGGATGAGGCCCTGGAATGCAGGTAAGTGTGGGGCCTCGCCGGGGATAATCGGCTGGGCCCCGGCAAGGCAGGGGCAGGGGGGGTGGTGGCGCTGGGGAATGGGGGGTGGTGCTCCAGTGGGGACTGTTTGTGCCATGGGGGGCCCTCTGGGCACAGGGTGTCCAATCAGGATGGCACCCCCCCCCCTTCCACAAGGAGGCTACCAGGTTTTACTGTGTGACCTTCTGAGCCAGTGAACTGCCTGCCCGTCACTGGTAATATACCAGCAGCGGTGAGAGGAGACACTTAAGTGGCAATTAAATGGCTACTTAAGGGCCTTAATTGGCCAGGGCAGATGGCATGTCTGTCACCTCCCCCGCCACTGGTAAAATTGCAGTCGGGCAGGAAGATGACAGGAACGAAACCCCTCACCTCCCACTCAATTTTATGCTCCCCACCCACCGAATCCAACCCACTCCTGCGGTGCGGCCGGTGGGGGGGGGAGGGGTGGTGGGAGCTAAAATTCGGACCTTGGAAGTGCAAGTCTAGGTGGGGTAGAGGAACAAATGGATCTCGGAGTACAAACACACCAATCACTCAAAGTCACAGGTTAGCAAGACGGTTAAAAAAAGCAAACCAAACACTAGGCTTATTTCCAGAGGGATAGAATTGAAAAGTAGGGAAGTTATGCTAAACCTGTACTGAACCCACACTGCATGCAGTTCTGATCATCATATTATAAAAAGGATATAGAGGCACTAGAGAGGCTACAGAGAAGATTTACAAGGATGATACCAGAAATGCATGAGTAAATATATCAGGAAAGGATTGACAGGCTGGGCCTCTTTTCTTTTGCAAAAAGAAGGCTGAGAGGTGACCTGAGAGAGATCTTTAAAAATATGAAAGGTTTTGATTGCGTGGATACAGAGAGAATGTTTCCGCTTGTGGGTAAGAGCATAACTAGAGACCAGCAATATAAGAAAGTCATCCAGAAATCCAATAGGGAATTCAGAAGAAACTTCTTTTCCCAAAGAGTGGTGAGAATGTGGAATTCGCTATCACAGGTTGAAGCAAACAATATAGATGCATTTAAGGAAAAGCGAGACATGGATATGAGGAAGAAGGGAATAAAGAGTTACAATGATAGATTTTGATGAGGAAAAATAGGATGAGGTTTGAGTGGAGCATAACGCTGGCATGGACTGATTGGACCAAATGGACTGTTTCGGTCATATATCCTATGTAACCCTATGCATGTAAGGAATGTGAATATAACTTAACTGAAAGACATTGAAGGGATGGATGGGCAGAGACCAAGGTGTACAAATATACAATACCTTCAAGGTGTGAGTATAAATGGGTAAAGACACAAAGACCAATAGCAGTTTGAATTTTATAAATAGGGACATAGAGTACAAGTGCAAAAATGAAATGATGAATTTGTACTAAACATTGAGCAGGCCACAGAAAGAGTTCTATGTGCAATTTGGGGCACCCCATTATATAAAGGACATGAAATTAATAGCGAGCAAACAGTGTAGATCCACCAGGATGATGACAGAGATGGGAATCTATCATTAGCAGAAGATACCACTACTGATTTCACTAAAGCAGAGAAGGCTAAGTGGAGATTTAATGGAGATCATTTATTTATCTTGAATTATCCGTTAAATGGTTTTGATGGAATGAATGGGGAAAGACCATTTCCACTAGATGGAGGGTTAGATGAGGCATCATCAATTTGAAGTTGTCACTAAGAGATTGAGCAGAGAGTTTCAGGGACATGTCCTTAGACAGAGCTGTTGGAATGTTTTGCCACTGGAAGTGGTCAAGGTAGAAACTATTGCAACTTTTAAAGGAAAGGTGGATAAACATTCGAAGTGAAGGAAGATACAGGGCTAGCAGCACAGAGCGGGGCTGTAGGCATCAGATTGGATTGTTCTGAGCTAGAATTGGCATAGACACCATGGGCTAAATGGCATGTTTCTGTGCTGCAGTAATCTGTGGTTCTATAATTTAGCAATATTTTGTGTGATTGCGTGGTCTTGTGGGTGGATGCAACCCACTGATCACATCGCATTTCCCTGATGACTCTTGTGGCCTCACAATGCAATGCTTCGCAAATCCACTTTTGAAGAAGCTCTTGATTGCTGTGCAGAGGCTTCAAGCACCACTTTGAAGGCCCTGTGCTTTGCTCTAACAGCCTCCTTCCCTATGTAGTTACCATAACAGGACACTGCTGGGTGGATGAGTGCCTGACAGACTCCACATTCAGCTTGTTTACAGTTTCAGTGACAAAAGTGAGGAAATCATTGGTTGCATCATCTGTTGTCGAGTAGACCTTCTGAGCCTGGTCGACATGCTTGTGTTGGAAGCACTGATCTCCTCTGTATTTCAGAGCACAACACTAGGTTCTGTGCTTAAGGGGATGTGTTACTAAGTCCAAAAACTACTGAGAAATCTCTGAAAATTCAATGGGCATCAGGTGCTTGTGTGCGTTGCTATGACAGCCATACCTGATACTTTGGAAGCCTTTAGTTTAGAGAAGGGAAAAGGCTAGATTTTGTTGTAGTGAGAATGTATGGCGCTGCTGGTGACTTCATACAAGAACCATAAGTCATAGAGACATGGAGTAATTTATGACATAGAAGGAAGCCATTCAGCCCATCGAGTCCATGCAACTCTCCGCAGAGCAATCCACTCAATCCCACTTCCCCACTCGATCCCTGTAGCCCTGCAAGTTTAGTTCCTTCAAGTGGCCATCCAGTTATCTTTTGAAATCATTGATTGGTTCTGCTTCCACTACCCTCATGGGCAGAACGTTCTTTGACCTTACCACTGGCTTTGTAAAAAAGCTCTTCCTTGCATTCCCACTGCATCACGTGCCCAAAACCTTCAATCTGTGTCCCCTGGTTTGTGTATCTTCAATGACTGGAAACAGTTTTTCCTCGTTTAACTTAACAAAGCCTGTCATAATCTTGTATGGCTCTATCAAATCTCCCCTCAATCTCCTTTGCTCCAGGGAGAACAACCCCAGATTCTCCAATCTAACCTTGTAAATAAAACCCCCATCCCTGGAGCCATTCTGGAAAATCTCCTCTGCACCCTCTCAAGGACATTCACATCCTTCCTAAAGTGTAGTGTTCAGAACTGGATGCAATACTACAGTTGGGGCCTAACCAGGGCTTTATAAAGGTTCAGTATAACTTCTTGCTTTTGTACTCAATGTCTCTATTTATGAAACCAAAGGCCACAAATGCTTTGCTAACCACTCTCTCAATATGTCCTGCCACTGTTAAAGATCGATGCACAGGCATCTCCAGGTCTCTCTGTTCCTGACCACTCTTTAGACTGTGCCATTTAGTCTATATTGCCTCTACATGAAATGAATGAAACCGGGCGGGCCACCTGGCATCGACCTAGGCACCGGAAACGACAATGGCAAACCCAGCCCTGTCAACCCTGCAAAGTCCTCCTTACTAACATCTGGGGGCTTGTGCCAAAGTTGGGAGAGCTGTCCCACAGACTAATCAAGCAACAGCCTGACATAGTCATACTCACGGAATCATACCTTACAGACAATGTCCCAGACACTGCCATCACCATCCCCGGGTATGTCCTGTCACACCGGCAGGACAGACCCAGCAGGTGGTGGCACAGTGGTATACAGTCAGGAGGGAGATGCCCTGGACCCCATGAAGTCTCATAGCATCTGGTCAAACATGGGCAAGGAAACTTCCTGCTGATTACCACCTACCGGCCTCCCTCAGATGATGAGTCAGTACTCTTCCATGTTGAACACCACTTGGAGGAAGCACTGAGGGTGGCAAGGGTGCAGAATGTACTCTGGGTGGGGGACTTCAATGTCCATCACCAAGAGTGGCTCGGTAGCACCAAAACTGACTGAGCTGGCTGAGTCCTAAAGGACATATCTGCTAGACTGGGTTTGTGGCAGGTGGTGAGGGAACCAACAATAGGGAAAAACCTACATGACCTCGTCCTCACCAATCTGCCTGCTGCAGATGCATCTGTCCATGACAGTATTGGTAGGAGTGAACACCGCACAGTCCTTGTGGAGACGAAGTCCCGCCTTCACATTGAGGATCCCCACCTTTGTGTTGTATGGCACTACCAGTGTGTTAAATGGGATAGATTTTGAACAGATCCAAATGTGGGCCATCAGTAGCAGCAGAATTGTACTCAACCACAATCTGTAACCTCATGGTCCAGCATATCCTCCATTCTACCATTACCATCAAGCCAGGAGACCAACCCTGGTTCAATGAAGAGTACAGGAGGGCATGCCAGGAGCAGCACCAGGCATACCTCAAAATGAGGTGCCAACCTGGTGAAGCTAAAACACAGGACTATTTGCATGCCAAACTGCATAAGCAGCATGCGATAGACAGAGCTAAGCGGTCCCATAACCAACGGATCAGATCTAAGCTCTGCAGTCCTGCCACATCCAGTCGTGAATGGTGGTGGACAATTAAACAACTAACTGGAGGAGGTGGCTCCACAAATATCCCCATCCTCAATGATGGGGGAGCCCAGCACATCAGTGCAAAAGATAAGGCTGAAGCATTTGCAACAATCTTCAGCCAGAAGTGCCAAGTTGATAATCCATCTCGGCCTCCTCCTGAAGTCCACAGCATCATAGGTGCCAGACTTCAGCCAATTCAATTCACTCTGCATGATACTAAGAAATGACTGAAGGCACTGGATATGGCAAAGGCTGTGGGCCCTGACAATATTCTGGCAGAAGTACTGAAGACCTGTGCTCCAGAACTTGCTGCACCCCTAGCCAGGCTGTTCCAGTACAGCTACAACTCTGGCATCTACCCTGCAATGTGGAAAATTGCCCAGGTATGTCCTGCACACAAAAAGCAGGACAAGTCCAACGTGGCCAATTACCGCCCCCATCAGTCTACTCTCAATCATCAGTAAAGTGATGGAAGATGTCATCGACAGTGCTATCAAGCAGCACTTGCTTAGCAATAACCTGCTCAGTGATGCTCAGTTTGGGTTCTGCCAGGGCCACTCAGCTCCTGACCTCATTACAGCCATGGTTCAAACATGGACAAAAGAGATGAACTCAAGAGGTGAGGTGAGAGTGACTGCCCTTGACATCAAGGCAGCATTTGACCGAGTATGGCATCAAGGAGCCCTAGCAAAACTGAAGTCAATGGGAATCAGGGGGAAAATCGCCGCTGGTTGGTGTCATACCTAGCGCAAAGGAAGGTGGTTGTGGTTGCTGGAGGTCAATCATCTGATCTCCAGGAGTTCCTCAGGGTAGTGTCCTAGGCCCAACCATCTTCAGCTGCTTCATCAATGACCTTCCTTCAATCATAAGGTCAGAAGTGGGGATGTTCACTGATGATTGCACAATGTTCAGCACCATTCACGACTCCTTAGATACTGAAGCAGTCCGTGTAGAAATGCAGCAAGATCTGGACAATATCCAGGCTTGGGCTGATAAGTGGCAAGTAACATTCGCGCCACACAAGTTCCAGGCAATGACCATCTCCAACAAGAGAGAATCTAACCATCTCCCCTTGACATTCAATGGCATTGCCATTGCTAAATCCCCCACTATCAACATCCTAGGGCTATCATTGACCAGAAACTGAACTGGAGTAGCCATATAAATACCGTGGCTATAAGAGCAGGTCAAAGGCTGGGAATCCTGTGGCGAGTAACTCACCTCTGACTCCCCAAAGCCTGTCCACAAGCCACAAATCAAGAGTTTGATGGAAGACTCTCCACTTGCCTGGATGGGTGCAGCTCCAACAATGTTCAAGAAGCTCGACACCATCCAGGACAAAGCAGCCTGCTTGATTGGCACCTCATCCACAAACATTCAGTCCCTCCACCACAAAGGCACAGTGGCAGCAGGGTGTACCATCTACAAGATGCATTGCAGCAACACACCAAGGCTCCTTAAACAGCACCTTCCAAGTTCGCGACCTCTACCAGATTGAAGGACAAGGGCAGCAATTGCATGGGAACACCACCACCTGCAAGTTCCCATCCAAGGCACACACCATCCTGACTTGGAACTATATCGCCGTTCCTTCACTGTCGCTGGGTCAAAATCCTGGAACACCATTCCTAACAGCACTGTGGGTGTACCTACCTCACATGGACTGCAGTGGTTCAAGAAGGCAGCTCACCATCACCTTCTCAAGGGCAATTAGGGACGGGCAATAAATGCTGGCCTAGCCAGTGACACCCAAATCCGATGAATGAATAAGAAAACATATCCCTTCTGCCAAAATGCATCAGCTCACACTTCTGTGTATTAAATTCCATCTGCTACTTGTCTGCCTTTCTGCTAGCCTACCTATGTCCTGTTGCAGTTTTTTTGTATCATCCTCATTGTTTACCACACCTCCAAGTTGGGTATCATTGGCAAATTTTGAAATTCTACTCTGTATTCCAAGATCCAAGTCATTTGTATATAACAAAAAATTCATGGGCCTAGCACTGACCCTTGAGAACACCACTAACGACCATCCTCCAGTCTGAAAAAGAACCATTTACCACGACTCTCTGTTTTCTGTCCTTAAGCCATTTTTTTTTATCCAATTGGATACTGACCCTTCTATTCCACAGAACCATTGAAAACTTACAGTACAGAAGAAGGCCATTCAGCCTGTTGTGTCCGTGCCAGCTGAAAAACTAGCCTTAATTTTGTTAACCAGCCTTTTTTGTGGTACCTTATTAAACGTTTTCTTAAAATTCATATAGACAACATCCACCGCATTCCCTTCATCAACCTTCTCTGTTACTTCATCAAAAAATTCAATTATATTAGTCAAGCATGACCTGCCTTTTACAAATCCATGCTGACTCTCCTTAATTAACTGAAATATCTCCAAGTGCCTGTTGATTCTTTCTCTGATTATTGTTTCTAAAACCTTACCCATCGCTGCAGTTAAACGAACTTGCCTGTTGTTACTAGGACTGTCCTTACACCCTTTCTTGAATAATGGTGTCACATTTGCCACTCTCCAGTCCTCTGGCACTTACCCCATATCCAGGAAAGATTGGACGATTATGGCAGACCCTTCTGCTATCTCCACCCTTTAGTAACCTGAGATGCAAGCCAACTGGACCAGGTGACTTATCTACCTTAAGCAGAGCCAACCTTTCTAGTACCTCCTCCCTCTCAGTTTTTACCCTATCCATTGCCTCTACTCTCTCCACTTGTGCCGACATTTTGTCAGATTCTTCTTCCTTAGTAAACACTGATGCAAAGTACTCATTAAGCATTCCTGCCTTGCCCTGTGCATTACCCTTGTTGTCCCTAATAGGCCCCACTCCACCTCTTACTACTTGCTCACTATTTACATGCCGGTAGAAGATTTTTGGGTTCCCTTTTATGTTGACTGCTATTCTATTATCATATTTTCTCTCCTTTCCAGTCTTTTTTTCCTTTTCACCTCCCCTCTCAATTTATTGTATTTGGCTTTGTTCTCACTTGAAGAATTCACCTGATATGCAAGCTATACTAGACCTGGTATTGTGCAACAAGATAGGATTAATTAATGACCTCATAGTGAAGGCACCCCTAGGCAGATCATAATATGATTGAATTTTACATTCAGTTTGAGGGAGAGAAGAGTGGGTCTAAGACTGGTATTTTAAACTTAAATAAGAGCAATTATGAGGGCATGAAAGCAGAGCTGGCAAAGTAGGTTAAGAGATAGGTCAATAGAGATGCAGTGGCAGACATTTAAGGGGATATTTCAGAAAAAGCAGAATGGATAAATTTCAACAAGAAAGACCATACGAACATATGAATTAGGAGAAGGAGTAGGCCACTCGGCCCCTCGGGTCTGCTCCACCATTCAATAAGATTATGGCTGATCTGATTGTAACCTCAACTCCACATTCCCGCCTACCCCCGATAATATTTCACCCCTTGCTTGTCAAGAATCTATCTCCCTCTGCCATAAAAGTATTCAAAGACTCGGCTTCCACTGCCTTTTGAGGAAGAGAGTTCCAAAGACTTACGACCCTCTGAGAGAAAAATTTCTCCTCATCTCTGTCTTAATAATATGTGACCCATTATTTTTAAACAGTGACCCCTGCTTCTAGATTCGCCCACAAGAAGAAACATCCTTTCTGCATCCATCCTGCCAAGACCCCTCAGGATCTTAAATGTTTCAATCAAGTCACCTCTTACTCTTCTAAACTCCAGCAGATACAAACCTAGCCTGTCTAACTTTTCTTCATAAGACAACTGCCCATTCCAGGTATTAGTAAACCTTCTCTGAACTACTTCCAACCCTTCCAACATCCTTCCTTAAATAGGGAGACCAATACTGTCCACAGTACTGTAGATGTGATCTCACCAATGTATAGCTGAAGCATAACCTGCCTACTTTTGTATTCAATTCCCCTCTCAAAAAAGGATAACATTCTATTAGCTTTCCTAATGACTTGCTGTACCTGCATACTAACCTTTTGTGATTCATGCACTCGGACACCCAGATCCCTCTGCATCTCGAGCTCTGCAATCTCTCACCATTTAGGTTATATGCTTCTTTTTATTCTTCCTGCCAAAATGGACAATTTCACATTTTCCCACATCATACTCCATTTGCCAGATCTTTGCCCACTCAGTTAACCTATCTATATCCCTTTGTATCCTCCTTATGTCCTCTCCACAACTTCCTTTCCTACCAATCTTTGTGTCATCAGCAAATTTAGCAACCATACCTTTGGTCCCTTCATCCAAGTCATTTATATAAATTGTCAAAAGTTGAAGCCCCAGCACTGACCCCTGTGGCACACCACTCGTTACAGCTTGCCAACCAGAAAAAGAAAAACTGCAAGTGGAGGACCCATCAACTATGTTAACTAAAAAAGTTAAAGATAGCATCAAAATTAAAGAAAAAGCATATAATTGCGCAGAGATAGGTGGCAGGTCAGAAGATTGGACAGAATATAAAAAACAGCAAAATGACTAAAAGAGTAATAAGGAGGAAAACATTAAAGTACAAGGGAAAGCTTGCTAGAAATCTAAATCAGATAGTAAGAGTTTCTACAGATATATAAAACAGAAAAGAGTAAACAAAGTGAGCACTGGTCTTACAGAAAGTGAGTCTGGGGAATAAATAAGGGAAAATAAAGAGATGACAGATGACTTAAACAAGTATTTTGCAACAGTCTTCACTACAGAGGATACAAGTAACATCCCAGAAATAGCTGTAAATCAGGAAATGAAAGGAAGGGAGCAACTCAAGAATATCACCAGGGAAGTTGTACTCAGCAAATTGTTGGAGCTGCAGGCTGACAAGTCCCTGGGTCTAGTCTCAAAGAAGTGGCTAGTGGTTAGCACCGCAGCCTCACAGCTCCAGCAACCCGGGTTCAATTCTGGGTACTGCCTGTGTGGAGTTTGCAAGTTATCCCTGTGTCTGCGTGGGTTTCCTCCGGGTGCTCCGGTTTCCTCCCACAGCCAAAAAACTTGCAGGTTGGTAGGTAAATTGGCCATTATAAATTGCCCCTAGTATAGGTAGGTGGTAGGGAAATATAGGGACAGGT
Organism: Heterodontus francisci; assembly: GCF_036365525.1. NCBI lineage: Eukaryota > Metazoa > Chordata > Chondrichthyes > Heterodontiformes > Heterodontidae > Heterodontus > Heterodontus francisci. Next base: position 44,159,152 of record NC_090392.1, read on the forward strand.
GGGGATGTGGTAGGAATATGGGATTAGTGTAGGATTAGTATAAATGGGTGGTTGACGGTCGGCATAGACTCGGTGGGCTGAAGGGCCTGTTTCAGTGCTGTATCTCTAAACTAAACTAAACTAAACTAAAACTAAATAGTTGATGCATTGGTTTTAATTTTCCAATATTCCCTAGATTCGGTGAAGGTTATATTAGATTGGAAAATAGTGAATGTAACGCCTTTATTCAAAAAAGGAGGGAAACAGAAAGCAGGAAACTACAAGCTTAACATCTGTCTTAGGGAAAATGTTAGAAGCTATTATTAAAGACTTTATAGCGGGCACTTAGAAAAATTCAAGGTAATCAGGCAGAGTCAACATGGTTTTGTGAAAGGGAAATCATGTCTAACCATTTATTGTAGTTCTTTGAAGAAGTAACATGTGCTGTGGATAAAGAGGAACCGGTGGATGTACTGTACTTAGATTTCCAGAAGGTATTTGATAAGGTGCCACATCAAAGGCTATTGCAGAAAATAAAAGCTTAAGATGTAGGGGCTAACATGTTGGCATGGATAGAAGATTGGCTAGCTAACAGGAAACAGTGAGTAGGCATAAATGGGTCATTTTCTGGTTGGCAAGATGTAACAAGTGGTGTGCCACAAGTATGTGTGTGGAGCCTCAACTTTTTACAAGTTATAGAAATAACTTGGATGAAGGGACCAAAGGTATGGTTGCTAAATTTGCTGATGACACAAAGATTGGTAGGAAAGGAAGTTGTGAAGAGGACATAAGGAGGCTAAAAAGGAATATAGATAGGTTAACTGAGTGGGCAAAGATCTGGCAAATGGAGTATAATGTGGGGAAATGTGAAATTGTCCAATTTGGCAGGAAGAATAAAAAAGAAGCATACTATCTAAATGGTGAGAGATTGCAGAGCTCTGAGATGCAGAGGGATCTGGGTGTCCTAGTGCATGAATCACAAAAGGTTAGTGTGCAGGTTCAGCACGTAATTAGGAAAGCTAATAGAATGCTATTGTTTATTGCGAGGGGAATTGAATACAAAAGTAGGAAAGTTATGCTTCAGTTATACAGGGAATTGGCGAAAGCACATCTGGAGTACTGTGTACTATATTGGTCTCCTTATTTAAGAAAGGATGTAAATGCATTGGAAGTAGTTCAGAGAAGGTTTACTCGATTAATACCTGGAATGGGTGGGTTGTCTTATGAAGAAGGGTTGGTCAATCTAGGCTTGTATCTGCTGGAGTTTGGGAGAGTAAAAGGCGACTTGATTGAAACATTTAAGATCCTGAGGGATCTTGACAGGGTGAATGTGGAAAGGATGTTTCTTCTTGTGGGAGAATCTAGAAGTAGGGGTCACTGTTTAAAAATAATGTGTCACCCATTTTTAAGACAGCGACGATGAGAAATATTTCTCTCAGAGGGTCGTGAGTCTTTGGAACTCTCTTCCTCAAAAGGCAGTGGAAGCAGAGTCTTTGAATATTTTTAAGGCAGAGGTAGATATATTCTTGATAAGTAAGGGGTGAAATATTATCGGGGGTAGGCAGGAATGCAGAGTGGAGGCTACAATCAGATCAGCCATAATTTTGTTGCATGGTGGAGCTGGATTGAGGGGCCGAGTGACCTACTCCTGCTTCTAATTCGTATGTTCGTTTGAAGTTCTCCTGAACACATTCCAGAAATTCCTTCCCCTCCTTTCCCCTTACTCTAACATTATCCCAATCATATTTGAGTAATTAAACTCCCCCAATATTACAACACTATAGGTCTTGCACATCTCTGTGATTTCCCTGCAGATGCTCCTCTATCTCTCTCTCTCTATTTGGGGGCCTATTGAATACCCGTAGTAGTGTGATCATATCCTTTTTGCTTCTCAACTCTAACCAAATGAATTCTGTCCTTGCCCCGCCCCCAAGGACACGCCCTCTTTCCAATACTACAATGTCATTCCTAATCAACACTGCAACCCCAACTCCCTTTTTTCCTTCTCTATCTTTTCTGAACACTTTATATCCTTGTATATTAAGAGCCCAGTCCTCATCATTTTTAAGCGACATTTCTGTTATTGTCACTACATCATATTCCCACAGTGCTATTTGTGCTTGTAGCTCACCAACCTTATTCACTACACTTTGTGGTTTTACACACATGCATTGCAATCCTGTCTTTGCATTCCTTGTAGCCCTTCTCAGTCTGCTCCTACCTAATGTGGAACTATTCCCTTCTCTAGTACTGTCCAACACGCTCCCATTATGCACCTTATTCCTCTATTCTATATGCTGATGCTCATCCCCTTGACAATTTAGTTTAACCCCTCCCCAACCACACTAGTGGATCTCACCGCAAGGACATTGGTCCCTGTCCTGTTGAGGTGCAACCTATCCCTTTTGAATAGGTACCTTCTGCCCCAGAACTGGTCCCAATGCCCCAAGAATCTGTAGCCCTCCCTCCTGCACCATGCTTCAAGCCTTCCTATCTTCCTATTGATCCTTCGGCACAGTGGCGCAGTGGTTAGCACCACAGCCTCACAGCTCCAGCAACCCGGGTTCAATTCTGTGTACTGCCTGTGTGGAGTTTGCAAGTTCTCCCTGTGTCTGCGTGGGTTTTCTCCGGGTGCTCCGGTTTCCTCCCACAAGCCAAAAGACTTGCAGGTTGGTAGGTAAATTGGCCATTATAAATTGCCCCTAGTACAGGTAGGTGGTAGGGAAATATAGGGACAGGTGGGGATGTGGTAGGAATATGGAATTAGTGTAGGATTAGTATAAATGGGCGGTTGATGGTCGGCAAAGACTTGGTGGGCCGAAGGGCCTGTTTCAGTGCTGTATCTCTAAACTAAAACTAAACTTCCTATCTTCCTATTTCTACTCTTGCTAGTGTGGGGCACTGGGCTTTTGAGCTCCTACTCTTTAACTTTCTCCCTAGCTTCTGAAAATCTGACCATAAGACCTCAATATCTTTTCCTGCTATGTCATTGGTACCAATGTATACCACAATTTCTGACTCACTCCCTTCCCCCTGCAGAATATCCTGCACCCTCTGCATGATGCTCTTTACACTGGCAGCAGGGAGGCAACACACCATGCAGGACTCACAAGGACAGTTACCGAAATGCCTGTCTGCCCCCCGACTATGGAATTTCATATAACAACTGCATTTCTATACTTCGCTGTTCCCTCCTGTGCAGTCCCTTGTCCAGTGGCGCCATGGTCTGGACTGCACTCCTTCAGGATATCGTCACTCCCAGCAGTTTCCAATGCTGAGTATCGTTTTGAAAGTGGCACACATCCCAAAGACTCCTGTACCTCCTGCCTCTTCCTGATCTTCTGAATGGCCACCCAACTAGTATCTTGAACTCTTACTGTCCACAGGGTGATCACTTCCTGGAAAGTACAATCCAGGAAAATCTCCCGCTCCCTGATGCTCCGCAGTGACTGCAGCTGCCCCTCTAGATCGGAAATCATGAACTTGAGCTCAAGAAGCTGACTACACATCCTACACATGTGGTTGCCAAGACATGTGAAGGGTCCTGAAGTTCCCACATAGTGCAGGAATTGCAAGCAACAGGTCTCAGCTGCCCATCCATGATCTAAAAGAAAAATCTATTCCCTCTTTTAGAATCTAGTTGGTACCTTGTTTAAACTATTAGTTTTAATTAATGCCTCTTGACCCATTTGGTGCTATTAATCTTATTAATTTACTTACTGTTATACTCACCTTGAGTGAGCTAGAATGATAAGAACGCTGAACAACTTTTTCTGGGTTATCTTGAGGCATGACTAGTGTGTAATTTCTGATTTGGCTTTGTTGGGGCCAGGTGTGGAGTCTGTGTTGAGGCACTTTTTTCTCTGCCCAGTCTTGATTGGGAACTGATTTTAACATATGCAAATTGCAAGATGGTGCAGACATGCAGAACTCCCACTGTAAACATCCAGTGTGTGAGGCAGAGATAAGAGGTATAACTGTTAGTAGCATCAGCATTGGATGCAGCCTGATGAAGCAGCTTAGCGTCATATCAAGAGTGAAAAGTATTCTCTCAAATTGTTTTGGTGATATACAGAGGTATACACATGATGCATTGTAGTATCCAGGTCACGTCTCATGCACTGGGAAATTTTCACCCCCCCTGCACAGATTAAGAGGTCCCCATTCATCAACATGAGCGTCCCTATGTGGATTCCTTTATTGTCATATTTATGGAAGAGGTGAAATTGAAGGCAGTAAATAAAAGGGAGGGGGAATTTGAGGAGGATATGGCTCATTAGATATCATTCCCCACTAGTAGTCTGCAGGTCACACAGATCTTGTAAAAGTCTGAGTACACACTGTGTGAGAAGAGTAAGGTTCACAGTCCAATCTGCTGCTGTAGGTAGATGAACCCGCACCTTCCCTCTTACTCCTAACTCTAAGGTTCAGCCTGAACCTGTCCGGGTGGAGAAAATGATCAAGGCGCACAACTGTTCTTTCAATAGTTTACTGTAGCATCGATAAACTTACACAGATCCATATCATACTCACAAATACCACTACCTTTTGAGCTGCACTCACACTATTAACCTTTGAATTATTCCTTCTGAAAAGCTGCTGCTTCTGTACTGCTGTCTGCTGCTAAAACTACTGCTAAAGCACACATTTTTGTCTCTTTAAAAAGAAAATCATACCTGTGACAATGATTGCTGCAAACCCCTCCCCAAATCTGAGCCTTTTTACATCTTGTAATAATCTCATACATTCTGGGTACATGAAGAGTCCATTAAAATGCAAGTGTTTCGATGGGGGAAGATTCTGGCTTATCAATATCATCAGACTTTGCTCTAACAAAACAGTTCTTCGGTTCTGAAGAAGGGTCTCTGACCTGAAACGTTAACTCTGCGTCTCTCTGCACGGGTGCTGCCGGACCTGCTGAGTATTTCCAGCATTTCTTGTTTTTGTTTCAGATTTCCAGCATCTGCAGTATTTTGCTTTTATTATAAACAGTTCTTTGGGATTAACATTTCCAAGGAATGTGGGTGCACACCCCAACACAGTGGTTCCACAACTTCTAAACTTCTGAGTATTATTTACAATTCTAGAGCAGTTCACAGCGATCCAATGGCTGAGACAAATTATTCAAATCTTGGATAGATGCATTTCATTGTGAGTCTTAACTGCTGACTAGTATATTGAAGAAGTCACCCATTGTATCTATGTTTGGTTTTCAAGGTTTCTATTCAGTCCAGTTCCAAGGTCCCGTGGAATGCTGGAAGCCAAAGTTTGGCCAATTTCTGAAAATTGTCCATTCCAAAGGGGCTTTTGCAGGACTTTCTTTTGGGCTTTAAAATGTTGGCTTCTTTTAAGTTGAATGCATTCTTGCTGAAGGACTGGCTATACTGCAGACAGTAGTGTCTGCCTGTGCAGCTCTGCTGGTGGCTGAATGTCACCAACACACTTCTTGTTACAAGCTCACTTCAATCATAAACAGTGGTCCTCTGTAATCTCACCCACTGTGCTGGCTGGGAATGCATTCCTCAGGTCACTGATACAATATTCAGGGCAGCAGGGGGATTGATCCACATTGGGATGATGCCAGGTAACAGTGTGATAGGGCCCTATAGGTTCATCATGTTGCTGCTTTCCCTAAAGTTCAGGGTGATATAGATGATACATACATTGCACTTTGAACTCCAACAGTTGACCCTTTGAATTTTGTAAACAGCAAGGGATACCATTCGCTTAACTTAATATATCTGACCAGCTCATTATGAACCCTATCAATATCTAAGCCAAGGGGAAGGGCACCTCATCTTTCATTATCTAATCCTGATGCATCTGCAATGTAGAGGCTACTCCTTTCACATCCTGTGCTTCCCATGCGTGTCCATATATGATATTCTTCCTCTTATTCTTGCACTTTTCCTAGATGGCACATGAGGACCAATATCTTAAGACATAGTTGGCTGTTCTGTTGATACAAACATTTCAAGGAATGTTTTCTTCATATTCTTACTCATTTTTGGAACGTGTCTGCCACAGGCAATGTTGATCATCCCTAATTGCCCTTGAGAAGGAAGCGGTGAGTCACCTTCTTGAACCACAGCAGTCCGTGTGGTGTAGGTACACCCACAGTGCTGTTATGGAGGGAGTTCCAGGACTTTGACCTAGCAACAGTGAAGGAACGGCGATATATGTCCAATTGGGGATTGTGTGCAACTTGGGGAATTTGGAGGTGGAGGAGTTACCATGCACCTGCTGCTTTCGAGGTGGGCGAGGTCATGGGTTTGTAAAGTGCTGTAAAGGAGCCTCGGCTGCTGCTGCTACTCTGCACCAGTGGTGGAGGGGGTGAATGCTTAAGCTCATGGATAGGGTGTTAACCAAGCAGGCTCCTTTGTCTTGGATGGTGTTCAGTTGCTTGAGTGAGTTGGAGCTACACTCATCTGGGAAAATTAAGAGTATTCCATCACACTCTTGACTTGTGCATTGTAGGTAGTGAAGAGGCTTGCGGAAGACTGAAAGTGAGTCATTCTCCACAGAACACCCAGCCTCTGGCACGGCTACTGTTGTCTCATGACAGCTTTACCCTGGGAATGACCTTCTGTGACCTGCATCAAATGTGCATCTGCCTGATTAACCTGGCCCCACCTCTTGTGTTCTATTTCCCTAGTCCTTTAAGGGAATAGGCTGGAGTCCTTGCTGGTCCTGCTGTACTATTACAGTTCAATTCCAGCAATAGACATTCTACTGAGCCTTGGCAATTCCCCATCAGCAGGATGATAGATTTAATGGCACCAGCTGGATCCTGACAGCCCTGACAGGGTACCAGTCTCAAACGTCTGAAGGTTAGAATGCTGGGTACACTCTAACTTGTTCCCCAGGGCTTACAGTCTGTGCTATCGTGGAGAAGTCATCCTGGCTCACTTCTGTGCTTGTGGGGGGTGGGGGGGGGGGGGGGGGGGGGGTGGTGGGGGAGGTGCGATTGCAGTTTTCAATGAAACAGTCACATTCTCCACTGACGTCCACAACATGCTTCCCTGATGTTAGAGTCTAGACTGCACGTTCATACTTTCACACATTTTGGGATAGTGACTTCAGAGCCTGCAAATAGGTATGATGTTCCTCAAACATCCTTCATTTCAGGCCAGGACCCATGAGAGTTCAATCAAGTGGCTTCCCATTCTGTTGAGGAATGGCCACATCCTATCCCATTCCCCACTTCTCCTGCCACCCAGGTGTCATTTCCTCCCTTCTTACCCCCAGGTGAAAGGTTGTGAACTGGTGTGTGGGAGTGAGAAAGCAAGTGAGGCAGGGGCTGAGATCAAGGGGCTTGGGGCAAAGGTACAGAGGGCAGATTGTGGGTCAAGTAACTCTTGAGTTTACAGATCATCATTTTCCCCCAGGTCATCTTCGTCTACCCCTCTATGTGGTGATGAGTTTGCAGGAAAGCGGCACATCCTAAAATTGTGTGTGCAAAACCCAAAGGGATTGAGGAGACACTGAGGTAGATTTAAACATTTGAGGGTCGTGAAGTGGTTTGGAGGTGCTGTCTTCATTTTAACTTGACAGACCGCCAACTCTTCACCTGCCCAGCACATTGTTCCCATTTTCCATGGTGTGAGCTGCCTTAATGTTAATGCCTATGCAAATGAGCTAACCCTATTAATTATGTCTGGGTCAGTACTGCTGCTGATTGCTGAGCCGAAGTCCTACTACTGGAACGCAAGAATGGAGTAAATGACCTGTAGATTTTTAGGGCATGTGGGAGTACATGACAGAATCTCAGGTTTTCTGTAGGATCTATGTTTCAGTGTAGATGACACACTTAAGCTATTTCTCTTGAAACAAAAGTGAGACAAGGTTTTCCACAGTCACTCGTCCTATCCAATGCCTTCACCAATGAAGTTACCATTAAGAATGGATTTTTAGCATCCATTCTGGGCATTTTTGAAAGAATTTCTTTATGCAGATGATATCCCAGGTTATTAGCGTCCTTAAGTATGGCATTCTGACTTTGCATGGCTCACAGAAAGATCATGAAGGTATTGATTAGAAGATGCAAAGAGTGTTTGTTCCAATTGATGATTCATATTGGCATTTGGAGCTTCTGGTAGATTCCAACTTCAGCTTGGACACAGTCCTCTGAGGCTGTAACGAGAAGGGGCAAAGGGCACTTTGGCCTTTTTCATTTCCCTTCAATGATAACGAAGTTAAAAACAGTTTAACCTTACGGCTCGTAAGGCATGGTTCCAAAATGTCTCCTTTACTGTTCAGAACAGCTAGTTGTACATCAAAAGGCTTCTTTTGGCATGAACATGACATCATGGGTCAAGCAGTAAGGTGGAGAATGGTAAGAAATGATTACAGTGGGTGGGGGCTCCAGCTTTGCTCTCACTGAGGGAGAGGGCTGCCTCACGGCAGCACATCCTAATTTAAAAGCCCCTCAAGTAAGCATCTGGGCTCAGCAATTGGTGACAAGTGAACCTGATACATGGCATTGTGCTTGGCTACCTAGTAGATCAAGCTGACCTGCATAGATCCTTCTCTTTCATACTGAAGGCAGATGTCCATTGTACAGGTAATGAGCAAACTCTGAGATTTGGGATGATATCTGATGGCGGGCATAACCTGGAGGCTGGATATGAGAATATATGTTCATATATTCAGGCTTCAAAATCTACCATCATTGGTTTTTATAGTGGTGTGGAGATTTTATCGACGTTCCATGCCTTCATTGATGGGTTATGGTTTGGTGAATGCTGTGGTCAGTAAAATGATGACATTCACTCATCACTTGTTATACCCTGGTGCAATATTAACATGATGAACTGTTGACCACACCAATCCCACATACCATAACATCACATGGAACTGAACAATCAAATACAGGCAAAACAGAGCTGGACAAGAAGGAATAAAACACATGAGTCAAATAGAAATGACAGCTCTGATGCAAAAAAGCTACAGCAATGGATACAAGCATAAATACAAGAGAGATCACTCCCCTCCTGCCCAATCGGCTAGCTTAATCATAGTTAAAGGTTATGCTGTTCCTTCCTAAAGTTAATAAAGCCTAAATTGCTGCCAGCAGTCACCTAATATTCTGATACAATTGAAGCTGTCAAGACTGAAATTGATAGATCTTGTTAGGTAAGGGTATCAAGGTATATGGAGCAAAGTTGGGTCAATGGAGGTGAGACACAAATTGGCCATAATCTACTGGAATGGTGGAGCAGGCTCAAGGGATAGAATGGGCACCTCCTGTTCCCATGTTCCAATACAAAGCTGCCATTCATATTCCCACTACCCATGATCCTAAATCAAAGCTACTCTGTTGCTAACACAGACCCTAAAGACAAATAAAGTTGTAACGTCTACTGTCCCTCCATCACCTTGAATCAAAACGGCTACTTCTAGTATCTTTACCTCTAAAACCTAAAAATTTGCACAGTGTAACACCGGGCCTGGTTGGAGCTTCAGTTGTTGGGATCATGGCCAAGGCAGTAATTCTCAGAGCCAATTTTCTGATCCTCGCTTCCATTCGATGATCCTTCAAATGGGGAGCCCCACTTCACAAACTTGCCCAACGAATATGAGTAACTTGTAAACACTTTGCTTTCAAAATTGAGGTAATCCCCGATACACCTTTGCTTGTTCCACCACTTCTCTCCCCAGTCATCAGCCTTCTTCATCTTCCCCTAACACCACGCTTAACTCTTAAAGTCTGCAGTTTCTCCCCATCCTTTATTAAAGTATTTTTTTCCATGACGTTCATCGCCTGCTTCATTAACTATGCCTTCCATCTTCCAACCCAGTTTCTTATGACCTAACTTCCCCTTATGGGTACCATGCTTTCTAATACTGTCAAGATCTCCATATCATCAGGCACTGTTACCATTTATTTCAAACCTGCCTTTGTTGCCCCTGCTTTAAATCATATCCTTTTACCTGTTTTATCAAATTATTATCCTATCACCAACTTGTCATTTTCTTCAAGGTCCTTCGATGCATCATTGCTGACCAGCCATATGTACGAGTCACCCTCATTGTTCCCTGCTTCATTCTTCCAATCCAGCTTCTGAGTCACCCCTTGCATCAAGTTGATATTGATCAAATTCAACAGTAGTATCTTGTGTAACTGCAGTTGTGGTTTACTGGCACCATTACCCTCTCTGCTACCTTCAGTATTCCTTCTATGGCCCATTATTTGCTACATTCTCTCTCTTCTGATTCCAACTCCTATCTGTTCCGAAGTAGAAAGAGAAAGAAAGAATAAAGGACTTGCATTTGAATAGTATTTTTCACATTGGAAGGATGTGTCAAAGCTCTTCACAGCTAATCGATTCCTTTCTGAATTTTAGTCGCTGGTGTTACGGAGGCAAATACAGCAGCCAATTTGCAAAATGCAATCTTCAGCAATTAAATGAGTGACAAGTTCATCTATTTCTGCTGGTGTTGTTTGAGACATCAATGTTGGCAAGGACACTTGGAGCACTCACCCGCTCTTCTTCAGATAGTGCCCTGGGATCTTTTACATCCACCTAAATAGGCAGGCAGCTTCTTGGTTTAATGACTCATCCAAAGGGTGGCACGTCTAACGATGCAGCACTCCCTCATTACTGTACTGAAGAGCCTGCATAGATGACGTATAACATCTCAAGTGGCACTTGAACCAATGATCCTCTGACTCAGAGGAAATGGTGCTATCACAGAGCTAAATTGACACCCATCGATACTACTGGGAAGAATTACAATCAATTTATTTGAAGCTTTATTTTAAAATATCCCAGAGGGGTTTTGATACAAGTACATTAAGTGACATCAGCACTGTTCTCATATAACTTTGACCCTTACATTGGACCAAGAGGTTTCTGCTTCTGAGTCTGCACATTTACATCTGTGGCCATTGGGCTTCCTTTAAAGGTCAGCACTCAATAACATCAGCCACATATGCGTGGGTAACGTACACATGTGGGCCAATTACACCACCCTACTCTGCCCAAAGTCAGGCCCAAAATGTGTTATATTTCTACAGCTCAACTTCAATAAAACTGAGGGCATCTTTTTCAGCTCTAGAGAGTGCCCAAGTGTCTCCGAGTTTACCATCTCCAAGATGCACTGCAACACTCTCCAAGGCTCCTTTGACAGCTCCTTCCAAACCTGTAACCTCTACCACCTAGAAGAATAAGGGCAGTAGGCACATGAGAACACCACCTTCAGCAAGTGCAAGCACCCCTCCAAGTCGCATACCATACTAGCTTGAAAATATATTGCCTTTCCTTCATCGTCACTGGTTCAAAATTCTGGAACTCTCTCCTTAACAGCAATATGGGTGTATACACCACACAGACTGCAATGGTTCAAGAAAGCAGCGTGTCACCATCTTCTCAAGGGCAATTAGGGATGGGCAATAAATGCTGGCTGAGCCAGCAATGCTCACGTCCCATGAATTAAAAAAAAGACTCCTCTTAATTTCTCTTTTCCTCCTCAGTGTTAAACTTGTCCTCTTAGAAAGGGTCCTGGGACATCTGTTTGAGTGAGGATCACCATATAAATTGGAGCTGTGGTTGTAGTAATGCTAATCTAAGTCAAAGCTGGAGTTTCTGTAATTTTTCCTAATCGCAAATCAGGGCTATACCTTTTGCTAACACCAATACTGCTGTAGTTCCAGATTGGGCTTGAATCAAGGTCAATATCAATTCCTGCTGTTGGCTATTTCTAAACCAGAATTGACTGTGCTATACGTGTCCTATTAACAAACCTCTATTTAACGAGATGAGAAAATAACTGCAGAACTCTCAATGGTAAACGTAGAGTTATATAGTGAGGTCCCCTGATTTAATTCTGCTGCTGCTATTTAGTGGATTAAAGCTCCTTAGCTTGCTGTTTAACCTTCACGCCTGGCTTGAAAGATGCCCAAGGACCAGGTGAAATTTCTCTTTCTTATCATCTTTATTTGTTGGGTTAGTGTTAACTAGTAGTTGAACATTAACAAACATGTGTCTGATTTGTAACAATATGTAACCTGTTATTGTCTAAAACACATGTCGGTATTTCATATTGACCTCTCAATTAACCACATATCTAGAAACAAGAAATAAATTAAGGGTTAGGTTTTAATTTCAGGAGACGTGATAAAATCTAGTTTCCGCTTCAGTTTTGTCACTGAAATGTGTTTGGAGGGTACTCTGAGATCATTGGAGGGTAAATAATGGGATTTAATGTATTCTTTGGCATTGTCTTCACAGACTAACAGGTATTTTTCTGCGGAATGTTCAAATACCTCCGCAGGAGATTCACCAGAAACCTAACAGAGCGCAATCGTCAGAGAGCTCGGCTTGTTTCCAAAGATGGGAGGTGTAACATAGAATTCGGAAATGTCAAGGAACATTCAAGGATTGGCTTCCTTGTAGATATTTGGACAACTGTCCTTGACCTCAAGTGGAGGTACCAGATGACCATTTTTATTTCTGCCTTTCTGGGAAGTTGGTTCCTCTTTGGTTTGTTATGGTATGCTGTTGCATACATGCACAAGGACCTTCCTGAATTTTCACCCACAGAAAGCCATATGCCTTGTGTGCAGAACATTAATGGGCTGACTTCCGCCTTTCTCTTCTCACTTGAGACTCAGGTCACTATTGGTTATGGCTTCAGATGTGTGACTGAGCAGTGCGGTGAAGCCATATTCCTCCTGGTGACTCAATCCATCCTTGGTGTTATCATTAATTCCTTCATGTGTGGTGCCATCCTGGCCAAGATTTCCAGACCAAAGAAACGAGCCAAAACCATCACCTTCAGCAAGAGTGCTGTCATCAGCAAGCGTGGGGGAAAACTGTGCCTCCTGATTCGAGTCGCCAACCTCAGAAAAAGCCTTCTGATTGGCAGCCATATTTATGGAAAACTTTTGAAAACCACAGTGACCCTGGAGGGTGAGACCATCATAATGGACCAAGTCAACATCGACTTTGTTGTTGATGCGGGGAATGAGAATCTATTCTTCATATCGCCTCTGACTATCTATCACATCATTGATAAAACTAGTCCCTTTTACGAGATGTCAGCTGAGACCATCAACCAACAAGATTTTGAGTTGGTGGTTTTCCTGGATGGTACAATAGAAGCCACCAGTGCCACTTGCCAGGTGAGAACCTCTTACATCCCTGATGAAGTATTCTGGGGCTACAGGTTTGCCCCTATTGTCTCTAAATCTAAAGAAGGGAAATACAGAGTTGATTTCTCCAACTTTGGTAAGACTGTAAAGGTGGATACTCCGCATTGTGCCTACTGCCTGCACACTGAGAAGGAGGCCAAGCTCAGAGAGAAAAAGGCTTATGACAACCCTGTATTCCAGCTCAATGAAGTCAATGAGACCAAAATGTAAAGACTTACTTCACATCTTAATAAATGTGCATGTGGTACCTTTTCCTCTGATCCTTCTTTTAAAAGGTAATATTTTGTATGTGTATTGACTATTCACTTTATATCCAGAGAAAGCCTTTGACAGCTTAAAGTCAGGTGTGACACAGTGAGGGGCAGTCTCAGGCCGGGGGTGATGGGGAGGGACAGTCTCAGGATGAGAGTGATAGGGAGGGGGAGTCTCTGGCCAGGAGTGACAGTGAGGCACAGTCTAAGGCCAAGAGTGCTAGTAAGGAACAGTCTCAGGCCAGGAGTGAGGCAGGGAGGGAGAGTCTAAGTCCAGAAATGATACAGAGACGGGCAATCTCAGGCCAGGAATGACAAAGGGAGGGCAGTCTCAGGCCATGAGTGATGTAGGGAGAGGCAGTCTCAGGCCAGCAGTGAGGCAGGAAGGACAATCTCAGGCCAGAAGTGATACAGGGAGGAACAGTCTCAGGCCAGGATTGACAGGTGTTATGTTTACGCCAGGTTGCTGGATCTATCATGCATACCTGATTTATCTCAGATCACTGCAGATATCACACTTGTGTTAAATCACCAACTAGTTTATTTACAGCACTTTAAAATATCAGTTCTTACATGATCTCAGTACAATGTCTCCTCACAGCAGTATGTTTCTTTTACTGTAGAGCCTCTAGTTTTAGTTTTAACTCTTAAGCTCCACCTTAAGCAATCAAACACAGTGAACACAGATAAGTGGACAGACTAATACAATCAAACCCAGATCAATCAAACACTACAACAGGGAGGGACAGTCTCAGGCCAGGAGTGACAGAAAGGTACAGTCTCAGGCCAAGGGTGACAGGGAGTAGCAGCTTCAGGTCAGGAGTGACAGGGAGTGGCAGTCTTAGGCCAGGAGTGACATAGTGAGGGGTACTCTCCAGTCAGGAGTGACACAGTGAGGGGCAGTCTCCAACCAGCAGTGACACAGTGAGGGGCAGTCTCAGACTAGGTGTGACAGAGGGAGGTGTGAGCAACATTTCTTTTCAATAGTGAGTTAACGTCAGTACTAAGAACTCCAGATTAGGTACAGCACAGATCAGATGCTGAGTGAAGCTTTCTCTACATCACCTGTTCAACATGTCTTCAATGTCAACCATTTTTTTGTCCAATGACCCCTGTTCACTCTGTGACTGAGTCTGGAAATTTTAGTGTTTTTTGTTGATCATTTACACAACATTTACTCTTCTCTATCCTTTCATTGATTAATTATGGAATATAAATTCCTGAAAACTATTCACCTGTCCTGCTGGTATACAAGAAAAAATGTAATCTGACTGACAAACTCTCTCATCCTGTGCCTCCACACCTCTTTGTTATAATATTTTCCTCTCTGTATATTATATCAATATTGCTTGAGTTATTACTCCCCTGAACTTTTCCCGTTGTCTCCCAAAGCTCTAATCAGACCATTCGACATGCTATTGTGTTGATATCTAGATTCATCACATTGTCTCCGACTTAAGCTCATTTTCGGCCACAACCTCAAAGTCTTCCCTTCCTCTGATAGTCTATGAGCTTTGAAAGCCCATCGATAGAGTCATGCTATCGCGTGATTTGCCTCCTTCACTTTCAAACCTTGGTGCATTGTCACCTTGATATTTCATCGTGCTTTCTGAACTTAAAGAATTGAGGATGGGTTCCCCTGGTGGGATGAGGTTATTATTGCAACAAAGATTGAAATGTGCTCTGTATATAACTGATATATTTTAGCTACAACTCTAAAAAATGTTTATTGCTGGAAGTTATTGGAATAAAATTAGAGAATTTTTAAAATCAAGAATATTTTTGAAAAATCCTAGCTGTTTGCATGGAACAAATGTGGTTACCTATGTTATTTTTGAGAGCATTACCTTTAATAATAAAAAGTTTTAATTCTGAAATAACTCTCCAGAGTCTCTTTTTTAAAGGAGGTAAATTCTGTAAATTGGCTTTCCCAGCGAACAGCCTCGCTACTGGGAGCACTCGTTGGAGAATTGACGATACAGTGTTGTATGTCACTTTGCTCGCTGCTGGTAAGGAATTGGTGAATTTGTTCCTTGGCTTTTGCACTCAACGGCAAAGCAAGGGTGCTCACACTGACCTCAAGGAAAGCTGCCCACAAATATCTAGCGATCTCTGTGGTGGGAATTCCCCCTTTCCCCACAGCAGTTTAAATCTGGTGCCAAATCAAGGGGATATGATGTCTGCAAGCAGTTAGGCAACCAATCAAATTGAAGGATTCACACATTGCAAACCAGAAAGTTAAAAGCACTTAAAATCCTTCGCTTCTCACTTCAATTTACAAATAGTGGAAAAATGTATGATTATTAAGGTACAGAGGAAATTAAAGGTAAACAGACTTTTAAAAAGGGAAAAAAGATGTTCTGTAAAGATATGTGGAATTTTTAATCATTGTGGAGAAATTAGAAATTCCACAAATATAAAGTTAACTTTTCAGAGCCAGAGGGGGTGTTTAGAAGTAATTACAAAGTTACAAAAAGGGATGAAGTTCTGCAGGAAGAACTAAGGGTGCTAGGAAAGAAACTAACAAGCAATACCTTAAATGTAGTAGTAATCTTTGGATTACTCCCAGTGCCATGCACTAGGTACAGAAATAGGAGGCTAGAGCAGATCAATGCATGGCTGGAGGGAGGGTGCAGGAGGGAAGGCTTTACATTCCTGGGACATTGGGACTGGTTCTGGAGGAGATGGGATCCATGCAGGCCAGACAGGTTGCACCTGAACAGAGCCGGACCAATGACCCTGCGGGGTGGTTTGCTAGTGCTATTGGGGAGGGTTTAAATGAATTTGTCAGGGGAATGGGAACCAGGAGGTAACAATAGAGAGGAAAAACAAGATGCACAAAGAATTAGGACAGATAGCAATGCAGTAGGAAATAGTAAGGTATTTGGTGGGATCGGAATAAGGCAGAATGCAATATGGTTTAAAGTAGGTTTACAGTGCATGTATGTGAATGCACAGAGTGTGGTAAACAAGGTTGGTGAGCTGCAGGCACAGATAGCCACTTGCGAGTATGGTATTGTGATAACGGAGACCTGGCTCAAAAAGGGTCAGGATTTGGTACTAAATATTCTTGGATACATGGTGCTGAGAAAAGAGAGAGAAGGAAAGAAAGGAGGGGGGGGGGGTGGTGGTGGCAGTGTTCATTAAAGATAAGGGGCTGAATTTTACGCCTCCCCCAAAGAGCAGGAAGGCGGTGTGGTGGGGTGGGGGGGATGTAAAATGGAGCGGGAGGCTCGGGGGGCCCTTCCTGACCTGCTCCCACCTCTGGCACCACTTTACACAGGGCGGAGGTGTTGAAAAACGGCCCATCACCCCAGGCCAATCAAGGCCCTTAAGTGGTCATTTAACAGCCACTTAAGGGCCTCCGCCCACCTCCATGGGGATTATACCCTTGGCAGGCAGGTGTCCCAGGCCCGAGAGAAGCCGCTTGACAAAAGCATGTGGCTTTCTGATGGCCTGGGGGGGCGGTGGCCCTCCTGATCAGGCACCCTGTGCCCGATGGAGGGCTGCCCTGCCACCCCCAATACATAACACGCCCCCATCTCCAAATCGACTACCCTTGCCTCGCTAGGGCCCGACCGATCACCCCGGGTGAGGCAACAAAAACTTACCTTCGTTCCGGGGCTCCCGGGCTGCAGTCCCAGCATTGGCCACTGCTCCTGGTGGTGCTGCTGGGACTAAGAGCTGCCAGCCTGCTGATTGGCCAACAGCTCTATTAGGCGGGACCTCCTGCCTCAAGTGTGTGGAAGTCCCGCCTCAGAACAATTAAAGGCAGGAGACACGCAAAATATGGGTCAGATCTCCAGGCCAGGCGGAAGCAGGTTTGCCACCAACATTTCAGTCGGTGGACGGCTCCCATCCGCCAAGGGTAAAATCCCAGCCAATATCATAGTGCTGGAGAAAGAGGATATCCTAGGGGGGGTCAAGTACAGAATCTATTTGGTTAGTGCTAAGGAACAATAGAGGTACCATCACACTACTTGAGTGTATGCTATAGACTTCCAACTAGTGGGAAAGATAAAGACGAACAAATGTGCAAGGAAATTATAGCGAGATACAAACACTATAGATTAATTATAATGGGGGACTTTAATTATTCTAATCTAGACTGGGATAGTAATGGTGTAAAGGGCAAAGCGGGGGAAGAGTTTCTAAAGTTTGTTCTGGAGAATGTTTTACATCAGTATGTTCCTGGCCCAACGAGGAAGGTGGCATTGCTGGATCTGTTTCGAGGGAATGAAGTGGGACAAGTGCCAGTCGGGAAATATTTAGGGGACAGTGATCGTAGTATCATAAGGTTCAGGTTGACTATGAAAAAAAGACAAAGAGCAATCCAGAGTTAAAAATAATTAATTGGGGGAGGGCCAATTTCAATGGGGTGAGAATGGATCAGGCCCAGGTAAATTGGAGTCAAAGATTGGCAAGTTAAACTGTGTTTGAACAATGGGCAGCCTTTAAAGAGGAGATAGTTTGGGTATAGTTGAGGTAGACTCCCACCTGGGGGAAAGGTAGGGAAACCAAAGCCAGAGCTCCCTGGATGATGAGAGAGATAGGGAGTAAGACGAAGCAGAAAAAGAGGATATCTGACAGATGTCAGGTTGATAATGCAAGAGCAAACCAGGCTGAATATACAAAGTTCAGAGGGGAATGTAAAAGAGAATGAGATGCAAAGAGAGAGTATGAGAAGAGACTGACAACTAATATAAAAGGGAATTTAAAAGTCTTCTATAAGCATACAAATAGTAAAATGGTGGTAAGAGGAGTGGTGAGGCCAATTTAGGACCAAAAAGGGGATCTATGCATGGAGGCAGAGGGCAAGGCTAAGGTACTAAGTGAGTACTCTGCATCTGTCTTTACCAAGGAAGAAGATGCGAGAGCATGGCTACCCGACCCGGACCCCACCAGACCCGATGGCCTGTGTCGGGTTCGGGTCGGGTCTCTCTTCCGGGTCTGGCATTCAGTCTGGGTCGGACACAGTGCTGCCTTTTGCTCAGGGAGGGAAAAGCTTCAAAATTTGAACAGCCAGGACTTCAAGGCGGGAAACGTGCATCCAGACTCTGCACTAGTCTGCAGTGAGCGAGTGAATGTCTCTATTCCATCCAAGGTAGAGCACAACCTCTTTGATATAATTAACTTCATTCCGGTAGTCAAGTTGGGTCGGGTCAGGCGCGGGAAAAAGTCAAAGGACTCAGGCCCAGGTCAGGTTCAGGTTGGATGTGGTTCTGTCGGGCCCGGGTCGAGTTCAGGTTGGATGTGGTTCTGTCGGGCCCAGGTCAGGTTCAGGTTGGATGTGGTTCTGTCGAGCCCGGGTCAGGTTCAGGTTGGATGTGGTTCTGTCGGGCCCGGGTCAGGTTCAGGTTGGATGTGATTCTGTCGAGCCCGGGTCGGGTTCAGGTTGGATGTGGTTCTGTCGGGCCCAGGTCAGGTTCGGGTTGGATGTGGTTCTGTCGGGCCCAGGTCAGGTTCAGGTTGGATGTGGTTCTGTCGAGCCCGGGTCAGGTTCAGGTTGGATGTGGTTCTGTCGGGCCCGGGTCGGGTTCAGGTTGGATGTGGTTCTGTCGAGCCCGGGTCAGGTTCAGGTTGGATGTGGTTCTGTCGAGCCCGGGTCAGGTTCGGGTTGGATGTGGTTCTGTTGAGCCCTGGTCAGGTTCAGGTTGGATGTGGTTCTGTCGAGCCTGGGTCGGGTTCAGGTTGGATGTGGTTCTGTTGGGCTCGGGTCGGGTTCAAATTGGATGTGGTTCTGTCGAGCCTGGGTCGGGTTCGAGTTCGGTTTGGATGTGGTTCTGTCGGGCCTGGGTCGGGTTCCGGTTGGATGTGGTTCTGTCGGGCCAGGGTCGGGTTCAGGTTGGATGTGGTTCTGTCGGGCCAGGGTCGGGTTCAGGTTGGATGTGGTTCTGTTGAGCCCTGGTCAGGTTCAGGTTGGATGTGGTTCTGTCGGGCTCGGGTCAGGTTCAGGTTGGATGTGGTTCTGTTGAGCCCGGGTCGGGTTCTGGTTGGATGTGGTTCTGTCGGGCTCGGGTCGGGTTCAGGTTGGATGTGGTTCTGTCGAGCCCAGGTCGGGTTCAGGTTGGATGTGGTTCTGTCGGGCTCGGGTCAGGTTCAGGTTGGATGTGGTTCTGTTGAGCCCGGGTCGGGTTCTGGTTGGGTGTGGTTCTGTCGGGCCCGGGTCGGGTTCGGGTTGGATGTGGTTCTGTCGAGCCCGGGTCGGGTTTGGGTTGGATGTGGTTCTGTCGAGCCCGGGTCAGGTTCGGGTTGGATGTGGTTCTGTCGAGCCCGGGTCGGGTTCGGGTTGGATGTGGTTCTGTCGGGCCCGGGTCGGGTTCGGGTTGGATGTGGTTCTGTCGAGCCCGGGTCAGGTTCGGGTTGGATGTGGTTCTGTCGAGCCCGGGTCGGGTTCGGGTTGGATGTGGTTCTGTTGGGCCCGGGTCGGGTTCAAATTGGATGTGGTTCTGTCGAGCCTGGGTCGGGTTCGAGTTCGGTTTGGATGTGGTTCTGTCGGGCCAGGGTCGGGTTCAGGTTGGATGTGGTTTTGTCTGGCCCGGGTCGGGTTCTGGTTGGATGTGGTTCTGTCGAGCCCGGGTCGGGTTCGGGTTGGATGTGGTTCTGTCGGGCCCGGGTCGGGTTCTGGTTGGATGTGGTTCTGTCGGGCCAGGGTCGGGTTCAGGTTGGATGTGGTTCTGTCGGGCCCGGGTCGGGTTCAGGTTGGATGTGGTTCTGTCGGGCCAGGGTCGGGTTCGGATTGGATGTGGTTCTGTCGGGCCCGGGTCGGGTTCGGGTTGGATGTGGTTTTGTCTGGCCCGGGTTGGGTTCTGGTTGGATGTGGTTCTGTCGAGCCCGGGTCGGGTTCTGGTTGGATGTGGTTTTGTCTGGCCCGGGTTGGGTTCTGGTTGGATGTGGTTCTGTCGAGCCCGGGTCGGGTTCTGGTTGGATGTGGTTCTGTCGGGCCCGGGTTGGGTTCTGGTTGGATGTGGTTCTGTCGAGCCCGGGTCGTGTTCTGGTTGGATGTGGTTTTGTCTGGCCCGGGTTGGGTTCTGGTTGGATGTGGTTCTGTCGAGCCCGGGTCGGGTTCTGGTTGGATGTGGTTCTGTCGGGCTCGGGTCGGGTTCAGGTTGGATGTGGTTCTGTCGGGCCCAGGTCGGGTTCAGGTTGGATGTGGTTCTGTCGGGCCCGGGTCGGGTTCAGGTTGGATGTGGTTCTGTCGGGCCCGGGTCGGGTTCAGGTTGGATGTGGTTCTGTCGGGCCCGGGTTGGGTTCTGGTTGGATGTGGTTCTGTCGGGCCCGGGTCGGGTTCTGGTTGGATGTGGTTCTGTCGAGCCCGGGTCGGGTTCTGGTTGGATGTGGTTCTGTCGGGCCCGGGTCGGGTTCTGGTTTGATGTGGTTCTGTCGGGCTCGGGTCGGGTTCGGGTTGGATGTGGTTCTGTCGAGCCCGGGTCGGGTTCTGGTTGGATGTGGTTCTTTCGGGCCCGGGTCGGGTTCTGGTTGGATGTGGTATTGTCTGGCCCGGGTTGGGTTCTGGTTGGATGTGGTTCTGTCGAGCCCGGGTCGGGTTCTGGTTGGATGTGGTTCTGTCGGGCTCGGGTCGGGTTCAGGTTGGATGTGGTTCTGTCGGGCCCGGGTCGGGTTCAGGTTGGATGTGGTTCTTTCGGGTCTGGGTCGCGTTCGGGTTGGATGTGGTTCTGTCGGGCTCGGGTCGGGTTCAGGTTGGATGTGATTCTGTCGGGCCCGGGTCGGGTTCAGGGTGGATGTGGTTCTGTCGGGCCCGGGTCGGGTTCAGGTTGGATGTGGTTCTTTCGGGTCCGGGTCGGGTTCGGGTTGGATGTGGTTCTGTCGGGCCCGGGTCGGGTTCGGGTTGGATGTGGTTCTGTCGGGCTCGGGTCGGGTTCGGGTTGGATGTGGTTCTTTCGGGTCCGGGTCGGGTTCGGGTTGGATGTGGTTCTGTCGGGCCCGGGTCGGGTTCGGGTTGGATGTGGTTCTGTCGGGCCCGGGTCGGGTTCGGGTTGGATGTGGTTCTTTCGGGTCCGGGTCGGGTTCGGGTCGGATGTGGTTCTGTCGAGCCCGGGTCGGGTTCTGGTTCGATGTGGTTCTGTCAGGCCCGGGTAGGGTTTCAATTACATACCCGAGCAGGCCTTTAGAAGATGCTGCCAAAGTCATAATGGAAGAAGATGAATCACTGGATGGGCTAACAATTGATTACAGTAGGTATTAGATAGCTGGCTGTACTTAAAGTTGATTAGTCAACAGGTCTAGATGGGATTCATCTGAGGGTACTGAAGGAAGTAAGCGAGTAAACTGCAGAGGCACTGGGCATAATCTTTCAATCCTCCTTAGATACGGGGGCTGTGCCAGAGATGGAGAATTGCAAATGTTACACCCTTGTTCAAAAAAGGGTGGAAGGATAAACCCAGCAACTACAGGCCAGTCAGTTTAACCTAGGTGGTGGGGAAGCTGTTAAAGACAATAATTTGGGACAAAATTAACAGCCAGTTGGACAACTGTGGATTAATTTTGGAAAGCCAGCATGGATTTGTTAAAGGCAAATTGTGTTTAACTAACTTGATTAAGGTTTTGATGAGGTAACAGAAATGGTTGAGGTTAATGCTGTTGATATGGTGTATTTGGACTTCCAAAGGTTTTTGAATAAGTGCCACATCACAGGCTTGTCAGTAAAGTTGAAGCCCATGGAATATAAGGGAAAGTGTTAGGATGGATACGAAGTTGGCTCAGTGACAGGAAACAAAGAGTAGTGGTGAACAGATGTTTTTTTGGACTGGAGGAAAGGTATGTAGTCGGGTTCCCAAAGGTTGGTATTAGGACCACAGCTTTTCTTGATAGATATTAATGACCTAGATTTGGGTGTACAGGGCAGAATTTCAAAATTTGTAGATGATATAAAATGTGGAAATATTGTGAACTGTGAGGAGGATAGTGATGGACTTCAAGGGGACCTAGACAGGCTGTATGAATGGGCGGACACATGGCAGATGAGATTTAATGCACAGAAATGTGAAGTGATTCATTTTGGTCGGAACAGCAAGGAGAGGCAATATATAAAATAATGAACACAATTCTAAAGGGGTGCAGGAGCAGAGGAACCCGGGGGTATATGTGCACTAATTGTTGAAGGTGGTAGGGCAGGTTGAGAAAGTGGTTAAAAAGGCATACAGGACCCTGGGCTTTATAAATAGATGCACAGAGTACAAAAGAAAGGAAGTTATGATGAACCTTTATAAAACACTGGTTTGGTTTCAACTGGGTTACGTGTCCCGTTCTGGGCACTATACTTTAGGAAGGATATGAAAGGTTTAGGCAGAGTGCAGAAAAGGTTTATGAGAATGGTTCCAGGGATGAGGGACTTCAGATACAAGGATAGATTGGAGATGCTGGGCTTATTCTCCCTGGAAAAGAAAAGGTTGAGAGGAGATTAGATAGAAGTGTTCAAAATCATACGGGGTCTCAACAGAGTAGATAGAGAAATTGTTCCCATTGGTGGAAGGGTCGAGAACCAGAGGACACTGATTTAAGGTGATTGACAAAAGAAACAATGGCGACAAGAGGAAAATCCTATTTTTAAGCAGCAAGTGATTTGGATCTGGAATGCACTGCCTGAGAGTGTGGTGGAGGCAGATACAATCAGGGCTTTCAAAGGGGAATTGGATAAACACCCGAAGAGGAAAAACATTGCAGGGCTACGGGGAAAAGGCAGGAAAGTGGGACAAGCTGAGTTGCGCTTGCAGAGGGTCGGCACGGTCACGATGGGCCAAATGGCCTCCTTCTGTACTGTAACCATTCTATGATTCCAGTGCACTCAGTGTGCTGTTAGGGAAGGAGTTCCAGGATTTTGACCCAGCAACAGTGAAGGAACGGCAAACCTGTGTCAAGTCAGGATGGTGTGTGTCTTGGAGGGGAGCTTGCAGGTGGTGGTGTTCCCATGCATCTGCTGCCCATGTCATTCTAGATGGTAGAAGCTGTGGGTTTGGAAGGTACTTTCGAAAGAACCTTTTTGAGTGGTGTTGGAGCTTTACTCAACCAGGCAAGTGAAGAGTATTCCATCACACTCCTAACGACTCCTCTGTGATGTGAACACATGGTATATAATTTCTCCAACCACTTTGCCTCTTTACTGAACCTGGGGACTATCGAATGAAAATCCACCCTGTCAAATTCTTAGCACAAGTACGTAGACAAGAGGGTAACAGAGAATAACACCAGATAGCCAGTGAGTATCCTTAGGGTGAAGACTGGCACTGCCAACAAGTTCAGGCATAGGTTAATTAACAGATTGCCTGATTCAACAAAGATCAAGATGTTATCAACCAGTACAATAAATAATTAAAATTGCTAATGCTAATCTAGAGGACTAGAATACAAGGGGTAGCGTTAATGAAATTTGAAGCTCAACACAAGCTCGAGGAACAGCACTTCATCTTTCGATTAGGCACTTTATGGCCTTCAGAACTGAACATTGATTCAACAATTTCAGACCATAATCTCTGTGCCCATTTTGTTTCATTTTTCTTTGCTGGTTTTGTTTTATTTTTCTCCTGTTTTCTTTTATCCATTGCTTTCTGATGCAACTATACATGATCCTACCGTTCACACCTCCTTTAGGCACATCTTTTGTTTCTTGACTTGTCCCATTACCACTCCCTTTGGCCTTGCACCATCAACTCTTTTGTCATTTAATCTCTCCTGTCTTCCACCCGATCACAGACCTTCCCTTTTGTTCTTTTTCCACCTTCCCCCTTTCACCTGCTTAAAACCTATGACATTTCCAACTTTTCCCAGTTCAGATGAACAGTCATCGAACTGAAACGCTAACTCTGTTTCTCTCTCCACAGATGCTGCCAGACCTGCTGAGTATTTCCAGCATTTTCTGTTTTTATTACAGATTTCCAACGTCTACAGTATTTTGTATTTGCAATTTTAACTCAATGGCCTGAGCAGTAAGAGGCAGTGAGTTTTCCTGCCAGGTGAAGACAGCGGGCGAGGGGAACAGTGCCTGAAGAGGCCTTAACAGGTAAGTTTGTTTACTTTCCATGTGGGAAAAGAAGGAAAGTTCCTGAGTATCTCACATTCCCCACAATCTAAAGTTTAGACCTCTAGCTTCAACTGCTGTTTGTGGGCGAGAGTTCAAAACCCCTGCCACCCTTTGCGTGAAGAAGTGCTTCCTAACATATCTCCTGAACGGTCTGATCTTAATTATTAGACTATGCCCCCCTAGTTTTAGAATCTAAAGATTCACTCAAGTTCTGAGGATATCACAATGGTGATGTGGTAAACAGAAAAAGGGTGAAAAAAAACACAAATATTGTTTCAGGTATGAAAATTTTGGAAGTTTTTTGTCTACTTTCACAGACAGCATTTTAACTTGGAGACTGTTAGAGTGTTACACAGGAAGCTTGGACAGTGTATACTCACACACTGATCTCGCCCAAAAAATACATCCAATCAAAACAAATATAATCTTGGATCACTGTAGATCCTTTATCACTGTGTTGTTGATCAATATGGTGTTTTCTATGCCAAATTTACAACCTTTTGATGTGCATTCAGAGCCATCATCTGTATCCCCATGTTGGCAAACGTGGCTGCGATGTTTTGAAGGTGCGATGGCAGGTTTCGCGATCACAGGTGACACAAGGAACAAGTCAGCTGTCAGAGCTGCTGGACTTAGCAAGATCACCATCGCTGTCAGAGTTCAGAGCTACTAAAGTTGAGACTCTCATCGTAACCGCCACACTCCAATCTCAACTCCTGTGAGCACTACTCATTGCTCATGTGCCAGGAAACCACCTGCAAAGCAATAACAGCCATCTCGCAAACAGAGGTGTGAATTATCTGAAGAATGTTTCCACTGTGGCGGTGTTTACCCACTCCGGACAGAATGTCCCGCTGTTGATAAACAGTGCAAAGCCTGTAGAAAACCCAACCACTTTACTCGTGTTTGTCACTCATCAGCTAAGACCAATATCAACAGAATGGTAGCATGTATGTCTACCACAGCAAAAAGGTAAGAGAATGTAGCTAACGTAGAGGTGATGACCCTGAATATACTTTTGTCCTTGCTCTCAGACACAGCAAACAGCCACGTGTGACAGTGACCATTGGCTGCTCGGATGTAGATGCTCTCATAGACACAGGAGTATTGTCAATGTCATGGGAGACATAGCATTCAACAAACTTCAGGATTGTCCCATTCTCTGCAGACCAGGGAATATGAAAATATTCTCTACAGCTGTGACAAACCACTGAAAATCCTAGGAACTTGTGAAACACCAGTGTCATTCAAAGGCACTAGAATAAATGCTGTATTCTGTCATATCTGGAGAATGTGACACGTTTATCAGTTTCCACACAGTAACAGATCTCCACATGATTGTAGACACATACGGGATTCCTAAACATAACAAAAACATTCTCGAACTGTATGCTGATCACTTCACTGGTATCGGAAAGCTGAAAGATGTTACATACAAGCTGCATGTTGACCCTAATGTGCCCCTAGTTGTGCATCAACGGCAACGAATACCATTTCATGTCAGGAATCAGACAGAGAAAGAACGTCAATGCCTACTTGACCTTGGCATTATTGAGAAAGTTGGAGATGAGCCTACCCCTTGGGTCTCACCCATACAAGTTATGAAGAAACCCAAGAGGGAGAACCAGATTAGAATCTGCGTTGATGTGCGATCACCAAACCAAGTCTTACAGTGAGAAAGACACTTGACACCGACAATCGATGATATCATAGTAAAAGTGCCATTTTTAAGGGGCCTACTGCCCTCAATGGACATTTAAAAATTAAAGGGCCAGGTAAGTTAGATTTCCACAAAAATACAATTAAATAACATTTAAATGCATTTTCCCACCTCCCTCAATGTCCCCTTTCCCGCCCCCCCCCCCCCCGGGAATTTGAATATTGTAAATCTGACCTCGTCTCCCAAAAGTTCGACAATTTTGCCCTTTACCATCACCCCTTGGACCAATCTGCATTGTTGTCACTTCCCCCACCCCCCCTCTCCTGCACAGAGAAATAATACTCCTCCCCCACCCCCCAACAAGTGTCATGCCACGTTTCCCTGAACGGGGATTCGAAGGAGCGGCATTGTTGGCCGCCTGAATGAAGATAGGTGCGGTGATAAAGGAGGCGATGGGACCCTCATTAAATCAGGTCTGTAAATTAGTTTACACATTGAAATGGGGGTCCCATCGCTGAGCGGTGAGACGGCCGCCATAAGGTCTCGCTGCCGTCGCCAAGATCGACACGGGGCCTCCGCCGCACCAATCTTCATTGTCCCCCTTGCTATCATTTGTGACAGCAGAGGGGCTTTAAAATCCAGCCCAAGGTCTTCACAATGTTCGAAATGAGCTTACCGTTACAACCACATCTGATGTCATATTATACAACAACTGTATTGTCATTCCACACTCATTGAGGGAATGTGTCGACAATATAGCACATGAAGGACTCCAGTCAATTGTCAAAACAAAGCAACTGCTTAGGGAAAAGGTACCCAGGAATCAGCCACATGGTAGAACACAAAATCAGTCAGTGTTTGCTATGTCAAGCAGCCACGATGTCAAATCTTCACAATCCTCTCAAGATGTCTGAACTACCTCCAGGACCATGGATTGAAGTCAGTATTGATTTCACAGATGTGCCCACAGGTGAACACCTGCTTGTTGTCACTGATGACTGCAGCAGATTCCCAATTGTGCAATTCGTTATGTTAACTTCAACGAAAGCAGTCATCCCAAAGCTTGACCAGATCTTCGCTTTGTTTGGAATCCCTCAATCGGTAAGAAGTGACAATGGACCCCATTCAACAGCGATGAGTTCAGTAAATTCACAAACTACCTCGGGTTCACTCGTAGGAAAATGACACCCCACTGGCCAAAAGCTAATGGTGAAGTCGAGAGATTTATGCAAACCTTGAAAGAAGTGATACGTACAGCTACAGCAGAGAACAATTCAGGGAAGCAAAAACTATAATACTTTCTTCGTAATTACAGAGTGACTCCTCACTCGGCTAGTGGAAAATCTCCAGCTACACTTATCTTTGCACGTCCTGTGTGCACACGTCTTCCTGAGCTACCCTGCGGAGTTCATGATCAACATGCACGTGAACGCGATCGAGAACAGAAAGATTGAATGAAAGTAAATACAGAGCGGAACATGGAATTTAGAGCTGCACCGCTAAAGCCAGAAGATAAATTACTTGCGTAACGTGATGGTCATATTGGAAAACAAACAATCCCTTATAAGCTCCAACCGTTTGTTGTGACCAACACAAAAGGATGAATGATCACTGTGAAGTGCGGTTCACAAATCATCACAAGAAATGCGTCATTCTTCAAAACACCGCTCGCAAGCGTTGAATCTGATTCCAACATCGACATCTTAGATGATGAACATGATGCAAATGAGGCTATATCTGCTGTCAGACAATATCCTACTCATGAGAGAAAATGCCCACCGCACTTCAGTGACTATGTTATGGGATGAACTATTTATGTTTAAGTTTATCGTTTACAGTTTTGGAAACAAACCATTGAAACATGCTATGTCTCTCATTTACTAAGAAGGGAGGGATGTAGTGTTGTTGTATTTTGAGATTGCAATAGCATTGTTTACTCTAGAGGCTACTGTAAAACACATTAGGTCCTGAATATTGAGAGGTATATGATATTCAAGAAGAATAGGAAACTAGGTAAAGGTGAAGGGGTAACACTGTTTATCAAGGATGGAATTGGTGCAATAATTAGAGATGACCTTGGTTATAGTCTAAGGATATGGGATAAACCTTTTAGGACTGAGATGAGGAGAAATTTCTTCACCCAGAGTTGCGTGACTTTAGAACTCTTTACCTCAGAAGGTGGTGGAGGCGGGAACATTGAATATTTTTAAGGTGGCGGTAGATAGATTCTTGTTAGGAAAGGGAATCGGAGATTATCGGGGGTAGATGAGAATGTGGAATTCAAGACACAAACAGATCCGTCATGATCTTATTGAGTGGTGGAGCAGGTTAGAGGGGCCGAATGGCCTACTTCTGCTCTTAATTCATATGTTCGTAACATACTTACTTGCAAAATTAAAGTGAAACTAAGACAGAATAAAAGGAGCCTTGTGTTCAGCTACTGCAGTCTTTGTCTCTCTGTCTTTGTCTCACACCTCATAATAAACTTGGCTAAACCTCACTCAAATCCCGAGAACGTCACACCACTCCCACCTGCTAAAAGCTGGCCTTCAGTTAAATCTGGGACATGGAGTTCGGATGACTGATAGTTTTCATTAAACCTATTTAAAAAGCCACTTTAGATATTAATTTTTGAAACTAATTTCAGCACTTAAAAATATGGTAAAAATATTCATGAAATAATTCTATTTAATTTGTCAACAGATTTTCGGAATCTCATCTTTGTCCCTGGAAGGTCATAAATATTGGGCAGTGAAGAGGCTGTGGCTGTTTTAAAGTTACCACTGGGGGGCGATGTTGTACTACAGATGCCCACAGACCTGACTCTGTTGGTCAGGGTGTGTTTGAGCTGCAGGTGATCAGACCTTTACTGAGCTGTTTGTGGCTGTAAATTGCCACTGGACCCTCAATAACTTCACGGGGCTCTTGTAGGGTCGTGCTGCAAATATATAGTACAGGTCTCTGTGCAATGAGACTTCACTGGGTAGGGAGAGAAATCAGGGAAAGCAAGATTATATCAGCCACACATCCATTTACACTCAGTAACGAGCACACACACATTCACAAACAAAATGACACACACGTAGACACACATAATGATGCATGCACAGACTAACACACACACAGCCGAACACACACACACAAGATCTTAAGAAATACGAGCTGGTGTAGGCTATTCGGCCCCTCAAGCATCCTCTGCCATTCAACAAGATCATGGCTGATTTCCTACCTCAACCCCACCTTCCCACATTATTCCCAGATTCCTTAATTTCCTTAGTACCCAAACATCTATCGACTTCACAATACACAATGATTGAGCATCCACAGCTGTCTGGAGTAGAGAGTTCCAATGAGTCCCAACCCTCTGAGTGAAGAGATTTCTCCTCATCTCAGTCTGAAATATCCGACCCATTATTCTGAGACTGTGACCCCCATGTTCTCAACTCCCCAGCCAGGAGAAACTATTTCTCAGCATCTACCCTGTCAAGCCCCTGAAGAGTTTTATACGTTTCAATTATGTCGCTTCTCATTCTTCTGAATTCCAGGAATATACGTCTAATTTACTCAATCTTTCCACATAGGACCATCCCCTCAACTCAGGAACCAGTCTAATTTGCTGCACTCCTTCCTTACATAAGGAGACCAAAACTGTACTAGGATGTGACTAGTGGTGTTCCACAGGGATCAGTGCTGGGACCTTTGCTCTTTGTAGTATATATAAATGATTTGGAGGAAAATGTAACTGGTCTGATTAGTAAGTTTGCGGACGACACAGAGGTTGGTGGAGTTGCGGATAATGATGAGGATTGTCAGAGGATGCAGCAGGATATAGATCGGTTGGAGACTTGGGCAGAGAAATGGCAGATGGAGTTTAATTCGGACAAATGTGAGGTAATGCATTTTGGAAGATCTAATACAGGTGGGAAGTATACAGTAAATGGCAGAACCCTTAGGAGTATTGACAGGCAGAGAGATCTGGGCGTACAGGTCCAGCAGGTCACTGAAAGTGGCAACGCAGGTGGATAAGGTAGTCAAGAAGGCATACGGCATGCTTGCCTTCATCGGTCGGGGCATAGAGTATAAAAATTGGCAAGTCATGCTGCAGCTGTACAGAACCTTAGTTAGGCCACACTTAGAATACTGCGTGCAATTCTGGTCGCCACACTACCAGAAGGATGTGGAGGCTGACACAAGAGGTTTACTAGGATGTTGTCTGGTCTGGAGAGTACTAGCTATGAGGAGAGGTTAGATAAACTCTGATTGTTTTCACTGGAAGGACGGAGGTGGAGGGGCGACATGATAGAGGTTTACAAAGTTATGAGCGGCATGGACAGAGTGGATAGTCAGAAGCTTTTTCCCAGGGTGGAAGAGTCCGTTACTAGGGGACATAGGTTTAAGGTGCGAGGGGCAAAGTTTAGAAGGGATGTGCGAGGCAAGTTCTTTACACAGAGGGTGATGAGTGCCTGGAACTTGCTGCCGGGGGAGGTGGTGGAAGCAGGTACGATAGCGATGTTTAAGAGGCATCTTGACAAATACACGAATAGGATGGGAATAGAGGGATACGGACCCCGGAAGTGCAGAAGGTTTTAATTTAGACAGGCATCAAGATCGGCGCAGGCTTGGAGGGCCAAATGGCCTGTTCCTGTGCTATACTGTTCTTTGTTCTTTGTTTGTTCTATGTACACAATACTCCAGGTGTGGACTCACCAATTCCCTGTATAATTGAAGTCCGAGTTCTTTACTCTTATACTCCAAACCCTTTGTAACAAAAGCTAACAAAGCATTTGCCTTCCAAACTAATTGCTGTACCTGCATGTTAACAGTCTATGATTCCTGTACAAAGATACACAGGACCCTCTGAATGCAAACATTTCCCAGTCTCACCATTCTAAAAGTATTCTGCTTTCTTTTTTTAATTTTTCCTGCCAGAGTGGCTAACTTCACATTTCGCTAAATTGTATTTCATCTGCCATGATCTTACCCACTCACCCAACCTGTCTATATTTATCTGCAGTCTCTATTTGTCCTCCTCACTGCTTACTTTCCCACTTAACTTTGTATTGTCAGCAAACTTGAATGCATTACGCTCAGTCCCCTCATCGAAGCCATTAGTATAGATTGTAAATACCTAAGGCTCAGCACTGATCCTTGCGGTACTCCACTTAATGCAGCTGCCAACCTGAAAATGTCCCGTTCTTTACTACTCTTCGTTTCCTGCCCATTAACCAATCCTCAATCCATGCTAATATATTACCTCAATTCCATGAGTCTTAATTTAACGTGAAAACCTCTTGTGTGGCACCTTACTGAATGCACTTTAAAATCTAAATACACAGCAGACACTGGTGCCCCATTATCCAGCTGAGAGGTTTTTTTGAAGATGTAACTACTAACACATTTGCCAAACATAATTTCCCTTTCATAAATCCATTGACTCTGCTTAATCATATTATGATTCTGTAAATGCTCTGTTAGTCCCGAATAATAGATTCCAGCATTTGCCTATGCCTAATGTTGGGCTAACAGTTCCCCATTTCTCTCTTCCTTCTTTCTTAAATAGCTGGGTTATGTTTGCTATCTTCCAATCCTTCGGAACTGTTCTAGAATCAAAGGAAATCTGGAAGATCAAAATCAATGCATCCACTAACTCTGCAGCTACCTTGTTTAAAACCCTCGGGTACAGGTTGTCAGGTCCAAGGGATTTGTCGCCTCTCGGTCCCATTAATTTTTCCAGTACTATTTCTTTATCTATACTGATTTCTTTATGTTCTTCATTTTCGCTAATGCTTCCCCCTTATTTCCAGAACATGAAGACAGATACAAATTATTTTATTATTGTCTTTGCTATTTCCGTATTCCCCATTATAGTTTTTAATAGCCTTTAATAGGCCCACGTTTACTTTCACTAATCTATTCCTATTTACAACCGAAAGAAACATTTACAATCCTTTTATGTCTCGTGCTACTCTACTCATATTCACTTTTCTCTTATCAATTTCTTGGTCCCTCTTTGTTGATTTGAAGAACTCTTCCAACTCTCAGGTTTACTGCACATTTTGGCAACATTATAAACCTCTTCCTTTGAGCTAATACTACCTTTACCATCTCTTGTTAGCCATGGTTGGACACTTTGTGGGATTTTTGTGCCTTAAAGGAATGTATATCTGTTGCAAATTATGTATTATTTCTTTAAATGCAAGCCATTGCTTGTCTACCATCGTATCTTTTAATGTAGTTTCCCAATCTACCTTAGCCAAATCATTCCTCATACCTTTGTACTTTGCTTTGTTTAGATTTAAGACCCTAGTTTCAGACTTAACTAAATCACTTTCAAACTCAAAATAAAATTCTATCATATTATGGTCAGTCTTCCCTAGAGGCTCCTTTACCATAAGATTATTAATTAGTCCTTTCTCATTGCACACTACTTGATCCAAAATAACCTGTTCCCCAGTTGGATCCTTGACATACAGAGTAAAAAATCTATCTTTTATGTATTGCATGAAATTATCTCCACACTGTCACTGCAAATTTGGTTTGCCCAGTCTATATGAAGATAAAAATCCCACATGATTACTGTATTCCCCTTGTTACATGCACCTCTAATTTCCTGATTTGTACTCTGTCCTACATTACAACTACTGCCCAGGGGCCTATAAACAACTCCCGCCAACGTTTTCTGCCTCTTGCTGCTTTTTAACAACACCCTAACTGATTCAACTTCTTCATTTTCTGAGCCTTTCTCTCTACTGTCTTTATCCCATCCCTTACTATCAGGGCTACGCCTCCTCCTTTTCCCTTCTCTCTATCTCTTTGAAAAGTTAAATATCCTGGAATATTTACTTCCCAACCTTGATCATGTTGCAACCACATCTCCATAATGGCTATGAGATTAAACCTATTAATTTCTATCCATGCTATTAATTCATGTAATCTGTTGTGAATGCTTTGCACATTCAGATATAGTACCTTTAGCTTTGACTTTTTCCTAATTTTCCTTGACGTCACCTTAGTCACGGCTGCCCTACTACCGGTGTTACTCTCTCTGTGCCTCCCGAACCCACTCTGCTTATTTTTACCCAAAATGCTGCTGTACTCCAGAGCCTTGACATTTCCTTTGCTGCTTTTGAATTTCTCCTTTCCTGAATCTTCCCACCGACCCCCTTTATTAAAGTCCTGTCTACTGCCCTAGTTATTTGATTAGCCAGAACACTGATCCCAGCCCAGTTTAAGTGGAGCCCGTCCCAATGGAACAGCTCCCTCTTTCCCCAGTACTCGTACCAGTGCTCCATGAAGCAAAACCCCTGCCTCCCACACCACTCCTTCAGCCATTCATTTAACCTTCTAATTTGTTTACCCCTTTGCCAATTGGCCCATGGTTCAGGTAACAATCCCGAGATCATTACTTTGATACATACAGGTATACCAACACACAGTCACCCCCAACAATACCTATGCACAATACATTCACCCCGTCATGCACACTCTAACGTAGCCTTACACACACACTCACACATCCGCCCACACTCTCACCCACACACATTTTTACACACACAAACTCTCACTCGCACACACACTCACTTTTACACACCTCACCCACATTACATATCCTCAGGGTACAAAGTGACATTCTAGAAATAGACTACAATTATTTCAGTTATTTTCAAATGTGTAAAACCTGGGCCATTCTGTGCAACATGGGAGTGGGGTAAGTGTGACTGATGAATCTTATTACTCTTCCATAAAATGTTATGGAACTCATGCAACAAAATCTCCATCTGGGTCAATCAGTACTAAACTAGAACAGGTTTGTGAACATGCATTTCAGGTTCGTATCCTGCTCCAGGAGAACATAAGAACTGGGAGCAGGAGTAGGCAATTCAGCCCCTCGAGCCTGCTCCGCCATTCAATACGATCATGGCTGATCTCATCTTGGCCTCAACTCCACTTTCCTGCCCGTTCTCCATAAACCTTCAACCCTTTACTAATTAAAAATCTGTCTATCTCCTCCTTAAATTTACTCAATGTCCTGACATCCACCGCACTCTGAGGTAGTGAATTCTACAGACTCACGACCCTTTGAGAGAAGTAATTTCTCCTCACCTCTGTTTTAAATCTGCTACACCTTTTTTTCTTTTGGACCTCCTTATCTCGAGAGACAATGGATACGAGCCTGGAGGTGGTCAGTGGTTTGTGAAGCAGAGCCTGGAGGTGGTCAGTGGTTTGTGAAGCAGCGCCTGGAGTGGCTATAAAGGTCAATTCTAGAGTGACAGGCTTTTCCACAGGTGCTGCAGAGAAATTTGTTTGTCGGGGCTGTTGCACAGTTGGCTCTCCCCTTGTGCCTCTGTCTTTTTTCCTGCCAACTACTAAGTCTCTTCGACTCGCCACATTTTAGCCCCGTCTTTATGGCTGCCTGCCAGCTCTGGCGAATGCTGGCAACTGACTCCCACGACTTGTGATCAATGTCACAGGATTTCATGTAGCGTTTGCAGATGTCTTTATAGCGGAGACATGGTGGGTCTGATACCAGTGGCGAGCTCGCTGTACAATGTGTCTTTGGGGATCCTGCCATCTTCCATGCGGCTCACATGGCCAAGCCATCTCAAGCGCCGCTGACTCAGTAGTGTGTACAAGCTGGGGATGTTGGCCGCCTCGAGGACTTCTGTGTTGGAGATATGGTCCTGCCACCTGATGCCAAGTATTCTCCGGAGGCAGCGAAGATGGAATGAATTGAGCCGTCGCTCTTGGCTGGCATACGTTGTCCAGGCCTCGCTGCCATAGAGCAAGGTACTGAGGACACAGGCCTGATACACTCGGACTTATCGTAAAACTATGACCTCTCATTCTAGATTGCCCCACCAGAGGAAACATCCTCTCTATGTCTACTTTGTCAATCTCATTAATCAACTTATATACTTCAGTTACATCTCCTCTCATTCTTCTAAACTCCAGAGAGTAAAGGCCTAAACTGCTTAATCTGTCTTCATAAGACAAACCCCTCATCTCTGGAATCAATCTAGTGAACCTCCTCTGAACTGCCTCCAATGCAACTACATCCCTCCTCAAGTAAGGGGACTAAAACTGTATGCAATACTCAAGTGCGGTCTCATTAATGCCTTGTACAGTTGCAGCAACACTTCCCTACTTTTATACTCTATTCCTTTAGCAATAAATGCCAAAATTCCATTTGCCTTCCTTATTACCTGCTGTACCTGCATACTAGATTTCACGAGGACACCCAGATCCCTCTGCACTGAAGCACTCTGAAGTTTCTCGCCATTTAGATAATAATTTGCCTTTCAATTCTTCCGACCAAAATGGATAACCTCACACTTATCCACTTTGTCTCCATCTGCCAAATTTTGGCCCATTCACCTAATCTATCCATATCCATTTGTAAATTTCTTATTTCTTTATTGCAACTTACTATCCCACCTATTTTAGTTTCATCTGAAAATTTGGCTATAGTACCTTCTATCCCTGCATCCAAGTCATTTATATAGATTGTAAATAGTTGGGGCCCGAGGACCGAACCCTGTGGCGCCCCACTAGTTACATCTTGCCAACCTCTATCCAAGCCAATAAATTGCCCCTAACCCCAGAAATACATCAGCCAGAAACAAGGTGCTCAGAGGACCTTGTTAGAGTTAGAAATAATACCGTATACAGAGGTCTAAGTTAGGTTTATAGTGCATGTGTACAAGTGCACAAAATTTGGTTGATAAGGCTGATGAGCTGCAGGCCCAAGTAACCACCTGGGAATACGATATAATGATGATAACTGAGACTGGGCTCAAAAAGGAGGGGAACTGGCTGCTTAATGTTCCTGGATATTCAGGAAAGATGGGGAAGGAAAAAAAAGTGGGGGTGGGGGGAGGTTAGCCGTTTTGCTTAAGGAAAATATTATGGTGTTAGAAAGAGAGAATGTTATTGAGGGATCAAAGACAGAATCTATTTGGTTGGAGTTGAGAAACAATAAAGGAGCTATTACACTAGTTTGCATATTTTATGGACAACCAAATAAAGGGAATGAGACAGCGATGCAAATTTACGATGCAATTACTGAGATCTATAGAGTAGTGAAAATGGGAGACTTTATCCTAATATTGAATGGGGCAATGATTGTGTTAAAGGGAAGAGAAGGGAAATCTGAAGTGTGTTCAGGAGAATTTTCTTGATCAATATGTTTTCAGCCTAATGAGGATGGAAACGTTGCTGGATCTAGTTCTGGAAAATGAAATTGATCATGTGGAGATTGTCACAGTCAGGGAGCATCTCGGGAATAGTGAACATTAGTGTCATAAGGTTTAGATTAGTGATGGAGAGCACTTCCAGCTCTTACAATTTTTATTTCAGATTTCTAACATCTACAGTATTTTGCTTTTATATTGGAAAACAGAGAGTTGTAATGATCAGCTGTTATTCATACTGGAGGGAGGTGTACAATTGAGTTCCCCAGGCATTATGAGAGACTGTGGGTTACTGATTGTGAGAAACTGAGAGAGTGTGTGATACTGCGTGTGAGATAGTTTAGAAATGTGAGTTACTTAGGAATTCTGAGCGAGTGTGAGATACTGAGGGAATGTGAGATACTGAGGGAGTGTGAGATACTGAGGGAATGTGAGATACTGAGGGAATGTGAGATACTGAGGGAGTGTGAGACACTGAGGGAATGTGAGATACTGAGGGAGTGTGAGATACTGAGGGAGTGTGAGACACTGAGGGAATGTGAGATACTGAGGGAGTGTGAGATATTGAGGGAGTGTGAGACACTGAGGGAATGTGAGATACTGCGGGAGTGTGAGACACTGAGGGAATGTGAGATACTGAGGGAATGTGAGATACTGAGGGAGTGTGAGACACTGAGGGAATGTGAGATACTGAGGGAGTGTGAGATAGTGAAGGAGTGTAAGATACTGAGGGAATGTGAGAAACTGAGGGAGTGTGAGATACTGAGGGAGTGTGAGATACTGAGGGAGTCTGAGCCAGAGTCAGCTACTGGGGAAGTGTAAACTAGTATGGAAATGTGAGATACTTAGGAAGTGCAAGGGAGTGTGAGATTCTGAGGGAGGATGAGATTTTGAGGGAGTCCGAGTGAGTGTGAAACACTGAGGGAGTGTGAGATATTGAGGGAATGTGAGATTCTGAGGGAGTGTGAGATTATGGACAATCAAATAATGGGAATGAGAGAGAGATGCAAATTTGCGATGAATTTACTGAGCGTTTCAAGAATTATACAGTAGTGATAATGGGAGGCTTTGGCTGGAATGTTATGCCCGCCTCTCCCACAAAGAGCGGGCTGATGGCAGGGTGGGGTGGGGGCAGGGTGTAAAATGGAGTAGGAGGCTCGGTGGGCCCTTTCTGACCCACTCCCGCCTCTGCCACCATTTTACGCGGGGTAGTCGCAGCGGGAAACGGCACACCCGCCCCAGGCCAATCAAGGCCCTTAAGTGGCCAATTTATGGCCACTTAAGGGCCTCTGCACGCCACCATTGGGATTTTACCCTTTACTGGTGGGGTGGCCCAAGCCTGGGAAAAGCTGCCTGACAAAAGCAGGCTGCTTTTTGACTGTCTGGCGGGGGGCAGAGAACGTCCTGATCAGGCACCGTGTGCCCGGTGGAGGGCTGCCCATGGTGCCCCAACCACCCTCAAAGCCCAGCACACGCCTTGCCCCCCCAATCGATCCCCCCCCCCTTGCCACGCTGGGGCCCAACCGAACACCCCCGGCGAGGCCCCAAAAACTCACCTTCTAACCGGGGCCATCCTTCCTCTTCTCCTGCTGAAGCTGGTTGCAGTCCCAGCAGTGGCCTCCACTCCTGGTGGTGCTGCTGGGACTAAGAGCTGCCAGCCCGCCGATTGGCCAGCAGCTCCATTAAAGCCCAATTAAGGGCCTGGGGACCGTAAATTCCAGACCGGATCCCCAGGCCCGGAGGGGGCGGGACCGCCACCCACTTTTCAGTCGGTGGACTGCTCCCGTCTGCCAAGGGAAAAATTCCAGCCTTTATCCTAATGTTGAATGGGGTAATGATTGTGTTAAGGGAAGAGGAGGGAAGAATTTCTGAAGTGTGTTCAGGAGAATTTTCTGGATCAATATGTTTCCAGCCCAATGAGGAAGGAGGAATTGCTGGATCCAGTTCTGGGAAATGAAATGGATCATGTGGAGAATATCACAGTCAGGGAGCATCTTGGGAATAGTGAAAATGAGTGTCATAAGGTTTGGATTAGTTATGGAGAGCAGTTGTAGCATTTGCAATTTTTATTTCAGATTTCCAACATCCACAGTATTTTGCTTTTGTATTCGAAAGCAGAGAGTTGTGGTGAACGGCTGTTATTCAGACTGGAGGGAGGTATACAATTGAATTCTGCAGGGTTCAGTACCGGGACCACTGCTGCTTCTGATATATATATTAATGATTTGAACTTGGGGGTACAGAGCATAGTTTTAAGATTTGCAAATGACACAAAGCTTGGAAGGATAATGAACTGTGAGGAAGATTGTGATAGACTTCAAGAGGACATAGACAAGCTGGTGGAATGGGCAGATACATGGCAGATGAAGTTAAATGCAGAAAAGTGTGAGGTGATACAGTTCAGCAGGATGAATGAGGAGAAGGAATACATGCAAAATGATACAATTCTAAAGGGGTGCAAGAAGAGAGAGACTGGAGATGTTTGTGCACAAATCCTTGGAAGTGGTAGGACAGGTTAACAGAGCAGTTAAGAAAGCAAATGGGATCTTGGGATCTATAAATAGAGGGATAGAGCACGAAAGCCAGGAAGCTATGCTAAACCTATTATGAAATACCACGTCTGCTTCAACTGGAGTATTGTGTTCAATTCTGGGCACCACACTTTAGGAAGAATGTAAAGGCTTTGGAGAGGGTGCAGAAAAGTTTCACTAGAATGTTTCCAGGAATATATTTAAGACAGAGAACAACAGATTTTTGCATACCAAGGGATTTAAGGGATATGGGATAGAGCAGGAAAGTTGAATTGAGATAGACGATCAGCCATGATCTTATTGGATGGTGGAGTAGACCTGAAGGGTTGAGTGGCCCACTCCTGCTTGTATGTGTTATGAGGGATTACAGTGATGTGGATTGACTGGAAAAACTAAGGTTGTTCTCTTTATAGCAGAGCAGGCGAAGAAGAGATTTGATAGAGGTGTCTACAATCATGAAGGGTCCAGATAAAGTCAATAAAGAGACACTGTTTCCAATGGCTGAAGGGTTGATTACTAGAGGGCACAGATTGAAGGTGATTTGCAAAGGAACCAGAGGCAACATGAGGGAAAATGTTTTTAGGCAATGATTGGTTAGGATTTGGAATTCTGTGCCTAATAGTGTGATGGATACAGCCTCAATAGTGGGTTTCAAAAGGGAATTAAATAAATACTTGAAGGAGAAAATATTGCAGAGATATGGGGAAAGAGTGGGGGAGTGGGACTTACTGGATTGCTCTTCGAAAGAGCTGGTGTAGACTCAATGGGCTGAATAGCCTCATTCAGCGCTGTACTGTTCTATAATTCTATGATATGACTCAATGAAATTGAAATTGAAAACTGTGAGGGGAAAATCAACACGAAAACATTAATAACATAATGATTTCCATTATTTCAGAATGTTAAGGAACTAAATGCATAAAGTACCAGCCGTGGCTCAGGAGAAGCACTTTTCCCTCTGAATAAGGTTATTGTTCAAGCCTAACGTCAGCAGTTAAATAGCTGATTGAATACTAAGAGAGTGTGAGATACTGAGCGAGTGTGAGATACTGAGAGAGCGTGGATACTAAGAGAGTGTGAGATACTGAGCGAATGTGGGATACTGAGAGAGTGTGAGATACTGAGAGAGTGTGGATACTAAGAGAGTGTGAGATACTGAGCGAATGTGGGATACTGAGAGAGTGTGGGATACTGAGCGAGTGTGGGAAACTGAGAGAGTGTGAGATACTGAGCGGGTGTGAGATACTGAGCGAGTGTGAGATACTGAGAGAGCGTGGATACTAAGAGAGTGTGAGATACTGAGCGAATGTGGGATACTGAGAGAGTGTGGGATACTGAGTGAGTGTGGGAAACTGAGAGAGTGTGAGATACTGAGAGAGTGTGAGATACTGAGCGAGTGTGAGATACTGAGAGAGCGTGGATACTAAGAGAGTGTGAGATACTGAGCGAATGTGGGATACTGAGAGAGTGTGAGATACTGAGAGAGTGTGGATACTAAGAGAGTGTGAGATACTGAGCGAATGTGGGATACTGAGAGAGTGTGGGATACTGAGCGAGTGTGGGAAACTGAGAGAGTGTGAGATACTGAGCGAATGTGGGATACTGAGCGAGTGTGGGATACTGAGCGTGTGGGAAACTGAGAGAGTGTGAGATACTGAGCGAGTGTGAGATACTGAGCAAGTGTGGGATACTGAGGGAATGTGAGATACTGAGGGAGTGTGAGATACTGAGCGAATGTGGGATACTGAGAGAGTGTGAGATACTGAGAGAGTGTGGATACTAAGAGAGTGTGAGATACTGAGCGAATGTGGGATACTGAGAGAGTGTGGGATACTGAGCGAGTGTGGGAAACTGAGAGAGTGTGAGATACTGAGCGAATGTGGGATACTGAGCGAGTGTGGGATACTGAGCGTGTGGGAAACTGAGAGAGTGTGAGATACTGAGCGAGTGTGAGATACTGAGCAAGTGTGGGATACTGAGGGAATGTGAGATACTGAGAGAGTGTGAGATACTGAGTGAGTGTGGGATACTGAGAGAGTGTGAGATACTAAGAGAGTGTGAAATACTGAGAGAATGTGAGATACTGAGCAAGTATGGGATACTGAGGGAGTGTGAGATACTGACAGAGTGTGTGATACTGAGCGAGTGTGAGATACTGAGAAAGTGTGAGATACTGAGAGAGTGTGGATACTAAGAGAGTGTGAGATACTGAGCGAATGTGGGATACTGAGAGAGTGTGAGATACTGAGTGAATGTGGGATACTGAGAGAGTGTGAGATACTGACTGAATGTGGGATACTGAGAGAGTGTGAGATACTGAGCAAGTGTGAGATACTGAGCGAATGTGGGATACTGAGAGAGTGTGAGATACTGACTGAATGTGGGATACTGAGAGAGTGTGGATACTGAGAGTGTGGGATACTGAGCGAGTGTGAGATACTGAGCGAGTGTGGGATACTGAGAGAGTGTGAGATACTGACTGAATGTGGGATACTGAGAGAGTGTGGATACTGAGAGTGTGGGATACTGAGCGAGTGTGAGATACTGAGCGAGTGTGGGATACTGAGAGAGTGTGAGATACTGAGCAAGTGTGGGATACTGAGAGAGTGTGGATACTAAGAGAGTGTGAGATACTGAGCGAATGTGGGATACTGACAGACTGTGAGATACTGAGAGAGTGTGAGATACTGAGCGAGTGTGGGATACTGAGCGAATGTGGGATACTGAGGGAGTGTGAGATACTGAGTGAATGTGGGATACTGAGATAGTGTGAGATACTGAGAGAGTGTGAGATATTGAGCGAGTGTGGGATACTGAGCGAATGTGGGATACTGAGAGAGTGTGAGATACTGAGAGAGTGTGAGATACTGAGCGGGTGTGGGATACTGAGTGAATGTGGGATACTGAGAGAGTGTGAGATACTGAGAGAGTGTGAGATACTGAGCGAGTGTGGGATACTGAGGGAGTGTGAGATACTGAGAGAGTGTGGATATTAAGAGAGTGTGAGATACTGAGCGAATGTGGGATACTGAGAGAGTGTGAGATACTGAGCGAATGTGGGATACTGAGAGAGTGTGAGATACTGAGCGAATGTGGGATACTGAGAGAGTGTGAGATACTGAGTGAGTGTGAGATACTGAGAGAGTGTGAGATACTGAGAGAGTGTGGATACTAAGAGAGTGCGAGATACTGAGCGAATGTGGGATACTAAGAGAGTGTGAGATACTGAGAGAGTGTGGATACTAAGAGCGTGTGAGATACTGAGCGAGTGTGGGATACTGAGCGAATGTGGGATACTGAGAGAGTGTGAGATACTGAGAGAGTGTGAGATACTGAGTGAGTGTGGGATACTGAGCGAATGTGGGATACTGAGAGAGTGTGAGATACTAAGAGAGTGTGAGATACTGAGCGAGTGTGGGATACTGAGCGAATGTGGGATACTGAGAGAGTGTGAGATACTGAGAGAGTGTGAGATACTGAGCAAGTGTGGGATACTGAGCGAATGTGGGATACTGAGAGAGTGTGAGATACTGAGAGAGTGTGAGATACTGAGCGAGTGTGGGATACTGAGAGAGTGTGAGATACTGAGAGAGTGTGATATACTGAGCGAATGTGGGATACTGACAGACTGAGATACTGAGAGAGTGTGAGATACTGAGCGAGTGTGGGATACTGAGCGAATGTGGGATACTGAGGGAGTGTGAGATACTGAGCAAATGTGCGATACTGAGATAGTGTGAGATACTGAGAGAGTGTGAGATACTGAGCGAGTGTGGGATACTGAGCGAATGTGGGATACTGAGAGAGTGTGAGATACTGAGAGAGT
This sequence comes from Heterodontus francisci, assembly GCF_036365525.1. Taxonomy (NCBI): domain Eukaryota; kingdom Metazoa; phylum Chordata; class Chondrichthyes; order Heterodontiformes; family Heterodontidae; genus Heterodontus; species Heterodontus francisci. The sequence goes on from NC_090392.1 coordinate 44,201,783, forward strand.
GTGAGATACTGAGCGGGTGTGGGATACTGAGCGAATGTGGGATACTGAGAGAGTGTGAGATACTGAGGGAGTGTGAGATACTGAGCGAGTGTGGGATACTGAGCGAATGTGGGATACTGAGATAGTGTGAGATACTGAGTGAGTGTGAGATACTGAGCGAGTGTGGGATACTGAGCGAATGTGGGATACTGAGATAGTGTGAGATACTGAGTGAGTGTGAGATACTGAGCGAGTGTGGGATACTGAGCGAATGTGAGATACTGAGGGAGTGTGGAATACTGAGGGAGTGTGGGCTACTGAGGGAGTGTGAGATACTGAGAGAGTGTGAGGGAGTGTGAGCTTCTGAGGAACTGTGAGATACTGAGGGAGTGTGGGATACTGAGGGAGTGTGAACTACTGGGGAGTGTGATATGCTGAAGGAATGTAAGGTGCTGAGGGAGTATGGGATACTGAAGGAGTGTGAGATACTGAAGGACTGTGAGATACTGAGGGAGTGTGAGATACTGAGGGAGTGTGGGATACTGAGGGAATGTTAAATAGGAGATTACAAGGAGAGTGATTTTATTTTTACTGATTGGCAGGTTATTTATTGCCTTTCCTTTTTTATTAGAATCTTTAAATAAGAAGCGTGAGATACAAGTGAAGTGACTGCGAGGAGGCAGTGGGTGAGAGATGATAAATCATTTCTCTGTGTATTAAAGTCGTACTTGTCTGTCCAATGCAATCCTCTCAGAAACACACCAACGCAAACACATTCCTATATTCTTTCATGACTTAGAGCCACACAGAGGTGTTTGGTGATAATATCCTCTGGACTAGAATCATAGAACCCAGAAAGAGGCCATTCCGCCCATCATGCCTGTTCCTGCTCTTTGAAAGAGTGATCCAATTAGTCCCACTCCCTTTCCCCAGAGCCCAGCAAATGTTTCCCTTCATGTATTTATCTAATTCCCTTTAGAAAGTTATTATTAAATGTTTCCACCACCCTATCAGGCAGCATATTCCAGATGATAACAGCCCGCTGTGTAAAACCATCTTTCCTCATTTCCCCTTTGGTTCTTTTGCCAATTATCTTAAATCTGTGCCCTTTGGTTACCAGCACTTTTGCCTCTGGGAACAGTTTCTCCCCATCTACTTTCTCAAAACCATTCACGATTTTGATCACCTCTATCAAATCTCCTCTTCTTGAAGGAGAACGACGCCAGCTTCTCCAGTCTTTCCACATAATTGACTAAACAGTTTTTAACTAAATGTCAGTGACAGAATGATATACAGCTCCCAGCAGGGTGTGTGGCAATTTGGGAGAGAGACACAGCTCACCTCTGGACCTCTGGATTTCCTGTCTCACGTGTGTGGGAGAGGTTGGGTCAAGCCTTTCAATATTATATTACACAGAGGAGCGATCAGTATTCCAGCTTGTCACACAGCTCTGTGCAAACAAAACCTCGAACATTGGACATAGCTGCCTGTCAGTCAAACCACTCTGGCTCAGTGAACAGATTTTGGTCATAACCCACTTGCCATCACCCCAGAGATTTTCTCCACTTAGCCCTCTGATTGCCGCTGAATTTTGAAGTTCCGGGCAGATCCTGTGCCGCAAGGAATGTTCCAGAATCACTGTCACACTTAGGGTTTCGACAAACTACGCGAGGCCCCAGCTGTCCAGCTGGAGTAGTGTGTTCAATTCTGGGCAGCACACTTTCTGAAGGATGTCAAGGTTTTAGAGAGAGTGCAAAGGAGATTTATTAGAATGGTACCAGGGATGAGGGACATCAGTTATGTGGAGAGACTGGAGAATCTGGGGTTGTTCTCCTTTGACAAGAAACGATTCAGGCAAAATTTGATAGAGGTATTCAAAATCATGAACACTTTTGATAGAGTCAATAAGGAGAAACTGTTTCCACTGGCAGGACGGTTGGTAATCAGATTTAAGGTAATTGGCAAAAGAAACAGAGGTGACAATGAGGAAATAAAATTTGTTGTTATGATCTGGAATCACTGCCTGAAAGGGCAGTGGAAGCAGATTCAATAGGAACTTGCAAAGTGGATAAATAGTTGAAGGAAAAAGTTGCAGGCTTTGGGGAAAGAACAGGGAGTGGGACTCAATGGATAACTCTTTCAAACAGCCGACACAGACACAATGGGCCGAATGGCCTCCTTCTATGCTTTATGATTCTATGGTTCAATAAATCAGCAAACCATTTGTCCCTCAGCCAATCTCTGCATTCACTCATCAGGTTCCAGGGACACTAAGATTTACTACACAAACTATGCGAGTGGATTAGGTGAGGTGTGTCTGGGAACTGTATGGATTTACTGGGAATCGGGAGGAAAGCTAACCTGGAATTTCCATTTTTCAGTTTGCCTCTCTCCTGCTGATTGCTCATGGCTCCGCAGACACCATTGTGAATTTTCCAACTGAGTGATTTTCATGGTGACCGGTTATTGTGATGCTAAATTAACACTGACTGAACAATATGGTCCTCCAGTACCTGGCTCAAGTGGCTCATTTCAGACCTGAAGACTAGCGTTTGTAGGTTATTGAATCATGGGGAGCATCACAGACAAACGGAGCTCACTGAAGGAGGATCTCTAATTCACTGATTACTTTCCCTCCCTATCCATGGGGTACTGAGGCCTATTAAATGGTTCCCTTACCACCACAATGGCTGAGTCAGTACAGGGCACCGATCCAAGCTGGGACATCCCTGGTCACTCTGAAATGTGTTAAAGGAGTGTGGATGGATGGTAATACATTATAACAACAAGGCTGGGGCACTCACTGAATCCTAACATTCAAAACTGTTCTGTAACTCAGTGGGAAAAGTATTAGCTCCCATTTCAGGAAGCAATAATGAGAATACCTTGTGGTGCAGAGCACTGCAGTGGGGGCTGGTACTCAGCACCAGAGGCAGTAACATGGGTTTTAAGCTTCAATATGGAATTGCAACAATGCGTACAAAAGAGGGAGGCCATTCAACCCACCTAGCTTATCCTTCCCTAAAAACCCACAATCCCCCAAACACAGTACCTGAAAGACACTTGACGTGACTCCAATGATCACAGTTTTTGTCTCCACTCCCCCACTCGGAGCTCATTCTAGATTTGATTAGTCTGTGTACCAGGACAATCTTGGACTTGCCTTTGATATTTACTAACACCAATAAACAGATTGTCTGACCATTATTGCATGGCTGTTTGTGGGAGCTTACTGTGCACAAATTGGCTGCCGTGTTTCCTACATTACATCAGTGACTACACCTCAAAAGTACTTCATTGGCTGTAAAGCGCTTTGAGACATCCTGAGGCCATGAAAGGCGCTATATAAATGCAAGTCTTTTGTTCTCTCTTTCTCTCCCTGTCTGTCACTATATCCCTTGTCCTCCCTTGTTTGACTGGAAATAGTGCTGGAAAATCCTTGGTGTTCACTAATTCAGCAAGTGACATTTTCAGTCTCACCACTACGAGCAGACACACACACACACACACACACACAGTGTTGATACGAGCTGCTGCCATAATAACAAGTTGCTGAACCAGGATTCCGAAAGCAGAGGAGCAGGAAGAAGTCTTCAGTAAATAACAAGCTCACTAACCATCAGCACTAACTACAGAGCCCAGACCGAACACAATGTCCAATTCTTTTCACTCAGTTTCACATTTCATTCATTTAAAACACTGAAACCTGATCTCTATGGCATGAGCTGAGCAATCAGAACCATTTAGGAATTCAGCACCTTTAATGATCAAATACAATTCAAACCCTCAAACCTGAAAGGATTTCTGCCATGACTGTGAAGGGTCCTGTTTATTTTCAAACTGTTTTCTGTCACATCTTATGCAGCTTACAGTCCCTAACACCACATCACATTTAATCATTGCTGTCTGCTTATTGTCATCAGGCCACTCACCATGTCGCACTGTTTCTAGGTTATAATGCAATGCTGGTAAATTCCAATCAAAACATCATAAACTCTAGAAACAGTATACAAGCCCAGACTTTTACTTTCTGTGAATTAAACTGTGCTATCTTACCATGAGGTAACAAAATCCATTCCCACTTCAACCTCCAGACATTCCCAGATCTGAAATAGCATAGGTTAGATACAGACGAAAGCTTGCTCTACATTCTCCCATCAAACACTCCCAGTCCAAATACAGAGTAAAGCTCCCTCTACACTGTCCCATCATAGACTCGCAGGCTAGGTACAGTATGGGTTAGATGAAGAGTTAAGAAAAAGATAAGAAAAAAGAAAAAATGGGTTAGATACAGAGTAAAGTTCCCTCTACACTGTCCTGCCATATGCTCCACAGTAGATAAAAGCAAAATACTGCTGATGCTGGAAATTGGAAACAAAAACAAAAATTGCTGGAAATATTCAGCAGGTCTGGCAGCAACTGTGGAGAGAGAAGCAGAGTTAACGTTTCAGGTCTACGACCCTTCATCAGAATTGTCAACGGTTAGACAAGAATTAGGTTTTAAGCAAGTGAAGGGGAGGGGGTTGGGGGAGAGAACAAAGGGGGAGGCGTTTGATAGGGCAGGACAGATTAAATAATGAAGCAGTCCTGTGACACAGGCAAAGCGTATGGTGAAAGACAAAGCATTAGTCCAGAGAGAGTGTTAATAGCAGAATAATGAGCAGCTCTGACTACATGAAATAAAGGCACATGATTAAAAAATAAAATATTTTAAAAAGACCATCAACACAAGCTTGAGGAGCAGCACTGATCTTTTGATTAGGCATTCTACAGCCTTATGGACTGATCATTGAGTTCAATAACTTCAGAGCAGGCCTGGCCTTTTTTTAATATTTTATTTTTTAATCATGTGCCTGTTTCTCATGTAGTCAGAGCTGCTCATTATTCTGCTATTTAACAATCTCTCTGGACTAATGCTTTATCTTTCACCACAAGCATTAACATGGTCTTTGCCTTTGTCCCAGGACAGCTTTGTTATTTAATCTCTCCTGCCCTATCAAACCCTTTGTTCTCTCCCCCACCCCCCTCCCCTTCACTTGCTTAAAACTTAATTCTTTTCTAACCTTTGCCAGTTCTGATGAAAGGTCACAGACCTGAAACATTAACTTTGCTTCTCTCTCCACGGATGCTGCCTGACCTGCTGAGTTTTTCCAGCATTTTTTGTTTTTTTGCTCCATTGTCGAGCTGTGCTGGAAGAAAGGTCAGCAGTATCTGAATTTATTTCATCGATTCTGTTATCGGCAGGAGCCTTTCCTACCACCACTCTGAGCCCATTCTACAGGTGAGAGGTTGCTGCACTATCTCAGTGCCCTATCTGCCCCATGGGCATCCCTCATCCATTAGTTTGTTCCCTAGGGCATTTGCAAAGCTGGGAGCCATTCACATAGGTTTGCAGCAGCTTTGGGTGTCGCACCGACTTATCCATTCTTGTCTTCCAATATAACTCGGGGCCCTGGGCTGCTCAGCTGTACCTAGTAAGGTACAGAAGAATCCACAGAAGAATGTGAGGCCAGGAATGATATATGGAGGACATTCCCCAGGATGGGGCCAGAGTGCAGGAGTGTGTTACTGATCTAGCCCTCACACTGAAAGACTCCTCTTTTTGATAATGATAGAGACATCTTTGAGTTTGTAAGCTGTAAACTCAAGTATAAGGAACAGAGATCACCCCTTCACAAAGAGACTGATTAACCTCTTACTGCCTGGGGAACCGGTATGATTGTAATGTTTGTCCGTCGCACACATTGCCCAGTCTCACCTTCCCTCAACGGGAAATCAACTCGGTCAGAGGGTAAAATGGCCACTCCATCTGATCCTGTCACTTTCCCGCTGGAGAGAGTTGGGTTAAAATAACCCTCTCCCCAACCCTCCAAAACTCTGAGACAGATTTGTGTTTCTTGAATAACCCATCACAACATCATGGAACTGCACTAAAATCACTTACTGAGATTACTGAGACTGAAAGCTCACTTTATCAGCATTTTGGGGGGGGGGGGGGGGGGATAATCAGTGAGGAGGCCAATCAATCAGCTGTTAATGCTCCTAAAGGTGGGATTTAATGGGACATTGTTTCACTGCTCTTCCCCGGATGCCAAACACACTCAGGATGTCCAGCACCAGAATAGAATGAGGAAGTGGCTGCACGTTTGCAGGATAAAGCAGTTGGAGATGTGAGAGAGAGTTTCTCCTCAGTAATACTAATGAAAATGCAGATGAATTCTAAAAGGAGAGTCATTAGGACAGTGAAGTTCGTTCTGTCCACAGGCAGAGTTTGAGTGAGCAGAGTTCCAGGGTCTGTGAAAGGTTCACAGCTCAGATTGATCTGTGCAAAGTCCTGTTGACCCCTGCCTTCCTCTAAGTGCTCAGTCTGATTATTTTCCATCTTTCAGGAAGAGGAACTGTCCCGTGAAAAGTAGGGGGACAGGTGATCAAAACACTCCCAGAATCTCCTTTACAGCAAGTGCTTCTCCAGCATAGACCCCGTGTCTATCACCTTTAAATCAGGCAGGAATCAATTTGTAACCATAAATTGAAGCCCTTTTGATTTGATCCAATCCGTGATTAACCACAAAAATAACAGGAGAGAATTTCTGCTGACAGCACCACAGCCCAGGTGTAGTCAATTATGGTTCTGAGTTATTTGGAATGAGCTTTAGACATTTCTCGCAGACTTGGCAATGAGCAATAATTGTTCCTGAACATTTAACTTATGATCAGATAGTTTAGCTCAGTGGAGTATAATTGGAACACTTTAATTACCCTTCCAGCAGACCCTAATGGCCAACTCCCATCTGAGCACTGATCTCATCTCACAATTTAGATGTAAGTCCTTTAACTGTGTGCGGGTCCAATCTCCCAATCATTGGACTGGCTATTTTTGTATCTTTTTCAAATGGACAAGTTTCCACATCCCATGGTCACAGTTTGGGGAGCGCTGAGAGTCCTATACATCAATTGATGGGGTGGTGACTTCATCAGCAGGAGCTCAATGCCCAGTGCTGGAGGTGTAGCTGGACTATCAACCAATCACAGGCAGCACCCACTTCCATTGCCAATTGTGCCACTTTGGATTCATCTTGGTGCCCAAGAGATCCCATTTAACTCCTCCATTAATAGTTGGCCAGGAAATTAACAAGCACAGGTTTGAGGCCTCACAGCAGGAACTCCTGAGCAGCACAACTGACTGTGAAATGTGTGACCACACACCATAGCCTGGGTTTTATGTGTAGAGGTAAGGAGCGGCCGGGGGAGGCAGAAGTGCGTGACGCTGGCATTCCCAACCTGATTCCCGATTACTCCGATATCTCACGCTGGCCAGCTAATTAATTACCCAGCAGGCAGTGGGGGGGGGGGGCGCGGGGTGGCTGACAATTCTGGGGGCATTGAGATGGGAGCTGTGGCATCAACTAGTGCTATCTTTAAAGGGATGCCAACACCAGAATGAAACTGAAGCCTTCTCTGAAGAACCAGCCAGTAGTCCAGGCCTACCAGTGGGAAAAGGCCAACAGTCAGCGAAGCTGGCATTCTCAAGATCAGAGGAACAAGGCGCTGGTTGGCATGGCAGAAGGTAGATCCCAGGTGGCCCCATGGTTCAGTGATCATTGTCCTGCAGGGAATCTAGGCTACTCAGGAAAGGCAGGTGGTCCTCTTCCCCAGGGACAGGAGGAGGAGACCTCCTTGCTTAACCAAGCAAGGTCAGCAGCCTCGGGGCCATTGGGAGAACCTGGCTACAGTGCCACAACTGGGTGAATGATCTTTGTTCCTGTAAGGTGAATAACCCACACCTCAGTCCCCTCAGGGACTAACAAATGGATACATATGAGGGTGCAGCTGGTGGAGAGGAAAAGGCGACCCAGTCAGTGACGATGGGGTCAGGTGACAGCAGCTCCTATAAAAGGACCGGATGCAGTTCAGTCAACGGGCGCTAGCCTGTCAGTGGCCCTGGCAGCGTTGCTCCAGAGTGGCAGAATGTTGGAGCATCTGGGTGCCCCCAAAATGAACAGCTAGTCTACCACCCGCTAAGGTATTTCGCCTGTTATTGTTGGGCAACTAACATTCATCATCTTTGTTCCTGCAGGAAAAGACAGCTCACAATGCCAAAGAAAGGGCCCAGACTTGTGGCAGGGTGCCATTTCTCTCTACCTTCACACCCTTGGAAGAGGAGGCTCTGAAACTGGCAGGGCAGCATGGCGGCCGCTCCATTGCAGATGGTGAGGCAGGATTGCGGGCGCAAGTGGGTGAGCAGCCTCATGGCCGGGTACAAGGGAACCTTAGGTGAGCTTAAGGGATGGTGTTCCTGTGCCCTCCACTACACATGCATCGATATGAAGATGGGTCGATTCTGGAGGCTCATGTTTGGAAGGGCGAAACCCTTTGATCTTTCTCTTCTCTCGCACAGGCCATCCACAAGAACTGAGAGCTACCGTCTCCGGGTGACAGCAATCCACCTTTGAGGAGGAGGAGGGTGCCTCCGAGGGTCCAGTGTCACATCATTCCCCAGCAACCTTCTCCAGCACAGATACTTCCACGTCGGTGGCTATGTATTCGTGCTTAGATTCGGGGTCACAACATGGTGAGAGCACCACACGCTCCTGACTAGCTGTCAGAGGCTGTGACAGCCGAGGCCACTGACACTCAGAGGAGTGTGGGGGGGCCAGGCCCATGCTGAGCGCCAGGCTGATGACGTACCTTTGCTGCACATACAACGTGAGGCGCATGAAGATATGGTGGAGATTCCAGAGCGTATGTGCACCTTGTCGGACAGTGGAGGAGTCTATCTAGGCCATGAGTGCTGCTATTTCCCTCTTATCTGCACCAATGGCCTTCTCCTTCGAGATTGGCCACTCTCATGGAGAGACAGATCCAGCAGACCTGTCAGTGGATGTTGGACCTGCATGTCATCACCTTGTCTATGAGCTCCTTGCAGCAGGGTCAAGGCAAGAGATGAACGAAGCGCCTGGAGTCTCCTCCAGCTCCTGGTCTATCCCAGGTTAGCAGGGAGGTACAAGTGTGCTTTGCAAGGGAGGAGGAGTGGCTGACTTCCACATCGGAGGCTCCTCTCAGGGCTCTCCTGTTATGGACTGCAGTTCCTCAGCCCCTCTGCCAGTGTCACTAGTGCCTCAAGTGGCTGCAAAGCGAGAGGAGTGTGCTGCACCTCAGCATGTCGGGGCCCTCCAGGCCTCAGGCAGCCAGAGGATGGACACCAGGTTCATCCCAGGTCATGGGGCAACAAGGTCAGCAGCCTGACTCCACCTTAGCTGGCAGTGAAGGGGGGGGAACCATGTAGGAGCACTCGTAGAAGAATTAAGAAAACTCACTAAATGCACTTGGGCTTCATGGATGAACATATTGTTAAGAAGTTACAGCTTATGTTTGTGTTAAAGGTGTTATGTGTAATGTTGACATTTCCATCTATTGTTGGAGGCCCTCTGGAAGTGCAGGATTATCCCGGCTCACCCCAAGGGCTGTTTGGGAGGGACCAGAGTGCCTGTGTTCATCGTATTGACCGTGCAGTAACTCCAGGTGACACTGGGCGCAGCAGCCTGGTCAAATGAGGTAAACGGCAACAGTGGATGATTGGCAGGATGATGTGGGAAGGGTAATCTGAATCGTGTATGTATGAGTGCCTCCCGAGCCTCCCTAGCGCCGATATCTTCACGCCCTCCATGCGACCCCTCATGTCTTTCCAGATGCTACAGCTGGTCATCAGCTTCTTCATCATCCTCCTTGTCTGAGGATGCCTCGTGCTGCGCTATATCCTCATTGGCCAGGGCATCTCCCCTCTGCAGCTTCAAGTTGTATAAAGCGCAGCAGACCGCCACGGTCCGGGAGACCCTTGTGGGGGCCTATCGAAGTGATCCCCTGCAATGATCCAGGCACCTGAATCGCATCTTCAGGTCACCTGTAGTCTGTTCGATGGTGGCTTGGGTCGCCACGTGACTGCTGTCGTATTTCTCCTCTGCCTCTGGCCAAGGGTTCCTCACTGGTGTTAGTAGCCATCTATTTAATGGGTCGCCCTTGTCGCCAAGAATCAACCTTGAAGGCACCTGGGGGGACTGAAAAGCTCGGGCACTGTGAGTGCCTGAGTATGTAGGTGCCTGGCTGCTTCCAGTGTACTGAGCGCACACCTGCACGATATATCGCTGGTGGCCTCAGAACAGTTGGCCGTCGAGGGAATGGAATCCCTTTCTGTTAATGAAGGTTGCTGGCTGGCCAGTGGAAGCTTTGATGTGCAGATGGGTGCAGCCTATCACACCTTGCACCTGGAATGACTGTCCGGATCAGTGCAATAATAGATGTACTGGCTGGCCCTCCTGAAGAGCGAATCAGTCACCACCTTGATGCAATGATGTACCTCACATGTCTCCTGTGGGCCCCTGGAATGAACCGGAGACATAGAGGTTAAAAGCTATGGTAACCTTCACCGGCACTGGCATCGGGTGACCACCAATACCAATGGAACTCAGCTCATCAGTCATCACGGCACAAAGGTCTGTGATGGCCTCTCGGGAGAGGGGCAGTCTTCGTTGTCACTGTCGCTCCGACATCTGGAGTTAACTCATTCTCTGTCTGTACACAATTGCTACAGGCTACCGTCTTCTCCACTCTGGAGCCTACTTGCGGTCCCCGACGCAGCCTTCTGACACTTTCCCTCTCCAAGGCTGCTCCTGCAGGTGGCCATGAGGTTGCTGCTGTCTGGATCCCTGTGGCTGCAGCTCCCTCCCTCTTAGGTTCTTCTCCCTGATGCTTCCTCCAACTACCCCACCCCACCCTTTCTCAGCCCCCTTTCAATGCACCCAAGTGCCAGCAGCGAGATGGCACTATGGAGGCTCAACCCCAAAGCCCTGACACCTGAACTACCCCTCCTCACTGCAATATGATGTGGCCATGTTGCCCCAGCCTTCCTGTGAAGGCACACTGCTTCACCCGATGGCTGTCAAATTCAGCACTGACCTGACTTGCCATCCGGATATACCTGCCAGGGCTCTGACAGCTCGTGGCCCCCATACACTTTGTGCAAAATTGGAATGGGCCTGTAAAATCCTGGTCAATTGGCACTTTAAATGTCTTAAGTACCTTGTTTTCATTTTTGCACACTGTTTCCACTAGACATGCTGTCTCTCCCTCATAAAATTAGTACCTGGCCTGATGACGTCAGAAAGCCAACCTGCACAATTTTATGCCCCCCCCTCCACCACCCCTTGCCACAAGGCTGCCTTGAAAGGGGTCGGAAAATGTCGGCCCATGTCTCAGTTGGATGGAGCTTCCAACAGTTGGAGGTGTGACGCTACAGCACCAATCAGGTAGTTCCTGAATGCTGAGCAATGTCCTCACACCTGGCCTTCAGTAACCTCTTCTGGCTGCTCCCAAGCATCAAGAGGTTCATCGTTACCTGTTAATCACTTCCATTCAGAGCCAATACTGTGTGGGGTGAGGTGTAATGGGAGAAAGAACTGGCTGAGGTTGTGGTCAACAGGAGTTCAGCTTATTTTTATTGTGACATCGAGGCAAAGGGGCAAATACAGGAGTCAGAAAAGTACTGGAGTTGCTGGGTTGGACCTCTTTTAGTCTCAATGTTTGTATCAATTGTGGGCCTCACATGTGTTTCGCTCTTACTCTGCAGCGAAGCTCTGGACACTGTTAATGACTAAATGTAATTTAAAAAGAAAGGATCTGGAATTGATCTCTGTGCTGGGGCAGGTTGTGTTTGTGTGTTTGATGTAAGTCCTGGTTTATAGATCAGTGGGGTCTGCTTCTCTTCAGTATCTCCGATCATGCGATGCCAACCTTTTCATCTTCGCACAGGCTGTGATAGCTGCACACTCTGACCCTGGGCCATGGAACTCTGGATCACTCTGAAGACTGAGTGACATGTTAACCCTGCCAGACTCATTCTATGTAAAGTCTATGGAAAAGTGAAATGTTTGGTAAAGATGGTGTAGTGTGATGGTGTTTGCGTGTGTCATGGACTGAGTTAAATAGACCCAGTAAATGTCGGCCTCCAAGTAAATGGTTTATTTATACCTGGACCAACTTTACAGTTTCTCTTCAAACTCAAAGAGGTGTACCATCCTTTCCTGAACTATGCCTAATTGGTACATGGGCGACAGGGTGATCTGTATCCCTGGGGTCCACCTCCCACTTTCTGTCACATAGAGCTGGACCCTGCTTATCTTTGCCAGATTTTCACATTTACTTCTCCCTCTGCTATCCAGCAACATCCATTCGCACACCCTCCAGATCTTAATACAGATTTTATTTCTCTAAATTCTTCCATTATTGCCTCCCTTGTCTTGCACCATTAACTACTGCTATCATTTTAATTAACTCCTGATCCCAACCTAATCACAGACCTCTCCCTGCCCTCTTTTCCCGAGCTCAGTCCCTCAGATTAGATGTTAAGACAAGGCCCTGTCCGTCCTCTCAGGCAGACACGGCACTATTTTGAAGAACACCTGGTGTCCTGGTCAATATTTATTCCTCAACCAACATAACAAAATACAGATGACCTGGTCATTATATCATTGCTGTTTATGGGAGCTTGCTGTGTGCAAATTGGCTGCTGCGTTTCCTACATTACAACAGTGACGACACTTCGAAAGTACTTCATAGGCTGTGGAGCATTTAGGGCATCCTGTGGTCATGAAAGGTGCTATATAAATGCAAGTCTTTTCTTTCTTTCCTCTGCAACATTTCCTGGTTCTGATGAAAGTTCATTGAGCTGAAACGTTAACTCTGTTTCTCTCTCCACAGGTGCTCTCTGACCAGCTGAACGTTTCCAGTATTTCAGATTTCTAGCAGCTGCAATATTTTGCTGTTTGACGAATTCTCGCTGCCTTTGGCTTCTCTGCATTGACAGGAAGTTCAGATTTCCACATTACTGGATAAAACCACTCTGGGATATTCTGCAAATCACATTGGGCTCAGGAGATCTGAACTGGCACAAAATCGAAGGAACCATCCATTATATAATACACCTGCCCTTTCGAATGACGGATATTTCCTATTAAAATACAAGCTAAATTTTAAAATATTTAAATATCCTGCCTGAGTTCGATGTATTTAGAGAAACATCGCATCAACCAGCTCTCATCCTAACCACCAACCAACCAGTCAAACAATGATGTATAAACTGCAGCTGAACCATTTTGCCATCTTTTCTCACCTCGCCTAGTTTTTCGGGCATGTTTACACTGATTGGGGGGTAGATTTTAACATTGTTCGATCATGTGAACGATTGAGAATCAGCGACTCGTTTCACATCTCCCTCATTTCTATTTGCAGTGACTTCAATGGAAATAAGAATCGAGAGATGTAAATTAGGCAGCTGATTTCCAGTGATGAAAGGTCACAGACCTGAAATGTTAACTCTGCTTCTCTCTCCACAGATGCTGCCAGACCTGCTGAGTATTTCCAGCACTTTCTGTTTTCATTTCCGATTTCCAGCATCTGCAGTATTTTGCTTTTATTTTGCAGATTTCTAGTGCCTATTTTACACCATCTCATAATCAAAATCTACCCCTGTAGGGTCATATTGTTTGTTCAATATAAATCTAACCACAGTTTCCCCAGGCGGGAGTAATGCATGAAACTTGATTGGAACTATATGTTCAGAGGAGTAGGGTAGGTGCCGTCAAATTTACTTTTATGGCTCCATCATCGAGGTAACCTGTCTGAGAATTTCACCTTCAGCAAAGCACACCTCAGGCCATATGGCTCCTGATTTTTGCACTTGGGAAGGGTTGCACAAAGAGGTGATCTTTTTGTGGGCATTGTCTTTGTGGCAGGGTATCTATTGAAATTTTGTACATCTGAACAACTTCACTAACTCAAAACCGTAGATCCTGACAATAGATTGTTCTGTTGCAGAAATGAAGAAACACAGACTGAAAAATATTGCGAAGGGATAGTTTCTTAAAACAATACATTCTGGAACCAACCCAGGAGCAAGCTATTTTAGACCTGGTAATGTGTAATAAGACAGGATTAATAAATGACCTCATAATAAAGGATCCTCTAGGCAAGAGTGATCATAACATGGTAGAATATCACATTCAGTTTGAGGGTGAGAATTTTGAGTTTGAAGCTTGTGTCTTAAACTTAAATAAAGACAATTATAAGGGTATGAAGACAGAATTCGCTAACGTGGACTGGGAAAATAAGTTAAAAGGTAAGACAGTAGAGAAACAATGGCAGATATTTAAGGAGATATTTCATAACTCTCAACAAAGATATATTCTATTGAGAAAGAAAGGCTCCATGAGAAGGATGTACCATCCATGGCTAATTAAAGAAGTTACAGATGGTATTAAATTGAAAAAATGGAAATGCAGCAAAGATTAGTTATAGGCAGAAGATTGGATGAGTAAAAAAAAGAGGGAGAAATTAAAGTGCAAGAGTAAACTTTCAAGAAATATAAGAACAGACACTACAAGTTTCTACAAATATATAGAAAAAGAAGAGAGTAGCTAAACCTTAGAGGATGAGATTGGAGAATTAATAATGGTAAACAAGGAAATGGCAAAGACTTTGAGCAAATATTTTACAAGTGGCTTCACAGTAGAAGACACAAAAAGCATCCCAAGAATAGTAGAACATCAAGAGGGAGGAACTTAAAGCAATTATTATCACTAGGGAAGAAGTACTTAGAATACTAAAGGCTGACAAGTCCCCTGAAACTGATGGCCGGCATCCTAGGGCCTTAAAAGAAGTGGCTGCATTGGATGTATTGGTTGCAATCTTCCAAAATTCCCGAGAGTCTGGAATGGTTCCAGTGGATTGGAAAACCACAAATATAACACCTCTATTCAAGAAAGGGGAGGGGTGGGAGCAACAGAAAGAAGGAAACTATAGGCCAGTTAACCTAACACCTGTCATAGGGAAAATGCTAGAATGCATTATTAAAGAAGTAGTAGCAGGACATTTAGAAAATCATAATGTAATCAGGCAAAGTCAACATGGTTTTATAAAAGAGAAATCACGTTTGACAAATTTGTTAGAGTTCTTTAAGGATGTACCAAGCAGAGTGGATAAAGGGAAACCATTAGATGTAATGTATTCAGATTTCCAAAAGGCATTCGATAAGGTGCCACATAAAAGGTTACTGCACAAGCTAAGAGCTCATGGTGTTGGGGTAATATATTAGCATGGATAGAGGATTAGCTAACAGGTAACAGAGAGTTGGGATAAATGGGGAATGGTGTTTTGGACACGTGGTGCGACGTGTGTGGTTCTCACTGTTCAACTCCCCACATGACCGCAGCAAGTATATTTGTATTAGAGTATAGCCCTTTGGTGTTTTATTTTTCAAATAACCAGATAGCGACAGGCTTTCTTGTAATTTTAAAAAAAAGAAAGTCAATTGTTTATTGATCAATGTGTTGCATTCTAAAATTGTCACAACCACATTCACTCATGCATTCACTCGCGCACACACACACACACACACACACACACACACGAAGAAACAGATAGAGAAGGGAAAGAACTATGTGGGTTTATTTGCAGGGGAGAAGGGTTATGATAAACCTGTTTCATTCTCTTGAAACTCAAGTTCTAGATGGTTGCAGGCCTGAGATGATTGTAGATTTCTCTCTTGATTGAAGGTTCGGTTGAAGATGGTGGGTCACCTCCAGCTCTCTCTGCTGTATAATGTAGATGTTGGATCTTTCAGCAGGGCATGTTCTTTCTTGCTTGCTGTAATTCCAGCTGTTACAAGTAGCTTCACCTTCTGGGTCAGTTTCTCTCTCTCTCTCTGGCTGTCTTTTTAAAAAATAAAACTGTGTCACTTCTCACATCTTGTTAGGCGATATTTCATCCCCATGGTGATCGCACAATGGCCCAGGACATGGCTACTTCACACCTCCTTTGTTTTAGAAGAAGGCATTCAATTCTGGATTGTTTTTCAGATCGGTGTAAGATGGGTTTCATTAACACCTTTTGGCTTTGAAGATTTGTCCTTTGTATTTGCCAGACTGTTCAGATACACAAAAGGCTAATCCCCTTTTTCTTCTGTGGCCATTTTGGACCATTGTTCACTTTTTAAAATAAAGGATCGTTTTTTAAAGACAAAGTCTGTTTATTCATAACTCTTCAGAGTTAGTCCATAAATGTTGTATCATCACACTTCCAATGTGTGTGACAGGTGCCACAGTGATCAGTGCTGGGGCCTTAACTACTTACGCTCTATATTAATGACTTGGATGAAGGAACTGATTGTATTATAGCCAAATTTGCTGACGGTACTAAGCTAGATAGGAAAGAGAATTGTGAGGAGGACACAAAGTGTCTGTAAAGAGATACAGATAGATATTAAGGGAGTGGGCAAAAATTTGGCAGATGGAGCATAATGTGGGAAAATGTGAGGTTGTCTACTTTGGTGGGAAGAATAGAAAATCAGAATAGTATTTACAATGAAAGAGACTGCAGAATGATGCTGTACAGAAGGATCTAGGTGTCCTTGTACATGAATCACAAAAAGTTAGCATGCAGGTACAGCAAGTAATTAGGAAGGCAAATGGAATGTTGGCTGTTATTACAAAGGGAACGGAGTATAAAAGTAGGTCTTGCTACAACTTTACAGGGCTTTGGTGAGACCATATCTAGAGTACAGTGTACAGTTTTGGTCTGCTTACTTAAGGAAGGATATTCTTGCATTGGAAGCAGTTCAGAGAAGGCTCATTAGGTTGATTCCTGGGATGAAGGGGTTGTCTTATGAGAAAGAGTTGAGCAGGTTGGATCTATACTCATTGGGCTTTAGAAGAATGAGAGGTGATCTTATTGAAATACATAAGATTCTGATGGGGCTCGACAGGGTAGATGCTGAGAGGATGTTTCCCCTCATGGGGGAATCTAGAAGTAGGAGGCACAATTTCAAAATAAAAGGTCTCCCTTTTAAGATGGAGATAAGGAGGAATTTCTTCTCAGAGGGTCGATTGTGTTTGGAACTCTCTTCCCCAGAGAGCAGTGGAGGCTGAGTCATTGAATATATCCAAGGCTGAGTTAGACAGATTTTTGATCTACAAGGGAGTCAAGGGCTATTGGGGGCAGGCAGGAAAGTGGAGCTGAGGCCATGATCAGATCAGCCATAATCTTATTGAATGGCAGGGCAGGCTTAATTGGCCAAATGGCCTACTCCTGCTCCGATTTCTTATGTTCTTATGTTTTTATGTCTTTTGCATTTATATAACACCTCATCATAAAATCAAACACTTCAAAGCTCTTCACAATGAATTACTTTTGACTGTTGTTATGTAGCACATTTCCTAGCTATTCCTCATCAGTAACACTTCTCAAATGACACAGAGATAATTGGTTAATAAGTTGGCATGGAGGAATTTCAATCCAAACATGTTTCTGCCCCCGAAATAGTGCCATCTGAAGCACTAGGGCTTGGTTTAATGGCACGTCCGAATGTTTTTGTACATCCAAAATGCAGAACTCCCTCTCTATTACCCACAAGTGTTGATCTGGTGGGACCTGGAACCCACAACTTTCTGATTCAGAGGTGAGAGGATTATCATCTGAGTCAAGCTGGTACACATCTGCCAATGTTCCAAAAAACAAGGATGTACAAAGGTCATGGATTGGGAGTAAACATTTTGCACACTCTTGTTGTGTACCGGAATTGTGCACATTGAAATGTTTACTGCTTGGTGTGCATGGGACTGTATGTCAAAAAGTCAAAAGGTTGGAGAGTGAAGTACTGTGCGTTGTTTAACTCCTAGTTCCTGGCTCAGGTAATGAAGTTGTCCAACACGGGGTTGGGCCCACAATTAAAATGTTCAGGAGTTAGGGGGAAGGATGGAGGTGAGGGGAACATTTTCACTCAAAAGATCATGAATAAATTACCAGGGAAGAACATTGACGGCCTGAATGGGGTCATGAAAGTATTGGGTATGTTTCTGGATAGAGGAGGAATTTTAGGCTAGTTTGAAAAGGTGGGCTGATCAATCTATAAGAGGTTGGCCTGTTGGTCTTTGGCACAATTTGTGGATTTTATGCTCATTATTCTCCTGGCTTCAGTGTCACCAGTCGCTTCCATTAGCTGTTATTAAAAGCTACTATCCAATGATTTGTGAGTGTCAACTCCCCAGTGGAAATCTTCGTGAAACAGCTCCGCTCCCCCGCCCCCCCACCAAAGTGTTTTAATTATTAATGGGATGTGGGTGTTGCTGGTAAGGCCAGAATCCATTGCCCATCTCTAATTTCCCTTGAGAAGGTGATGGTGAGCTGCTTTCTTGAATCACTGCAGTCCATATGGTGTGGATACACCCACAGTGCTGTTAGGAAGGGAGTTCCAGGATTTTAACCAGCGACAGTGAAGAAACTTTGATATGGTTCCAAGTCAGGATGATGTGTGACTTGGAGGGGAACTTGCAGGCGATGGTGTTCCCATGTGCCTACTGCCTTTGTCGATCTAGGTGGTTGCTGGTTTGGAAGGTGCTGTTGAAGAAGCCTTGGTGAGTTGCTGCAGTGCATCTTTTAGATGGTACACACTGCTGCCACTGTGCATCGGTGGTGGAAATAGTGAATGTTTAAGGTGATGGATGGTCTCCCAATTAAGTGAGCTGCATCTCCTTGATGGTGTTGAGCTTCTTGAGTGTTGTTGGAGCTGCACCCATCCAGGCAAGTGGAGAGTATTCCATCACACTCCTGACTTGTGCCTTTTAGAGGCTTTGGGGAGTCAGGAGGTGTGTTACCACAGAATTCTCAGTCTCTGATCTGCTCTTGTAGCCACAGTCAGTGGCTGTTAATTGGCCACTTTGGGGCCTTAATTGACCTGGGGGTGGGGGGTGCCAGGCCATTTCTCGCTGCCGCTGCACCTGGTAAAATTGCAGCTGGGCCGCGAACGTCATCCCCTGCCTCCCACTCAATTTTACAACTCGCCCCCACCACCAGCCCGCTCCTGGGGGGTGCGGGGGTACGTAAAATTCCTGCCACGGTTTTAGCAGATCCACAGAACTGAATTTCCCAGCAGCGTTAGTCTTACCCAGGTTATAGCAACTGGACATCAAATAGGAAATAGGACCCACAATCATGAGGAAACATTCTGGATAATTCTGAACAGATGATGTTTGACTTCATATCTTTTTAAACTCTTTAGCCAGTAAAACAACATCCAGTTTCATTCACATGAAGTACTGGTCCCAGCAAAACACCAGCTGGTGTGTTTATTGCAGCTGTGTCAAGTGACTGTGGGATTCAAACAGTGACTCATACAATAAAGTGCATTGTATGTTCATATTAATATATTGTATTAGAAAATGACAGCATTGTGAACTCAGCAAAGAGAATGTTTGTTAAATAGATAATTGATCATACTGTTTATTGATTAATACACAACTTTGTACGGTTACACAGTAACACTTACCCTGAGTAAACAGTAATTCTGGACTATTGTTTACTATAAATGTAATATCTGGGACTATGATTTATTAATAAAATATTAAAATGTGCAGGGGGTTGAGAGGCTACTGAAGAGTGATGGCTCTGCTGTTTTGGTCTGATGCAGATCAGGGCCCATTCTGAGAACCATGCTACTTGCCTTCCAGCAGCGTGCAAAATGGCAGAGTGTTGGTATCAATAGCTGCACCCAGCTCCCAGTACACAAACCCCCAGGAAGCAAGGGAGTGTGTGGGTCTGAATGGTCACCCATCGCAGAGAGCTGTAAAATTGCTTTATTATTGACCAGCAGGGGGCAGTAAGACACCATCTATAACACTACATCATTGACTATGCCTATAAATTAACGAGTGTGTGTATTTATATACTTACTGAATACTATAAACTCCCTATTGTTACAGAAATGTTGTATTTACTGTCAAAACCCATTCTTAAAAATGCTAGGAGTGTTTGCGGGGAGTTTAAGTCTAAGCTTTTCCCCCGAGAGACCTTTGGCAGAGTTCCTGTAAAACACAGGAATGTGCAGTTTACGTTGGGCTCCAGCCTACTCGGGGTGGGGGGGGAAATATATATACTCCTTGTTTTCCTGCAACAACTTCCACCTAGACCCCTGTTAGCCCCGAACACAGCGAGAAAGTAACACAGCCCAAGCTGCAAAGGATACTTCTCTTTCAATAAATGATCTAAATATGGCAGTGTCATTAAACATATAGTAGGTATATTATTATCGTCTAGCAGACAGGATATGGAGAGGGTGCTAAGTGTCAGCGATGTCAAGTTTCACTTCCTTCTCTCTAATAAGTTCAACATGAGCTTGGAGTCAGAGTGAGTAGCTGCCAACAAACAGGGAGTGACCTCGCCAGGCCTCACATTTAAATCACCCAGGGAAGATGGAAACAATACTGGGCAATATTCCACTACCCCAATCTCCTGGCTCCCTCGGCCATAAATATGAAAGAAATTTGTCACGACTTCTGTGGTGACTGGGGAATTGACTGGATGATTTCATAGTCTGGCTATTAGCAGGGAAAATGTGGAACAGGTCTGTATTACGGGGCAGGAGGCAAGCAAATATCTGAGGGTCACAGAGAAGCAGACGTAGGAAGTTAAAAAGAGGCAATGCTGGCCTTGGGGAGTTCTAACTGTACACAGTCTGCTTACTCTTAAAGGGGCAGCACGCCAACAAGGCATTTCTAAACAATTAATTCAACTCGCCACATTCATACACAAACACACACACACACAAGCATATTCACACACCGAACACACGCAAACAGACAAACACACATACACAAGCACATAAATACACTCTGTCACAGCAGAGGAACATATACTGCTCGAGGCAGAACATTTGTTGGGAATTGCCGTAGCAAAGAGCTAAGAAAGAAAGAGTTGCATTTATATCGTGTTTTCATGACTACCGGACGTCTCAAAGTGCTTTACAGCCAATGAACTACTTTTGAAGTGTAGTCACTGTTGTAATGTAGGAAAGGCGGTAACCAGCTTGTGCACAGCAAGCTTCCACAAACAGCATTGTGATAATGACCAGGTAAACTGTTTTTGTGATGTTGATTGAGGGATTATTTTGGCCCAGGACACGGGGGATAACTCCCCTGCTCTTCTTCGAAATAGTGCCAGGGGATCCTTTATGTCCACCTGAGAGGGCAGACAGAGCCTCAGTTTAATGTTGCATCTGAAAGACACAGAAATGATGGGCCGAAAGGCCTCATTCAGTCCTGTATACAGCTATGGTTGTAGACATGTACATACAAGCATTCGTATACAAGCACAGGCACATATACATGCAAATACACACACATACCTACACACAAATACACATAACGAAAGTGTGTATGTATACATTATGTATATATATCTCCTCTTTGCTGACGATGCTGCTTTAACATCTCACACTGAAGAGTGCCTGCAGAGTCTCATCGACAGGTTTGCGTCTGCCTGCAATTAATTTGGCCTAACCATCAGCCTCAAGAAAACGAACATCATGGGGCAGGACGTCAGAAATGCTCCATCCATCAATATTGGCGACCACGCTCTGGAAGTGGTTCAAGAGTTCACCTACCTAGGCTCATCTATCACCAGTAACCTGTCTCTAGATGCAGAAATCAACAAGCGCATGGGTAAGGCTTCCACTGCTATGTCCAGACTGGCCAAGAGAGTGTGGGAAAATGGCGCACTGACACGGAACACAAAAGTCCGAGTGTATCAGGCCTGTGTCCTCAGTACCTTGCTCTACGGCAGCGAGGCCTGGACAACGTATGCCAGCCAAGAGCGACGTCTCAATTCATTCCATCTTCGCTGCCTTCGGAGAATACTTGGCATCAGGTGGCAGGACTATATCTCCAACACAGAAGTCCTTGAAGCGGCCAACACCCCCAGCTTATACACATTACTGAGTCAGCGGCGCTTGAGATGGCTTGGCCATGTGAGCCGCATGGAAGATGGCAGGATCCCCAAAGACACATTGTACAGCGAGCTCGCCACTGGTATCAGACCCACCGGCCGTCCATGTCTCCGCTATAAAGACGTCTGCAAACGCGACATGAAATCGTGTGACATTGATCACAAGTCGTGGGAGTCAGTTGCCAGCATTCGCCAGAGCTGGCGGGCAGCCATAAAGACAGGGCTAAATTGTGGCGAGTCGAAGAGACTTAGTAGTTGGCAGGAAAAAAGACAGAGGCGCAAGGGGAGAGCCAACTGTGCAACAGCCCCGACAAACAAATTTCTCTGCAGCACCTGTGGAAGAGCCTGTCACTCCAGAATTGGCCTTTATAGCCACTCCAGGCGCTGCTTCACAAACCACTGACCACCTCCAGGCGCGTATCCATTGTCTCTTGAGATAAGGAGGCCCAAAAGAAAAGAAAGAAATATATCTATGACTATTCCAATTGCCTCCTGGCTGACCCACCATCATGTACCTTTTTAAACTTCAGCTCATCCTAAACTCTGTTGCCCATATCCTAAATTGCATTAAAGTCCTATCAACCCATCACCCCTGTGCTCATTTTAAGATGCTCCTTAAAACTTAAATATTGGTCATCTGACCTAATATCACCTTACATGTTCCATTGTCAAATTATGTGTGGTTACGCTCCTATGAAGTATCATGCAATGCTTTATGTTAAAGGGGTGCTATACAAATACAAGTTATTGTTTACACCAAGAGGCCAATGTTCTGTTTCACTGTGTCCCCAGTTGGATAAGCAGTGGGAAGTTTACTCAGGCTGCATGCAGACTGAACTGGTTAACTCGTCATTGAGCATTGCTCAACTTTCTGTGTAAGTCACTTGGACCTCAGTGGGTGAGGAGTGTCCACAGAGAGAGAGCACAGACACTCCCATTCAGACAAACCGAAACCCCAGCGGGGAGATTTCCCTCTTGCTTGGTTGGGTGACACAAACGGCCTCCTTCTGTGCTCTAATCTCTTTGTTTAACCCGTTCCCTTCCTTATACCTAGAGCCCAGGAAGTCCCTCCACACACACTACATTTGACCAACTCAACATGCACTTATCATGATTAAACCCAATCCCGACCCCAGCTAGATATTCATCCTTTCAAATGCCGTCAATTTCATCAGCCTCGACAGCTTTGTGAAGACCAGGACCCTGAATGTTCTGGGAGATGCTCAAGCTCCTCTGTCGTACCTTGTCTGGTAGTGCGGTGAGATCCCAATCTCGGAGAAGGAGGGACAGCAGCTCTGAGGATATTTCTGGTCATAGTATAGGCTATACTCTCAGTGCCCTACACACTACATTATCAGAAATGCTGCCCCTTCGAGTCAGATGTTTAACCTCCTCCACGTCTGCCCATTCAGGTGGATGTACTGAGTGTGCTGGGGCAGGTGATTTGCTGGGCACTATTGCTCTGTCAACTGTTCAGTGAACATCCATTTATCCTTGTGGGACTTTGCTTGGCTGCTCCATTTGCCAACATAACAACAGTCACTGTGCTTCAAAATATTCATCATGCACCTAGAGCTTTGAAATGTTTGAGAGACGTGATGAGGCATTCACATGAATCCAAGTCTTTCTTTCTGGCTTTATTTGAATCTTTTATTCTACAATTGATACAGAAATATCATTTTAATCCCAAGCCTTGTGTGAGACTGCTTAATCTGGGCCTCATGTTCACTTGGCCAAATTAATAAACCTCTGATCTACATTGCCCACTTCCTGCAGTGGGTTAAAGTTCATGATGATGTCTCCTCATTGTAACAAGATAAGCTACTAGAATCAATAAATTGGTTACAGATTCATGATCAGCAGTGAAAGTGATTCGTGACCAAGGACAAACTCTGACCCAGGAGCTTTTATTTCACAGTTCCCAATGCTCCCTTATTTTTGGACAGTAACTGTTGGTAATGATTCTGCTGCTACCATTTACACCTCCTCTAGACCCATCTTCTCGTACTTTACTTGTCCCATTACCATCCCCTTTTGCCCTGCACCATCATCCCTTTTGTCATTTAATCTCTCCTGCCTTCCACTCCATCACAGACCTTCCCTTCCATCCACATTCCCTCATATCCCTGTCTCTGCACTTGCTTAAAACCTGTTATATCTCCAACTTTTTCCAGTTCTGATGAAGTGTCCGGTAGGAGGTGTTTGCCCTAATATTAATTGGGGGTGGTTATCGTGCGTGCAGCGGTGCTGAAGCTGGTGGTGAACTGTCCGGCCACCGGAGTGTGAGGCTGCCGTTAATTTAGAGCCCAGGCCTCATTAACAGATGCTGATGCTGACTCCCACCTGAAGCCAATGGGAAGTCACCGCCAATGGACAGGAGTCAAAAATATCACACCATGCGAGAACACCATAACCAGGGCAGTGGGAAAGCCCAAGGAAGAGGCCCGAGGTATCCTCGTGGGTAAAGAGGAACTTTAGAAAAATAAAATAAAACTCAGAGACCTGCCCTCCTAAGGTTACGATGCTTCTGACAGGCGGCGCAGGCAAAATAGCATGGAGGTGTATGTCAGGATAACCTGGAACTCTGCACCAGGATAACGTGGAGCTCTAAACCAGGATAACCTGGAACTCTAAACCAGGATAACCGGGAGCTCTATACCAGGATAACTGGGAGCTCTATACCAGGATAACCTGGAACTCTAAACCAGGATAACCTGGAACTCTATACCAGGATAACCTGGAACTCTATAGCCGGATAACCTGGAACTATACCAGGATAACCTGGAACTCTATACCAGAATAACCTGGAGCTCTAGACCAGGATAACCTGGAACTCTATAGCCAGATAACCTGGAACTGTACCAGGATAACCTGGAACTATACCAGGATAACCTGGAACTCTAGACCAGGATAACCTGGAGCTCTAGACCAGGATAACCTGGAACTCTATAGCCGGATAACCTGGAACTCTATACCAGGATAACCTGGAACTCTAAACCAGGATAACCGGGAGCTCTATACCAGGATAACTGGGAGCTCTATACCAGGATAACCTGGAGCTCTAAACCAGGATAACGTGAAACTCTATAGCCGGATAACCTGGAACTCTAGACCAGGATAACCTGGAACTCTATAGCCGGATAACAGGGAGCTCTATACCAGGATAACCTGGAACTCTATAGCCGGATAACCAGGAGCTCTATACCAGGATAACCGGGAGCTCTATACCAGGATAACCAGGAGTTCTATAGCTGGATAACAGGGAGCTCTATACCAGGATAACCGGGAGCTCTATAACCGGATAACAGGGAGCTCTATACCAGGATAACAGGGAGCTCTATACCAGGATAACCGGGAGCTCTATACCAGGATAACCGGGAGCTCTATAACCGGATAACAGGGAGCTCTATACCAGGATAACAGGGAGCTCTATACCAGGATAACCAGGAGCTTTATATCAGCAAACCAGGAGCTCTATACCAGGATAACCGGGAGCTCTATAGCCGGATAACAGGGAGCTCTATACCAGGATAACAGGGAGCTCTATACCAGGATAACCAGGAGCTTTATATCAGCAAACCAGGAGCTCTATACCAGGATAACCAGGAGCTTTATATCAGCAAACCAGGAGCTCTATACCAGGATAACCAGGAGCTCTATAGCCGGATAACAGGGAGCTCTACAGCTGGATAACAGGGAGCTCTATACCAGGATAACAGGGAGCTCTATACCAGGATAACCAGGAGCTTTATATCAGCAAACCAGGAGCTCTATACCAGGATAACCAGGAGCTTTATATCAGCAAACCAGGAGCTCTATACCAGGATAACCAGGAGCTTTATATCAGCAAACCAGGAGCTCTATACCAGGAGAACCTGGAACTCTACAGCTGGATAACTGGGAGCTCTATACCAGGATAACCGAGAGCTCTAGATCAGGATAACCTGGAACTCTATAGCCGGATAACCGGGAGCTTTATATCAGCAAACCAGGAGCTCGATACCAGGATAACGAGGAGCTCTAAACCAGGATAACCTAAAACTCTAAACCTGGATAGCCTGGAACTCTATAGCTGGATAACTGGGAGCTCAAAAACCAGGATAACTGGGAGCTCTATACCAGGATAACCAGGAGCTCCAAACCAGGATAACCTAAAACTCTAAACCTGGATAACCTGGAACTCTATCGCAGGATAACCAGGAGCTCTATTGCCAGATAACAGGGAGCTCTATACCAGGAGAACCTGGAACTCTATAGCTGGATAACTGGGAGCTCTATACCAGGATATCCGGGAGCTCTAGATCAGGATAACCTGGAACTCTATAGCCGGATAACCTGGAAGACTATACCAGGATAACCTGGAACTCTAT
Organism: Heterodontus francisci; assembly: GCF_036365525.1. NCBI lineage: Eukaryota > Metazoa > Chordata > Chondrichthyes > Heterodontiformes > Heterodontidae > Heterodontus > Heterodontus francisci. The sequence continues at coordinate 44,227,957 of NC_090392.1, forward strand.
ACCAGGATAACCTGGAACTCTATACCAGGATAACCTGGAACTCTATACCAGGATAACCGGGAGGTCTATACTGGGGAGGCAGAGGTGTAGAGGTAATGTCACTACACTAGTAACCCAGAGGCCCAGGTTAATGCTCCAGGGACATAGGTTTGAATCCCACCATGGCAGAGGGCAGAATTTGAATTAAATTCAATAGATCTGGAATTAAAGCTAGTCTAATGGTGACCATGAAACCATTGTCAATTGTTATAAAAAAACATTTGGTTCACCAATGTCCTTTAGGGAAGGAAATCTGCCGTCCTTACCTGGTCTGGCCTACACGTGACTCCAAACCCACAGCAATATGGTTGACTCTTAAATGCTCTCTGCAATGGCCCAGCAAGCCACTCAGTTGTATCAAACCTCTACAAAGTCTCAGAAAAGGAATGAAACTGGACGGATCACCTGGCATCGACCTAAACACCAGAAATGGTAAGCGCAAACCCAGCCCTGTCGACCCTGCAAAGTCCTCCTTACTAACATCTGGGGGCTTGTTTCAAAGTTGGGAGAGCTGTCCCACAAATTAGTCAGGCAACAGCCTGACATAGTCATACTCATGGAATCGTACCTTACAGATAATGTCCCAGACACCACTCTCTTCATCTTTGGGTATGTCCTGTCCCACTGGCAGGACTGACCCACCAGAGGTGGTGGCACAGTGGTATACAGTCAGGGGTGAGATGCTCTGGGAGTTCTCAACATTGACTCTGAACCCCATGAAGTCTCATGGCATCAGGTCAAACATGGGCAAAGAAACCTCCTGCTGATTCCACCTACAGCTCCCCCTCGGCTGATGAATCTGCTTCTCCATGTTGAACACCAATTGGAAGAAGCACTGAGAGTAGCGCAATATGTACTCTGGGTGGGGGACTTCAATGTCCATCACCAAGAGTAGCTTGGTAGCACCATTACTGACCAAGCTCGTTGAGTCCTAAAGGACCTAGCCGCTAGACTGGGTCTGCGGTAGGTGGTGAGGGAACCAACAAGAGGGAAAAACCTACTTGACCTCATCTTCACCAATCTGCCTGCCACAGATGCAACTGTCCATGACAGTATTGGTAGGAGTGACCACCGCACAGTCCTTGTGGAGACAAAGTCCTGTCTCCACATTGAGGGTATCCACCATCGTGTTCTGTGGCACTGCCACTGTGCTAAATGGGATAGATTTCGAACAGATCTAGCAGCTCAAAACTGGGCATCCATGAGGCGCTGTGGGCCATTAGCAGCAGCAGAATTGTATTCAACCACAATCTGTAACCTCATGACATGGCATATCCCCCACTCGACCGTTACCATCAAGCTGGGAGACCAACCCTGGGTCAATGAAGAGTGCAGGAGGGCATGCCAGGAGCAGCACCAGGCATACCTAAAAATGAGGTGTCAGTCTGGTGAAGCTACAACACAGGACTACTTGCATGCCAAACAGCAGAAGCAGCATGTGATAGACAGGGCTAAATAATTCCACAATCAATGGATCAGATCAAAGCTCTGCAGTCCTGCCACATCCAACTATGAATGGTGGTGGACAAGTAAACAACTAACTGGAGGAGGTGGCTCCACAAATATCCCCATCCTCAATGATGGGGGAGCCCGGCACATCAGTGCAAAAGACAAGGATGAAGCATTTGTATCCATCTTCAGACAGAGGTGCTGAGTGGATGATCCATCTTGGCCTCCTCCTGTGGTCCACAGCATCACAGATGCCAGTGTTCAGGCAACCCTTTACAAAGTTATGAGCGGCATGGACAGAGTGGATAGTCAGAAGCTTTTTCCCAGGGTGGAAGAGTCAGTTACTAGGGGACATAGGTTTAAGGTGTGAGGGGCAAAGTTTAGAGGGGATGTGCGAGGCAAGTTTTTTACACAGAGGGTGGTGAGTGCCTGGAACTTGCTGCCAGGGGAGGTGGTGGAAGCAGATACGATAGCGACATTTAAGAGACATCTTGACAAATACATGAATAGGAAGGGAATAGAGGGATATGGGCCCCGGAAGTGCTGAAGGTGTTAGTTTAGGCAGGCATCAAGATCGACGCAGGCTTGGAGGGCCGAATGGCCTGTTCCTGTGCTGTACTGTTCTTTGTTCTTTGACCCGATTTACTTCACGTGATATCAAGAAATGGATAATGGCACTGGATACTGCAAAGTGTCAGGCAAGCCCCCCCACCTGCCAAGACTGAGGCATACATTATTTCACCACATGAACATTAAAACTTAAAATTGAAAGCCCCTGACTGGAAAGACAAGTATCAGACAATGTTGGAACAAGGGACCCAGTCTTTGCTTCCCCAATACACAGAAGAAGTAGTCAGACCAGTTTTAGTCACATGACTAGCTGGCTGATGGTTTTTTGAATTTGCCACCGATTTGAAGTCAGAAAGCACTTTTCTCTTGGACTGAGAACAACTCTCTCCTGTCTGCTGTCATCTCACTCTCACCAACTTCAGAAACCATTGCAGACATGTGAACCCCAAAAGAGAAAAGTCTCCTGCAGTGAACAATGTTAAAGAAGAATACTGGGCCCCAATGAAAAGTAAGAGCTGTCTACCGTCAAGGACTCTACGGCGAGCTGGAAACACAGAAACCATAACAAGAAACTCCGTTTTAGAGACTGCCTCAAACCTCTCCATTTTATTTTTCTTCTGCTCTTTTCTGTCCCTATTTGCATGTATGCATCACGTGTGCATGCTCGTGTGGGCGCGTCGTATAATCGTAGGTGTTAACCGTATTAGAGTTTAAGTTTACGGTTTAATAAATTTCACTTTTCTTCTTTAAACATAAAGAAAATCTGGTGTGCTCATTTCTTTGCCTTATAATTGGAAAGCTGTGAAAAAGGATTCACAAAGGGAGGGCTCAAAACACAGCATGTTTAAAATTAAACCCTGTTATAATAAGACCAAGTGAAGACAGTGAAAGACCCCTAGACACCTTTCTTACTTGGTCGTAACAGAAGGCTATTGGGCCCTAACAATATTCTGGCAATCGTACTGAAGATTTGTGCTCCAGAACTAGCCGCGTACTTAGCCAAGCTTTTCCAGTACAGCTACAACTCTAGCATCTACCCAGCAATGTGGAAAATTGCCCAGGTATGTCCTATGCCAGAAAAGCAAGATAAATCCAACCTGGCCAATTACCGCCCTATCAGTCTACTCCCGATTATCAGCAAAATGATGGATGGCCTCGTCAACAGTGCTTTCAAGCCACACTGGTTCAGCATTAACCTGCTCACTGGTGCTCAGTTTGGGTTCCGCCAAGGCCACTCAGCTCCTGACCTCATTACAGCTTTGGTCCAAACATGGACAAAAGAGCTGAACTCCAGAGATGAGGTGAGAGTGACTGCCCTTGACATCAAGGCAGCATTTGACCGAGTATGGCATCGAGGAGACCTAGCAAAACTGGAGGTAATGGGAATCGGGGAGAACTCTTCACTGGTTTGAGTCATACCTATCACAATGGAAGATGGTTGTGGTTGTTGGAGGTCAATCATCTAAGTCCCAGGACATGGCTGCAGGAGTTCCTCAGGGTGGTAACTTTGGCCCAACTATCTTATGCTGCTTCATCAATGATCTTCCCTCCAGCATAAGGTCAGAAGTGGGGGATGTTCTCTGATGACTGCACAACGTTCAACACCATTCGCGACTCCTCAGCTACTGAAGCAGCCCAGGTCCATTTACAGCAAGACCTGGACACCATCCAGGCTTGGGCTGATAAGTGTCGGATAACATATACATCACACAAGTGCCAGGCAATGATCATCTCCAACAAGAAAGAATCTAACCATCTCCCTTTGGCGTTCAATGGCATTACCATCACTGAATTTCCTCACTATCAGCATCCTGGGAGTCACCATTGACTAGAAACTGAACTGGACCAGTCACATAAATGCTATGGCTACAAGAATAAGTCAGAGGCTGGGAGTTCTGTGTCGAGTAAATCACCTTCTGACTCCTCAATGCCTGTCCACCATCTACAAGGCACAAGTCAGGAGTGTGATGCAATACGCTCCACTTGCCTGGATGTGTGCAGCTCCAACAACACTCAAGAAGCTTGACACCATCCAGAACAAAGCTGCCCGCTTGATTGTCACCCCATCCACCACCTTCAACATTCACTCCCTCCACCACAGATGCCCAGTGGCAGCAGTGTGTACCATCTACAAGATGCACTGCAGCAACTCACCAAGGTTCCCTCAATAGCATCTTCCAAACCTGACCTCTACCAACTAGAGGGACAAGGGTAACAGATGCATGGGAACACCACCACCTGCAAGTTCCCCTCCAAGTCACACATCATCCTGACTTGGAACTATATCGTCGTTCCTTCACTGTCGCTGGATCAAAATCCTGGAATTCCCTTCCTAACAGCACTGTGGGTATACCTACCCCACATGGACTGCAGCAGTTCAGGAAGGCAGCTCACCACCACCTTCTCAAGGGCAATTAGGGATGGACAATAAGTGCAGGCCTAGCCAGCAAAGCCCACATCTCAGAAACGATTAAATAAACAGGATAACCTGGAAATCTACACCAGGATAACCCAGAGCTCTATACCGGGATTGTGGACCTCTGAAGAATAGGGACCATTTTTTTTAACTCAATGTGAAACCCTACCAGGGGCACCAAGAGGTAGTAAATGCTTCTTTCCAAGGGGAGCATAAACCCCCTCCCAGGTCAGCAATCTTCGGCCAGACCTGTGGGTTGTGCATGTACCCAAAATGTGCCTGCTGGTGGCCAAATTAAGGAAACTTTCCCAACCTTGGCAAATCATCTAGGGCCATTGGCAAAGATTCAAATCAGAAAAAAAATGATAGCATGATACAACACAGAAGAAGGCCATTCGACCCCTCGTGTGTGTGTTGGCTCTTTGAAAGAGCTATCTAATTAGTCCCCCTCCCCAGCTCTTTCCCCAGAGGGCTGCAAATTTCTCTTTTACAAGCACATTTCCAATTCCATTTTGCAAGTTACTATCCAACTGCTTCTTCCATCCTTTGAGGCAGTGCAATCCAGATCATATCACTTCACTGCATAAAAAAGTCTCATCTCATCCCTGGTTCTTCTGCTAATTAATGTAATCTGTGCCCTCTGGTTATCGACCCTCCTGCCTGTGGAAACAGTTTTCACTCAGTCAAGATGTGGCCATTTGCAGATTATCAAGTCTAGCTTTTTAACAAGATTTGTCCAGTTTTGTTGCTTTCTGCTGTAATTGTGGTTGCAGCAAAGTGGTGAAGACAGGAATTATGGGTGTTCCCATAATGCTCCATGATTATGATTCAGAAGACGAGGTTATGGAGGAACATCAGGTTCAATAACACCTGAGGTAAATGGGGTAGAACTTGCTCTATGTTGCTGCTGATTTAGCCACATTGCAAATTAGGAGGAGGCCATTCAGCCCCTCAAGCTTGTCCCACCATTCGATTAGATCAAGGCTGATCTAAATCTTAGTTTCACCTACCCGCCTTGGTTCCCTAACTCTTAATACCCTGACCTCACAAATATCTATCAAACTTAGCTTTGAAATTTTCAATTGGCTCTTAGCCTGGCTCTCATTAAAAGGTTATGTTTCCTTGTTCTGGACTCCCTCTCAGAGGAAATAGTTTTTCCTTATCTACCCTATCAACCCCATTAATCATCTTAAACACCTCAATTAGATCACTCCTCAATCTACTAAACTCAAGGGAATACAAACCTAGTCTATGTAACCTGTCCTCATAATTTAACTCTTTTCACCCCAGTATCATTCCAGTGAATCTGAACTGCACCCACTTTTCAACCCCGGAAAACGGGTGAACACTGACAGGTTTAGCAGTGGGATGGGTTGTGCTCAGTCTGAGCATGTGTCCAGACCACTGCTAAATTCCTAGGTGCAATTTGCAGGCGCATTGGGCAGCTGCCTAAAACAGGCCCCAGGCCTGCCCCACTCTGAATTCTTCAGTGGCCCCTCCTCAAACTGCCGACCAAAGGGAATTTACTTTTAACCTTAGATTTGAGCTGTGGAGCTAGGAAGAAGCAGGAGTTCTCCTCCTCCAGCCTCCACAATCATCACTTCTGCTTCACAGGACTTACCTTCAGGCTGCTGCAGCTCAGGCAAGCAGCTCGATACTCGGCAGTCTTGATGCATGAGCTGCCTATGCAGGCACGACAAGCTCGCCTGTAAAATGTTAAGTAGGCCGAGGCCTAACATCAGGCCAGATTCAGGCATCTAAATTGTTGTGGGTGTGCCATCTGTTCACACCTGTCGACACCCCATGACTTGCACTTTACAGATTCCGACAATCCCACCTGGCATATGAGAGGATACCTGTGTTGGTCATTCCTGCTTCACGAAAGAGGTTGTGATTGAACAGTACTGACAGACTTTTACATCAGGCTTGGCTCCCCGTAGCTGTAAAGGTTACCACATCTTTTATGCTGCCAGATCCTTCCAAGGGACCACAGGGGACATTAGACAGGTGACCCATGCCATGCTTTAGACAAGCATCAATATTCTTCCCAATTGATCCACAGAGCAGAGAGAGAGAGCCCTTGTAATCTCACTAAATCGCGAGATTTCCTCAAGTCCACGGCATTGATAGCCACATGCTGTGCAGGTCAGTCTGAATACATGCTAAGTTTCATCAGCAGGAAGGGTTTCCATCTTGTGAATGAGCAGCTTGTGAGTGAGACCAAACATCATATTCCACATGTGAATGCATGGTGCGAGAGAATGTCCGACAGACAGGAAGCCGCCATTATGTGTCGTCTATGATGCCCACATTGTACAAATGCTCAGATAAATGGGAGACCTCTGCAGTCATGCTTGGTGATTCCCACAATAAGTCCCCAAACAGGAATGGAACATGACAAGGGCCCCTATCAGAATGACTGTACTGGACAAGATTCTGCCCTTTGGACCATTTAGGTGAATGAAACACCAGACAGTTGATGCAAAGTCAATGCAAAGGACGAGACCGTGGACTATAACAGGCAGCTGATTGGATATCTTACACCATCACCCAAAGTTAAAATCTCAGGAGTGCCATCATACACCATCCTACCATAACTTGGTACCTTAACCCAACAAAAGTGGTCTTGACAAGTGAGGAATAAGATACTGATTTTTTTTTGGTGACATTTACGCTACTCCTACTTCTTAACCTGGTGCCCCGTTTAGGTGCTCTCACACTGGAAGGAATGAGTGTGCTGGCAGGCCGCTGTATACTTCTTGGTGCATGATCCTTTCCTAGCCCTGTTACAGCTGGAGCCTTGCCAGAGAAGCCAGTGGCTGGCAGTGCCTGCCTGCTAACTGGCATGACTTCAATCCTCTGAGGAGGTTGGTTGGGCTTCATAGTGATGGGCCTTTAGCCTGTCCAGCCACCAGCACGCATCCCCTATTCCCTTGATGCATTCCTAATCCCATTTGTTGACGAGAAGTTGCCCAGTTCCTTCTTGAAACCCATTAATTTTTCTTCTTTCACCACCCCCGGCACTCCTCCACCCTGTGTCTGTAGTCTGCTCACATACCTACCACCCTATAAGTAGGAAAAGTCCATCTGCATTTCCTATTACTTTTGTTGTCCTCCTGAGAGACTGGAGAAGCTGGGATTGTTCTCCTTAGAGCAGAGAAGGGTATGGGGAAATTTAATAGAGGTGTTCAAAATCATGAAGGTTTTCGATAGAGTAAACAAGGATTTTTTGGGCCCCCTGAGGTGAGGGGGCGGAGTGCCTATAACTGCCCTGTCGCCAAGTGATTTTCCCAGGGGTCAGGATAGGCCAACGACAGTCTTCCTGCCCAGAGGCCAACTGAAGCCCTATTAATAATCACTTAAGAGCCTCTTCCCACTGCCACTGGGATCTAACCAGCAGCAGGGAGGGCCTCCGCCACATGGGGAGGTCCACTTGTAAAACAAGGTGCCTTCCCTGCAGGCTTGGTGGGGTGGTGGTGGTGGTGGAGTGGGGGGGGAGTTCCCTCTTCCATGAGCAATCTGTGGCCCACGGAGGGTCCTGGTCGGGAAATAATGCACCTCCCAGGACCCCCGTCCCCCTGGACTTTACGACCACCCCCTAGCCCACCTCGCTGGGGTCTTCTGGCCTGGCCCTGGTGACACTGTCTCACTTGCCTGAGGTCTGGGGTTCCAATGCTGGGCCTGGGTCCAAAGCCTCTGCAGTACTGGCAGTGACCACTACTCCCGGTGGTGCTGCCGATACTGTTGAGCTGCCAGTCCTGTGATTGGCCGGCAGCTCTTGGAGGCAGGATCCCCGTCTTTAAAGGGGCAGAAATCCCAGTGCTGGAAACTTTGCCTCTGGAACAACAGAGGATCATGCCAGGGGCGGAAGCAAAAAGGCCAAGGTAGGTTTCCCCCTGCCTCTTGCACTGGCATTGAGAGCCCTGCCTCCTCCACAAAATCCATTGGCAGATGTGCCAGTAGCCAAAGGACCCAGGGTAGTAGAAGCAGATTCAATAATAATTTCCAAAAGGAAATTAGATATACCTTCAAAAAGGAAAAAAAAATGTTGGGCTATTGGGAAAGAGTAGGGAATGTGACTCGTTAATTGCTCTATCAAAGAGCCAACACAGGCGTAATGGGTCAAATGGTCTCTTTCTGTGCTGCTTGATTCTATGATCAATTTGTAAATATAACCCCTTGTGTTTAAGTTCTGTGAACAAAGAAAAGCTCACTTGGATCCAATTTGACCAAACCTTTCATAATTTTAAATGTTTCTATCATATCCACTCTCTTCAAGAGAGAAAAGACCCAAGGTAGAACCATATAGATGACAACATGAGAGGAAGCTGCTTCACCTGAGGTGCTGAGTGCTCCTATGGTAAGTTACCAAAATACAAGCACCTAATGCATCCATCTGATATCCCTGTCCTTGGTACTTTGGAAGACCTATAAAATGAATGGGCTAATGAATAAGCTGAATCAATGGAGAGGGCAATCTTCGACAAACTCTTCATTGTTGTACACTGGTGTTCCATTGAGGCAATTTTAATGTCCTTGCATTTATTTTTATTTTTATTTGAGTGTGAAAAATGCTTCTTAGTTCTTCAAAGAGTTAAACCTCAGTCTTCTGCGAAACTCTCAAGGAAGGTCTACATTGGAACTCCTGACCTGAGGAAATTGAACGCCCTGCAGCTCCTACCTCGAATACCTTGTCTAACATGAGCCTCAGTCATAGAGCTGTGTGTAACTGTAACTGCTAACTGAAGGTTAACCCTCAGCTCTAACCCTTGACCTGTGATTAACAGAACAGAGGGAATGGCGGGAGACTCATAACTTTCTAATCTAGCTGAAGGGTTTGTACACACAGATTTGGAAAATCTGCCTTGTCAAATCCCTCATGTTAGTAATTACAGTGATTACAAGGCCCATGGGGATGAAGGGTATTTGCTATTTCAGTAGGCTGATTAATGGCCCTCTCCTGAAGGCTTTCTCTCACTCTGTCATCCCTGCTTCATCTATGTTATGTGCAAGTCACATGGACACTGATTATAGCTGGATACTTGCTCTGAATGAATGAATGAGTGGCTAAGGTCTTTGCAATGTTACTAAAAATTTGAGGGTTTATGCACAACACATGGGATGTTTTGGCGTTACTGCGCAGTTTTGAATCGTACATCTTTACACAAAACTGCACAAATATAGTTCCAGCTGTAAACTGTGACACAGGAAAAAGTATAGCTTGCACTGGGCCGATATTCCCATCTTCACTTACAGGAGAGCTGTGCCCAATTGGCAAGTTAGCTACAAAGTGGGGCTTATTTTAAACCTCAGGGAGAGCTATGAAAATATTGGAGGCGGTGATTTCATGTTTTGGGTGGATTTGTAGGAATCTTTGCACTTGGACCTCTTGTCTGGGATGTTCTCTCAACTCCCCTGGACAGTTTTCAGACAGTTATCTGTTCCGGGATCCGAACCAGTCAGTCTACATCAAGGTGCTAAGTATTGGTCATATTATTTTCTGGTAATGAACTGTAAGTTATCACTCAGTAAATGTGCACAGTATACATCACAGTCATTAATCCTGTAGTGTGGCTGTCACCAAATATCAGTGCTGTGCCATTCACTGGCCAGTATTGATACGAACCCCGCAGTGAGCAACAAACCAAAAGAACCAAATTTACCAAATGATCCCCCAAATGGACACAATTTCACTTTTATAACTTTTACTCTAACAATCAAACCAAAATCAACACAAATTAAAAATGAAATAACAGAGAAATCATGATCAATATGTATTTTACAGATTGCACATTAATTATCAGATACAACAAGGATAGATCTCACGGATTTACTCGGGAGTCCACTCAGCATTTATGGCACCAATTACAGCCACAAAGTCCTTTCGAGGTCTGAACTTGTTCAGGTAGATCTCCAAATCCTGTCTTCCAAGATGCAATTCCCAATTTTTATCTGACAGCAGTTCAACTGTAATCCTGAAATCTAAGAGTACGGTCTCCACCAAAAATGGCGCGCTGCACCCAAACCTCTTTAGAACCATAGCACCACAGAAAAATTATGGCACAGAAGGAGGCCATTCAGCCCATCATGTCTGTGCTGCTGAGAAAACGAGCCGCCCAATCTAATCCCGCCTTCCAGCACCTGGTCCATAGCCTTGCAGCTTGCTGCACTTCAGGTGCATGTCCAGGTATCTTTTAACAGAATTGAGGGTTTCTGCCTCCACCACCATTCCAGGCAGTGAATTCCAGACACCCACCACCCTCTGGGTGAAAAATCTTTTCCTCATGTCCCCTCTAATCCTTCTACAAATCACCTTAAATCTGTGCCGCCTAGTAATTGACCTCTCCGCTAAGGGAAACGGGTCCTTCCTATCGACTCTATCTAGGCCCCTCATAATTTTGTACACCTCAATTAAGTCACCCCTCAGCCTCCTCTGTTTTAAGGAAAACAACCCTAGCTGATCCAATCTTTCCTCATAGCTGCAACTTTTGATCCCTGGCAACATTCTTGTAAATCTCCTCTGTACTCTCTCCAGAGCATTATGTCCTTTCTCTAATGTGGTGACCAGAACTGTACGCAATACTCCAACTGTGGCCTAACCAGCATTTTAGACAGTTCCAGCATTACATCCCTGCTTTTGTATTCTACACCTCGGCCAATAAAGGAAAGCATTCCATATGCCTTCTTCACCACTCTATCTACTTGTCCTTGCCACCTTCAGGGACCTGTGGACATGCACTCAAAGGTCTCTCACTTCTTCTACCCCTCTCAATGTCCTCCCATTTATTTTTTTATTCCCGTGCTTTGTTTGCCCTCCCCAAATGCATCACTTCACACTTCTCTGGATAGAATTCCATTTGTCACTTTTTCGGCCACTCAACCAAACCATTGCTATCATTCTGGAACCTACAGCTATCCTCTTCACTATCAACTACATGACCAATTTTTGTGTTATCAGCAAATTTCCCAATCATGCCTCCCACATTTAAGTTCAAATCATTAATATTTACCACAAACAGCACGGGACCCAACACTGAGCCCTGTGGAACGTCACTGGAAACAGCTTTCCATTCACAAAACATCGACTACTACACTTTGTTTCCTGTCACTGAGTCAATTTTGGATCCATCCTGCCACATTGCCCCTGTATTCCAAGGGCTTTCATTTTACTGACCAGTTAGCCATGTGGGACCTTGTCAAATGCATTACTAAAATCCCTGTTGACCACATCTACTGCACTATCCTCATCAATCCTCCTTGTTACCTCCTCAAAATCTCAATCAAGTTAGTAAGACATGACCTTCCCTTAATAAATCCATGCTGACTATCCCTGATTAATCCATGCCTTTCTAAGTGGCAGTTTATCCTGTCTCTCAGAATTGATTCTAATAATTAACCCACCACCAAGGTCAGACTGACTGGCTTGTAATTATTTGGCCTATCTCTCGCACCCTTTTTAAACAATGGGATAATGCTCGCAGACCTCCAATCCTCTGGCATCTTGCCCATATCCAGTGAGGATTTGAAGATGATCCTCAGCACATTCGATATTTCTTCCCTGGCTTCCTATAACAACCTGGGATGCAATCCATCCAGCCCTGGTGATTTATCCACTTTTGAGGATGTCAGACCCTCTAGTACTTCTTCTCTCATTATGTTTATTGTATCTAATATTTCACACTCCTCCTCTTTAACTACAATGTCTATACCAACCCTCTCCTTTGTGAAGACAGAGACAAAAAACTCACCAAGAACCCTGCCCACATCTTCTGCATCCATGCATAAGTTCCCTTGTACATCTCTGATACGTCCTACCCTTTCCTTAGTTATCCCCTTGCTCTTAATGTACTGATAAAACATCTTTGGGTTTTCCTTGATTTTACCTGCCAATAATTTTTCATGTCCTCTCTTTGCTTTTCTAATTTCCTTTTTTACTTCACCCCTGCACTTTCTATATTCCTCTAGGTTTTCTCAACTATTATGTTTTTTGTGATCGTCATAAGCATTCTTTTTCTGTTTTAACTTACCCTGTATGCTTCTGGATAACCAGGGGGCTCTAGATTTGGCTGTACCACCCTTTATCTTTGTGGGGACATGCCTACACTGTGCCTGTAATATCTCGCTTTTGAATGCCTCCCATTGGTTTGCCACTGATTTTCCTTCAAGTAGTTGTATTCAGTCTACTTTTGCCAGATCACCTCTCAGTTTCATAAAATTTGCCTTCCCCCAATTTAGAACTTTTACTCCTGTTTTATCTTTGTCCTTTTCCATGATTATACTAAAACTAACTGTATTATGGTCACTATCTCCAAAATGGTCACCCACTGCTACTTCCTCCACTTGCCCAGCTTCATTACTGAAGACTAAATCTAGAATTGCGCCCCCTCTCATTGGGCTTGTTACGTGCTGGCTAAAATAGGTTTTTGAATGCAGTTCAAGAATTCTGTGCCCTCTGCCCTTCACATAATTTGTATCTCTTTCGCTCCCCTCATGACAGTTTCGATGGCATAACTCCACTGGTATTACTTTATGTAACCTAAAATAGCTGCAACAACTTGTATTTGTTTGTGCCCAACTCTCAGAATCAGCTTCCACTCTATGCAGCTTGTCTGCAAAACACTGCAATCCTGTAATCTGAACTTGGATAACTCTAGTCACATGCCTCTGGTCAAATGACTCTGTGTCTTATCTGTTTCCAACCAGTTCTGTCTCCCCAGAACCCTGAAGTTTTTAGTTTCACTTTTCGTTAGGAACTGTCTCAAAAAACAAGCTTTGAAACCAGAGTCTGTGCACCTAACAGAACATTCAACAAGTCATCAGTTCAAACAACAGCTTGCACATGCAACTTCACTGGTCTCACAAACCATGGACTCCATCACAGTATCTTTGCTGAGAAATTATGGTAAAAAAAATAGACTAATAAAGGATCAAAAACTGAATTAAATGACCCCTCTCCAACCATCAGCTTCATCCTGTAAAGTAGATGGGGCAAATACAATTATACATTATGAAATGAGTGAGTAGGCTTCAAAGCCTAACACACTAGTGGTTTAGTTGTTGTGTGACTCACTCACCCGGTCAGGCTTGGCAGTGTGTTTAGCTACTAGCCATGGCTCAGTTGATATGACTCCCACTTGTGAGTTCGAAGGCCATGGCTTCAAACCCCACACCTTGATACTGGAACACAAAGCCTAGAGTGACGCTCCAGTACAGTATTGAGGGAGTGCTGCACTGATGGAAGTGCCATCTTTCAAATGAGGTATTAAACTGAGGCCCTGTCTGCCCCCTCAAGTGGGTGTAAAAGATCCCACAGAATTATTTTGAAGAATAACAGGGGAGTTCTCAACCATGTCCAAGCCAATGTTTATTCCCCCACCCTACGTCATTAGAAAAACAGATAATTTGGTCATTATCACATTGTTGTTTGTGGGAGCTTTCTGTGTGCAAATTTCGCGTTTCCAACATTACAACAATGACCTCACTTAAAAAAAGTACTTCATTGGCTGTAACATGCTTTGGGACAACCTAAAGTCTTGAACGCTGCTATATAAATGCCGGTTTGTTTGTTTTCAGCTTAGTGCCTCCTGCTGATGAACAGTTCCTCGAGCAATATCCCTCTAGTGCCTGGCCCAAGTGTCTATTCTCCATGTGTCAGTCTGCACAGATTGCTTCTTGACATTTAACAAGATCACCTCTCAGTGTGAGATGTTGGTAGAAGTCAGTCTGTTCTTACCTTCTTTGCTAAGATTAGAGAAATTTGGCTGCTTTTGCTGCTAAGCCAGTGATCTCCGTGTTTAAGGGAACAAAGGTGGGTAAATTGAGATGCAGATTAACCGTAATCTAATTGAATGGCTGTGCAGGATCGATGGGCCGAATGGCCTGCTCCTGTTCCTTTGTTGAGGTTCCCAAGATGTTAACAACAGATACAGGAGACATTGAGACCAGCAAAAGGGAGGGGGAAATAACCCAAAACAGATAACACCGCAGAAGGAAACATGAGAGTAACCTTAGAGGGTATAAAATAGAAGTAAACACAAAATATGGCAGGGAGAAATAGAAATAGTGAAGAATCAGAAGTTACTAATAGCAGCAAGGTAAAAGGCTTGGAGCTAAAGCAGAAACATAAAGAATAAAACAAAGGCTCATGAGAAATGTCATAGTGTTCAAGCAGAAAGAATATAAACTGAACAGAGTATGAATAAAACTTGCATCATAATGGGAAGTAGCAATCTTTCTAATAAATACATGAGGAAAGAAGAGTTATTTAGGAGTGTTTGGGTCTATTGAAAAATGAAAAATGAAAGTTCGTTAAGTGTACACTAAACTGAGTGGATTAGCAAACTGCTGGAGACTAGAAGACAATATGAACAAGCTAAGAAAAGAAAATGTGATGTAACATATCGGGAACAAGAATAAAAATGGAAATGTAACTTCAACGCAGGATCAAAGACACTGAATTAAATTTGCACTAATATGGTTGTGAAAAGCAGCAGAGATGTTTCATGACTTTGCTCCAGTATTGAGAGACATCTATCTGTAAGAAGCATTCTTAAAGCACCGAGGCCGTGAAAGGTGAACATGCCCAAGCCCAGATGGTAGACACCACAGAATACTGAAGGGTGTTTGTGAGGAAATGACAGACCAACTAACCAGGAATTTTCCAGATTCAAGACAGGAGCTGTGCCAGAAAAACCTCTGATCACACAGCGGGAAAAATGTCAATTTTATGTCAGTTGTTGGGAAATTACTGGACACAATGAATCTTGAATAGGCCATTCAGCCTCTCTAGCCTGTTCAGACATTCAATTAGATGATGGATGACCAGCACTTCAATTTCAATAGATCAATATTCTTGATATGCTTGCCTAGTGGGACAAATAAATAAATACCTGTTAGGCCACGAATTGATCTGAAGAAGGTAACATCAATTTGCGAAGGGCAGGTCATGTTTGATGAACCTGGTGGAATTTTTGAATGTATCACGCAAAGTACAGACAGGGGTCCTTTTAAAGATTCAGATCCTGAATCTCCAGGCAGTCTTCCTGATCTCCCACCAGAACATAGGAAGGAGAGTGGAGGAAACCCTGAAGAAATGGTGTAAGCAATAAGTTTTACCCATTGGCACAGTTTCTCTGGGATTTTTCCCATAATCTGACAGAAAGTGCAGCAGAAAATCCCAGTGTCAGTTTCCACTCCCTTCAAGTAGAAAGATTTGAAATAGACCCTAATGCCTGTGTGAAGGGCACAGAGGGGACAAAATTCTTGAACTGTGTTCAAGAGAAATTTTTAGCCAGCACGTAACAATTTTTTCCCCCAAAAATATACTTCATTCAGAAAAATCTGTAAAAATGCATTACAAAACAGTTCAAAAAGCACCAAGTTAACATTTCAAAAAGTGCAAAGAAAATCAATTTTCTTTGATACAGGAGTGAATTGCCTCACAGTTCCTTCCATTCCATTTTACATGCCATGCACATTTTACAGCAAACCCAGATTTGGTGTATACAGACGGGTCCAGCCCCTCAGTTCACTTTGGGGGGAGGACCTTACACAGTGGCCTTTCCCCATTGAGCCTTTGCAGTGGCTGACGCAAGCTTTAGTGCGTCCCTCAGCATGTAGTCCTGGACCTTCAAATGTGCCAGTCTGCAACACTTGGTCGTGGACAACTCTTTTCGCTGGAAGACCAGCAAGTTTCGAGCAGACCAAAGAGTGTCTCTCATCGAATTGATGGTCCTCCAGCAGCAGTTGATGTTTATCTCGGTTGTGCGACCCTGGGAATAGTCCGTAGAGCACAGACTCCTGTGTTACAGAGCTGCTTGGGATGAACCGCGACAAAAACCACTGCATCTCTTTTCACACCTGCTTTGCAAAGACACATTCCAGAAGGAGGTGGGCAACTGTCTCTTCCCCAACGCAGCCACCTCGAGGGCAGCGTGTGGAGGGGACGAGACTCTGGGCATGCAGGAAGGATCTGACGGGGAGGGCCCTTCTCATCACCAGCTAAGCCATGTCTTGGTGCTTGTTTGAAAGTTCTGGTGATGAGGCATTCTGCCAAATGACTTTGGCAGTCTGCTCGGGGAACCATCTGACTGGATCCACCATCTCCTTTTCCCGTAGGGCCTTGAGGACATTCCATGCAGACCACTGCCTGATGGATTGGTGGTCAAAGGTGTTTTCCCACAGAAACTTTCCCACGAAGGATAGCCAGCATGTAACAAGCCCAATGAGAGGGGACGCAATTCTAGATTTAGTCTTCAGTAATGAAGCTGGGCAAGTGGAGGAAGTAACAGTGGACCATTTTAGAGATAGTGACCAAAATACAGTAAATTTTATCATATTCATGGAAAAGGACAAAGATGAAACAGGAGTAAAAGTTCTAAATTGGGGGAAAGCAAATTTTAAGAAACTGAGAGGTGACCTGGTGAAAATGGACTGGATACAGCTACTTGAAGGGAAATCAGTGGCAAACCAATGGGAGGCATTTAAAAGCGAGATACTACAGGCACAGTGTAGGCATGTCCCCACAAAGATAAAGGGTGGTACAGCCAAATCTAGAGCCACCTGGTTATCCAGAAGCATACAGGGTAAGTTAAAGCAGAAAAAGAATGCTTATGACGATCATAAAAAACATAATACTTTAGAAAACTTACAGAAGTGTAGAAAGTGCAGGGGTGAAGTAAAAAAGGAAATTAGAAAAGCAAAGAGAGGACATGAAAAATTATTGGCAGGTAAAATCAAGGAAAACCCAAAGATGTTTCATCAGTACATTAAGAGCAAGAGAATAACTAAGGAAAGGGTAGGACGTATCAGAGATGTACAAGGGGACTTATGCATGGATGCAGAAGATGTGGGCAGGGTTCTTAATGAGTATTTTGTCTCTGTCCTCACAAAGGAGAAGGATGAAGCAGACATTGTAGTAAAAGAGGAGGAGCGTGAAATACTAGTTCCGATAAGCATAATGAGAGAGGAAGTACTAGAGGGTCTGACGTCCTTGAAAGTGGATAAATCACCAGGGCCGGATGGATTGCATCCCAGGTTGTGAAAGGAAGCCAGCGAGGAAATAATGGATGCACTGAGGATCATCTTCAAATCCTCACTACATAAGAGAGGTACCAGATGATTGGAGGTCTGCAAACGTTGTACCATTGTTTAAAAACGGTGTGAGGGATAGGCCAAATAATTATAGGCCAGTCAGTCTGCCTCAGTGGTCAGTAAATTGTTAGAATCAATTCTGAGAGACAGGATAAACTGCCACTTAGAAAGGCACAGATTAAACAGAGATAGTCAAGCATGGATTTGTTAAGGGAAGGTCATGTCTTCATAACTGAACTGAGTTTTTTGAGGATGTAATAAGAAAGATTGAGGAGGGTAGTTCAGTGGATGTGGTCTACATGGATTTTAGTAATGCACTTGACAAGGTCCCACATGGCTGACTGGTCTGTAAAATGAAAGCCCATGCAATACAGGGGAATGTGGCAGGTTGGATCCAAGATGGGCTCAGGGCTAGGAAGCAAAGTGTAGTCGTCGACGGATGTTTTCTGAATGGAAAACTGTTTCCAGTGGATTCACACCGGGCTCAGTGTTGTGCCTCTTGCAGTTTGTAGTATGTATTAATGATTTGGACTTAAATGTGGGAGGCATGATTAGGAAATTTGCTGATGACACAAAAATTGGGCGTGTAGTTGATAGTGAAGAGGATAGCTGTAGACTCCAGAATTATATCAACAGTTTGGTTGAGTGGGCGAAAGGGTGGCAAATGGAATTCAATCCAGATAAATGTGAGGTAATGCATTTGGGGTGGGCAAATAAAGCGAGGGAATACACAATAAACGAGAGGACATTGAAAGGGGTAGAGGAAGTGAGAGACCTTGGAGTGCATGTCCACAGGTCCCTGAAAGTGGCAGGACAGGGAGATAGAGTGGTGAAGAAGGCATATGGAATGCTTTCCTTTATTGTCCGAGATATATAATTCAAAAGCAGGGATGTAATGCTGCAACTTTATAAAACGCTGGTTAGGCCACAGCTGGTGTACTGCGTACAGTTCTGTCACCACATCACAGGAAGGACATAATTTCTCTGGAGAGAGTACAGAGGAGATTTACACAAATGTTGCCAGGGATCAAAAGTTGCAGCTATGAGGAAATATTGGGTAGGCTAGGGTTGTTTTCTTTAGAACAGAGGAGGCTGAGGGGTGGCTTAATTGAGGTGTACTAAATTATGAGGGGCCTAGGTAGGGTAGACAGGAAGGAGCTGTTTCCCCTAGTGGAGAGGTCAATTACCAGGGTGCACAGATTTAAGGTAGAAGGATTAGAGGGGACATGGTGAAAAAGTTTTTCACCCAGGGGGTGGTGGGTGTCTGGAATTCACTGCCAGGAACGGTGGTAGAGTCAGAAACCCTCAATTCTTTTAAAAGGTACCTGGACATGCACCTGAAGTGCTGCATGCTGCAAGGCAATGGACCAGGTGCTGAAGGTGGGATTAGACTGGGCAGCTAGTTTTTTTGGCTGGCAGGGACACGATGGACTGAATGGCCTTCGTCTGTGCCGTAATTTTTCTGTGGTTCTATGGCAAAGGTATCTAAAGAATAAATATTTGCAGTTGTATTATGCCTTTAATCTATCCCAAAACGCCTCACAGGTAATGAATTACTTTTTGATGTGTCGCTGCTTAGTTTATAGACTATTTTGGCAGCCAATTTATACACTGCAACGGAACTGACATAGATTCTAAATAATTGCTCTTTGCAATGGTCTAGGGATTAATGATTTTGCCAGGACACCAAAACTCCCCTGCTTTTCTGCAAACTTTGTGCCATGGGATCTTTTCAATCCACCTGAACAGGCAGTGAGGGTTTAACTTTTCATTCAAAAGACGGTTTCTCCATCAGGACATCTCTCCGTCACTGGCACAGCAGCCTTGTTCATGTGCTGAAACCCTGGAGTGGGGCTTGAATCTCCTGACTTCAAAGGGATTGTGTATCTCAGTGCAAAGCTGACATTTACCTGTGCAGATAGCAATTTTTTAAAAATTCCTTCATGGGATGTGACAGTCTCTGGCAATTCCAGCATTTATTGCCCATCCCTAATTGCCTTTGGGAAGGTGATGAGCTGCCTTCTTGAACCGCTGCAGTCTATGTGGTATAGGTACACCCACAGTGCTGTTAGGGAGGGAGTTCCAAGATTTTAACCCAGCGACAGGGAAGGAATGATGATATAATTCCAAGTCGGATGGTGTGTGACTTGGAGGAGAACTTTCAGGTGGTGGTGTTCCCATGCATCTGCTGCCCTTGTCCTTCTCGGAGGTAGAGGTCGCGGGTTTGGTAGGTGCTGTCAAGGGAGCCTTGGCAAGTTGCTGCAGTGCATCTTGTAGATGGTACACACTGATGCCGCTATGTGTCGGTGGTGGAGGGAGTGAATGTTTGTAGATGGGGTGCCAGTTAAGTGGGCTGCTTTGTCCTGGATGGTGTCGAGCTTCTTGAGTGTTGTTGGAGCTGCACCCATCCAGGCAAGTGGAGAGTATTCCATCACACTCCTGACTTGTACCTTGTAGCTGGTGGACAGGCTTTGCGGAGTCAGGAGGTGCGTTACTTGCTGCAGAATTTTCAGCCTCTGACCTACTCTTATAGCCACAGTATTTATGTGGTTGATCCAGTTAAGTTTCTGGTCGATTGTAACTTCCAGAATGTTGGTGGTGGGGAATTCAGTGATGTTAATGTCATTTAATGTCAAGGGGAGATGGTTAGATTCTCTCTTGTTTGAAATGATCAGTACATGCTACTTGTGTGGCATAGATGTTACTTGCCACTTATCACCCCGAGCCTAACCTTTGTCCAGGTCTTGCTGCATATGGACATGGACTGCTTCAGTATCTGAGGAGTTGCGAATGGTTCTGAGTACTGTGCAATTATCAGCAATCCACAATTTTGTGCTACCAATGGGGAGCCATGCTCACAGGATTGCCCAACACAGTATTGGGGTACAATCCTTCAGCTCTGTCTCTGACTCCCCACTCTCCATTAATACAACCTTATTGTGGGAAGCAAGGGAACAAATGATTACCTCCGTGAGTCCTTGGTGTCAGCCATGGCTTCGTGGTCGCACTGAGTCAGTAGGTCATGGGTTTAAGGCCCAATCTAGAGACTTGAGCACATAATCTTGGCTGACACTCCAGTATGCTCATTGTATATTAATTGCATGTCATATAATGGGCATTAACTGAGGACTCACCTGTCTGTTCATAAGAACAGACTAGAAGTGTAATAAAAGCAAATACTGTGGATCATGGAAATCTGAAATAAAAACAGAAAGTGCTGGAAATACTCAGCAGTCTAGCAGCATCTGTGGTGAGAAAAGCAGAGTTAATGTTTCAGGTCTGTGATCAATTCTGATGAAAGGTTGGAAGAGGATGAAAGACGTTCCCTAATTTGTGGAATTAAAGTCTTTTCAATTAATTGGTTCCAAATTATTTTGTTGGTTAATGTGCCAAATTTACATGTAGCTGCCAATTGCTGCAATGCTGTCATATATTGGGTTTAATGGACTCACCATTCCTTGGGATCTCAGGCAGAATGCATATTGCTCTATCATCACACATTTCTTTGGCCCTAAGTATTTTTCGAGAGCACTCGCCGCCATATCAAACGTAAACGTATCGTCTGTGAGATGCTCAAAGACCTGCTGTCCTTCTGCTCGTAAACAATGTACAAGTATTGCTTTCTTATGGATTGCTGCGCTACCTGGGCTGTCCATCCCCGTAGCAAGCAAGTAGGTTTTGAACCCCTGAAATCCATCGCTCCCAACACAAAGAAGCATCAGAAGAAAAGGTTCTGGAACTGGTAACATTAGGTTTTGTTGAATCATCCTCGTCGCCACATTTTGTTATGTTTACTGGGTTTAATTTTGATACCCAATTTAATCTCAGAGCAATGCAGATATCACACTGTGTTAAATAACCAACTGGTTTATTTACAGCACTTAACAATAAATGTTCTTTCACAATTTCGGTACATGTCTTTGAGAGCGGCCAGTGTGTGTGTTCTGTAGCTGTGTGTGTCTTACTTTCACTTTTGTCTCTGCAGCTCCACCCATAGACTTAAGCAATCAGACACAGTGAACACAGATAGGTGGACAGACTGATACAATCAAACCCTGATCAATCTAACACTACTAGTGTTAATGGAACAAGTAAAGAAACAAAAAATGTGTCTAGAGGAGGTGTGAATGTTAGGATAGCAGCCATCCAACTGCAAAGCAATTCAGGAAGAAATGAGAGAAAACAAACCAAAACAGCAAAAAAAAGGCAAAACAAAATGTTGGCACAGATTATGATCTAAAATTGTTGAACCCAATGTTGAGTCCAGAAGGCTGTAAAGTGCCCAGTCAAAATATGAGGTGCTGTTCCTCAAGCTTGTGTTGAGCTTCGTTAGAAGACTATAGCAGGCCAAGGACAGAAATTTCAGAGTGAGAGCAAGGTAGAGAATTAAAATGACAAGCAACAGGAAGTTCAGGGTCATGCTTGCAGACTGAATGGAGGTGTTCTGTGAAGCAGTCACAAAGTATGATTTGGCCTCCCCAATGTACAGGAGACCACATTGTGAGCAGTGAACACAGTATACAAAATTTAAAGAAGGCCAAGTAAACCATATCGCTTGGAAGGAGTGTTTGGGGCATTGGACGGCAGGAAGGGAGAAGATAAAAGGGCAGGTGTTGTATCCCCTTCACCTGCATGGAAAGGTGCTGTAGGAAAGAGAGGGGATGGTGGGGATGATAGAGGAGAGGACCAGGGTGTCACAGGGGGAACCGTCCCTTCAATGCTGAAAGGGGAGGGGAAGAGGTGTTTGGTGGTGACGTCATGCTGGAGGTAGCAGAAATGGTGGAGGATGATCTGTTGAATATGTAGATTGGTAGGGTGGAAGGAGGACAAGGGAAAGTATATTGTGGTTCTGGGAGGGAGGGGAAGCGGTGAGAGCAGAAATGGAATGGGCAGGATCAAGAGCCCTCTCAATTATGGTGGTGGGGGGGTGGGGGCAGTGCAGGGGCGGCAGCGATGGGGGAGTCCTTGGTTGAGAGAAAAGGAAGACATATCAGAAGCTGTAGTATGGAAGGTTGCATCATCCGACCTGATGCGACGGAAATGGAGAAACTGGGAGAATGGAATTGAATTCTTACAGGAAGCGAGCTGTGAGGAAGTGTAGTTTGTCATGGGTTCCGTTGTGTCATCTTAAGCAACACAATGAGGTGCGCAGATTCCAGTTTGTTGAAGATCTCTGGAAGGTTTATTAACAGCTAAACTAGTATATGTAATACAGAGCAAACTATTTACAGAACCTTTGTCTAGGGTGTTACGGTTCCAGAGTGACTATGGCTTCTAGTCATCTGACTACATCCTGGTACTTAGCTCATTAGCATACTGAGTTCTTAAAGCGATATCACTCCTAAAGTAATCATACAACATCCCCTTTCTTTCCAAAGATAAGTCTCATATGCTACAAGTAAGAACATATAACATTGGAAAATATCAAAATTAGTTATACAGGATAGAAATTATAAAATTTACAGGTATAAGGATAGGAATTGTGACAATAATGAGCGCAGAAGCTTAAGAGTCCATATATCGTTGCGATGGTTCGAAAACTCTTCCAGATCGGGTTATTATTTATAACCTTCTGGGGATGTGGATTTCACCCTTGGCTGTTTTTGGTTTGCAGACATGTTGTCAATGTGTTGGTTGTTGTCCTGTTGTTCCATCACACCCTCATCGTCAGAGTGTGTTATTTCGAAACCGCTGTGCGCAATTGGAGTATTGCACACTTCTCTTAATTGGCTTCGGTTCCTTCTCAACACTGCTCCATTAGATGTTGTAACCTCGTAAGACCTAGGCTCACTGCACATTTTGGATACCTCTGTGGGTAACCATATTCTCACTGTGGGGTGTATGACCCTGACGTTTTGTCCTACATGTAGCTGAGGTAGTTCTGCCCCTGCATGTCGGTCATGCACCATTGACGTTCTCCCTTGTTTTCCAAGCAGTGTCTCCTGCATCTCGGAGAAATTGGACAGATGATGGCTTGGCAGAAGCGTTCGCACCTGTCTGCAAAACATAATCTCTGCTGGTGACGGTAAACCCATATCCATAGGTGTAGCTCTGAGGTGTAGCATAGCAACACAAAAATCTTGTTTTGTTGTCCTACACTTCAGAATAAGTGATTTCACTGTGTGAACCATTCGCTCGCAAGATCATTAGATCTAGAGTAATGTGGTGAGGACAACACATGGTTTATGCCCCATTTGACACATATCCCTGAAAGGTCTGTCCGTATAATATGGTCCATTGTCAGAAATAATTTCTTCAGGTGCACAGAATACTCTGATTATGGCTCTCAATGTGTCTGATACGATTGTGCTTTGAATTGTCTTTGACCTGTCTGACAATTGGAAATTTGGAGAAATAATTGGTGACTAAGATAAAGTCATCTCCATTCATGGAAAACAGACCAGCGGCGATTTTGGACCAAGGAACTGACAGAATCTCATGAGGGTGTAGAGGTTCTTTGTGTTGTTGTGACTGGTGGTTCTGGCATGCCTCGCACATCCTCACTAACCTTTCGATGTCACCGTTGATCCCTGGCCAATAAACAGTGTCTCGTGCCAGTCATCTTGTTTACTCTATACCCATATGGCTTTGGTGAAGTTGTGACAAGATGTCCTGTCGGAGAGCTTTGGGCACAGTCACTTTTTTTCCCTTGAATGTGACGTCTCTCAAGATACCGAGTTCATCTCTAGAAGGCCAAAAGTATCTGAGGGTTTCTGGCACCTCTTTTATTCTATCAGGCCAACCTTCTATGATGACTTTCCACAGTGCCTTTAGTTGTGGGTCGTTAGCTGTTCCTGATTGCAGTTGGTCACATCTGTGCTGCCCAAAATGCAATAAATCGATTTTGAATACATCTTCCACCTCGATGTTCATACTGTCTACTTGTAGTTCCAGTGGAACTTCTTCATTTTTGTTTGGGTTTGGCAATCTGCTCAGCGTATCCGAGGTGACCATTTTGGTACCCAGTTTGGAGCAGATGTTGAAGTCATACCCCTGTACTTTCACTCAGAGTCGCTGTAGTCGAGGTGGTGCGCTTGTTTGTGCCAGATCATCTTCAGTGGTTTGTGGTCAGTTTCCACAGTGAACTGTTTACCGAACA
The DNA here is from genome assembly GCF_036365525.1 of Heterodontus francisci. Classification (NCBI taxonomy): domain Eukaryota; kingdom Metazoa; phylum Chordata; class Chondrichthyes; order Heterodontiformes; family Heterodontidae; genus Heterodontus; species Heterodontus francisci. Next base: position 44,252,622 of record NC_090392.1, read on the forward strand.
GGTAGGTGTGGAACCTTGTGATTCCAAACACCAGATCAAGTGTTTCACACTCTATGTTTGAGTAATTAGATTGTACTGAAGATAAACATTTGGATCCGAATGCAAGCTCCTAGCCCTTTTTGTGAGGCGTCAACTTCCAGGATTGTCTTCTTCCTTGGATCATTGTACAGCAGGGTACAGGTTTCTGCTGACAATGCTTGTTTGAGAGACTCAAACATATACTGATGGTCCTCCTGCCATATATATAGTATATCTTTCTTTAAGAGCTCTCTCAGTGATGATGCTTTGTCAGAAAAATCTGGAAAATATGGTGCCAAGAAGTTGAAAATCCAAGACATCACTGTTGATCTTCCTTTTCTTGTAGGGGTAGGCCAATGCCTTACATCTTCGACTTTGCCTGGGTCAGGACAGTTTCTGCAACCTGAATAGATGGAGCCAAAGAAATTGATCCGACTTACATTCACCTGGCACTTTCTGCTGTTAAAAATGAGCCCTTTGTGATCAGCTACTGCCATCAGTGAATGAAGATTTCGATCATGTTCTTCTTTGGCTTTGCCCATTACCGCAATATCATCGGCAATGCTTACACATCCAGGCACGTTTTCTATAATTCTGTCCATATGCTGCTGAAACAGATCTTAACCGACAGATAAGCCGAAGGGTAGTCTCTGGAAGCAATATCTTCTAAATGGTGTTCTGAAGGTGGTGACTTCTTGAGATTCCTTAGCTAGGTGTACTGACCAATATCCATGTTTAGCATCCAACGTGGAGAAGAATTTGGCTTCTGTGAACTTGGGATTCAATTCCTCTAGTGTTGGAATCTTGTGCGGCATCTCTTTAGGGAGAGGTTTATACTCCTCGGATCTAGACACACCCTGAATACTCCATCCTTCTTCAGTATGCACGTAATCGAGCTGCACCAGTCTGTGTGATGATGCACACTATGGATGATGCCATTGCGTTCCATGTCATCCAACTCACACTTAAGCTTTTCTTGACTGTGCACTCTGCACTTTCTGGGGAGGGTCGATTGATGGAATTGCGTCCTCTCTGAGGTGCAGTACGGCATCACTTTTGGATTCTCCTATGGTGTTGAAGCTGTCCGGGTATATTTATTGTAGGTCGTGGACTGACTCAATGCGGGTACCCCTGGTCTCTTCTGCTCTAATGGGTACCTTGGTGACCACGTGGATAGTCACAATGTTGAGGTCCTTACACACTGGTACTCGTGCCAGCTGGTCCACTCGTGTCTACCAGGTAAAATATTTGTGCTTTTCCATGCCAACTTGCCATAGCCGCATTGCATTGTCAGTGTGCCACTGCAAGGGGTGGGTGACCCATTGTATGCAGTTAACTTTGCAGTTGTCGGTTGCATCATTAATTTCCAATGACACCAATACATATCCTTCGGACTGGTAGGATATTTGCACTAGCCCCAGTGTCAATCTTAATCCTGAGTGTGTGTTTGCCAACTTTCTTTGGGCACATGTTGTTAATAGTAGCAAAAGCTTCCAGTTGTCTGATTTCATCATCACAATGTGTCAGGTTCACAATGTGAAATACCTGCTTGTCTTCTGGCTGAAAATTGCTCCACTCTGAGCCTTGTCTTGGGTCTATTATGCTGTGGACTTTGTGTATCAGCTTGTGTCTGGCTTTACGCTTGTCTTTACGCAGGTCTCAGGCGCTCTCCTTGCTGCTGTTACCCTGTTGTTGCACCTGTCGTCTGTTTGTTTGTGTCCTATTGTGACTTCTGGCTGCGTCTTTGAAGCCAGATTTCTTGCATGGGTGGGCCCAGTGTCCTTTTGCACCGCACGCCTTGCACAGATCTTGAAATGCAGGAAAACTTTGCAGCGCTTGGGACAAACCACACTTACCAAGCAGCTTGCTTGCTTTTTGCGACCTGGTTATCATGTCAATATTGTTGGCTGCACCTAGTGCTTGCAGATGCTGTTGTCCAGCTACAATGGCTTCATATTTCCTGCCATCTTCTAGCAGCATATCAGTGCTGTGACCTTCTTTTCCCCAAGAGGCCTTTTTGAAATGCTTCAATAGGTGTTGAGATAATCACCAGCTCCATTATTCCGACAGCTCTGACAGCTCAGTTTCTGAAAAATCTCAGTTGTTGCCCTTGCTATGGCATCTACTGATGAACTGATCTATTGGTTCCTGTGGCTGTTGCCTGTAGGCCATCAATTCCAGGTGGTGAATTCTAAAATTAACACTTATCCGGAGCTGGTCTTCTAGCACTTACCATATCTTTGTGGGATCTTTCTGGTCCTCTTCAGATCAGCCTGACTCTGTGAAACCCCTCATTTTCAACTGCTATTTGTATTTTCACAGGCTTTTTCTCTGGTTCCACAACTGCTTGGTCTGTGAAGCATAACTGAAGTTTTTGTTTTAAAAGTTTGAACTCAGATAGGATATCAATGGCCTTCCAGTTCATGCTGGGAAATCTGATATCCATCTTTCTGATGTCCTTTTGCTTTCTGTTCTATATTTAACTTTGTTCAGCTCTGTTCTTATTGTGACTAGTCTATTTGTAGTTTGAAACTGCTTTTAAAACTTGTTCAATTAACTCTGCGCTGTCCCCTCTTTAAGAAATTCTCTTTTACTTGGACTTGCTGCTTTGATGGAGAGTAACAGATGCTTGACAGTGTTCTCTGTTTATTTTGCTTTCAGCACTTCAGCTTGTATGTTTGCACAGCTGTTCGATGGGCAGTCTTTTGCTAGAGTTTATATATGTTCTTCATGCTTGACTGGTTTAATAATTTTTTTCAGCTTTGGCTGTGTGAATGGAGACTCTGTTGTGTTCAGGGGTTGCTCGCTCTCTTTTTCCGGATGCCTCCTGTAATGGTGCCTACGTCGATCAGCCTGAGAGAGGAATTGGGTTTTCCCCATTTATTTTTTTCTCTCTCCCATGGTGCTTTAAAAAAAAAATTATTTTTTAAGCCCTTCAAAGCTTTTTTTTCAAACCAGGATTCCTAAACTGTCAGTACTATGATTCACCTGATCACAGGGATTGATTTGCAGCCTGTCATTCATTACTCTGTCTCCCACAGCTGGAGGTAAGTTTTTTCTTCTTTCCACTGTTTGGGCCAGTATTTCTTTTGAATTTTCTCTCTTTTGGCTGTAGGAAGGATCACTTTCACAGCTGTTTTATCCATGGTCTCCAAGCTTAGATCTTGTCTTTACATCATCACTGTCACCATGTCGTGGGTTTTGTTGTGTAATCTTAAGCAACACAATGAGGGGTGTGGACTCCAGTTCATTGAAGATCCCGAGAAGGTTTATTAACAGCTAAACTAGTATATAAAATACAGAGCAAACTATTTACAGAACCTTTGTCTCGGGCAATACATTCCAGGGTGACTATGGCTTCTAGTCACATGACTACATCCTGGTACTCAGCTCTTTAGCATACTGAGTTCTTAAAGGGACATCACCCATCAGGTGATCATACAACATAGACCAGGAGGCTGTGGGAGTCCATGGGCTTATGGTGAATATTGGTTGATAGTCTATCCCCAGAAATGCAGACAGAGAAGTCGAGGAAGAGTGGGAAGAGTCAGTGATGGACCATGTGAAGGTGAGAGAAGGGTGGAAATTGGAAGCAAAGTCAGTGAAATTTTCAGTTCAGGGCGAGAGCAGGAAATGGAACCGATACAGTGATCAATGCACTGGAAAAACAGGCGAGCGAGGGGTCAAAGTATGGCTGGAACATGGAATATTCCAGATATCCCACAAAAAGGCAAGCATAGCTCAGACCCATCGGGTACACGGGGCAATATGTTTTATTTGGAGGAATTGAGTGGAGTTGAAGGAGAAGTTGCTCAATGTGAGAACAAGTTCAGCCAGGTGGTAGTGGATGGATGCTGGTTGGGCCTCCATACTAGGAAGAAGCGGAGATCTCTCAGACTATACTGCTGGGGATGGAGGTATAGAGGGATTGGACATCCATGATGAAGAGGAGACGGTGAGGGTCAGGAAACTGGAAACTGTTAAAGTGACAGAGGGCATCAGAAGAGTCACAGATGTAGGTGAGAAGAGAGTGGACAAGGGGAGTGAAAGTAAAGTTGAGATAGGAAGAAATCAGTTTAGTGGGGCAGGAACAGACTGAAACAAGGGTATTCCTGTCTGTGGATTGTGGGAAGCAGGTAGAAGAGGGCTTTATGGGGTTGGGAAACTATGAGGTTGGATGTGGTGGAGGAAAGATCTCCAGAGGAGATGAAGTCAGTTACCATCCTGGATATAGTGGCTTGATGTTTGGTAGTGGGGGCATATCCAAAGGAGGTTGGGGGAAGTGTCAGAAAGTTGGCTTTGGCCTCTGCTAAGTAGAGATGGTACGCCAGACAACAACGACACCACCATTCTTAGTGGGTATGATTACAATATTAGGGTTGGACTGAGAGAACAGATTACTGCAAGTACAGAGGGAGAAAAAGAGTGAGTTAGGGAGCAGAGAAATTGAGACGGTTGATGTCACACCAGCAGTTCTCAATGAAAATATCGAGATAGGGTTAGAAGTCATAGGGAGGTATCCAGGTGGTGGGAGAATGCTGGACTACATTTCAAAGGTATGTCTTTGGCTGTAAGCAATTTGGAACATTCTCAGTTGTGAAGGGCATTATATAAATGTAATTCTTTCTTTCTTTCTCTTATGACACTGATGCAGATGACAGTAATTGCCCAACACCAAATGCTCCACTGGCCTTCACTCTAAACAATGTCATGTGATTTTCCGTTGCAGACTGATGTGGAGGATGCTCCAAAAATGACTGGTCCTGGAACTTTTGCGCCTTCTGATAATCAGCTGGTTGATGGTTGTACCTCCTCAAATCAGGATCACTGGGGCTGACACATTATTGAGAAGAGACGCTCAGGCACACTTCCACATCAACCATCGCTGGATGCAGTTCATCAGACTGCATTTACCATCACAGGATGCAGCTCATCAGACTGCACACACAATTGCAGGATGCAGCTCATCAGACTGCATTTACCATCGCAGGATGCAGCTCATCAGACTGCACTCACCATCGCAGGATGCAGCTCATCAGACTGCATTTACCATCGCAGGATGCAGATCATCAGACTGCACTCACCATCGCAGGATGCAGTTCATCAGACTGCACACACCATTGCAGGATGCAGTTCATCAGACTGCATTCAACATCGCAGGATGCAGCTCATCAGACTGCACTCACCATCGCAGGATGCAGCTCATCAGACTGCACTCACCATCGCAGGATGCAGTTAATCAGACTGCACACACCATTGCAGGATGCAGTTCATCAGACTGCATTCACCATCGCAGGATGCAGCTCATCAGACTGCACTCACCATCGCAGCATGCAGCTCATCAGACTGCATTTACCATCGCAGGATGCAGCTCATCAGACTGCACTCACCATCGCAGGATGCAGTTCATCAGACTGCACACACCATTGCAGGATGCAGTTCATCAGACTGCATTCACCATCGCAGGATGCAGCTCATCAGACTGCATTTACCATCGCAGGATGCAGTTCATCAGACTGCATTCACCATCGCAGGATGCAGCTCATCAGACTGCACTCACCATCGCAGGATGCAGCTCATCAGACTGCACTCACCATCGCAGGATGCAGATCATCAGACTGCATTTACCATCGCAGGATGCAGTTCATCAGACTGCATTTACCATCGCAGGATGCAGTTCATCAGACTGCATTCACCATCGCAGGATGCAGCTCATCAGACTGCATTCACCATCGCAGGATGCAGCTCATCAGACTGCACTCACCTTCGCAGGATGCAGTTCATCAGACTGCATTTACCATCACAGGATGCAGTTCATCAGACTGCACACACCATTGCAGGATGCAGTTCATCAGACTGCATTCACCATCGCAGGATGCAGTTCATCAGACTGCATTTACCATCACAGGATGCAGTTCATCAGACGACACACACACCATTGCAGGATGCAGTTCATCAGACTGCACACACCATTGCAGGATGCAGCTCATCAGACTGCATTCACCATCGCAGGATGCAGCTCATCAGACTGCATTCACCATCGCAGGATGCAGCTCATCAGACTGCACACACAATTGCAGGATGCAGCTCATCAGACTGCATTCACCATCGCAGGATGCAGCTCATCAGACTGCACTCACCATCGCAGGATGCAGCTCATCAGACTGCATTTACCATCGCAGGATGCAGCTCATCAGACTGCACTCACCATCGCAGGATGCAGTTCATCAGACTGCACACACCATTGCAGGATGCAGTTCATCAGACTGCATTCACCATCGCAGGATGCAGCTCATCAGACTGCACTCACCATCGCAGGATGCAGCTCATCAGACTGCATTTACCATCGCAGGATGCAGCTCATCAGACTGCACTCACCATCGCAGGATGCAGTTCATCAGACTGCACACACCATTGCAGGATGCAGTTCATCAGACTGCATTCACCATCGCAGGATGCAGCTCATCAGACTGCATTTACCATCGCAGGATGCAGTTCATCAGACTGCATTCACCATCGCAGGATGCAGCTCATCAGACTGCACTCACCATCGCAGGATGCAGCTCATCAGACTGCACTCACCATCGCAGGATGCAGATCATCAGACTGCATTTACCATCGCAGGATGCAGTTCATCAGACTGCATTTACCATCGCAGGATGCAGTTCATCAGACTGCATTCACCATCGCAGGATGCAGCTCATCAGACTGCATTCACCATCGCAGGATGCAGCTCATCAGACTGCACTCACCATCGCAGGATGCAGTTCATCAGACTGCATTTACCATCACAGGATGCAGTTCATCAGACTGCACACACCATTGCAGGATGCAGTTCATCAGACTGCATTTACCATCGCAGGATGCAGTTCATCAGACTGCATCTACCATCACAGGATGCAGTTCATCAGACTGCACACACCATTGCAGGATGCAGTTCATCAGACTGCACACACCATTGCAGGATGCAGTTCATCAGACTGCATTCACCATCGCAGGATGCAGCTCATCAGACTGCACTCACCATCGCAGGATGCAGCTCATCAGACTGCATTTACCATCGCAGGATGCAGCTCATCAGACTGCATTCACCATCGCAGGATGCAGTTCATCAGACTGCATTCACCATCGCAGGATGCAGTTCATCAGACTGCACACACCATTGCAGGATGCAGTTCATCAGACTCAATTCACCATCGCAGGATGCAGCTCATCAGACTGCATTTACCATCGCAGGATGCAGTACATCAGACTGCACACACCATTGCAGGATGCAGTTCATCAGACTGCAGTTACCATCGCAGGATGCAGTTCATCAGACTGCACACACCATTGCCGGATGCAGTTCATCAGACTGCATTCACCATCGCAGAATGCAGGTCATCAGACTGCACACACCATTGCAGGATGCAGTTCATCAGACTTCATTCACCATCGCAGGATGCAGTACATCAGACTGCACACACCATTGCAGGATGCAGTTCATCAGACTGCACACACCATTGCAGGATGCAGTTCATCAGACTGCATTCACCATCGCAGGATGCAGTTCATCATACTGCATTTACCATCACAGGATGCAGTTCATCAGACTGCACACACCATTGCAGGATGCAGTTCATCAGACTGCACACACCATTGCAGGATGCAGTTCATCAGACTGCATTCACCATCGCAGGATGCAGCTCATCAGACTGCACTCACCATCGCAGGATGCAGCTCATCAGACTGCATTTACCATCGCAGGATGCAGCTCATCAGACTGCACTCACCATCGCAGGATGCAGTTCATCAGACTGCACACACCATTGCAGGATGCAGTTCATCAGACTCAATTCACCATCGCAGGATGCAGCTCATCAGACTGCATTTACCATCGCACGATGCAGTTCATCAGACTGCAATCACCATCGCAGGATGCAGCTCATCAGACTGCACTCACCATCGCAGGATGCAGTTCATCAGACTGCACACACCATTGCAGGATGCAGTTCATCAGACTGCATTCACCATCGCAGGATGCAGCTCATCAGACTGCACTCAACATCGCAGGATGCAGTTCATCAGACTGCACACACTATTGCAGGATGCAGTTCATCAGACTGCATTTACCATCGCAGGATGCAGCTCATCAGACTGCACTCACCATCGCAGGATGCAGTTCATCAGACTGCACACACCATTGCAGGATGCAGTTCATCAGACTGCATTCACCATCGCAGGATGCAGCTCATCAGACTGCATTTACCATCGCAGGATGCAGTTCATCAGACTGCATTTACCATCGCAGGATGCAGTTCATCAGACTGCATTCACCATCGCAGGATGCAGCTCATCAGACTACACTCACCATCGCAGGATGCAGATCATCAGACTGCATTTACCATCGCAGGATGCAGTTCATCAGACTGCATTTACCATCGCAGGATGCAGTTCATCAGACTGCATTCACCATCGCAGGATGCAGCTCATCAGACTGCATTCACCATCGCAGGATGCAGCTCATCAGACTGCACCCACCATCGCTGGATGCAGTTCATCAGACTGCATTTACCATCACAGGATGCAGTTCATCAGACTGCACACACCATTGCAGGATGCAGTTCATCAGACTGCATTCACCATCGCAGGATGCAGTTCATCAGACTGCATTTACCATCACAGGATGCAGTTCATCAGACTGCACAGACCATTGCAGGATGCAGTTCATCAGACTGCACACACCATTGCAGGATGCAGTTCATCAGACTGCATTCACCATCGCAGGATGCAGCTCATCAGACTGCACTCACCATCGCAGGATGCAGCTCATCAGACTGCATTTACCATCGCAGGATGCAGCTCATCAGACTGCACTCACCATCGCAGGATGCAGTTCATCAGACTGCACACACCATTGCAGGATGCAGTTCATCAGACTCAATTCACCATCGCAGGATGCAGCTCATCAGACTGCATTTACCATCGCAGGATGCAGTACATCAGACTGCACACACCATTGCAGGATGCAGTTCATCAGACTGCAGTTACCATCGCAGGATGCAGTTCATCAGACTGCACACACCTTTGCAGGATGCAGTTCATCAGACTGCATTCACCATCGCAGAATGCAGGTCATCAGACTGCACACACCATTGCAGGATGCAGTTCATCAGACTTCATTCACCATTGCAGGATGCAGTTCATCAGACTGCACGCACCATTGCAGGATGCAGTTCATCAGACTGCACACACCATTGCAGGATGCAGTTCATCAGACTGCATTCACCATCGCAGGATGCAGTTCATCATACTGCATTTACCATCACAGGATGCAGTTCATCAGACTGCACACACCATTGCAGGATGCAGTTCATCAGACTGCACACACCATTGCAGGATGCAGTTCATCAGACTGCATTCACCATCGCAGGATGCAGCTCATCAGACTGCACTCACCATCGCAGGATGCAGCTTATCAGACTGCATTTACCATCGCAGGATGCAGCTCATCAGACTGCACTCACCATCGCAGGATGCAGTTCATCAGACTGCACACACCATTGCAGGATGCAGTTCATCAGACTCAATTCACCATCGCAGGATGCAGCTCATCAGACTGCATTTACCATCGCAGGATGCAGTTCATCAGACTGCACACACCATTGCAGGATGCAGTTCATCAGACTGCATTCACCATCGCAGGATGCAGTTCATCAGACTGCATTCACCATTGCAGGATGCAGCTCATCAGACTGCACTCACCATCGCAGGATGCAGCTCATCAGACTGCATTCACCATCGCAGGATGCAGCTCATCAGACTGCATTCACCATCGCAGGATGCAGCTCATCAGACTGCACTCACCATCGCAGGATGCAGCTCATCAGACTGCACTCACCATTGCAGGATGCAGTTCATCAGACTGCACTCACCATTGCAGGATGCAGTTCGTCAGACTGCATTCACCATCGCAGGATGCAGCTCATCAGACTGCACTCACCATTGCAGGATGCAGTTCATCAGACTGCACTCACCATTGCAGGATGCAGTTCGTCAGACTGCATTCACCATCGCAGGATGCAGCTCATCAGACTGCATTTACCATCGCAGGATGCAGTACATCAGACTGCATTTACCATCGCAGGATGCAGTTCATCAGACTGCATTTACCATCGCAGGATGCAGTACATCAGACTGCATTTACCATCGCAGGATGCAGTTCATCAGACTGCATTTACCATCGCAGGATGCAGCTCATCAGACTGCATTGACCATCGCGTGATGCAGTTCATCAGACTGCATTTACCATCGCAGGATGCAGTACATCAGACTGCACACACCATTGCAGGATGCAGTTCATCAGACTGCAGTTACCATCGCAGGATGCTGTTCATCAGACTGCACACACCATTGCAGGATGCAGTTCATCAGACTGCATTCACCATCGCAGAATGCAGGTCATCAGAATGCACACACCATTGCAGGATGCAGTTCATCAGACTTCATTCACCATCGCAGGATGCAGTTCATCAGACTGCACACACCATTGCAGTATGCAGTTCATCAGACTGCATTCACCATTGTAGGATGCAGTTCATCAGACTGCATTCACCATCGCAGGATGCAGCTCATCAGACTGCACTCACCATCGCAGGATGCAGCTCATCAGACTGCACTCACCATCGCAGGATGCAGATCATCAGACTGCATTTACCATCGCAGGATGCAGTTCATCAGACTGCATTTACCATCGCAGGATGCAGTTCATCAGACTGCATTCACCATCGCAGGATGCAGCTCATCAGACTGCATTCACCATCGCAGGATGCAGCTCATCAGACAGCACTCACCTTCGCAGGATGCAGTTCATCAGACTGCATTTACCATCACAGGATGCAGTTCATCAGACTGCACACACCATTGCAGGATGCAGTTCATCAGACTGCATTCACCATCGCAGGATGCAGTTCATCAGACTGCATTTACCATCACAGGATGCAGTTCATCAGACGACACACACACCATTGCAGGATGCAGTTCATCAGACTGCACACACCATTGCAGGATGCAGCTCATCAGACTGCATTCACCATCGCAGGATGCAGCTCATCAGACTGCATTCACCATCGCAGGATGCAGCTCATCAGACTGCACACACAATTGCAGGATGCAGCTCATCAGACTGCATTCACCATCGCAGGATGCAGCTCATCAGACTGCACTCACCATTGCAGGATGCAGCTCATCAGACTGCATTTACCATCGCAGGATGCAGCTCATCAGACTGCACTCACCATCGCAGGATGCAGTTCATCAGACTGCACACACCATTGCAGGATGCAGTTCATCAGACTGCATTCACCATCGCAGGATGCAGCTCATCAGACTACACTCACCATCGCAGGATGCAGATCATCAGACTGCATTTACCATCGCAGGATGCAGTTCATCAGACTGCATTTACCATCGCAGGATGCAGTTCATCAGACTGCATTCACCATCGCAGGATGCAGCTCATCAGACTGCATTCACCATCGCAGGATGCAGCTCATCAGACTGCACCCACCATCGCAGGATGCAGTTCATCAGACTGCATTTACCATCACAGGATGCAGTTCATCAGACTGCACACACCATTGCAGGATGCAGTTCATCAGACTGCATTCACCATCGCAGGATGCAGTTCATCAGACTGCATTTACCATCACAGGATGCAGTTCATCAGACTGCACACACCATTGCAGGATGCAGTTCATCAGACTGCACACACCATTGCAGGATGCAGTTCATCAGACTGCATTCACCATCGCAGGATGCAGCTCATCAGACTGCACTCACCATCGCTGGATGCAGCTCATCAGACTGCATTTACCATCGCAGGATGCAGCTCATCAGACTGCACTCACCATCGCAGGATGCAGTTCATCAGACTGCACACACCATTGCAGGATGCAGTTCATCAGACTCAATTCACCATCGCAGGATGCAGCTCATCAGACTGCATTTACCATCGCAGGATGCAGTACATCAGACTGCACACACCATTGCAGGATGCAGTTCATCAGACTGCAGTTACCATCGCAGGATGCAGTTCATCAGACTGCACACACCTTTGCAGGATGCAGTTCATCAGACTGCATTCACCATCGCAGAATGCAGGTCATCAGAGTGCACACACCATTGCAGGATGCAGTTCATCAGACTTCATTCACCATTGCAGGATGCAGTTCATCAGACTGCACGCACCATTGCAGGATGCAGTTCATCAGACTGCACACACCATTGCAGGATGCAGTTCATCAGACTGCATTCACCATCGCAGGATGCAGTTCATCATACTGCATTTACCATCACAGGATGCAGTTCATCAGACTGCACACACCATTGCAGGATGCAGTTCATCAGACTGCACACACCATTGCAGGATGCAGTTCATCAGACTGCATTCACCATCGCAGGATGCAGCTCATCAGACTGCACTCACCATCGCAGGATGCAGCTTATCAGACTGCATTTACCATCGCAGGATGCAGCTCATCAGACTGCACTCACCATCGCAGGATGCAGTTCATCAGACTGCACACACCATTGCAGGATGCAGTTCATCAGACTCAATTCACCATCGCAGGATGCAGCTCATCAGACTGCATTTACCATCGCAGGATGCAGTTCATCAGACTGCACACACCATTGCAGGATGCAGTTCATCAGACTGCATCCACCATCGCAGGATGCAGTTCATCAGACTGCATTCACCATTGCAGGATGCAGCTCATCAGACTGCACTCACCATCGCAGGATGCAGCTCATCAGACTGCATTCACCATCGCAGGATGCAGCTCATCAGACTGCATTCACCATCGCAGGATGCAGCTCATCAGACTGCACTCACCATCGCAGGATGCAGCTCATCAGACTGCACTCACCATTGCAGGATGCAGTTCATCAGACTGCACTCACCATTGCAGGATGCAGTTCGTCAGAATGCATTCACCATCGCAGGATGCAGCTCATCAGACTGCACTCACCATTGCAGGATGCAGTTCATCAGACTGCACTCACCATTGCAGGATGCAGTTCGTCAGACTGCATTCACCATCGCAGGATGCAGCTCATCAGACTGCATTTACCATCGCAGGATGCAGTACATCAGACTGCATTTACCATCGCAGGATGCAGTTCATCAGACTGCATTTACCATCGCAGCATGCAGTACATCAGACTGCATTTACCATCGCAGGATGCAGTTCATCAGACTGCATTTACCATCGCAGGATGCAGCTCATCAGACTGCATTGACCATCGCGTGATGCAGTTCATCAGACTGCATTTACCATCGCAGGATGCAGTACATCATACTGCACACACCATTGCAGGATGCAGTTCATCAGACTGCAGTTACCATCGCAGGATGCTGTTCATCAGACTGCACACACCATTGCAGGATGCAGTTCATCAGACTGCATTCACCATCGCAGAATGCAGGTCATCAGACTGCACACACCATTGCAGGATGCAGTTCATCAGACTTCATTCACCATCGCAGGATGCAGTTCATCAGACTGCACACACCATTGCAGGATGCAGTTCATCAGACTGCATTCACCATTGTAGGATGCAGTTCATCAGACTGCATTCACCATCGCAGGATGCAGCTCATCAGACTGCACTCACCATCGCAGGATGCAGCTCATCAGACTGCACTCACCATCGCAGGTTGCAGATCATCAGACTGCATTTACCATCGCAGGATGCAGTTCATCAGACTGCATTTACCATCGCAGGATGCAGTTCATCAGACTGCATTCACCATCGCAGGATGCAGCTCATCAGACTGCATTCACCATCGCAGGATGCAGCTCATCAGACTGCACTCACCTTCGCAGGATGCAGTTCATCAGACTGCATTTACCATCACAGGATGCAGTTCATCAGACTGCACACACCATTGCAGGATGCAGTTCATCAGACTGCATTCACCATCGCAGGATGCAGTTCATCAGACTGCATTTACCATCACAGGATGCAGTTCATCAGACGACACACACACCATTGCAGGATGCAGTTCATCAGACTGCACACACCATTGCAGGATGCAGCTCATCAGACTGCATTCACCATCGCAGGATGCAGCTCATCAGACTGCATTCACCATCGCAGGATGCAGCTCATCAGACTGCACACACAATTGCAGGATGCAGCTCATCAGACTGCATTCACCATCGCAGGATGCAGCTCATCAGACTGCACTCACCATCGCAGGATGCAGCTCATCAGACTGCATTTACCATCGCAGGATGCAGCTCATCAGACTGCACTCACCATCGCAGGATGCAGTTCATCAGACTGCACACACCATTGCAGGATGCAGTTCATCAGACTGCATTCACCATCGCAGGATGCAGCTCATCAGACTGCACTCACCATCGCAGGATGCAGCTCATCAGACTGCATTTACCATCGCAGGATGCAGCTCATCAGACTGCACTCACCATCGCAGGATGCAGTTCATCAGACTGCACACACCATTGCAGGATGCAGTTCATCAGACTGCATTCACCATCGCAGGATGCAGCTCATCAGACTGCATTTACCATCGCAGGATGCAGTTCATCAGACTGCATTCACCATCGCAGGATGCAGCTCATCAGACTGCACTCACCATCGCAGGATGCAGCTCATCAGACTGCACTCACCATCGCAGGATGCAGATCATCAGACTGCATTTACCATCGCAGGATGCAGTTCATCAGACTGCATTTACCATCGCAGGATGCAGTTCATCAGACTGCATTCACCATCGCAGGATGCAGCTCATCAGACTGCATTCACCATCGCAGGATGCAGCTCATCAGACTGCACTCACCATCGCAGGATGCAGTTCATCAGACTGCATTTACCATCACAGGATGCAGTTCATCAGACTGCACACACCATTGCAGGATGCAGTTCATCAGACTGCATTTACCATCGCAGGATGCAGTTCATCAGACTGCATTTACCATCACAGGATGCAGTTCATCAGACTGCACACACCATTGCAGGATGCAGTTCATCAGACTGCACACACCATTGCAGGATGCAGTTCATCAGACTGCATTCACCATCGCAGGATGCAGCTCATCAGACTGCACTCACCATCGCAGGATGCAGCTCATCAGACTGCATTTACCATCGCAGGATGCAGCTCATCAGACTGCATTCACCATCGCAGGATGCAGTTCATCAGACTGCATTCACCATCGCAGGATGCAGTTCATCAGACTGCACACACCATTGCAGGATGCAGTTCATCAGACTCAATTCACCATCGCAGGATGCAGCTCATCAGACTGCATTTACCATCGCAGGATGCAGTACATCAGACTGCACACACCATTGCAGGATGCAGTTCATCAGACTGCAGTTACCATCGCAGGATGCAGTTCATCAGACTGCACACACCATTGCAGGATGCAGTTCATCAGACTGCATTCACCATCGCAGAATGCAGGTCATCAGACTGCACACACCATTGCAGGATGCAGTTCATCAGACTTCATTCACCATCGCAGGATGCAGTTCATCAGACTGCACACACCATTGCAGGATGCAGTTCATCAGACTGCACACACCATTGCAGGATGCAGTTCATCAGACTGCATTCACCATCGCAGGATGCAGTTCATCAGACTGCATTCACCATCACAGGATGCAGTTCATCAGACTGCACACACCATTGCAGGATGCAGTTCATCAGACTGCACACACCATTGCAGGATGCAGTTCATCAGACTGCATTCACCATCGCAGGATGCAGCTCATCAGACTGCACTCACCATCGCAGGATGCAGCTCATCAGACTGCATTTACCATCGCAGGATGCAGCTCATCAGACTGCACTCACCATCGCAGGATGCAGTTCATCAGACTGCACACACCATTGCAGGATGCAGTTCATCAGACTCAATTCACCATCGCAGGATGCAGCTCATCAGACTGCATTTACCATCGCACGATGCAGTTCATCAGACTGCAATCACCATCGCAGGATGCAGCTCATCAGACTGCACTCACCATCGCAGGATGCAGTTCATCAGACTGCACACACCATTGCAGGATGCAGTTCATCAGACTGCATTTACCATCGCAGGATGCAGCTCATCAGACTGCACTCACCATCGCAGGATGCAGCTCATCAGACTGCACTCACCATTGCAGGATGCAGTTCATCAGACTGCACTCACCATTGCAGGATGCAGTTCGTCAGACTGCATTCACCATCGCAGGATGCAGCTCATCAGACTGCATTTACCATCGCAGGATGCAGTACATCAGACTGCATTTACCATCGCAGGATGCAGTTCATCAGACTGCATTTACCATCGCAGGATGCAGTACATCAGACTGCATTTACCATCGCAGGATGCAGTTCATGAGACTGCATTTACCATCGCAGGATGCAGCTCATCAGACTGCATTGACCATCGCGTGATGCAGTTCATCAGACTGCATTTACCATCGCAGGATGCAGTACATCAGACTGCACACACCATTGCAGGATGCAGTTCATCAGACTGCAGTTACCATCGCAGGATGCTGTTCATCAGACTGCACACACCATTGCAGGATGCAGTTCATCAGACTGCATTCACCATCGCAGAATGCAGGTCATCAGACTGCACACACCATTGCAGGATGCAGTTCATCAGACTTCATTCACCATCGCAGGATGCAGTTCATCAGACTGCACACACCATTGCAGTATGCAGTTCATCAGACTGCATTCACCATTGTAGGATGCAGTTCATCAGACTGCATTCACCATCGCAGGATGCAGCTCATCAGACTGCACTCACCATCGCAGGATGCAGCTCATCAGACTGCACTCACCATCGCAGGATGCAGATCATCAGACTGCATTTACCATCGCAGGATGCAGTTCATCAGACTGCATTTACCATCGCAGGATGCAGTTCATCAGACTGCATTCACCATCGCAGGATGCAGCTCATCAGACTGCATTCACCATCGCAGGATGCAGCTCATCAGACTGCACTCACCTTCGCAGGATGCAGTTCATCAGACTGCATTTACCATCACAGGATGCAGTTCATCAGACTGCACACACCATTGCAGGATGCAGTTCATCAGACTGCATTCACCATCGCAGGATGCAGTTCATCAGACTGCATTTACCATCACAGGATGCAGTTCATCAGACGACACACACACCATTGCAGGATGCAGTTCATCAGACTGCACACACCATTGCAGGATGCAGCTCATCAGACTGCATTCACCATCGCAGGATGCAGCTCATCAGACTGCATTCACCATCGCAGGATGCAGCTCATCAGACTGCACACACAATTGCAGGATGCAGCTCATCAGACTGCATTCACCATCGCAGGATGCAGCTCATCAGACTGCACTCACCATCGCAGGATGCAGCTCATCAGACTGCATTTACCATCGCAGGATGCAGCTCATCAGACTGCACTCACCATCGCAGGATGCAGTTCATCAGACTGCACACACCATTGCAGGATGCAGTTCATCAGACTGCATTCACCATCGCAGGATGCAGCTCATCAGACTACACTCACCATCGCAGGATGCAGATCATCAGACTGCATTTACCATCGCAGGATGCAGTTCATCAGACTGCATTTACCATCGCAGGATGCAGTTCATCAGACTGCATTCACCATCGCAGGATGCAGCTCATCAGACTGCATTCACCATCGCAGGATGCAGCTCATCAGACTGCACCCACCATCGCAGGATGCAGTTCATCAGACTGCATTTACCATCACAGGATGCAGTTCATCAGACTGCACACACCATTGCAGGATGCAGTTCATCAGACTGCATTCACCATCGCAGGATGCAGTTCATCAGACTGCATTTACCATCACAGGATGCAGTTCATCAGACTGCAAACACCATTGCAGGATGCAGTTCATCAGACTGCACACACCATTGCAGGATGCAGTTCATCAGACTGCATTCACCATCGCAGGATGCAGCTCATCAGACTGCACTCACCATCGCTGGATGCAGCTCATCAGACTGCATTTACCATCGCAGGATGCAGCTCATCAGACTGCACTCACCATCGCAGGATGCAGTTCATCAGACTGCACACACCATTGCAGGATGCAGTTCATCTGACTCAATTCACCATCGCAGGATGCAGCTCATCAGACTGCATTTACCATCGCAGGGTGCAGTACATCAGACTGCACACACCATTGCAGGATGCAGTTCATCAGACTGCAGTTACCATCGCAGGATGCAGTTCATCAGACTGCACACACCTTTGCAGGATGCAGTTCATCAGACTGCATTCACCATCGCAGAATGCAGGTCATCAGAGTGCACACACCATTGCAGGATGCAGTTCATCAGACTTCATTCACCATTGCAGGATGCAGTTCATCAGACTGCACGCACCATTGCAGGATGCAGTTCATCAGACTGCACACACCATTGCAGGATGCAGTTCATCAGACTGCATTCACCATCGCAGGATGCAGTTCATCATACTGCATTTACCATCACAGGATGCAGTTCATCAGACTGCACACACCATTGCAGGATGCAGTTCATCAGACTGCACACACCATTGCAGGATGCAGTTCATCAGACTGCATTCACCATCGCAGGATGCAGCTCATCAGACTGCACTCACCATCGCAGGATGCAGCTTATCAGACTGCATTTACCATCGCAGGATGCAGCTCATCAGACTGCACTCACCATCGCAGGATGCAGTTCATCAGACTGCACACACCATTGCAGGATGCAGTTCATCAGACTCAATTCACCATCGCAGGATGCAGCTCATCAGACTGCATTTACCATCGCAGGATGCAGTTCATCAGACTGCACACACCATTGCAGGATGCAGTTCATCAGACTGCATTCACCATCGCAGGATGCAGTTCATCAGACTGCATTCACCATTGCAGGATGCAGCTCATCAGACTGCACTCACCATCGCAGGATGCAGCTCATCAGACTGCATTCACCATCGCAGGATGCAGCTCATCAGACTGCATTCACCATCGCAGGATGCAGCTCATCAGACTGCACTCACCATCGCAGGATGCAGCTCATCAGACTGCACTCACCATTGCAGGATGCAGTTCATCAGACTGCACTCACCATTGCAGGATGCAGTTCGTCAGACTGCATTCACCATCGCAGGATGCAGCTCATCAGACTGCACTCACCATTGCAGGATGCAGTTCATCAGACTGCACTCACCATTGCAGGATGCAGTTCGTCAGACTGCATTCACCATCGCAGGATGCAGCTCATCAGACTGCATTTACCATCGCAGGATGCAGTACATCAGACTGCATTTACCATCGCAGGATGCAGTTCATCAGACTGCATTTACCATCGCAGGATGCAGTACATCAGACTGCATTTACCATCGCAGGATGCAGTTCATCAGACTGCATTTACCATCGCAGGATGCAGCTCATCAGACTGCATTGACCATCGCGTGATGCAGTTCATCAGACTGCATTTACCATCGCAGGATGCAGTACATCAGACTGCACACACCATTGCAGGATGCAGTTCATCAGACTGCAGTTACCATCGCAGGATGCTGTTCATCAGACTGCTCACACCATTGCAGGATGCAGTTCATCAGACTGCATTCACCATCGCAGAATGCACGTCATCAGACTGCACACACCATTGCAGGATGCAGTTCATCAGACTTCATTCACCATCGCAGGATGCAGTTCATCAGACTGCACACACCATTGCAGGATGCAGTTCATCAGACTGCATTCACCATTGTAGGATGCAGTTCATCAGACTGCATTCACCATCGCAGGATGCAGCTCATCAGACTGCACTCACCATCGCAGGATGCAGCTCATCAGACTGCACTCACCATCGCAGGATGCAGATCATCAGACTGCATTTACCATCGCAGGATGCAGTTCATCAGACTGCATTTACCATCGCAGGATGCAGTTCATCAGACTGCATTCACCATCGCAGGATGCAGCTCATCAGACTGCATTCACCATCGCAGGATGCAGCTCATCAGACTGCACTCACCTTCGCAGGATGCAATTCATCAGACTGCATTTACCATCACAGGATGCAGTTCATCAGACTGCACACACCATTGCAGGATGCAGTTCATCAGACTGCATTCACCATCGCAGGATGCAGTTCATCAGACTGCATTTACCATCACAGGATGCAGTTCATCAGACGACACACACACCATTGCAGGATGCAGTTCATCAGACTGCACACACCATTGCAGGATACAGCTCATCAGACTGCATTCACCATCGCAGGATGCAGCTCATCAGACTGCATTCACCATCGCAGGATGCAGCTCATCAGACTGCACACACAATTGCAGGATGCAGCTCATCAGACTGCATTCACCATCGCAGGATGCAGCTCATCAGACTGCACTCACCATCGCAGGATGCAGCTCATCAGACTGCATTTACCATCGCAGGATGCAGCTCATCAGACTGCACTCACCATCGCAGGATGCAGTTCATCAGACTGCACACACCATTGCAGGATGCAGTTCATCAGACTGCATTCACCATCGCAGGATGCAGCTCATCAGACTGCACTCACCATCGCAGGATGCAGCTCATCAGACTTCATTTACCATCGCAGGATGCAGCTCATCAGACTGCACTCACCATCGCAGGATGCAGTTCATCAGACTGCACACACCATTGCAGGATGCAGTTCATCAGACTGCATTCACCATCGCAGGATGCAGCTCATCAGACTGCATTTACCATCGCAGGATGCAGTTCATCAGACTGCATTCACCATCGCAGGATGCAGCTCATCAGACTGCACTCACCATCGCAGGATGCAGCTCATCAGACTGCACTCACCATCGCAGGATGCAGATCATCAGACTGCATTTACCATCGCAGGATGCAGTTCATCAGACTGCATTTACCATCGCAGGATGCAGTTCATCAGACTGCATTCACCATCGCAGGATGCAGTTCATCAGACTGCACACACCATTGCAGGATGCAGCTCATCAGACTGCATTCACCATCGCAGGATGCAGCTCATCAGACTGCACTCACCATCGCAGGATGCAGTTCATCAGACTGCATTTACCATCACAGGATGCAGTTCATCAGACTGCACACACCATTGCAGGATGCAGTTCATCAGACTGCATTTACCATCGCAGGATGCAGTTCATCAGACTGCATTTACCATCACAGGATGCAGTTCATCAGACTGCACACACCATTGCAGGATGCAGTTCATCAGACTGCACACACCATTGCAGGATGCAGTTCATCAGACTGCATTCACCATCGCAGGATGCAGCTCATCAGACTGCACTCACCATCGCAGGATGCAGCTCATCAGACTGCATTTACCATCGCAGGATGCAGCTCATCAGACTGCATTCACCATCGCAGGATGCAGTTCATCAGACTGCATTCACCATCGCAGGATGCAGTTCATCAGACTGCACACACCATTGCAGGATGCAGTTCATCAGACTCAATTCACCATCGCAGGATGCAGCTCATCAGACTGCATTTACCATCGCAGGATGCAGTACATCAGACTGCACACACCATTGCAGGATGCAGTTCATCAGACTGCAGTTACCATCGCAGGATGCAGTTCATCAGACTGCACACACCATTGCAGGATGCAGTTCATCAGACTGCATTCACCATCGCAGAATGCAGGTCATCAGACTGCACACACCATTGCAGGATGCAGTTCATCAGACTTCATTCACCATCGCAGGATGCAGTTCATCAGACTGCACACACCATTGCAGGATGCAGTTCATCAGACTGCACAGACCATTGCAGGATGCAGTTCATCAGACTGCATTCACCATCGCAGGATGCAGTTCATCAGACTGCATTTACCATCACAGGATGCAGTTCATCAGACTGCACACACCATTGCAGGATGCAGTTCATCAGACTGCACACACCATTGCAGGATGCAGTTCATCAGACTGCATTCACCATCGCAGGATGCAGCTCATCAGACTGCACTCACCATCGCAGGATGCAGCTCATCAGACTGCATTTACCATCGCAGGATGCAGCTCATCAGACTGCACTCACCATCGCAGGATGCAGTTCATCAGACTGCACACACCATTGCAGGATGCAGTTCATCAGACTCAATTCACCATCGCAGGATGCAGCTCATCAGACTGCAATCACCATCGCAGGATGCAGCTCATCAGACTGCACTCACCATCGCAGGATGCAGTTCATCAGACTGCACACACCATTGCAGGATGCAGTTCATCAGACTGCATTTACCATCGCAGGATGCAGCTCATCAGACTGCACTCACCATCGCAGGATGCAGTTCATCGGACTGCACACACCATTGCAGGATGCAGTTCATCAGACTGCATTCACCATCGCAGGATGCAGCTCATCAGACTGCATTTACCATCGCAGGATGCAGTTCATCAGACTGCATTTACCATCGCAGGATGCAGTTCATCAGACTGCATTCACCATCGCAGGATGCAGCTCATCAGACTACACTCACCATCGCAGGATGCAGATCATCAGACTGCATTTACCATCGCAGGATGCAGTTCATCAGACTGCATTTACCATCGCAGGATGCAGTTCATCAGACTGCATTCACCATCGCAGGATGCAGCTCATCAGACTGCATTCACCATCGCAGGATGCAGCTCATCAGACTGCACCCACCATCGCAGGATGCAGTTCATCAGACTGCATTTACCATCACAGGATGCAGTTCATCAGACTGCACACACCATTGCAGGATGCAGTTCATCAGACTGCATTCACCATCGCAGGATGCAGTTCATCAGACTGCATTTACCATCACAGGATGCAGTTCATCAGACTGCACACACCATTGCAGGATGCAGTTCATCAGACTGCACACACCATTGCAGGATGCAGTTCATCAGACTGCATTCACCATCGCAGGATGCAGCTCATCAGTCTGCACTCACCATCGCAGGATGCAGCTCATCAGACTGCATTTACCATCGCAGGATGCAGCTCATCAGACTGCACTCACCATCGCAGGATGCAGTTCATCAGACTGCACACACCATTGCAGGATGCAGTTCATCAGACTCAATTCACCATCGCAGGATGCAGCTCATCAGACTGCATTTACCATCGCAGGATGCAGTACATCAGACTGCACACACCATTGCAGGATGCAGTTCATCAGACTGCAGTTACCATCGCAGGATGCAGTTCATCAGACTGCACACACCTTTGCAGGATGCAGTTCATCAGACTGCATTCACCATCGCAGAATGCAGGTCATCAGACTGCACACACCATTGCAGGATGCAGTTCATCAGACTTCATTCACCATCGCAGGATGCAGTTCATCAGACTGCACGCACCATTGCAGGATGCAGTTCATCAGACTGCACACACCATTGCAGGATGCAGTTCATCAGACTGCATTCACCGTCGCAGGATGCAGTTCATCATACTGCATTTACCATCACAGGATGCAGTTCATCAGACTGCACACACCATTGCAGGATGCAGTTCATCAGACTGCACACACCATTGCAGGATGCAGTTCATCAGACTGCATTCACCATCGCAGGATGCAGCTCATCAGACTGCACTCACCATCGCAGGATGCAGCTTATCAGACTGCATTTACCATCGCAGGATGCAGCTCATCAGACTGCACTCACCATCGCAGGATGCAGTTCATCAGACTGCACACACCATTGCAGGATGCAGTTCATCAGACTCAATTCACCATCGCAGGATGCAGCTCATCAGACTGCATTTACCATCGCAGGTTGCAGTTCCTCAGACTGCATTTACCATCGCAGGATGCAGTTCATCAGACTGCACACACCATTGCAGGATGCAGTTCATCAGACTGCATTCACCATCGCAGGATGCAGCTCATCAGACTGCACTCACCATCGCAGGATGCAGCTCATCAGACTGCACTCACCATTGCAGGATGCAGTTCATCAGACTGCACTCACCATTGCAGGATGCAGTTCGTCAGACTGCATTCACCATCGCAGGATGCAGCTCATCAGACTGCACTCACCATTGCAGGATGCAGTTCATCAGACTGCACTCACCATTGCAGGATGCAGTTCGTCAGACTGCATTCACCATCGCAGGATGCAGCTCATCAGACTGCACTCACCATCGCAGGATGCAGATCATCAGACTGCATTTACCATCGCAGGATGCAGTTCATCAGACTGCATTTACCATCGCAGGATGCAGTTCATCAGACTGCATTCACCATCGCAGGATGCAGCTCATCAGACTGCATTCACCATCGCAGGATGCAGCTCATCAGACTGCACTCACCTTCGCAGGATGCAGTTCATCAGACTGCATTTACCATCACAGGATGCAGTTCATCAGACTGCACACACCATTGCAGGATGCAGTTCATCAGACTGCATTCACCATCGCAGGATGCAGTTCATCAGACTGCATTTACCATCACAGGATGCAGTTCATCAGACGACACACACACCATTGCAGGATGCAGTTCATCAGACTGCACACACCATTGCAGGATGCAGCTCATCAGACTGCATTCACCATCGCAGGATGCAGCTCATCAGACTGCATTCACCATCGCAGGATGCAGCTCATCAGACTGCACACACAATTGCAGGATGCAGCTCATCAGACTGCATTCACCATCGCAGGATGCAGCTCATCAGACTGCACTCACCATCGCAGGATGCAGCTCATCAGACTGCATTTACCATCGCAGGATGCAGCTCATCAGACTGCACTCACCATCGCAGGATGCAGTTCATCAGACTGCACACACCATTGCAGGATGCAGTTCATCAGACTGCATTCACCATCGCAGGATGCAGCTCATCAGACTGCACTCACCATCGCAGGATGCAGCTCATCAGACTGCATTTACCATCGCAGGATGCAGCTCATCAGACTGCACTCACCATCGCAGGATGCAGTTCATCAGACTGCACACACCATTGCAGGATGCAGTTCATCAGACTGCATTCACCATCGCAGGATGCAGCTCATCAGACTGCATTTACCATCGCAGGATGCAGTTCATCAGACTGCATTCACCATCGCAGGATGCAGCTCATCAGACTGCACTCACCATCGCAGGATGCAGCTCATCAGACTGCACTCACCATCGCAGGATGCAGATCATCAGACTGCATTTACCATCGCAGGATGCAGTTCATCAGACTGCATTTACCATCGCAGGATGCAGTTCATCAGACTGCATTCACCATCGCAGGATGCAGTTCATCAGACTGCACACACCATTGCAGGATGCAGCTCATCAGACTGCATTCACCATCGCAGGATGCAGCTCATCAGACTGCACTCACCATCGCAGGATGCAGTTCATCAGACTGCATTTACCATCACAGGATGCAGTTCATCAGACTGCACACACCATTGCAGGATGCAGTTCATCAGACTGCATTTACCATCGCAGGATGCAGTTCATCAGACTGCATTTACCATCACAGGATGCAGTTCATCAGACTGCACACACCATTGCAGGATGCAGTTCATCAGACTGCACACACCATTGCAGGATGCAGTTCATCAGACTGCATTCACCATCGCAGGATGCAGCTCATCAGACTGCACTCACCATCGCAGGATGCAGCTCATCAGACTGCATTTACCATCGCAGGATGCAGCTCATCAGACTGCATTCACCATCGCAGGATGCAGTTCATCAGACTGCATTCACCATCGCAGGATGCAGTTCATCAGACTGCACACACCATTGCAGGATGCAGTTCATCAGACTCAATTCACCATCGCAGGATGCAGCTCATCAGACTGCATTTACCATCGCAGGATGCAGTACATCAGACTGCACACACCATTGCAGGATGCAGTTCATCAGACTGCAGTTACCATCGCAGGATGCAGTTCATCAGACTGCACACACCATTGCAGGATGCAGTTCATCAGACTGCATTCACCATCGCAGAATGCAGGTCATCAGACTGCACACACCATTGCAGGATGCAGTTCATCAGACTTCATTCACCATCGCAGGATGCAGTTCATCAGACTGCACACACCATTGCAGGATGCAGTTCATCAGACTGCACAGACCATTGCAGGATGCAGTTCATCAGACTGCATTCACCATCGCAGGATGCAGTTCATCAGACTGCATTTACCATCACAGGATGCAGTTCATCAGACTGCACACACCATTGCAGGATGCAGTTCATCAGACTGCACACACCATTGCAGGATGCAGTTCATCAGACTGCATTCACCATCGCAGGATGCAGCTCATCAGACTGCACTCACCATCGCAGGATGCAGCTCATCAGACTGCATTTACCATCGCAGGATGCAGCTCATCAGACTGCACTCACCATCGCAGGATGCAGTTCATCAGACTGCACACACCATTGCAGGATGCAGTTCATCAGACTCAATTCACCATCGCAGGATGCAGCTCATCAGACTGCATTTACCATCGCACGATGCAGTTCATCAGAATGCAATCACCATCGCAGGATGCAGCTCATCAGACTGCACTCACCATCGCAGGATGCAGTTCATCAGACTGCACACACCATTGCAGGATGCAGTTCATCAGACTGCATTTACCATCGCAGGATGCAGCTCATCAGACTGCACTCACCATCGCAGGATGCAGTTCATCGGACTGCACACACCATTGCAGGATGCAGTTCATCAGACTGCATTCACCATCGCAGGATGCAGCTCATCAGACTGCATTTACCATCGCAGGATGCAGTTCATCAGACTGCATTTACCATCGCAGGATGCAGTTCATCAGACTGCATTCACCATCGCAGGATGCAGCTCATCAGACTACACTCACCATCGCAGGATGCAGATCATCAGACTGCATTTACCATCGCAGGATGCAGTTCATCAGACTGCATTTACCATCGCAGGATGCAGTTCATCAGACTGCATTCACCATCGCAGGATGCAGCTCATCAGACTGCATTCACCATCGCAGGATGCAGCTCATCAGACTGCACCCACCATCGCAGGATGCAGTTCATCAGACTGCATTTACCATCACAGGATGCAGTTCATCAGACTGCACACACCATTGCAGGATGCAGTTCATCAGACTGCACACACCATTGCAGGATGCAGTTCATCAGACTGCATTCACCATCGCAGGATGCAGCTCATCAGTCTGCACTCACCATCGCAGGATGCAGCTCATCAGACTGCATTTACCATCGCAGGATGCAGCTCATCAGACTGCACTCACCATCGCAGGATGCAGTTCATCAGACTGCACACACCATTGCAGGATGCAGTTCATCAGACTCAATTCACCATCGCAGGATGCAGCTCATCAGACTGCATTTACCATCGCAGGATGCAGTACATCAGACTGCACACACCATTGCAGGATGCAGTTCATCAGACTGCAGTTACCATCGCAGGATGCAGTTCATCAGACTGCACACACCTTTGCAGGATGCAGTTCATCAGACTGCATTCACCATCGCAGAATGCAGGTCATCAGACTGCACACACCATTGCAGGATGCAGTTCATCAGACTTCATTCACCATCGCAGGATGCAGTTCATCAGACTGCGCGCACCATTGCAGGATGCAGTTCATCAGACTGCACACACCATTGCAGGATGCAGTTCATCAGACTGCATTCACCATCGCAGGATGCAGTTCATCATACTGCATTTACCATCACAGGATGCAGTTCATCAGACTGCACACACCATTGCAGGATGCAGTTCATCAGACTGCACACACCATTGCAGGATGCAGTTCATCAGACTGCATTCACCATCGCAGGATGCAGCTCATCAGACTGCACTCACCATCGCAGGATGCAGCTTATCAGACTGCATTTACCATCGCAGGATGCAGCTCATCAGACTGCACTCACCATCGCAGGATGCAGTTCATCAGACTGCACACACCATTGCAGGATGCAGTTCATCAGACTCAATTCACCATCGCAGGATGCAGCTCATCAGACTGCATTTACCATCGCAGGTTGCAGTTCATCAGACTGCATTTACCATCGCAGGATGCAGTTCATCAGACTGCACACACCATTGCAGGATGCAGTTCATCAGACTGCATTCACCATCGCAGGATGCAGCTCATCAGACTGCATTCACCATCGCAGGATGCAGCTCATCAGACTGCACTCACCATCGCAGGATGCAGCTCATCAGACTGCACTCACCATTGCAGGATGCAGTTCATCAGACTGCACTCACCATTGCAGGATGCAGTTCGTCAGACTGCATTCACCATCGCAGGATGCAGCTCATCAGACTGCACTCACCATTGCAGGATGCAGTTCATCAGACTGCACTCACCATTGCAGGATGCAGTTCGTCAGACTGCATTCACCATCGCAGGATGCAGCTCATCAGACTGCACTCACCATCGCAGGATGCAGTTCATCAGACTGCACACACCATTGCAGGATGCAGTTCATCAGACTCAATTCACCATCGCAGGATGCAGCTCATCAGACTGCATTTACCATCGCAGGTTGCAGTTCATCAGACTGCATTTACCATCGCAGGATGCAGTTCATCAGACTGCACACACCATTGCAGGATGCAGTTCATCAGACTGCATTCACCATCGCAGGATGCAGCTCATCAGACTGCATTCACCATCGCAGGATGCAGCTCATCAGACTGCACTCACCATCGCAGGATGCAGCTCATCAGACTGCACTCACCATTGCAGGATGCAGTTCATCAGACTGCACTCACCATTGCAGGATGCAGTTCGTCAGACTGCATTCACCATCGCAGGATGCAGCTCATCAGACTGCACTCACCATTGCAGGATGCAGTTCATCAGACTGCACTCACCATTGCAGGATGCAGTTCGTCAGACTGCATTCACCATCGCAGGATGCAGCTCATCAGACTGCATTTACCATCGCAGGATGCAGTACATCAGACTGCATTTGCCATCGCAGGATGCAGTTCATCAGACTGCATTTACCATCGCAGGATGCAGTACATCAGACTGCATTTACCATCGCAGGATGCAGTTCATCAGACTGCATTTACCATCGCAGGATGCAGCTCATCAGACTGCATTGACCATCGCGTGATGCTGTTCATCAGACTGCATTTACCATCGCAGGATGCAGTACATCAGACTGCACACACCATTGCAGGATGCAGTTCATCAGACTGCAGTTACCATCGCAGGATGCTGTTCATCAGACTGCACACACCATTGCAGGATGTAGTTCATCAGACTGCATTCACCATCGCAGAATGCAGGTCATCAGACTGCACACACCATTGCAGGATGCAGTACATCAGACTTCATTCACCATCGCAGGATGCAGTTCATCAGACTGCACACTCCATTGCAGGATGCAGTTCATCAGACTGCATTCACCATTGTAGGATGCAGTTCATCAGACTGCATTCACCATCGCAGGATGCAGCTCATCAGACTGCACTCACCATCGCAGGATGCAGCTCATCAGACTGCACTCACCATCGCAGGATGCAGATCATCAGACTGCATTTACCATCGCAGGATGCAGTTCATCAGGCTGCATTTACCATCGCAGGATGCAGTTCATCAGACTGCATTCACCATCGCAGGATGCAGCTCATCAGACTGCATTCACCATCGCAGGATGCAGCTCATCAGACTGCACTCACCTTCGCAGGATGCAGTTCATCAGACTGCATTTACCATCACAGGATGCAGTTCATCAGACTGCACACACCATTGCAGGATGCAGTTCATCAGACTGCATTCACCATCGCAGGATGCAGTTCATCAGACTGCATTTACCATCACAGGATGCAGTTCATCAGACGACACACACACCATTGCAGGATGCAGTTCATCAGACTGCACACACCATTGCAGGATGCAGCTCATCAGACTGCATTCACCATCGCAGGATGCAGCTCATCAGACTGCATTCACCATCGCAGGATGCAGCTCATCAGACTGCACACACAATTGCAGGATGCAGCTCATCAGACTGCATTCACCATCGCAGGATGCAGCTCATCAGACTGCACTCACCATCGCAGGATGCAGCTCATCAGACTGCATTTACCATCGCAGGATGCAGCTCATCAGACTGCACTCACCATCGCAGGATGCAGTTCATCAGACTGCACACACCATTGCAGGATGCAGTTCATCAGACTGCATTCACCATCGCAGGATGCAGCTCATCAGACTGCACTCACCATCGCAGGATGCAGCTCATCAGACTGCATTTACCATCGCAGGATGCAGCTCATCAGACTGCACTCACCATCGCAGGATGCAGTTCATCAGACTGCACACACCATTGCAGGATGCAGTTCATGAGACTGCATTCACCATCGCAGGATGCAGCTCATCAGACTGCATTTACCATCGCAGGATGCAGTTCATCAGACTGCATTCACCATCGCAGGATGCAGCTCATCAGACTGCATTCACCATCGCAGGATGCAGCTCATCAGACTGCACTCACCATCGCAGGATGCAGTTCATCAGAATGCATTTACCATCACAGGATGCAGTTCATCAGACTGCACACACCATTGCAGGATGCAGTTCATCAGACTGCATTTACCATCGCAGGATGCAGTTCATCAGACTGCATTTACCATCACAGGATGCAGTTCATCAGACTGCACACACCATTGCAGGATGCAGTTCATCAGACTGCACACACCATTGCAGGATGCAGTTCATCAGACTGCATTCACCATCGCAGGATGCAGCTCATCAGACTGCACTCACCATCGCAGGATGCAGCTCATCAGACTGCATTTACCATCGCAGGATGCAGCTCATCAGACTGCATTCACCATCGCAGGATGCAGTTCATCAGACTGCATTCACCATCGCAGGATGCAGTTCATCAGACTGCACACACCATTGCAGGATGCAGTTCATCAGACTCAATTCACCATCGCAGGATGCAGCTCATCAGACTGCATTTACCATCGCAGGATGCAGTACATCAGACTGCACACACCATTGCAGGATGCAGTTCATCAGACTGCAGTTACCATCGCAGGATGCAGTTCATCAGACTGCACACACCATTGCAGGATGCAGTTCATCAGACTGCATTCACCATCGCAGAATGCAGGTCATCAGACTGCGCACACCATTGCAGGATGCAGTTCATCAGACTTCATTCACCATCGCAGGATGCAGTTCATCAGACTGCACACACCATTGCAGGATGCAGTTCATCAGACTGCACACACCATTGCAGGATGCAGTTCATCAGACTGCATTCACCATCGCAGGATGCAGTTCATCATACTGCATTTACCATCACAGGATGCAGTTCATCAGACTGCACACACCATTGCAGGATGCAGTTCATCAGACTCAATTCACCATCGCAGGATGCAGCTCATCAGACTGCATTTACCATCGCAGGATGCAGTACATCAGACTGCACACACCATTGCAGGATGCAGTTCATCAGACTGCAGTTACCATCGCAGGATGCAGTTCATCAGACTGCACACACCATTGCAGGATGCAGTTCATCAGACTGCATTCACCATCGCAGAATGCAGGTCATCAGACTGCACACACCATTGCAGGATGCAGTTCATCAGACTTCATTCACCATCGCAGGATGCAGTTCATCAGACTGCACACACCATTGCAGGATGCAGTTCATCAGACTGCACACACCATTGCAGGATGCAGTTCATCAGACTGCATTCACCATCGCAGGATGCAGTTCATCAGACTGCATTTACCATCACAGGATGCAGTTCATCAGACTGCACACACCATTGCAGGATGCAGTTCATCAGACTGCACACACCATTGCAGGATGCAGTTCATCAGACTGCATTCACCATCGCAGGATGCAGCTCATCAGACTGCACTCACCATCGCAGGATGCAGCTCATCAGACTGCATTTACCATCGCAGGATGCAGCTCATCAGACTGCACTCACCATCGCAGGATGCAGTTCATCAGACTGCACACACCATTGCAGGATGCAGTTCATCAGACTCAATTCACCATCGCAGGATGCAGCTCATCATACTGCATTTACCATCGCACGATGCAGTTCATCAGACTGCAATCACCATCGCAGGATGCAGCTCATCAGACTGCACTCACCATCGCAGGATGCAGTTCATCAGACTGCACACACCATTGCAGGATGCAGTTCATCAGACTGCATTCACCATCGCAGGATGCAGCTCATCAGACTGCACTCACCATCGCAGGATGCAGTTCATCAGACTGCACACACCATTGCAGGATGCAGTTCATCAGACTGCATTTAACATCGCAGGATGCAGCTCATCAGACTGCACTCACCATCGCAGGATGCAGTTCATCGGACTGCACACACCATTGCAGGATGCAGTTCATCAGACTGCATTCACCATCGCAGGATGCAGCTCATCAGACTGCATTTACCATCGCAGGATGCAGTTCATCAGACTGCATTTACCATCGCAGGATGCAGTTCATCAGACTGCATTCACCATCGCAGGATGCAGCTCATCAGACTACACTCACCATCGCAGGATGCAGATCATCAGACTGCATTTACCATCGCAGGATGCAGTTCATCAGACTGCATTTACCATCGCAGGATGCAGTTCATCAGACTGCATTCACCATCGCAGGATGCAGCTCATCAGACTGCATTCACCATCGCAGGATGCAGCTCATCAGACTGCACCCACCATCGCAGGATGCAGTTCATCAGACTGCATTTACCATCACAGGATGCAGTTCATCAGACTGCACACACCATTGCAGGATGCAGTTCATCAGACTGCATTCACCATCGCAGGATGCAGTTCATCAGACTGCATTTACCATCGCAGGATGCAGTTCATCAGACTGCACACACCATTGCAGGATGCAGTTCATCAGCCTGCATTCACCATCGCAGGATGCAGCTCATCAGACTGCACTCACCATCGCAGGATGCAGCTCATCAGACTGCATTTACCATCGCAGGATGCAGCTCATCAGACTGCACTCACCATCGCAGGATGCATTTCATCAGACTGCACACACCATTGCAGGATGCAGTTCATCAGACTCAATTCACCATCGCAGGATGCAGCTCATCAGACTGCATTTACCATCGCAGGATGCAGTACATCAGACTGCACACACCATTGCAGGATGCAGTTCATCAGACTGCAGTTACCATCGCAGGATGCAGTTCATCAGACTGCACACACCTTTGCAGGATGCAGTTCATCAGACTGCATTCACCATCGCAGAATACAGGTCATCAGACTGCACACACCATTGCAGGATGCAGTTCATCAGACTTCATTCACCATCGCAGGATGCAGTTCATCAGACTGCACGCACCATTGCAGGATGCAGTTCATCAGACTGCACACACCATTGCAGGATGCAGTTCATCAGACTGCATTCACCATCGCAGGATGCAGTTCATCATACTGCATTTACCATCACAGGATGCAGTTCATCAGACTGCACACACCATTGCAGGATGCAGTTCATCAGACTGCACACACCATTGCAGGATGCAGTTCATCAGACTGCATTCACCATCGCAGGATGCAGCTCATCAGACTGCACTCACCATCGCAGGATGCAGCTTATCAGACTGCATTTACCATCGCAGGATGCAGCTCATCAGACTGCACTCACCATCGCAGGATGCAGTTCATCAGACTGCACACACCATTGCAGGATGCAGTTCATCAGACTCAATTCACCATCGCAGGATGCAGCTCATCAGACTGCATTTACCATCGCAGGTTGCAGTTCATCAGACTGCATTTACCATCGCAGGATGCAGTTCATCAGACTGCACACACCATTGCAGGATGCAGTTCATCAGACTGCATTCACCATCGCAGGATGCAGTTCATCAGACTGCATTCACCATTGCAGGATGCAGCTCATCAGACTGCACTCACCATCGCAGGATGCAGCTCATCAGACTGCATTCACCATCGCAGGATGCAGCTCATCAGACTGCATTCACCATCGCAGGATGCAGCTCATCAGACTGCACTCACCATCGCAGGATGCAGCTCATCAGACTGCACTCACCATTGCAGGATGCAGTTCATCAAACTGCACTCACCATTGCAGGATGCAGTTCGTCAGACTGCATTCACCATCGCAGGATGCAGCTCATCAGACTGCACTCACCATTGCAGGATGCAGTTCATCAGACTGCACTCACCATTGCAGGATGCAGTTCGTCAGACTGCATTCACCATCGCAGGATGCAGCTCATCAGACTGCATTTACCATCGCAGGATGCAGTACATCAGACTGCATTTACCATCGCAGGATGCAGTTCATCAGACTGCATTTACCATCGCAGGATGCAGTACATCAGACTGCATTTACCATTGCAGGATGCAGTTCATCAGACTGCATTTACCATCGCAGGATGCAGCTCATCAGATTGCATTGACCATCGCGTGATGCAGTTCATCAGACTGCATTTACCATCGCAGGATGCAGTACATCAGACTGCACACACCATTGCAGGATGCAGTTCATCAGACTGCAGTTACCATCGCAGGATGCTGTTCATCAGACTGCACACACCATTGCTGGATGCAGTTCATCAGACTGCATTCACCATCGCAGAATGCAGGTCATCAGACTGCACACACCATTGCAGGATGCAGTTCATCAGACTGCATTCACCATTGCAGGATCAAGTTCATCAGACTGCATTCACCATCGCAGGATGCAGTTCATCAGTATGCATTCATCTTCGCAGGATGCAGTTCATCAGACTGCATTCACCATCGCAGGATGCAGTTCATCAGACTGCATTCACCATCGCAGGATGCAGTTCATCAGAATGCATTCACCATCGCAGGATGCAGTTCATCAGACTGCATTCACCATCGCAGGAAGCAGCTCATCAGACTGCATTCACCATCGCAGAATGCAGTTCATCAGACTGCATTCACCATCGCAGGATGCAGCTCATCAGACTGCATTCACCATTGCAGGATGCAGTTCATCAGACTGCACACACCATTGCAGGATGCAGTTCATCAGACTGCATTTCCCATCGTAGGATGCAGTTCATCAGACTGCACACACCATCGCAGGATGCAATTCATCAGACTGCATTCACCATCGCAGGATGCAGTTCATCAGACTGCACACACCATCGCAGGATGCAGTTCATCAGACTGCATTCACCATCGCAGGATGCAGTTCATCAGACTGCATTCACCATCGCAGGATGCAGTTCATCAGACTGCATTCACCATCGCAGGATGCAGTTCATCAGACTGCATTTACCATCGCAGGATGCAGTTCATCAGACTGCATTTACCATCGTAGGATGCAGTTCATCCGACTGCATTCATCATCGCAGGATGCAGTTCATCAGACTCCACACACCATTGCAGGATGCAGTTCATCAGACTGCATTTACCATCGCAGGATGCAGTTCATCAGACTGCATTTACCATTGCAGGATGCAGTTCATCAGACTGCATTTACCATCGCAGGTTGCAGTTCATCAGACAGCACACACCATTGCAGGATGCAGTTCATCAGACTGCATTCACCATCGCAGCATGCAGTTCATCAGATTGCATTCACCATCGCAGGATGCAGCTCATCAGACTGCATTTAACATCGCAGGTTGCAGTTCATCAGACTGCAAACACCATTGCAGGATGCAGTTAATCAGACTGCATTCACCATTGCAGGATGCAGCTCATCAGACTGCACACACCATTGCTGGATGCAGTACATCAGACTGCATTTACCATCGCAGGATGCAGTTCATCAGACTGCATTTACCATCACAGGATGCAGTTCATCAGACTGCATTCACCATCGCAGGATGCAGTTAATCAGAATGCATTCACCATCGCTGGATGCAGTTCATCAGACTGCATTTACCATCGCAGGATGCAGTTCATCAGACTGCATTCACCATCGCAGGATGCAGTTCATCAGACTGCATTTACCATCGCAGGATGCAGTTCATCAGACTGCACACACCATTGCAGGATGCAGTTCATCAGACTGCATTTACCATCGCAGGATGCAGTTCATCAGACTGCACACACCATTGCAGGATGCAGTTCATCAGACTGCATTCACCATCGCAGGATGCAGTTCATCAGACTGCATTTACCATCACAGGACGCAGTTCATCAGACTGCATTTACCATCGCATGTTGCCGTTCATCGGACTGCACACACCATTGCAGGATGCAGTTCATCAGACTGCATTTACCATCGCAGGATGCAATTCATCAGACTGCATTCATCATCGCAGGATGCAGTTCATCAGACTCCACACACCATTGCAGGATGCAGTTCATCAGACTGCATTTACCATCGCAGGATGCAGTTCATCAGACTGCATTTACCATCGCAGGATGCAGTTCATCAGACTGCATTCACCATCGCAGGATGCAGTTCATCAGACAGCACACACCATTGCAGGATGCAGTTCATCAGACTGCATTCACCATCGCAGCATGCAGTTCATCAGACTGCATTCACCATCGCAGGATGCAGCTCATCAGACTGCATTTAACATCGCAGGCTGCAGTTCATCAGACTGCAAACACCATTGCAGGATGCAGTTCATCAGACTGCATTCACCATCGCAGCATGCAGTTCATCAGACTACATTTAACATCACAGGATGCAGTTCATCAGACTGCACACACCATTGCAGGATGCAGTTCATCAGACTGCACACACCATTGCAGGATGCAGTTCATCAGACTGCATTCACCATCGCAGGATGCAGCTCATCAGACTGCATTCACCATCGCAGGATGCAGCTCATCAGACTGCACACACAATTGCAGGATGCAGCTCATCAGACTGCATTCACCATCGCAGGATGCAGCTCATCAGACTGCACTCACCATCGCAGGATGCAGCTCATCAGACTGCATTTACCATCACAGGATGCAGCTCATCAGACTGCACTCACCATCGCAGGATGCAGTTCATCAGACTGCACACACCATTGCAGGATGCAGTTCATCAGACTGCATTCACCATCGCAGGATGCAGCTCATCAGACTGCACTCACCATCGCAGGATGCAGCTCATCAGACTGCATTTACCATCGCAGGATGCAGCTCATCAGACTGCACTCACCATCGCAGGATGCAGTTCATCAGACTGCACACACCATTGCAGGATGCAGTTCATCAGACTGCATACACCATCGCAGGATGCAGCTCATCAGACTGCATTTACCATCGCAGGATGCAGTTCATCAGACTGCATTCACCATCGCAGGATGCAGCTCATCAGACTGCACTCACCATCGCAGGATGCAGCTCATCAGACTGCACTCACCATCGCAGGATGCAGATCATCAGACTCCATTTACCATCGCAGGATGCAGTTCATCAGACTGCATTTACCATCGCAGGATGCAGTTCATCAGACTGCATTCACCATCGCAGGATGCAGCTCATCAGACTGCATTCACCATCGCAGGATGCAGCTCATCAGACTGCACTCACCATCGCAGGATGCAGTTCATCAGACTGCATTTACCATCACAGGATGCAGTTCATCAGACTGCACACACCATTGCAGGATGCAGTTCATCAGACTGCATTCACCATCGCAGGATGCAGTTCATCAGACAGCATTTACCATCACAGGATGCAGTTCATCAGACTGCACACACCATTGCAGGATGCAGTTCATCAGACTGCACACACCATTGCAGGATGCAGTTCATCAGACTGCATTCCCCATCGCAGGATGCAGCTCATCAGACTGCACTCACCATCGCAGGATGCAGCTCATCAGACTGCATTTACCATCGCAGGATGCAGCTCATCAGACTGCACTCACCATCGCAGGATGCAGTTCATCAGACTGCACACACCATTGCAGGATGCAGTACATCAGACTGCATTTCCCATCGTAGGATGCAGTTCATCAGACTGCACACACCATCGCAGGATGCAATTCATCAGACTGCATTCACCATCGCAGGATGCAGTTCATCAGACTGCACACACCATCGCAGGATGCAGTTCATCAGACTGCATTCACCATCGCAGGATGCAGTTCATCAGACTGCATTCACCATCGCAGGATGCAGTTCATCAGACTGCATTCACCATCGCAGGATGCAGTTCATCAGACTGCATTTACCATCCCAGGATGCAGTTCATCAGACTGCATTTACCATCGTAGGATGCAGTTCATCCGACTGCATTCATCATCGCAGGATGCAGTTCATCAGACTCCACACACCATTGCAGGATGCAGTTCATCAGACTGCATTTACCATCGCAGGATGCAGTTCATCAGACTGCACACACCATTGCAGGATGCAGTTCATCAGACTGCATTCACCATCGCAGGATGCAGTTCATCAGACTGCATTTACCATCACAGGACGCAGTTCATCAGACTGCATTTACCATCGCATGTTGCCGTTCATCGGACTGCACACACCATTGCAGGATGCAGTTCATCAGACTGCATTTACCATCGCAGGATGCAATTCATCAGACTGCATTCATCATCGCAGGATGCAGTTCATCAGACTCCACACACCATTGCAGGATGCAGTTCATCAGACTGCATTTACCATCGCAGGATGCAGTTCATCAGACTGCATTTACCATCGCAGGATGCAGTTCATCAGACTGCATTCACCATCGCAGGATGCAGTTCATCAGACAGCACACACCATTGCAGGATGCAGTTCATCAGACTGCATTCACCATCGCAGCATGCAGTTCATCAGACTGCATTCACCATCGCAGGATGCAGCTCATCAGACTGCATTTAACATCGCAGGCTGCAGTTCATCAGACTGCAAACACCATTGCAGGATGCAGTTCATCAGACTGCATTCACCATCGCAGCATGCAGTTCATCAGACTACATTTAACATCACAGGATGCAGTTCATCAGACTGCACACACCATTGCAGGATGCAGTTCATCAGACTGCACACACCATTGCAGGATGCAGTTCATCAGACTGCATTCACCATCGCAGGATGCAGCTCATCAGACTGCATTCACCATCGCAGGATGCAGCTCATCAGACTGCACACACAATTGCAGGATGCAGCTCATCAGACTGCATTCCCCATCGCAGGATGCAGCTCATCAGACTGCACTCACCATCGCAGGATGCAGCTCATCAGACTGCATTTACCATCACAGGATGCAGCTCATCAGACTGCACTCACCATCGCAGGATGCAGTTCATCAGACTGCACACACCATTGCAGGATGCAGTTCATCAGACTGCATTCACCATCGCAGGATGCAGCTCATCAGACTGCACTCACCATCGCAGGATGCAGCTCATCAGACTGCATTTACCATCGCAGGATGCAGCTCATCAGACTGCACTCACCATCGCAGGATGCAGTTCATCAGACTGCACACACCATTGCAGGATGCAGTTCATCAGACTGCATACACCATCGCAGGATGCAGCTCATCAGACTGCATTTACCATCGCAGGATGCAGTTCATCAGACTGCATTCACCATC
Source organism: Heterodontus francisci (assembly GCF_036365525.1). Classification (NCBI taxonomy): domain Eukaryota; kingdom Metazoa; phylum Chordata; class Chondrichthyes; order Heterodontiformes; family Heterodontidae; genus Heterodontus; species Heterodontus francisci. The sequence continues at coordinate 44,292,150 of NC_090392.1, forward strand.
GCAGGATACAGCTCATCAGACTGCACTCACCATCGCAGGATGCAGCTCATCAGACTGCACTCACCATCGCAGGATGCAGATCATCAGACTCCATTTACCATCGCAGGATGCAGTTCATCAGACTGCATTTACCATCGCAGGATGCAGTTCATCAGACTGCACACACCATTGCAGGATGCAGTTCATCAGACTGCATTCACCATCGCAGGATGCAGTTCATCAGACTGCATTTACCATCACAGGACGCAGTTCATCAGACTGCATTTACCATCGCATGTTGCCGTTCATCGGACTGCACACACCATTGCAGGATGCAGTTCATCAGACTGCATTTACCATCGCAGGATGCAATTCATCAGACTGCATTCATCATCGCAGGATGCAGTTCATCAGACTCCACACACCATTGCAGGATGCAGTTCATCAGACTGCATTTACCATCGCAGGATGCAGTTCATCAGACTGCATTTACCATCGCAGGATGCAGTTCATCAGACTGCATTCACCATCGCAGGATGCAGTTCATCAGACAGCACACACCATTGCAGGATGCAGTTCATCAGACTGCATTCACTATCGCAGCATGCAGTTCATCAGACTGCATTCACCATCGCAGGATGCAGCTCATCAGACTGCATTTAACATCGCAGGCTGCAGTTCATCAGACTGCAAACACCATTGCAGGATGCAGTTCATCAGACTGCATTCACCATCGCAGCATGCAGTTCATCAGACTACATTTAACATCACAGGATGCAGTTCATCAGACTGCACACACCATTGCAGGATGCAGTTCATCAGACTGCACACACCATTGCAGGATGCAGTTCATCAGACTGCATTCACCATCGCAGGATGGAGCTCATCAGACTGCATTCACCATCGCAGGATGCAGCTCATCAGACTGCACACACAATTGCAGGATGCAGCTCATCAGACTGCATTCACCATCGCAGGATGCAGCTCATCAGACTGCACTCACCATCGCAGGATGCAGCTCATCAGACTGCATTTACCATCACAGGATGCAGCTCATCAGACTGCACTCACCATCGCAGGATGCAGTTCATCAGACTGCACACACCATTGCAGGATGCAGTTCATCAGACTGCATTCACCATCGCAGGATGCAGCTCATCAGACTGCACTCACCATCGCAGGATGCAGCTCATCAGACTGCATTTACCATCGCAGGATGCAGCTCATCAGACTGCACTCACCATCGCAGGATGCAGTTCATCAGACTGCACACACCATTGCAGGATGCAGTTCATCAGACTGCATACACCATCGCAGGATGCAGCTCATCAGACTGCATTTACCATCGCAGGATGCAGTTCATCAGACTGCATTCACCATCGCAGGATGCAGCTCATCAGACAGCACTCACCATCGCAGGATGCAGCTCATCAGACTGCACTCACCATCGCAGGATGCAGATCATCAGACTCCATTTACCATCGCAGGATGCAGTTCATCAGACTGCATTTACCATCGCAGGATGCAGTTCATCAGACTGCATTCACCATCGCAGGATGCAGCTCATCAGACTGCATTCACCATCGCAGGATGCAGCTCATCAGACTGCACTCACCATCGCAGGATGCAGTTCATCAGACTGCATTTACCATCACAGGATGCAGTTCATCAGACTGCACACACCATTGCAGGATGCAGTTCATCAGACTGCATTCACCATCGCAGGATGCAGTTCATCAGACAGCATTTACCATCACAGGATGCAATTCATCAGACTGCACACACCATTGCAGGATGCAGTTCATCAGACTGCACACACCATTGCAGGATGCAGTTCATCAGACTGCATTCCCCATCGCAGGATGCAGCTCATCAGACTGCACTCACCATCGCAGGATGCAGCTCATCAGACTGCATTTACCATCGCAGGATGCAGCTCATCAGACTGCACTCACCATCGCAGGATGCAGTTCATCAGACTGCACACACCATTGCAGGATGCAGTTCATCAGACTGCATTTCCCATCGTAGGATGCAGTTCATCAGACTGCACACACCATCGCAGGATGCAATTCATCAGACTGCATTCACCATCGCAGGATGCAGTTCATCAGACTGCACACACCATCGCAGGATGCAGTTCATCAGACTGCATTCACCATCGCAGGATGCAGTTCATCAGACTGCACACACCATCGCAGGATGCAGTTCATCAGACTGCATTCACCATCGCAGGATGCAGTTCATCAGACTGCATTCACCATCGCAGGATGCAGTTCATCAGACTGCATTTACCATCGTAGGATGCAGTTCATCCGACTGCATTCATCATCGCAGGATGCAGTTCATCAGACTCCACACACCATTGCAGGATGCAGTTCATCAGACTGCATTTACCATCACAGGATGCAGTTCATCAGACTCCACACACCATTGCAGGATGCAGTTCATCAGACTGCATTTACCATCGCAGGATGCAGTTCATCAGACTGCATTTACCATCGCAGGATGCAGTTCATCAGACTGCATTCACCATCGCAGGATGCAGTTCATCAGACAGCACACACCATTGCAGGATGCAGTTCATCAGACTGCATTCACCATCGCAGCATGCAGTTCATCAGACTGCATTCACCATCGCAGGATGCAGCTCATCAGACTGCATTTAACATCGCAGGCTGCAGTTCATCAGACTGCAAACACCATTGCAGGATGCAGTTCATCAGACTGCATTCACCATCGCAGCATGCAGTTCATCAGACTACATTTAACATCACAGGATGCAGTTCATCAGACTGCACACACCATTGCAGGATGCAGTTCATCAGACTGCACACACCATTGCAGGATGCAGTTCATCAGACTGCATTCACCATCGCAGGATGCAGCTCATCAGACTGCATTCACCATCGCAGGATGCAGCTCATCAGACTGCACACACAATTGCAGGATGCAGCTCATCAGACTGCATTCACCATCGCAGGATGCAGCTCATCAGACTGCACTCACCATCGCAGGATGCAGCTCATCAGACTGCATTTACCATCACAGGATGCAGCTCATCAGACTGCACTCACCATCGCAGGATGCAGTTCATCAGACTGCACACACCATTGCAGGATGCAGTTCATCAGACTGCATTCACCATCGCAGGATGCAGCTCATCAGACTGCACTCACCATCGCAGGATGCAGCTCATCAGACTGCATTTACCATCGCAGGATGCAGCTCATCAGACTGCACTCACCATCGCAGGATGCAGTTCATCAGACTGCACACACCATTGCAGGATGCAGTTCATCTGACTGCATACACCATCGCAGGATGCAGCTCATCAGACTGCATTTACCATCGCAGGATGCAGTTCATCAGACTGCATTCACCATCGCAGGATACAGCTCATCAGACTGCACTCACCATCGCAGGATGCAGCTCATCAGACTGCACTCACCATCGCAGGATGCAGATCATCAGACTCCATTTACCATCGCAGGATGCAGTTCATCAGACTGCATTTACCATCGCAGGATGCAGTTCATCAGACTGCATTCACCATCGCAGGATGCAGCTCATCAGACTGCATTCACCATCGCAGGATGCAGCTCATCAGACTGCACTCACCATCGCAGGATGCAGCTCATCAGACTGCATTTACCATCGCAGGATGCAGCTCATCAGACTGCACTCACCATCGCAGGATGCAGTTCATCAGACTGCACACACCATTGCAGGATGCAGTTCATCAGACTGCATACACCATCGCAGGATGCAGCTCATCAGACTGCATTTACCATCGCAGGATGCAGTTCATCAGACTGCATTCACCATCGCAGGATGCAGCTCATCAGACTGCACTCACCATCGCAGGATGCAGCTCATCAGACTGCACTCACCATCGCAGGATGCAGATCATCAGACTCCATTTACCATCGCAGGATGCAGTTCATCAGACTGCATTTACCATCGCAGGATGCAGTTCATCAGACTGCATTCACCATCGCAGGATGCAGCTCATCAGACTGCATTCACCATCGCAGGATGCAGCTCATCAGACTGCACTCACCACCGCAGGATGCAGTTCATCAGACTGCATTTACCATCACAGGATGCAGTTCATCAGACTGCACACACCATTGCAGGATGCAGTTCATCAGACTGCATTCACCATCGCAGGATGCAGTTCATCAGACAGCATTTACCATCACAGGATGCAGTTCATCAGACTGCACACACCATTGCAGGATGCAGTTCATCAGACTGCACACACCATTGCAGGATGCAGTTCATCAGACTGCATTCCCCATCGCAGGATGCAGCTCATCAGACTGCACTCACCATCGCAGGATGCAGCTCATCAGACTGCATTTACCATCGCAGGATGCAGCTCATCAGACTGCACTCACCATCGCAGGATGCAGTTCATCAGACTGCACACACCATTGCAGGATGCAGTTCATCAGACTGCATTTCCCATCGTAGGATGCAGTTCATCAGACTGCACACACCATCGCAGGATGCAATTCATCAGACTGCATTCACCATCGCAGGATGCAGTTCATCAGACTGCACACACCATCGCAGGATGCAGTTCATCAGACTGCATTCACCATCGCAGGATGCAGTTCATCAGACTGCATTCACCATCGCAGGATGCAGTTCATCAGACTGCATTCACCATCGCAGGATGCAGTTCATCAGACTGCATTTACCATCCCAGGATGCAGTTCATCAGACTGCATTTACCATCGTAGGATGCAGTTCATCCGACTGCATTCATCATCGCAGGATGCAGTTCATCAGACTCCACACACCATTGCAGGATGCAGTTCATCAGACTGCATTTACCATCGCAGGATGCAGTTCATCAGACTGCACACACCATTGCAGGATGCAGTTCATCAGACTGCATTCACCATCGCAGGATGCAGTTCATCAGACTGCATTTACCATCACAGAACGCAGTTCATCAGACTGCATTTACCATCGCATGTTGCCGTTCATCGGACTGCACACACCATTGCAGGATGCAGTTCATCAGACTGCATTTACCATCGCAGGATGCAATTCATCAGACTGCATTCATCATCGCAGGATGCAGTTCATCAGACTCCACACACCATTGCAGGATGCAGTTCATCAGACTGCATTTACCATCGCAGGATGCAGTTCATCAGACTGCATTTACCATCGCAGGATGCAGTTCATCAGACTGCATTCACCATCGCAGGATGCAGTTCATCAGACAGCACACACCATTGCAGGATGCAGTTCATCAGACTGCATTCACCATCGCAGCATGCAGTTCATCAGACTGCATTCACCATCGCAGGATGCAGCTCATCAGACTGCATTTAACATCGCAGGCTGCAGTTCATCAGACTGCAAACACCATTGCAGGATGCAGTTCATCAGACTGCATTCACCATCGCAGCATGCAGTTCATCAGACTACATTTAACATCACAGGATGCAGTTCATCAGACTGCACACACCATTGCAGGATGCAGTTCATCAGACTGCACACACCATTGCAGGATGCAGTTCATCAGACTGCATTCACCATCGCAGGATGCAGCTCATCAGACTGCATTCACCATCGCAGGATGCAGCTCATCAGACTGCACTCACCATCGCAGGATGCAGCTCATCAGACTGCATTTACCATCACAGGATGCAGCTCATCAGACTGCATTCACCATCGCAGGATGCAGTTCATCAGACTGCACACACCATTGCAGGATGCAGTTCATCAGACTGCATTCCCCATCGCAGGATGCAGCTCATCAGACTGCACTCACCATCGCAGGATGCAGCTCATCAGACTGCATTTACCATCGCAGGATGCAGCTCATCAGACTGCACTCACCATCGCAGGATGCAGTTCATCAGACTGCACACACCATTGCAGGATGCAGTTCATCAGACTGCATTTCCCATCGTAGGATGCAGTTCATCAGACTGCACACACCATCGCAGGATGCAATTCATCAGACTGCATTCACCATCGCAGGATGCAGTTCATCAGACTGCACACACCATCGCAGGATGCAGTTCATCAGACTGCATTCACCATCGCAGGATGCAGTTCATCAGACTGCATTCACCATCGCAGGATGCAGTTCATCAGACTGCATTCACCATCGCAGGATGCAGTTCATCAGACTGCATTTACCATCCCAGGATGCAGTTCATCAGACTGCATTTACCATCGTAGGATGCAGTTCATCCGACTGCATTCATCATCGCAGGATGCAGTTCATCAGACTCCACACACCATTGCTGGATGCAGTTCATCAGACTGCATTTACCATCGCAGGATGCAGTTCATCAGACTGCACACACCATTGCAGGATGCAGTTCATCAGACTGCATTCACCATCGCAGGATGCAGTTCATCAGACTGCATTTACCATCACAGGACGCAGTTCATCAGACTGCATTTACCATCGCATGTTGCCGTTCATCGGACTGCACACACCATTGCAGGATGCAGTTCATCAGACTGCATTTACCATCGCAGGATGCAATTCATCAGACTGCATTCATCATCGCAGGATGCAGTTCATCAGACTCCACACACCATTGCAGGATGCAGTTCATCAGACTGCATTTACCATCGCAGGATGCAGTTCATCAGACTGCATTTACCATCGCAGGATGCAGTTCATCAGACTGCATTCACCATCGCAGGATGCAGTTCATCAGACAGCACACACCATTGCAGGATGCAGTTCATCAGACTGCATTCACCATCGCAGCATGCAGTTCATCAGACTGCATTCACCATCGCAGGATGCAGCTCATCAGACTGCATTTAACATCGCAGGCTGCAGTTCATCAGACTGCAAACACCATTGCAGGATGCAGTTCATCAGACTGCATTCACCATCGCAGCATGCAGTTCATCAGACTACATTTAACATCACAGGATGCAGTTCATCAGACTGCACACACCATTGCAGGATGCAGTTCATCAGACTGCACACACCATTGCAGGATGCAGTTCATCAGACTGCATTCACCATCGCAGGATGCAGCTCATCAGACTGCATTCACAATCGCAGGATGCAGCTCATCAGACTGCACACACAATTGCAGGATGCAGCTCATCAGACTGCATTCACCATCGCAGGATGCAGCTCATCAGACTGCACTCACCATCGCAGGATGCAGCTCATCAGACTGCATTTACCATCACAGGATGCAGCTCATCAGACTGCACTCACCATCGCAGGATGCAGTTCATCAGACTGCACACACCATTGCAGGCTGCAGTTCATCAGACTGCATTCACCATCGCAGGATGCAGCTCATCAGACTGCACTCACCATCGCAGGATGCAGCTCATCAGACTGCATTTACCATCGCAGGATGCAGCTCATCAGACTGCACTCACCATCGCAGGATGCAGTTCATCAGACTGCACACACCATTGCAGGATGCAGTTCATCAGACTGCATACACCATCGCAGGATGCAGCTCATCAGACTGCATTTACCATCGCAGGATGCAGTTCATCAGACTGCATTCACCATCGCAGGATGCAGCTCATCAGACTGCACTCACCATCGCAGGATGCAGCTCATCAGACTGCACTCACCATCGCAGGATGCAGATCATCAGACTCCATTTACCATCGCAGGATGCAGTTCATCAGACTGCATTTACCATCGCAGGATGCAGTTCATCAGACTGCATTCACCATCGCAGGATGCAGCTCATCAGACTGCATTCACCATCGCAGGATGCAGCTCATCAGACTGCACTCACCATCGCAGGATGCAGTTCATCAGACTGCATTTACCATCACAGGATGCAGTTCATCAGACTGCACACACCATTGCAGGATGCAGTTCATCAGACTGCATTCACCATCGCAGGATGCAGTTCATCAGACAGCATTTACCATCACAGGATGCAGTTCATCAGACTGCACACACCATTGCAGGATGCAGTTCATCAGACTGCACACACCATTGCAGGATGCAGTTCATCAGACTGCATTCCCCATCGCAGGATGCAGCTCATCAGACTGCACTCACCATCGCAGGATGCAGCTCATCAGACTGCATTTACCATCGCAGGATGCAGCTCATCAGACTGCACTCACCATCGCAGGATGCAGTTCATCAGACTGCACACACCATTGCAGGATGCAGTTCATCAGACTGCATTTCCCATCGTAGGATGCAGTTCATCAGACTGCACACACCATCGCAGGATGCAATTCATCAGACTGCATTCACCATCGCAGGATGCAGTTCATCAGACTGCACACACCATCGCAGGATGCAGTTCATCAGACTGCATTCACCATCGCAGGATGCAGTTCATCAGACTGCATTCACCATCGCAGGATGCAGTTCATCAGACTGCATTCACCATCGCAGGATGCAGTTCATCAGACTGCATTTACCATCCCAGGATGCAGTTCATCAGACTGCATTTACCATCGTAGGATGCAGTTCATCCGACTGCATTCATCATCGCAGGATGCAGTTCATCAGACTCCACACACCATTGCAGGATGCAGTTCATCAGACTGCATTTACCATCGCAGGATGCAGTTCATCAGACTGCATTTACCATTGCAGGATGCAGTTCATCAGACTGCATTTACCATCGCAGGATGCAGTTCATCAGACAGCACACACCATTGCAGGATGCAGTTCATCAGACTGCATTCACCATCGCAGCATGCAGTTCATCAGATTGCATTCACCATCGCAGGATGCAGCTCATCAGACTGCATTTAACATCGCAGGTTGCAGTTCATCAGACTGCAAACACCATTGCAGGATGCAGTTAATCAGACTGCATTCACCATTGCAGGATGCAGCTCATCAGACTGCACACACCATTGCTGGATGCAGTACATCAGACTGCATTTACCATCGCAGGATGCAGTTCATCAGACTGCATTTACCATCACAGGATGCAGTTCATCAGACTGCATTCACCATCGCAGGATGCAGTTAATCAGAATGCATTCACCATCGCAGGATGCAGTTCATCAGACTGCATTTACCATCACAGGATGCAGTTCATCAGACTGCATTCACCATCGCAGGATGCAGTTAATCAGAATGCATTCACCATCGCAGGATGCAGTTCATCAGACTGCATTTACCATCGCAGGATGCATTTCATCAGACTGCACACACCATTGCAGGATGCAGTTCATCAGACTGCATTTACCATCGCAGGATGCAGTTCATCAGACTGCACACACCACTGCAGGATGCAGTTCATCAGAATGCATTCACCATCGCAGGATGCAGTTCATCAGACTGCATTTACCATCACAGGACGCAGTTCATCAGACTGCATTTACCATCGCAGGTTGCAGTTCATCGGACTGCACACACCATTGCAGGATGCAGTTCATCAGACTGCATTTACCATCGCAGGATGCAATTCATCAGACTGCATTCATCATCGCAGGATGCAGTTCATCAGACTCCACACACCATTGCAGGATGCAGTTCATCAGACTGCATTTACCATCGCAGGATGCAGTTCATCAGACTGCATTTACCATCGCAGGATGCAGTTCATCAGACTGCATTCACCATCGCAGGATGCAGTTCATCAGACAGCACACACCATTGCAGGATGCAGTTCATCAGACTGCATTCACCATCGCAGCATGCAGTTCATCAGACTGCATTCACCATCGCAGGATGCAGCTCATCAGACTGCATTTAACATCGCAGGCTGCAGTTCATCAGACTGCAAACACCATTGCAGGATGCAGTTCATCAGACTGCATTCACCATCGCAGCATGCAGTTCATCAGACTACATTTAACATCACAGGATGCTGTTCATCAGACTGCACACACCATTGCAGGATGCAGTTCATCAGACTGCACACACCATTGCAGGATGCAGTTCATCAGACTGCATTCACCATCGCAGGATGCAGCTCATCAGACTGCATTCACCATCGCAGGATGCAGCTCATCAGACTGCACACACAATTGCAGGATGCAGCTCATCAGACTGCATTCACCATCGCAGGATGCAGCTCATCAGACTGCACTCACCATCGCAGGATGCAGCTCATCAGACTGCATTTACCATCGCAGGATGCAGCTCATCAGACTGCACTCACCATCGCAGGATGCAGTTCATCAGACTGCACACACCATTGCAGGATGCAGTTCATCAGACTGCATTCACCATCGCAGGATGCAGCTCATCAGACTGCACTCACCATCGCAGGATGCAGCTCATCAGACTGCATTTACCATCGCAGGATGCAGCTCATCAGACTGCTCTCACCATCGCAGGATGCAGTTCATCAGACTGCACACACCATTGCAGGATGCAGTTCATCAGACTGCATTCACCATCGCAGGATGCAGCTCATCAGACTGCATTTACCATCGCAGGATGCAGTTCATCAGACTGCATTCACCATCGCAGGATGCAGCTCATCAGACTGCACTCACCATCGCAGGATGCAGCTCATCAGACTGCACTCACCATCGCAGGATGCAGTTCATCAGACTGCATTTACCATCGCAGGATGCAGTTCATCAGACTGCATTCACCATCGCAGGATGCAGCTCATCAGACTACACTCACCATCGCAGGATGCAGATCATCAGACTGCATTTACCATCGCAGGATGCAGTTCATCAGACTGCATTTACCATCACAGGACGCAGTTCATCAGACTGCATTTACCATCGCAGGTTGCAGTTCATCGGACTGCACACACCATTGCAGGATGCAGTTCATCAGACTGCATTTACCATCGCAGGATGCAATTCATCAGACTGCATTCATCATCGCAGGATGCAGTTCATCAGACTCCACACACCATTGCAGGATGCAGTTCATCAGACTGCATTTACCATCGCAGGATGCAGTTCATCAGACTGCATTTACCATCGCAGGATGCAGTTCATCAGACTGCATTCACCATTGCAGGATGCAGTTCATCAGACTGCATTCACCATCGCAGCATGCAGTTCATCAGACTGCATTCACCATCGCAGGATGCAGCTCATCAGACTGCATTTAACATCGCAGGCTGCAGTTCATCAGACTGCAAACACCATTGCAGGATGCAGTTCATCAGACTGCATTCACCATCGCAGCATGCAGTTCATCAGACTACATTTAACATCACAGGATGCAGTTCATCAGACTGCACACACCATTGCAGGATGCAGTTCATCAGACTGCACACACCATTGCAGGATGCAGTTCATCAGACTGCATTCACCATCGCAGGATGCAGCTCATCAGACTGCATTCACCATCGCAGGATGCAGCTCATCAGACTGCACACACAATTGCAGGATGCAGCTCATCAGACTGCATTCACCATCGCAGGATGCAGCTCATCAGACTGCACTCACCATCGCAGGATGCAGCTCATCAGACTGCACTCACCATCGCAGGATGCAGTTCATCAGACTGCACACACCATTGCAGGATGCAGTTCATCAGACTGCATTCACCATCGCAGGATGCAGCTCATCAGACTGCACTCACCATCGCAGGATGCAGCTCATCAGACTGCATTTACCATCGCAGGATGCAGCTCATCAGACTGCACTCACCATCGCAGGATGCAGTTCATCAGACTGCACACACCATTGCAGGATGCAGTTCATCAGACTGCATTCACCATCGCAGGATGCAGCTCATCAGACTGCATTTACCATCGCAGGATGCAGTTCATCAGACTGCATTCACCATCGCAGGATGCAGCACATCAGACTGCACTCACCATCGCAGGATGCAGCTCATCAGACTGCACTCACCATCGCAGGATGCAGATCATCAGACTCCATTTACCATCGCAGGATGCAGTTCATCAGACTGCATTTACCATCGCAGGATGCAGTTCATCAGACTGCAATCACCATCGCAGGATGCAGCTCATCAGACTGCATTCACCATCGCAGGATGCAGCTCATCAGACTGCACTCACCATCGCAGGATGCAGTTCATCAGACTGCATTTACCATCACAGGATGCAGTTCATCAGACTGCATACACCATTGCAGGATGCAGTTCATCAGACTGCATTCACCATCGCAGGATGCAGTTCATCAGACAGCATTTACCATCACAGGATGCAGTTCATCAGACTGCACACACCATTGCAGGATGCAGTTCATCAGACTGCACACACCATTGCAGGATGCAGTTCATCAGACTGCATTCCCCATCGCAGGATGCAGCTCATCAGACTGCACTCACCATCGCAGGATGCAGCTCATCAGACTGCATTTACCATCGCAGGATGCAGCTCATCAGACTGCACTCACCATCGCAGGATGCAGTTCATCAGACTGCACACACCATTGCAGGATGCAGTTCATCAGACTCAAATCATCATCGCAGGATGCAGCTCATCAGACTGCATTTACCATCGCAGGATGCAGTACATCAGACTGCACACACCATTGCAGAATGCAGTTCATCAGACTGCAGTTACCATCGCAGGATGCAGTTCATCAGACTGCACACACCATTGCAGGATGCAGTTCATCAGACTGCATTCACCATCGCAGAATGCAGGTCATCAGACTGCACACACCATTGCAGGATGCAGTTCATCAGACTTCATTCACCATCGCAGGATGCAGTTCATCAGACTGCACACACCATTGCAGGATGCAGTTCATCAGACTGCACACACCATTGCAGGATGCAGTTCATCAGACTGCATTCACCATCGCAGGATGCAGTTCATCAGACTGCATTTACCATCACAGGATGCAGATCATCAGACTGCACACATCATTGCAGGATGCAGTTCATCAGACTGCACACACCATTGCAGGATGCAGTTCATCAGACTGCATTCACCATCGCAGGATGCAGCTCATCAGACTGCACTCACCATCGCAGGATGCAGCTCATCAGACTGCATTTACCATCGCAGGATGCAGCTCATCAGACTGCACTCACCATCGCAGGATGCAGTTCATCAGACTGCACACACCATTGCAGGATGCAGTTCATCAGACTCAATTCACCATCGCAGGATGCAGCTCATCAGACTGCATTTACCATCGCAGGATGCAGTTCATCAGACTGCAATCACCATCGCAGGATGCAGCTCATCAGACTGCACTCACCATCGCAGGATGCAGTTCATCAGACTGCACACACCATTGCAGGATGCAGTTCATCAGACTGCATTCACCATCGCAGGATGCAGCTCATCAGACTGCACTCACCATCGCAGGATGCAGCTCATCAGACTGCATTTACCATCGCAGGATGCAGCTCATCAGACTGCACTCACCATCGCAGGATGCAGTTCATCGGACTGCACACACCATTGCAGGATGCAGTTCATCAGACTGCATTCACCATCGCAGGATGCAGCTCATCAGACTGCATTTACCATCGCAGGATGCAGTTCATCAGACTGCATTCACCATCGCAGGATGCAGCTCATCAGACTGCACTCACCATCGCAGGATGCAGCTCATCAGACTGCACTCACCATCGCAGGATGCAGATCATCAGACTGCATTTACCATCGCAGGATGCAGTTCATCAGACTGCATTTACCATCGCAGGATGCAGTTCATCAGACTGCATTCACCATCGCAGGATGCAGCTCATCAGACTGCATTCACCATCGCAGGATGCAGCTCATCAGACTGCACTCACCATCGCAGGATGCAGTTCATCAGACTGCATTTACCATCACAGGATGCAGTTCATCAGACTGCACACACCATTGCAGGATGCAGTTCATCAGACTGCATTCACCATCGCAGGATGCAGTTCATCAGACTGCATTTACCATCACAGGATGCAGTTCATCAGACTGCACACACCATTGCAGGATGCAGTTCATCAGACTGCACACACCATTGCAGGATGCAGTTCATCAGACTGCATTCACCATCGCAGGATGCAGCTCATCAGACTGCATTTACCATCGCAGGATGCAGCTCATCAGACTGCACTCACCATCGCAGGATGCAGTTCATCAGACTGCACACACCATTGCAGGATGCCGTTCATCAGACTCAATTCACCATCGCAGGATGCAGATCATCAGACTGCATTTACCATCGCAGGATGCAGTACATCAGACTGCACACACCATTGCAGGATGCAGTTCATCAGACTGCAGTTACCATCGCAGGATGCAGTTCATCAGACTGCACACACCATTGCAGGATGCAGTTCATCAGACTGCATTCACCATCGCAGAATGCAGGTCATCAGACTGCACACACCATTGCAGGATGCAGTTCATCAGACTTCATTCACCATCGCAGGATGCAGTTCATCAGACTGCACACACCATTGCAGGATGCAGTTCATCAGACTGCATTTACCATCGCAGGATGCAGTTCATCAGACTGCATTCACCATCGCAGGATGCAGTTCATCATACTACATTTACCATCACAGGATGCAGTTAATCAGACTGCACACACCATTGCAGGATGCAGTTCATCAGACTGCACACACCATTGCAGGATGCAGTTCATCAGACTGCATTCACCATCGCAGGATGCAGCTCATCAGACTGCACTCAGCATCGCAGGATGCAGCTCATCAGACTGCATTTACCATCGCAGGATGCAGCTCATCAGACTGCACTCACCATCGCAGGATGCAGTTCATCAGACTGCACACACCATTGCAGGATGCAGTTCATCAGACTCAATTCACCATCGCAGGATGCAGCTCATCAGACTGCATTTACCATCGCAGGATGCAGTTCATCAGACTGCAATCACCATCGCAGGATGCAGCTCATCAGACTGCATTTACCATCGCAGGATGCAGTTCATCAGACTGCACACACCATTGCAGGATGCAGTTCATCAGACTGCATTCACCATCGCAGGATGCAGTTCATCAGACTGCATTCACCATTGCAGGATGCAGTTCATCAGACTGCACACACCATTGCAGGATGCAGTTCATCAGACTGCATTCACCATCGCAGGATGCATCTCATCAGACTGCACTCACCATCGCAGGATGCAGCTCATCAGACTGCATTTACCATCGCAGGTTGCAGCTCATCAGACTGCACTCACCATCGCAGGATGCAGTTCATCAGACTGCACACACCATTGCAGGATGCAGTTCATCAGACTCAATTCACCATCGCAGGATGCAGCTCATCAGACTGCATTTACCATCGCAGGATGCAGTTCATCAGACTGCAATCACCATCGCAGGATGCAGCTCATCAGACTGCATTTACCATCGCAGGATGCAGTTCATCAGACTGCACACACCATTGCAGGATGCAGTTCATCAGACTGCATTCACCATCGCAGGATGCAGCTCATCAGACTGCATTTACCATCGCAGGATGCAGCTCATCAGACTGCACTCACCATTGCAGGATGCAGTTCGTCAGACTGCATTCACCATCGCAGGATGCAGCTCATCAGACTGCATTCACCATCGCAGGATGCAGCTCATCAGACTGCATTTACCATCGCAGGATGCAGTTCATCAGACTGCATTTACCATGGCAGGATGCAGTTCATCAGACTGCATTTACCATCGCAGGATGCAGCTCATCAGACTGCATTTACCATCGCAGGATGCAGTACATCAGACTGCATTTACCATCGCAGGATGCAGTTCATCAGACTGCATTTACCATCGCAGGATGCAGCTCATCAGACTGCATTGACCATCGCGTGATGCAGTTCATCAGACTGCATTTACCATCGCAGGATGCAGTAAAACAGACTGCACACACCATTGCAGGATGCAGTTCATCAGACTGCAGATACCATCGCAGGATGCAGTTCATCAGACTGCACACACCATTGCAGGATGCAGTTCATCAGACTGCATTCACCATCGCAGAATGCAGGTCATCAGACTACACACACCATTGCAGGATGCATTTCATCAGACTTCATTCACCATCGCAGGATGCAGTTCATCAGACTGCACACACCATTGCAGGATGCAGTTCATCAGACTGCATTCACCATTGTAGGATGCAGTTCGTCAGACTGCATTCACCATCGCAGGATGCAGTTCATCAGACTGCATTCACCATCGCAGGATGCAGTTCATCAGACTGCATTCATCTTCGCAGGATGCAGTTCATCAGACTGCATTCACCATCGCAGGATGCAGTTCATCAGACTGCATTAACCATCGCAGGATGCAGTTCATCAGACTGCATTCACCATCGCAGGATGCAGTTCATCAGACTGCATTCACCATCGCAGGATGCAGCTCATCAGACTGCATTCACCATCGCAGGATGCAGTTCATCAGACTGCATTCACCATCGCAGGATGCAGCTCATCAGACTGCATTCACCATTGCAGGATGCAGTTCATCAGACTGCACACACCATTGCAGGATGCAGTTCATCAGACTGCATTTCCCATCGTAGGATGCAGTTCATCAGACTGCACACACCATCGCAGGATGCAATTCATCAGACTGCATTCACCATCGCAGGATGCAGTTCATCAGACTGCGCACACCAACGCAGGATGCAGTTCATCAGACTGCATTTACCATCGCAGGATGCAGTTCATCAGACTGCATTCACCATCGCAGGATGCAGTTCATCAGACTGCATTCACCATCGCAGGATGCAGTTCATCAGACTGCATTTACCATCGCAGGATGCAGTTCATCAGACTGCATTTACATCGCAGGATGCATTTCATCAGATTGCATTTACCATCGTAGGATGCAGTTCATCCGACTGCATTCATCATCGCAGGATGCAGTTCATCAGACTCCACACACCATTGCAGGATGCAGTTCATCAGACTGCATTTACCATCGCAGGATGCAGTTCATCAGAATGCATTTACCATTGCAGGATGCAGTTCATCAGATTGCATTTACCATCGCAGGATGCAGTTCATCAGACAGCACACACCATTGCAGGATGCAGTTCATCAGACTGCATTCACCATCGCAGCATGCAGTTCATCAGACTGCATTCACCATCGCAGGATGCAGCTCATCAGACTGCATTTACCATCGCAGGATGCAGCTCATCAGACTGCACTCACCATCGCAGGATGCAGTTCATCAGACTGCACACACCATTGCAGGATGCAGTTCATCAGACTCAATTCACCATCGCAGGATGCAGCTCATCAGACTGCATTTACCATCGCAGGATGCAGTTCATCAGACTGCAATCACCATCGCAGGGTGCAGCTCATCAGACTGCATTTACCATCGCAGGATGCAGTTCATCAGACTGCACACACCATTGCAGGATGCAGTTCATCAGACTGCTTTCACCATCGCAGGATGCAGTTCATCAGACTGCATTCACCATTGCAGGATGCAGTTCATCAGACTGCACACACCATTGCAGGATGCAGTTCATCAGACTGCATTCACCATCGCAGGATGCAGCTCATCAGACTGCACTCACCATCGCAGGATGCAGCTCATCAGACTGCATTTACCATCGCAGGATGCAGCTCATCAGACTGCACTCACCATTGCAGGATGCAGTTCGTCAGACTGCATTCACCATCGCAGGATGCAGCTCATCAGACGGCATTCACCATCGCAGGATGCATCTCATCAGACTGCACTCACCATCGCAGGATGCAGCTCATCAGACTGCATTTACCATCGCAGGTTGCAGCTCATCAGACTGCACTCACCATCGCAGGATGCAGTTCATCAGACTGCACACACCATTGCAGGATGCAGTTCATCAGACTCAATTCACCATCGCAGGATGCAGCTCATCGGACTGCATTTACCATCGCAGGATGCAGTTCATCAGACTGCAATCACCATCGCAGGATGCAGCTCATCAGACTGCATTTACCATCGCAGGATGCAGTTCATCAGACTGCATTCACCATCGCAGAATGCAGGTCATCAGACTACACACACCATTGCAGGATGCAGTTCATCAGACTTCATTCACCATCGCAGGATGCAGTTCATCAGACTGCACACACCATTGCAGGATGCAGTTCATCAGACTGCATTCACCATTGTAGGATGCAGTTCGTCAGACTGCATTCACCATCGCAGGATGCAGTTCATCAGACTGCATTCACCATCGCAGGATGCAGTTCATCAGACTGCATTCATCTTCGCAGGATGCAGTTCATCAGACTGCATTCACCATCGCAGGATGCAGTTCATCAGACTGCATTAACCATCGCAGGTTGCAGTTCATCAGACTGCATTCACCATCGCAGGATGCAGTTCATCAGACTGCATTCACCATCGCAGGATGCAGCTCATCAGACTGCATTCACCATCGCAGGATGCAGTTCATCAGACTGCATTCACCATCGCAGGATGCAGCTCATCAGACTGCATTCACCATTGCAGGATGCAGTTCATCAGACTGCACACACCATTGCAGGATGCAGTTCATCAGACTGCATTTCCCATCGTAGGATGCAGTTCATCAGACTGCACACACCATCGCAGGATGCAATTCATCAGACTGCATTCACCATCGCAGGATGCAGTTCATCAGACTGCGCACACCAACGCACGATGCAGTTCATCAGACTGCATTTACCATCGCAGGATGCAGTTCATCAGACTGCATTCACCATCGCAGGATGCAGTTCATCAGACTGCATTCACCATCGCAGGATGCAGTTCATCAGACTGCATTTACCATCGCAGGATGCAGTTCATCAGACTGCATTTACATCGCAGGATGCATTTCATCAGATTGCATTTACCATCGTAGGATGCAGTTCATCCGACTGCATTCATCATCGCAGGATGCAGTTCATCAGACTCCACACACCATTGCAGGATGCAGTTCATCAGACTGCATTTACCATCGCAGGATGCAGTTCATCAGAATGCATTTACCATTGCAGGATGCAGTTCATCAGATTGCATTTACCATCGCAGGATGCAGTTCATCAGACAGCACACACCATTGCAGGATGCAGTTCATCAGACTGCATTCACCATCGCAGCATGCAGTTCATCAGACTGCATTCACCATCGCAGGATGCAGCTCATCAGACTGCATTTACCATCGCAGGATGCAGCTCATCAGACTGCACTCACCATCGCAGGATGCAGTTCATCAGACTGCACACACCATTGCAGGATGCAGTTCATCAGACTCAATTCACCATCGCAGGATGCAGCTCATCAGACTGCATTTACCATCGCAGGATGCAGTTCATCAGACTGCAATCACCATCGCAGGGTGCAGCTCATCAGACTGCATTTACCATCGCAGGATGCAGTTCATCAGACTGCACACACCATTTCAGGATGCAGTTCATCAGACTGCTTTCACCATCGCAGGATGCAGTTCATCAGACTGCATTCACCATTGCAGGATGCAGTTCATCAGACTGCACACACCATTGCAGGATGCAGTTCATCAGACTGCATTCACCATCGCAGGATGCAGCTCATCAGACTGCACTCACCATCGCAGGATGCAGCTCATCAGACTGCATTTACCATCGCAGGATGCAGCTCATCAGACTGCACTCACCATTGCAGGATGCAGTTCGTCAGACTGCATTCACCATCGCAGGATGCAGCTCATCAGACGGCATTCACCATCGCAGGTTGCAGCTCATCAGACTGCACTCACCATCGCAGGATGCAGTTCATCAGACTGCACACACCATTGCAGGATGCAGTTCATCAGACTCAATTCACCATCGCAGGATGCAGCTCATCAGACTGCATTTACCATCGCAGGATGCAGTTCATCAGACTGCAATCACCATCGCAGGATGCAGCTCATCAGACTGCATTTACCATCGCAGGATGCAGTTCATCAGACTGCACACACCATTGCAGGATGCAGTTCATCAGACTGCATTTACCATCGCAGGATGCAGCTCATCAGACTGCATTTACCATCGCAGGATGCAGCTCATCAGACTGCACTCACCATTGCAGGATGCAGTTCGTCAGACTGCATTCACCATCGCAGGATGCAGCTCATCAGACTGCATTCACCATCGCAGGATGCAGCTCATCAGACTGCATTTACCATCGCAGGATGCAGTTCATCAGACTGCATTTACCATGGCAGGATGCAGTTCATCAGACTGCATTTACCATCGCAGGATGCAGCTCATCAGACTGCATTTACCATCGCAGGATGCAGTACATCAGACTGCATTTACCATCGCAGGATGCAGTTCATCAGACTGCATTTACCATCGCAGGATGCAGCTCATCAGACTGCATTGACCATCGCGTGATGCAGTTCATCAGACTGCATTTACCATCGCAGGATGCAGTAAAACAGACTGCACACACCATTGCAGGATGCAGTTCATCAGACTGCAGATACCATCGCAGGATGCAGTTCATCAGACTGCACACACCATTGCAGGATGCAGTTCATCAGACTGCATTCACCATCGCAGAATGCAGGTCATCAGACTACACACACCATTGCAGGATGCAGTTCATCAGACTTCATTCACCATCGCAGGATGCAGTTCATCAGACTGCACACACCATTGCAGGATGCAGTTCATCAGACTGCATTCACCATTGTAGGATGCAGTTCGTCAGACTGCATTCACCATCGCAGGATGCAGTTCATCAGACTGCATTCACCATCGCAGGATGCAGTTCATCAGACTGCATTAATCTTCGCAGGATGCAGTTCATCAGACTGCATTCACCATCGCAGGATGCAGTTCATCAGACTGCATTAACCATCGCAGGATGCAGTTCATCAGACTGCATTCACCATCGCAGGATGCAGTTCATCAGACTGCATTCACCATCGCAGGATGCAGCTCATCAGACTGCATTCACCATCGCAGGATGCAGTTCATCAGACTGCATTCACCATCGCAGGATGCAGCTCATCAGACTGCATTCACCATTGCAGGATGCAGTTCATCAGACTGCACACACCATTGCAGGATGCAGTTCATCAGACTGCATTTCCCATCGTAGGATGCAGTTCATCAGACTGCACACACCATCGCAGGATGCAATTCATCAGACTGCATTCACCATCGCAGGATGCAGTTCATCAGACTGCGCACACCAACGCAGGATGCAGTTCATCAGACTGCATTTACCATCGCAGGATGCAGTTCATCAGACTGCATTCACCATCGCAGGATGCAGTTCATCAGACTGCATTCACCATCGCAGGATGCAGTTCATCAGACTGCATTTACCATCGCAGGATGCAGTTCATCAGACTGCATTTACATCGCAGGATGCATTTCATCAGATTGCATTTACCATCGTAGGATGCAGTTCATCCGACTGCATTCATCATCGCAGGATGCAGTTCATCAGACTCCACACACCATTGCAGGATGCAGTTCATCAGACTGCATTTACCATCGCAGGATGCAGTTCATCAGAATGCATTTACCATTGCAGGATGCAGTTCATCAGATTGCATTTACCATCGCAGGATGCAGTTCATCAGACAGCACACACCATTGCAGGATGCAGTTCATCAGACTGCATTCACCATCGCAGCATGCAGTTCATCAGACTGCATTCACCATCGCAGGATGCAGCTCATCAGACTGCATTTACCATCGCAGGATGCAGCTCATCAGACTGCACTCACCATCGCAGGATGCAGTTCATCAGACTGCACACACCATTGCAGGATGCAGTTCATCAGACTCAATTCACCATCGCAGGATGCAGCTCATCAGACTGCATTTACCATCGCAGGATGCAGTTCATCAGACTGCAATCACCATCGCAGGGTGCAGCTCATCAGACTGCATTTACCATCGCAGGATGCAGTTCATCAGACTGCACTCACCATTGCAGGATGCAGTTCATCAGACTGCTTTCACCATCGCAGGATGCAGTTCATCAGACTGCATTCACCATTGCAGGATGCAGTTCATCAGACTGCACACACCATTGCAGGATGCAGTTCATCAGACTGCATTCACCATCGCAGGATGCAGCTCATCAGACTGCACTCACCATCGCAGGATGCAGCTCATCAGACTGCATTTACCATCGCAGGATGCAGCTCATCAGACTGCACTCACCATTGCAGGATGCAGTTCGTCAGACTGCATTCACCATCGCAGGATGCAGCTCATCAGACGGCATTCACCATCGCAGGATGCAGCTCATCAGACTGCACTCACCATCGCAGGATGCAGCTCATCAGACTGCATTTACCATTGCAGGATGCAGTTCATCAGACTTATTTACCATCGCAGGATGCAGTTCATCAGACTGCATTTACCATCGCAGGATGCAGTTCATCAGACTGCATTTACCATCGCAGGATGCAGCTCATCAGACTGCATTTACCATCGCAGGTTGCAGTACATCAGACTGCATTTACCATCGCAGGATGCAGTTCATCAGACTGCATTTACCATCGCAGGATGCAGCTCATCAGACTGCATTGACCATCGCGTGATGCAGTTCATCAGACTGCATTTACCATCGCAGGATGCAGTACATCAGACTGCACACACCATTGCAGGATGCAGTTTATCAGACTGCAGTTACCATCGCAGTATGCAGTTCATCAGACTGCACACACCATTGCAGGATGCAGTTCATCAGACTGCATTCACCATCGCAGAATGCAGGTCATCAGACTGCACACACCATTGCAGGATGCAGTTCATCAGACTGCACACACCATTGCAGGATGCAGTTCATCAGACTGCATTCACCATTGTAGGATGCAGTTCATCAGACTGCATTCACCATCGCAGGATGCAGTTCATCAGACTGCATTCACCATCGCAGGATGCAGCTCATCAGACTGCATTTACCATCGCAGGTTGCAGTACATCAGACTGCATTTACCATCGCAGGATGCAGTTCATCAGACTGCATTTACCATCGCAGGATGCAGCTCATCAGACTGCATTGACCATCGCGTGATGCAGTTCATCAGACTGCATTTACCATCGCAGGATGCAGTACATCAGACTGCACACACCATTGCAGGATGCAGTTCATCAGACTGCAGTTACCATCGCAGTATGCAGTTCATCAGACTGCACACACCATTGCAGGATGCAGTTCATCAGACTGCATTCACCATCGCAGAATGCAGGTCATCAGACTGCACACACCATTGCAGGATGCAGTTCATCAGACTGCACACACCATTGCAGGATGCAGTTCATCAGAATCAATTCACCATCACAGGATGCAGCTCATCAGACTGCATTTACCATCGCAGGATGCAGTTCATCAGACTGCAATCACCATCGCAGGATGCAGCTCATCAGACTGCATTTACCATCGCAGGATGCATTTCATCAGACTGCACACACCATTGCAGGATGCAGTTCATCAGACTGCATTCACCATCGCAGGATGCAGCTCATCAGACTGCATTTACCATCGCAGGATGCAGCTCATCAGACTGCACTCACCATTGCAGGATGCATTTCGTCAGACTGCATTCACCATCGCAGGATGCAGCTCATCAGACTGCATTCACCATCGCAGGATGCAGCTCATCAGACTGCACTCACCATCGCAGGATGCAGCTCATCAGACTGCATTTACCATCGCAGGATGCAGTTCATCAGACTGCATTTACCATCGCAGGATGCAGTTCATCAGACTGCATTTACCATCGCAGGATGCAGTTCATCAGACTGCATTTACCATCGCAGGATGCAGCTCATCAGACTGCATTTACCATCGCAGGATGCAGTACATCAGACTGCATTTACCATCGCAGGATGCAGTTCATCAGACTGCATTTACCATCGCAGGATGCAGCTCATCAGACTGCATTTACCATCGCAGGATGCAGTACATCAGACTGCATTTACCATCGCAGGATGCAGTTCATCAGACTGCATTTACCATCGCAGGATGCAGCTCATCAGACTGCATTTACCATCGCAGGATGCAGTACATCAGACTGCATTTACCATCGCGTGATGCAGTTCATCAGACTGCATTTACCATCGCAGGATGCAGTAAAACAGACTGCACACACCATTGCAGGATGCAGTTCATCAGACTGCAGTTACCATCGCAGGATGCAGTTCATCAGACTGCACACACCATTGCAGGATGCAGTTCATCAGACTGCATTCACCATCGCAGAATGCAGGTCATCAGACTACACACACCATTGCAGGATGCAGTTCATCAGACTTCATTCACCATCGCAGGATGCAGTTCATCAGACTGCACACACCATTGCAGGATGCAGTTCATCAGACTGCATTCACCATTGTAGGATGCAGTTCATCAGACTGCATTCACCATCGCAGGATGCAGTTCATCAGACTGCATTCACCATCGCAGGATGCAGTTCATCAGACTGCATTCATCTTCGCAGGATGCAGTTCATCAGACTGCATTCACCATCGCAGGATGCAGTTCATCAGACTGCATTAACCATCGCAGGATGCAGTTCATCAGACTGCATTCACCATCGCAGGATGCAGTTCATCAGACTGAATTCACCATCGCAGGATGCAGCTCATCAGACTGCATTCACCATCGCAGGATGCAGTTCATCAGACTGCATTCACCATCGCAGGATGCAGCTCATCAGACTGCATTCACCATTGCAGGATGCAGTTCATCAGACTGCACACACCATTGCAGGATGCAGTTCATCAGACTGCATTTCCCATCGTAGGATGCAGTTCATCAGACTGCACACACCATCGCAGGATGCAATTCATCAGACTGCATTCACCATCGCAGGATGCAGTTCATCAGACTGCGCACACCAACGCAGGATGCAGTTCATCAGACTGCATTCACCATCGCAGGATGCAGTTCATCAGACTGCATTCACCATCGCAGGATGCAGTTCATCAGACTGCATTTACCATCGCAGGATGCAGTTCATCAGACTGCATTTACATCGCAGGATGCAGTTCATCAGATTGCATTTACCATCGTAGGATGCAGTTCATCCGACTGCATTCATCATCGCAGGATGCAGTTCATCAGACTCCACACACCATTGCAGGATGCAGTTCATCAGACTGCATTTACCATCGCAGGATGCAGTTCATCAGACTGCATTTACCATTGCAGGATGCAGTTCATCAGATTGCATTTACCATCGCAGGATGCAGTTCATCAGACAGCACATACCATTGCAGGATGCAGTTCATCAGACTGCATTCACCATCGCAGCATGCAGTTCATCAGACTGCATTCACCATCGCCGGATGCAGCTCATCAGACTGCATTTACCATCGCAGGATGCAGCTCATCAGACTGCACTCACCATCGCAGGATGCAGTTCATCAGACTGCACACACCATTGCAGGATGCAGTTCATCAGACTCAATTCACCATCGCAGGATGCAGCTCATCAGACTGCATTTACCATCGCAGGATGCAATACATCAGACTGCATACACCATTGCAGGATGCAGTTCATCAGACTGCAGTTACCATCGCAGGATGCAGTTCATCAGACTGCACACACCATTGCAGGATGCAGTTCATCAGACTGCATTCACCATCGCAGAATGCAGGTCATCAGACTGCACACACCATTGCAGGATGCAGTTCATCAGACTGCATTCACCATCACAGGATGCAGTTCATCAGACTGCACACACCATTGCAGGATGCAGTTCATCAGACTGCACACACCATTGCAGGATGCAGTTCATCAGACTGCATTCACCATCGCAGGATGCAGTTCATCATACTGCATTTACCATCACAGGATGCAGTTAATCAGACTGCACACACCATTGCAGGATGCAGTTCATCAGACTGCACACACCATTGCAGGATGCAGTTCATCAGACTGCATTCACCATCGCAGGATGCAGCTCATCAGACTGCACTCACCATCGCAGGATGCAGCTCATCAGACTGCACACACCATTGCAGGATGCAGTTCATCAGACTGCATTCACCATCGCAGGATGCAGCTCATCAGACTGCACACACCATTGCAGGATGCAGTTCATCAGACTCAATTCACCATCGCAGGATGCAGCTCATCAGACTGCATTTACCATCGCAGGATGCAGTTCATCAGACTGCAATCACCATCGCAGGGTGCAGCTCATCAGACTGCATTTACCGTCGCAGGATGCAGTTCATCAGACTGCACACACCATTGCAGGATGCAGTTCATCAGACTGCATTCACCATCGCAGAATGCAGGTCATCAGACTACACACACCATTGCAGGATGCAGTTCATCAGACTTCATTCACCATCGCAGGATGCAGTTCATCAGACTGCACACACCATTGCAGGATGCAGTTCATCAGACTGCATTCACCATTGTAGGATGCAGTTCATCAGACTGCATTCACCATCGCAGGATGCAGTTCATCAGACTGCATTCACCATCGCAGGATGCAGTTCATCAGACTGCATTCATCTTCGCAGGATGCAGTTCATCAGACTGCATTCACCATCGCAGGATGCAGTTCATCAGACTGCATTAACCATCGCAGGATGCAGTTCATCAGACTGCATTCACCATCGCAGGATGCAGTTCATCAGACTGAATTCACCATCGCAGGATGCAGCTCATCAGACTGCATTCACCATCGCAGGATGCAGTTCATCAGACTGCATTCACCATCGCAGGATGCAGCTCATCAGACTGCATTCACCATTGCAGGATGCAGTTCATCAGACTGCACACACCATTGCAGGATGCAGTTCATCAGACTGCATTTCCCATCGTAGGATGCAGTTCATCAGACTGCACACACCATCGCAGGATGCAATTCATCAGACTGCATTCACCATCGCAGGATGCAGTTCATCAGACTGCGCACACCAACGCAGGATGCAGTTCATCAGACTGCATTCACCATCGCAGGATGCAGTTCATCAGACTGCATTCACCATCGCAGGATGCAGTTCATCAGACTGCATTTACCATCGCAGGATGCAGTTCATCAGACTGCATTTACATCGCAGGATGCAGTTCATCAGATTGCATTTACCATCGTAGGATGCAGTTCATCCGACTGCATTCATCATCGCAGGATGCAGTTCATCAGACTCCACACACCATTGCAGGATGCAGTTCATCAGACTGCATTTACCATCGCAGGATGCAGTTCATCAGACTGCATTTACCATTGCAGGATGCAGTTCATCAGATTGCATTTACCATCGCAGGATGCAGTTCATCAGACTGCATTTACCATCGCAGGATGCAGTTCATCAGACTGCATTTACCATTGCAGGATGCAGTTCATCAGATTGCATTTACCATCGCAGGATGCAGTTCATCAGACAGCACATACCATTGCAGGATGCAGTTCATCAGACTGCATTCACCATCGCAGCATGCAGTTCATCAGACTGCATTCACCATCGCAGGATGCAGCTCATCAGACTGCATTTACCATCGCAGGATGCAGCTCATCAGACTGCACTCACCATCGCAGGATGCAGTTCATCAGACTGCACACACCATTGCAGGATGCAGTTCATCAGACTCAATTCACCATCGCAGGATGCAGCTCATCAGACTGCATTTACCATCGCAGGATGCAATACATCAGACTGCATACACCATTGCAGGATGCAGTTCATCAGACTGCAGTTACCATCGCAGGATGCAGTTCATCAGACTGCACACACCATTGCAGGATGCAGTTCATCAGACTGCATTCACCATCGCAGAATGCAGGTCATCAGACTGCACACACCATTGCAGGATGCAGTTCATCAGACTGCATTCACCATCACAGGATGCAGTTCATCAGACTGCACACACCATTGCAGGATGCAGTTCATCAGACTGCACACACCATTGCAGGATGCAGTTCATCAGACTGCATTCACCATCGCAGGATGCAGTTCATCATACTGCATTTACCATCACAGGATGCAGTTAATCAGACTGCACACACCATTGCAGGATGCAGTTCATCAGACTGCACACACCATTGCAGGATGCAGTTCATCAGACTGCATTCACCATCGCAGGATGCAGCTCATCAGACTGCACTCACCATCGCAGGATGCAGCTCATCAGACTGCACACACCATTGCAGGATGCAGTTCATCAGACTGCATTCACCATCGCAGGATGCAGCTCATCAGACTGCACACACCATTGCAGGATGCAGTTCATCAGACTCAATTCACCATCGCAGGATGCAGCTCATCAGACTGCATTTACCATCGCAGGATGCAGTTCATCAGACTGCAATCACCATCGCAGGGTGCAGCTCATCAGACTGCATTTACCGTCGCAGGATGCAGTTCATCAGACTGCACACACCATTGCAGGATGCAGTTCATCAGACTGCATTCACCATCGCAGAATGCAGGTCATCAGACTACACACACCATTGCAGGATGCAGTTCAACAGACTTCATTCACCATCGCAGGATGCAGTTCATCAGACTGCACACACCATTGCAGGATGCAGTTCATCAGACTGCATTCACCATTGTAGGATGCAGTTCATCAGACTGCATTCACCATCGCAGGATGCAGTTCATCAGACTGCATTCACCATCGCAGGATGCAGTTCATCAGACTGCATTCATCTTCGCAGGATGCAGTTCATCAGACTGCATTCACCATCGCAGGATGCAGTTCATCAGACTGCATTAACCATCGCAGGATGCAGTTCATCAGACTGCATTCACCATCGCAGGATGCAGTTCATCAGACTGAATTCACCATCGCAGGATGCAGCTCATCAGACTGCATTCACCATCGCAGGATGCAGTTCATCAGACTGCATTCACCATCGCAGGATGCAGCTCATCAGACTGCATTCACCATTGCAGG
Source organism: Heterodontus francisci (assembly GCF_036365525.1). NCBI lineage: Eukaryota > Metazoa > Chordata > Chondrichthyes > Heterodontiformes > Heterodontidae > Heterodontus > Heterodontus francisci. Next base: position 44,320,811 of record NC_090392.1, read on the forward strand.
ATGCAGTTCATCAGACTGCACACACCATTGCAGGATGCAGTTCATCAGACTGCATTTCCCATCGTAGGATGCAGTTCATCAGACTGCACACACCATCGCAGGATGCAATTCATCAGACTGCATTCACCATCGCAGGATGCAGTTCATCAGACTGCGCACACCAACGCAGGATGCAGTTCATCAGACTGCATTCACCATCGCAGGATGCAGTTCATCAGACTGCATTCACCATCGCAGGATGCAGTTCATCAGACTGCATTTACCATCGCAGGATGCAGTTCATCAGACTGCATTTACATCGCAGGATGCAGTTCATCAGATTGCATTTACCATCGTAGGATGCAGTTCATCCGACTGCATTCATCATCGCAGGATGCAGTTCATCAGACTCCACACACCATTGCAGGATGCAGTTCATCAGACTGCATTTACCATCGCAGGATGCAGTTCATCAGACTGCATTTACCATTGCAGGATGCAGTTCATCAGATTGCATTTACCATCGCAGGATGCAGTTCATCAGACAGCACATACCATTGCAGGATGCAGTTCATCAGACTGCATTCACCATCGCAGCATGCAGTTCATCAGACTGCATTCACCATCGCAGGATGCAGCTCATCAGACTGCATTTACCATCGCAGGATGCAGCTCATCAGACTGCACTCACCATCGCAGGATGCAGTTCATCAGACTGCACACACCATTGCAGGATGCAGTTCATCAGACTCAATTCACCATCGCAGGATGCAGCTCATCAGACTGCATTTACCATCGCAGGATGCAATACATCAGACTGCATACACCATTGCAGGATGCAGTTCATCAGACTGCAGTTACCATCGCAGGATGCAGTTCATCAGACTGCACACACCATTGCAGGATGCAGTTCATCAGACTGCATTCACCATCGCAGAATGCAGGTCATCAGACTGCACACACCATTGCAGGATGCAGTTCATCAGACTGCATTCACCATCACAGGATGCAGTTCATCAGACTGCACACACCATTGCAGGATGCAGTTCATCAGACTGCACACACCATTGCAGGATGCAGTTCATCAGACTGCATTCACCATCGCAGGATGCAGTTCATCATACTGCATTTACCATCACAGGATGCAGTTAATCAGACTGCACACACCATTGCAGGATGCAGTTCATCAGACTGCACACACCATTGCAGGATGCAGTTCATCAGACTGCATTCACCATCGCAGGATGCAGCTCATCAGACTGCACTCACCATCGCAGGATGCAGCTCATCAGACTGCACACACCATTGCAGGATGCAGTTCATCAGACTGCATTCACCATCGCAGGATGCAGCTCATCAGACTGCACACACCATTGCAGGATGCAGTTCATCAGACTCAATTCACCATCGCAGGATGCAGCTCATCAGACTGCATTTACCATCGCAGGATGCAGTTCATCAGACTGCAATCACCATCGCAGGGTGCAGCTCATCAGACTGCATTTACCGTCGCAGGATGCAGTTCATCAGACTGCACACACCATTGCAGGATGCAGTTCATCAGACTGCATTCACCATCGCAGAATGCAGGTCATCAGACTACACACACCATTGCAGGATGCAGTTCATCAGACTTCATTCACCATCGCAGGATGCAGTTCATCAGACTGCACACACCATTGCAGGATGCAGTTCATCAGACTGCATTCACCATTGTAGGATGCAGTTCATCAGACTGCATTCACCATCGCAGGATGCAGTTCATCAGACTGCATTCACCATCGCAGGATGCAGTTCATCAGACTGCATTCATCTTCGCAGGATGCAGTTCATCAGACTGCATTCACCATCGCAGGATGCAGTTCATCAGACTGCATTAACCATCGCAGGATGCAGTTCATCAGACTGCATTCACCATCGCAGGATGCAGTTCATCAGACTGAATTCACCATCGCAGGATGCAGCTCATCAGACTGCATTCACCATCGCAGGATGCAGTTCATCAGACTGCATTCACCATCGCAGGATGCAGCTCATCAGACTGCATTCACCATTGCAGGATGCAGTTCATCAGACTGCACACACCATTGCAGGATGCAGTTCATCAGACTGCATTTCCCATCGTAGGATGCAGTTCATCAGACTGCACACACCATCGCAGGATGCAATTCATCAGACTGCATTCACCATCGCAGGATGCAGTTCATCAGACTGCGCACACCAACGCAGGATGCAGTTCATCAGACTGCATTCACCATCGCAGGATGCAGTTCATCAGACTGCATTCACCATCGCAGGATGCAGTTCATCAGACTGCATTTACCATCGCAGGATGCAGTTCATCAGACTGCATTTACATCGCAGGATGCAGTTCATCAGATTGCATTTACCATCGTAGGATGCAGTTCATCCGACTGCATTCATCATCGCAGGATGCAGTTCATCAGACTCCACACACCATTGCAGGATGCAGTTCATCAGACTGCATTTACCATCGCAGGATGCAGTTCATCAGACTGCATTTACCATTGCAGGATGCAGTTCATCAGATTGCATTTACCATCGCAGGATGCAGTTCATCAGACTGCATTTACCATCGCAGGATGCAGTTCATCAGACTGCATTTACCATTGCAGGATGCAGTTCATCAGATTGCATTTACCATCGCAGGATGCAGTTCATCAGACAGCACATACCATTGCAGGATGCAGTTCATCAGACTGCATTCACCATCGCAGCATGCAGTTCATCAGACTGCATTCACCATCGCAGGATGCAGCTCATCAGACTGCATTTACCATCGCAGGATGCAGCTCATCAGACTGCACTCACCATCGCAGGATGCAGTTCATCAGACTGCACACACCATTGCAGGATGCAGTTCATCAGACTCAATTCACCATCGCAGGATGCAGCTCATCAGACTGCATTTACCATCGCAGGATGCAATACATCAGACTGCATACACCATTGCAGGATGCAGTTCATCAGACTGCAGTTACCATCGCAGGATGCAGTTCATCAGACTGCACACACCATTGCAGGATGCAGTTCATCAGACTGCATTCACCATCGCAGAATGCAGGTCATCAGACTGCACACACCATTGCAGGATGCAGTTCATCAGACTGCATTCACCATCACAGGATGCAGTTCATCAGACTGCACACACCATTGCAGGATGCAGTTCATCAGACTGCACACACCATTGCAGGATGCAGTTCATCAGACTGCATTCACCATCGCAGGATGCAGTTCATCATACTGCATTTACCATCACAGGATGCAGTTAATCAGACTGCACACACCATTGCAGGATGCAGTTCATCAGACTGCACACACCATTGCAGGATGCAGTTCATCAGACTGCATTCACCATCGCAGGATGCAGCTCATCAGACTGCACTCACCATCGCAGGATGCAGCTCATCAGACTGCACACACCATTGCAGGATGCAGTTCATCAGACTGCATTCACCATCGCAGGATGCAGCTCATCAGACTGCACACACCATTGCAGGATGCAGTTCATCAGACTCAATTCACCATCGCAGGATGCAGCTCATCAGACTGCATTTACCATCGCAGGATGCAGTTCATCAGACTGCAATCACCATCGCAGGGTGCAGCTCATCAGACTGCATTTACCGTCGCAGGATGCAGTTCATCAGACTGCACACACCATTGCAGGATGCAGTTCATCAGACTGCATTCACCATCGCAGAATGCAGGTCATCAGACTACACACACCATTGCAGGATGCAGTTCATCAGACTTCATTCACCATCGCAGGATGCAGTTCATCAGACTGCACACACCATTGCAGGATGCAGTTCATCAGACTGCATTCACCATTGTAGGATGCAGTTCATCAGACTGCATTCACCATCGCAGGATGCAGTTCATCAGACTGCATTCACCATCGCAGGATGCAGTTCATCAGACTGCATTCATCTTCGCAGGATGCAGTTCATCAGACTGCATTCACCATCGCAGGATGCAGTTCATCAGACTGCATTAACCATCGCAGGATGCAGTTCATCAGACTGCATTCACCATCGCAGGATGCAGTTCATCAGACTGAATTCACCATCGCAGGATGCAGCTCATCAGACTGCATTCACCATCGCAGGATGCAGTTCATCAGACTGCATTCACCATCGCAGGATGCAGCTCATCAGACTGCATTCACCATTGCAGGATGCAGTTCATCAGACTGCACACACCATTGCAGGATGCAGTTCATCAGACTGCATTTCCCATCGTAGGATGCAGTTCATCAGACTGCACACACCATCGCAGGATGCAATTCATCAGACTGCATTCACCATCGCAGGATGCAGTTCATCAGACTGCGCACACCAACGCAGGATGCAGTTCATCAGACTGCATTCACCATCGCAGGATGCAGTTCATCAGACTGCATTCACCATCGCAGGATGCAGTTCATCAGACTGCATTTACCATCGCAGGATGCAGTTCATCAGACTGCATTTACATCGCAGGATGCAGTTCATCAGATTGCATTTACCATCGTAGGATGCAGTTCATCCGACTGCATTCATCATCGCAGGATGCAGTTCATCAGACTCCACACACCATTGCAGGATGCAGTTCATCAGACTGCATTTACCATCGCAGGATGCAGTTCATCAGACTGCATTTACCATTGCAGGATGCAGTTCATCAGATTGCATTTACCATCGCAGGATGCAGTTCATCAGACAGCACATACCATTGCAGGATGCAGTTCATCAGACTGCATTCACCATCGCAGCATGCAGTTCATCAGACTGCATTCACCATCGCAGGATGCAGCTCATCAGACTGCATTTACCATCGCAGGATGCAGCTCATCAGACTGCACTCACCATCGCAGGATGCAGTTCATCAGACTGCACACACCATTGCAGGATGCAGTTCATCAGACTCAATTCACCATCGCAGGATGCAGCTCATCAGACTGCATTTACCATCGCAGGATGCAATACATCAGACTGCATACACCATTGCAGGATGCAGTTCATCAGACTGCAGTTACCATCGCAGGATGCAGTTCATCAGACTGCACACACCATTGCAGGATGCAGTTCATCAGACTGCATTCACCATCGCAGAATGCAGGTCATCAGACTGCACACACCATTGCAGGATGCAGTTCATCAGACTGCATTCACCATCACAGGATGCAGTTCATCAGACTGCACACACCATTGCAGGATGCAGTTCATCAGACTGCACACACCATTGCAGGATGCAGTTCATCAGACTGCATTCACCATCGCAGGATGCAGTTCATCATACTGCATTTACCATCACAGGATGCAGTTAATCAGACTGCACACACCATTGCAGGATGCAGTTCATCAGACTGCACACACCATTGCAGGATGCAGTTCATCAGACTGCATTCACCATCGCAGGATGCAGCTCATCAGACTGCACTCACCATCGCAGGATGCAGCTCATCAGACTGCACACACCATTGCAGGATGCAGTTCATCAGACTGCATTCACCATCGCAGGATGCAGCTCATCAGACTGCACACACCATTGCAGGATGCAGTTCATCAGACTCAATTCACCATCGCAGGATGCAGCTCATCAGACTGCATTTACCATCGCAGGATGCAGTTCATCAGACTGCAATCACCATCGCAGGGTGCAGCTCATCAGACTGCATTTACCGTCGCAGGATGCAGTTCATCAGACTGCACACACCATTGCAGGATGCAGTTCATCAGACTGCATTCACCATCGCAGGATGCAGTTCATCAGACTGCATTCACCATTGCAGGATGCAGTTCATCAGACTGCACACACCATTGCAGGATGCAGTTCATCAGACTGCATTCACCATCGCAGGATGCATCTCATCAGTCTGCACTCACCATCGCAGGATGCAGCTCATCAGACTGCATTTACCATCGCAGGATGCAGCTCATCAGACGGCACTCACCATTGCAGGATGCAGTTCGTCAGACTGCATTCACCATCGCAGGATGCAGCTCATCAGACGGCATTCACCATCGCAGGATGCAGCTCATCAGACTGCACTCACCATTGCAGGATGCAGTTCGTCAGACTGCATTTACCATCGCAGGATGCAGTTCCTCAGACTGCATTTACCATCGCAGGATGCAGTTCATCAGACTTATTTACCATCGCAGGATGCAGTTCATCAGACTGCATTTACCATCGCAGGATGCAGTTCATCAGACTGCATTTACCATCGCAGGATGCAGCTCATCAGACTGCATTTACCATCGCAGGTTGCAGTACATCAGACTGCATTTACCATCGCAGGATGCAGTTCATCAGACTGCATTTACCATCGCAGGATGCAGCTCATCAGACTGCATTGACCATCGCGTGATGCAGTTCATCAGACTGCATTTACCATCGCAGGATGCAGTTCATCAGACTGCAGTTACCATCGCAGTATGCAGTTCATCAGACTGCACACACCATTGCAGGATGCAGTTCATCAGACTGCATTCACCATAGCAGAATGCAGGTCATCAGACTGCACACACCATTGCAGGATGCAGTTCATCAGACTGCACACACCATTGCAGGATGCAGTTCATCAGACTGCATTCACCATTGTAGGATGCAGTTCATCAGACTGCATTCACCATCGCATGATGCACTTCATCAGACTGCATTCACCATCGCAGGATGCAGCTCATCAGACTGCATTTACCATCGCAGGTTGCAGTACATCAGACTGCATTTACCATCGCAGGATGCAGTTCATCAGACTGCATTTACCATCGCAGGATGCAGCTCATCAGACTGCATTGACCATCGCGTGATGCAGTTCATCAGACTGCATTTACCATCGCAGGATGCAGTACATCAGACTGCACACACCATTGCAGGATGCAGTTCATCAGACTGCAGTTACCATCGCAGTATGCAGTTCATCAGACTGCACACACCATTGCAGGATGCAGTTCATCAGACTGCATTCACCATCGCAGAATGCAGGTCATCAGACTGCACACACCATTGCAGGATGCAGTTCATCAGACTGCACACACCATTGCAGGATGCAGTTCATCAGACTGCATTCACCATTGTGGGATGCAGTTCATCCGACTGCATTCACCATCGCAGGATGCAGTTCATCAGACTGCATTCACCATCGCAGGATGCAGTTCATCAGACTGCATTCATCTTCGCAGGATGCAGTTCATCAGACTGCATTCACCATCGCAGGATGCAGTTCATCAGACTGCATTAACCATCGCAGGATGCAGTTCATCAGACTGCATTCACCATCGCAGGATGCAGTTCATCAGACTGCATTCACCATCGCAGGATGCAGCTCATCAGACTGCATTCACCATCGCAGGATGCAGTTCATCAGACTGCATTCACCATCGCAGGATGCAGCTCATCAGACTGCATACACCCTTGCAGGATGCAGTTCATCAGACTGCACACAGCATTGCAGGATGCAGTTCATCAGACTGCATTTCCCATCGTAGGATGCAGTTCATCAGACTGCACACACCATCGCAGGATGCAATTCATCAGAATGCATTCACCATCGCAGGATGCAGTTCATCAGACTGCACACACCAACGCAGGATGCAGTTCATCAGACTGCATTTACCATCGCAGGATGCAGTTCATCAGACTGCATTCACCATCGCAGGATGCAGTTCATCAGACTGCATTCACCATCGCAGGATGCAGTTCATCAGACTGCATTTACCATCGCAGGATGCAGTTCATCAGACTGCATTTACCATCGCAGGATGCAGTTCATCAGACTGCATTTACCATCGTAGGATGCAGTTCATCCGACTGCATTCATCATCGCAGGATGCAGTTCATCAGACTCCACACACCATTGCAGGATGCAGTTCATCAGACTGCATTTACCATCACAGGATGCAGTTCATCAGACTGCATTTACCATTGCAGGATGCAGTTCATCAGACTGCATTTACCATCGCAGGATGCAGTTCATCAGACAGCACACACCATTGCAGGATGCATTTCATCAGACTGCATTCACCATCGCAGCATGCAGTTCATCAGACTGCATTCACCATCGCAGGATGCAGCTCATCAGACTGCATTTAACATCGCAGGTTGCAGTTCATCAGACTGCAAACACCATTGCAGGATGCAGTTAATCCGACTGCATTCACCATTGCAGGATGCAGCTCATCAGACTGCACACACCATTGCTGGATGCAGTTCATCAGACTGCATTTACCATCGCAGGATGCAGTTCATCAGACTGCATTCACCATTGCAGGATGCAGTTCATCAGACTGCATTCACCATCGCAGGATGCAGTTCATCAGACTGCATTCACCATCGCAGGATGCAGTTCATCAGACTGCATTTACCATCGCAGGATGCAGTTCATCAGACTGCACACACCATTGCAGGATGCAGTTCATCAGACTGCATTTACCATCATAGGATGCAGTTCATCAGACTGCACACACCATTGCAGGATGCAGTTCATCAGACTGCATTTACCATCGCAGGATGCAGCTCATCAGACTGCATTGACCATCGCGTGATGCAGTTCATCAGACTGCATTTACCATCGCAGGATGCAGTACATCAGACTGCACACACCATTGCAGGATGCAGTTCATCAGACTGCAGTTACCATCGCAGTATGCAGTTCATCAGACTGCACACACCATTGCAGGATGCAGTTCATCAGACTGCATTCACCATCGCAGAATGCAGGTCATCAGACTGCACACACCATTGCAGGATGCAGTTCATCAGACTGCACACACCATTGCAGGATGCAGTTCATCAGACTGCATTCACCATTGTAGGATGCAGTTCATCAGACTGCATTCACCATCGCAGGATGCAGTTCATCAGACTGCATTCACCATCGCAGGATGCAGTTCATCAGACTGCATTCATCTTCGCAGGATGCAGTTCATCAGACTGCATTCACCATCGCAGGATGCAGTTCATCAGACTGCATTAACCATCGCAGGATGCAGTTCATCAGACTGCATTCACCATCGCAGGATGCAGTTCATCAGACTGCATTCACCATCGCAGGATGCAGCTCATCAGACTGCATTCACCATCGCAGGATGCAGTTCATCAGACTGCATTCACCATCGCAGGATGCAGCTCATCAGACTGCATTCACCATTGCAGGATGCAGTTCATCAGACTGCACACACCATTGCAGGATGCAGTTCATCAGACTGCATTTCCCATCGTAGGATGCAGTTCATCAGACTGCACACACCATCGCAGGATGCAATTCAACAGACTGCATTCACCATCGCAGGATGCAGTTCATCAGACTGCACACACCAACGCAGGATGCAGTTCATCAGACTGCATTTACCATCGCAGGATGCAGTTCATCAGACTGCATTCACCATCGCAGGATGCAGTTCATCAGACTGCATTCACCATCGCAGGATGCAGTTCATCAGACTGCATTTACCATCGCAGGATGCAGTTCATCAGACTGCATTTACCATCGCAGGATGCAGTTCATCAGACTGCATTTACCATCGTAGGATGCAGTTCATCCGACTGCATTCATCATCGCAGGATGCAGTTCATCAGACTCCACACACCATTGCAGGATGCAGTTCATCAGACTGCATTTACCATCGCAGGATGCAGTTCATCAGACTGCATTTACCATTGCAGGATGCAGTTCATCAGACTGCATTTACCATCGCAGGATGCAGTTCATCAGACAGCACACACCATTGCAGGATGCAGTTCATCAGACTGCATTCACCATCGCAGCATGCAGTTCATCAGACTGCATTCACCATCGCAGGATGCAGCTCATCAGACTGCATTTAACATCGCAGGTTGCAGTTCATCAGACTGCAAACACCATTGCAGGATGCAGTTAATCCGACTGCATTCACCATTGCAGGATGCAGCTCATCAAACTGCACACACCATTGCTGGATGCAGTTCATCAGACTGCATTTACCATCGCAGGATGCAGTTCATCAGACTGCATTCACCATCGCAGGATGCAGTTCATCAGACTGCATTCACCATCGCAGGATGCAGTTCATCAGACTGCATTCACCATCGCAGGATGCAGTTCATCAGACTGCATTTACCATCGCAGGATGCAGTTCATCAGACTGCACACACCATTGCAGGATGCAGTTCATCAGACTGCATTTACCATCGCAGGATGCAGTTCATCAGACTGCACACACCATTGCAGGATGCAGTTCATCAGACTGCATTCACCATCGCAGGATGCAGTTCATCAGACTGCATTTACCATCGCAGGACGCAGTTCATCAGACTGCATTTACCATCGCAGGTTGCAGTTCATCGGACTGCACACACCATTGCAGGATGCAGTTCATCAGACTGCATTCACCATCGCAGGATGCAGTTCATCAGACTGCAAACACCATTGCAGGATGCAGTTCATCAGACTGCATTCACCATCGCAGGATGCAGTTCATCAGACTGCATTCACCATCGCAGGATGCAGTTCATCAGACTGCATTCACCATCGCATGATGCAGTTCATCAGACTGCATTCACCATCGCAGGATGCAGCTCATCAGACTGCATTCACCATCGCAGGATGCAGTTCATCAGACTGCATTCACCATCGCAGGATGCAGCTCATCAGACTGCATTCACCATTGCAGGATGCAGTTCATCAGACTGCACACATCATTGCAGGATACAGTTCATCAGACTGCATTTCCCATCGTAGGATGCAGTTCATCAGACTGCACTCACCATCGCAGGATGCAATTCATCAGACTGCATTCACCATCGCAGGATGCAGTTCATCAGACTGCACACACCAACGCAGGATGCAGTTCATCAGACTGCATTTACCATCGCAGGATGCAGTTCATCAGACTGCATTCACCATCGCAGGATGCAGTTCATCAGACTGCATTCACCATTGCAGGATGCAGTTCATCAGACTGCATTTACCATCGCAGGATGCAGTTCATCAGACTGCATTTACCATCGCAGGATGCAGTTCATCAGACTGCATTTACCATCATAGGATGCAGTTCATCCGACTGCATTCATCATCGCAGGATGCAGTTCATCAGACTACACACACCATTGCAGGATGCAGTTCATCAGAATGCATTTACCATCGCAGGATGCAGTTCAACAGACTGCATTTACCATTGCAGGATGCAGTTCATCAGACTGCATTTACCATCGCAGGATGCAGTTCATCAGACAGCACACACCATTGCAGGATGCAGTTCATCAGACTGCATTCACCATCGCAGCATGCAGTTCATCAGACTGCATTCACCATCGCAGGATGCAGCTCATCAGACTGCATTTAACATCGCATGTTGCAGTTCATCAGACTGCAAACACCATTGCAGGATGCAGTTAATCCGACTGCATTCACCATTGCAGGATGCAGCTCATCAAACTGCACACACCATTGCTGGATGCAGTTCATCAGACTGCATTTACCATCGCAGGATGCAGTTCATCAGACTGCATTCACCATCGCAGGATGCAGTTCATCAGACTGCATTCACCATCGCAGGATGCAGTTCATCAGACTGCATTCACCATCGCAGGATGCAGTTCATCAGACTGCATTTACCATCGCAGGATGCAGTTCATCAGACTGCACACACCATTGCAGGATGCAGTTCATCAGACTGCATTTACCATCGCAGGATGCAGTTCATCAGACTGCACACACCATTGCAGGATGCAGTTCATCAGACTGCATTCACCATCGCAGGATGCAGTTCATCAGACTGCATTTACCATCGCAGGACGCAGTTCATCAGACTGCATTTACCATCGCAGGTTGCCGTTCATCGGACTGCACACACCATTGCAGGATGCAGTTCATCAGACTGCATTCACCATCGCAGGATGCAGTTCATCAGACTGCAAACACCATTGCAGGATGCAGTTCATCAGACTGCATTCACCATCGCAGGATGCAGTTCATCAGACTGCATTCACCATCGCAGGATGCAGCTCATTAGACTGCATTCACCATCGCAGGATGCAGCTCATCAGACTGCACTCACCATCGCAGGATGCAGTTCATCAGACTGCATTTAACATCGCAGGGTGCAGCTCATCAGACTGCATTTACCATCGCAGGATGCAGTTCATCAGACTGCACACACCATCGCAGGATGCAGTTCATCAGACTGCATTTACCATCGCAGGATGCAGTTCATCAGACTGCATTTACCATCGCAGGTTGCAGTTCATTTGACTGCATTTACCATCGCAGGATGCAGTTCATCAGACTGCATTTACCATCGCAGGTTGCAGTTCATCAGACTGCACACACCATCGCAGGTTGCAGTTCATCAGACTGCACACACCATTGCAGGAAGCAGTTCATCAGAATGCACACACCATCGCAGGAAGCAGTTCATCAGACTGCATTTACCATCGCAGGATGCAGTTCATCAGACTGCATTTACCATCGCAGGATGCAGCTCATCAGACTGCATTTACCATCGCAGGATGCAGCTCATCAGACTGCATTTACCATCGCAGGATGCAGTTCATCAGACTGCACACACCATTGCAGGATGCAGTTCATCAGACTGCATTTACCATCGCAGAATGCAGGTCATCAGACTGCACACACCATTGCAGGATGCAGTTCATCAGACTGCACACACCATTGCAGGATGCAGTTCATCAGACTGCATTCACCATTGTGGGATGCAGTTCATCCGACTGCATTCACCATCGCAGGATGCAGTTCATCAGACTGCATTCACCATCGCAGGATGCAGTTCATCAGACTGCATTCATCTTCGCAGGATGCAGTTCATCAGACTGCATTCACCATCGCAGGATGCAGTTCATCAGACTGCATTAACCATCGCAGGATGCAGTTCATCAGACTGCATTCACCATCGCAGGATGCAGTTCATCAGACTGCATTCACCATCGCAGGATGCAGCTCATCAGACTGCATTCACCATCGCAGGATGCAGTTCATCAGACTGCATTCACCATCGCAGGATGCAGCTCATCAGACTGCATACACCCTTGCAGGATGCAGTTCATCAGACTGCACACAGCATTGCAGGATGCAGTTCATCAGACTGCATTTCCCATCGTAGGATGCAGTTCATCAGACTGCACACACCATCGCAGGATGCAATTCATCAGAATGCATTCACCATCGCAGGATGCAGTTCATCAGACTGCACACACCAACGCAGGATGCAGTTCATCAGACTGCATTTACCATCGCAGGATGCAGTTCATCAGACTGCATTCACCATCGCAGGATGCAGTTCATCAGACTGCATTCACCATCGCAGGATGCAGTTCATCAGACTGCATTTACCATCGCAGGATGCAGTTCATCAGACTGCATTTACCATCGCAGGATGCAGTTCATCAGACTGCATTTACCATCGTAGGATGCAGTTCATCCGACTGCATTCATCATCGCAGGATGCAGTTCATCAGACTCCACACACCATTGCAGGATGCAGTTCATCAGACTGCATTTACCATCACAGGATGCAGTTCATCAGACTGCATTTACCATTGCAGGATGCAGTTCATCAGACTGCATTTACCATCGCAGGATGCAGTTCATCAGACAGCACACACCATTGCAGGATGCATTTCATCAGACTGCATTCACCATCGCAGCATGCAGTTCATCAGACTGCATTCACCATCGCAGGATGCAGCTCATCAGACTGCATTTAACATCGCAGGTTGCAGTTCATCAGACTGCAAACACCATTGCAGGATGCAGTTAATCCGACTGCATTCACCATTGCAGGATGCAGCTCATCAGACTGCACACACCATTGCTGGATGCAGTTCATCAGACTGCATTTACCATCGCAGGATGCAGTTCATCAGACTGCATTCACCATCGCAGGATGCAGTTCATCAGACTGCATTCACCATCGCAGGATGCAGTTCATCAGACTGCATTCACCATCGCAGGATGCAGTTCATCAGACTGCATTTACCATCGCAGGATGCAGTTCATCAGACTGCACACACCATTGCAGGATGCAGTTCATCAGACTGCATTTACCATCATAGGATGCAGTTCATCAGACTGCACACACCATTGCAGGATGCAGTTCATCAGACTGCATTTACCATCGCAGGATGCAGCTCATCAGACTGCATTGACCATCGCGTGATGCAGTTCATCAGACTGCATTTACCATCGCAGGATGCAGTACATCAGACTGCACACACCATTGCAGGATGCAGTTCATCAGACTGCAGTTACCATCGCAGTATGCAGTTCATCAGACTGCACACACCATTGCAGGATGCAGTTCATCAGACTGCATTCACCATCGCAGAATGCAGGTCATCAGACTGCACACACCATTGCAGGATGCAGTTCATCAGACTGCACACACCATTGCAGGATGCAGTTCATCAGACTGCATTCACCATTGTAGGATGCAGTTCATCAGACTGCATTCACCATCGCAGGATGCAGTTCATCAGACTGCATTCACCATCGCAGGATGCAGTTCATCAGACTGCATTCATCTTCGCAGGATGCAGTTCATCAGACTGCATTCACCATCGCAGGATGCAGTTCATCAGACTGCATTAACCATCGCAGGATGCAGTTCATCAGACTGCATTCACCATCGCAGGATGCAGTTCATCAGACTGCATTCACCATCGCAGGATGCAGCTCATCAGACTGCATTCACCATCGCAGGATGCAGTTCATCAGACTGCATTCACCATCGCAGGATGCAGCTCATCAGACTGCATTCACCATTGCAGGATGCAGTTCATCAGACTGCACACACCATTGCAGGATGCAGTTCATCAGACTGCATTTCCCATCGTAGGATGCAGTTCATCAGACTGCACACACCATCGCAGGATGCAATTCAACAGACTGCATTCACCATCGCAGGATGCAGTTCATCAGACTGCACACACCAACGCAGGATGCAGTTCATCAGACTGCATTTACCATCGCAGGATGCAGTTCATCAGACTGCATTCACCATCGCAGGATGCAGTTCATCAGACTGCATTCACCATCGCAGGATGCAGTTCATCAGACTGCATTTACCATCGCAGGATGCAGTTCATCAGACTGCATTTACCATCGCAGGATGCAGTTCATCAGACTGCATTTACCATCGTAGGATGCAGTTCATCCGACTGCATTCATCATCGCAGGATGCAGTTCATCAGACTCCACACACCATTGCAGGATGCAGTTCATCAGACTGCATTTACCATCGCAGGATGCAGTTCATCAGACTGCATTTACCATTGCAGGATGCAGTTCATCAGACTGCATTTACCATCGCAGGATGCAGTTCATCAGACAGCACACACCATTGCAGGATGCAGTTCATCAGACTGCATTCACCATCGCAGCATGCAGTTCATCAGACTGCATTCACCATCGCAGGATGCAGCTCATCAGACTGCATTTAACATCGCAGGTTGCAGTTCATCAGACTGCAAACACCATTGCAGGATGCAGTTAATCCGACTGCATTCACCATTGCAGGATGCAGCTCATCAAACTGCACACACCATTGCTGGATGCAGTTCATCAGACTGCATTTACCATCGCAGGATGCAGTTCATCAGACTGCATTCACCATCGCAGGATGCAGTTCATCAGACTGCATTCACCATCGCAGGATGCAGTTCATCAGACTGCATTCACCATCGCAGGATGCAGTTCATCAGACTGCATTTACCATCGCAGGATGCAGTTCATCAGACTGCACACACCATTGCAGGATGCAGTTCATCAGACTGCATTTACCATCGCAGGATGCAGTTCATCAGACTGCACACACCATTGCAGGATGCAGTTCATCAGACTGCATTCACCATCGCAGGATGCAGTTCATCAGACTGCATTTACCATCGCAGGACGCAGTTCATCAGACTGCATTTACCATCGCAGGTTGCAGTTCATCGGACTGCACACACCATTGCAGGATGCAGTTCATCAGACTGCATTCACCATCGCAGGATGCAGTTCATCAGACTGCAAACACCATTGCAGGATGCAGTTCATCAGACTGCATTCACCATCGCAGGATGCAGTTCATCAGACTGCATTCACCATCGCAGGATGCAGTTCATCAGACTGCATTCACCATCGCATGATGCAGTTCATCAGACTGCATTCACCATCGCAGGATGCAGCTCATCAGACTGCATTCACCATCGCAGGATGCAGTTCATCAGACTGCATTCACCATCGCAGGATGCAGCTCATCAGACTGCATTCACCATTGCAGGATGCAGTTCATCAGACTGCACACATCATTGCAGGATACAGTTCATCAGACTGCATTTCCCATCGTAGGATGCAGTTCATCAGACTGCACTCACCATCGCAGGATGCAATTCATCAGACTGCATTCACCATCGCAGGATGCAGTTCATCAGACTGCAAACACCAACGCAGGATGCAGTTCATCAGACTGCATTTACCATCGCAGGATGCAGTTCATCAGACTGCATTCACCATCGCAGGATGCAGTTCATCAGACTGCATTCACCATTGCAGGATGCAGTTCATCAGACTGCATTTACCATCGCAGGATGCAGTTCATCAGACTGCATTTACCATCGCAGGATGCAGTTCATCAGACTGCATTTACCATCATAGGATGCAGTTCATCCGACTGCATTCATCATCGCAGGATGCAGTTCATCAGACTACACACACCATTGCAGGATGCAGTTCATCAGAATGCATTTACCATCGCAGGATGCAGTTCAACAGACTGCATTTACCATTGCAGGATGCAGTTCATCAGACTGCATTTACCATCGCAGGATGCAGTTCATCAGACAGCACACACCATTGCAGGATGCAGTTCATCAGACTGCATTCACCATCGCAGCATGCAGTTCATCAGACTGCATTCACCATCGCAGGATGCAGCTCATCAGACTGCATTTAACATCGCATGTTGCAGTTCATCAGACTGCAAACACCATTGCAGGATGCAGTTAATCCGACTGCATTCACCATTGCAGGATGCAGCTCATCAAACTGCACACACCATTGCTGGATGCAGTTCATCAGACTGCATTTACCATCGCAGGATGCAGTTCATCAGACTGCATTCACCATCGCAGGATGCAGTTCATCAGACTGCATTCACCATCGCAGGATGCAGTTCATCAGACTGCATTCACCATCGCAGGATGCAGTTCATCAGACTGCATTTACCATCGCAGGATGCAGTTCATCAGACTGCACACACCATTGCAGGATGCAGTTCATCAGACTGCATTTACCATCGCAGGATGCAGTTCATCAGACTGCACACACCATTGCAGGATGCAGTTCATCAGACTGCATTCACCATCGCAGGATGCAGTTCATCAGACTGCATTTACCATCGCAGGACGCAGTTCATCAGACTGCATTTACCATCGCAGGTTGCCGTTCATCGGACTGCACACACCATTGCAGGATGCAGTTCATCAGACTGCATTCACCATCGCAGGATGCAGTTCATCAGACTGCAAACACCATTGCAGGATGCAGTTCATCAGACTGCATTCACCATCGCAGGATGCAGTTCATCAGACTGCATTCACCATCGCAGGATGCAGCTCATTAGACTGCATTCACCATCGCAGGATGCAGCTCATCAGACTGCACTCACCATCGCAGGATGCAGTTCATCAGACTGCATTTAACATCGCAGGGTGCAGCTCATCAGACTGCATTTACCATCGCAGGATGCAGTTCATCAGACTGCACACACCATCGCAGGATGCAGTTCATCAGACTGCATTTACCATCGCAGGATGCAGTTCATCAGACTGCATTTACCATCGCAGGTTGCAGTTCATTTGACTGCATTTACCATCGCAGGATGCAGTTCATCAGACTGCATTTACCATCGCAGGTTGCAGTTCATCAGACTGCACACACCATCGCAGGTTGCAGTTCATCAGACTGCACACACCATTGCAGGAAGCAGTTCATCAGAATGCACACACCATCGCAGGAAGCAGTTCATCAGACTGCATTTACCATCGCAGGATGCAGTTCATCAGACTGCATTTACCATCGCAGGATGCAGCTCATCAGACTGCATTTACCATCGCAGGATGCAGCTCATCAGACTGCATTTACCATCGCAGGATGCAGTTCATCAGACTGCACACACCATCGCAGGATGCAGTTCATCAGACTGCATTTACCATCGCAGGATGCAGTTCATCAGACTGCATTCACCATCGCAGGATGCAGTTCATCAGACTGCATTCACCATCGCAGGATGCAGTTCATCAGACTGCATTTACCATCGCAGGGTGCAGTTCATCAGACTGCATTTACCATCGCAGGATGCAGTTCATCAGACTGCATTTACCATCGTAGGATGCAGTTCATCAGACTGCATTCATCATCGCAGGATGCAGTTCATCAGACTACACACACCATTGCAGGATGCAGTTCATCAGAGTGCATTTACCATCGCAGGATGCAGTTCATCAGACTGCATTTACCATCGCAGGATGCAGTTCATCAGACTGCATTTACCATCGCAGGATGCAGTTCATCAGACAGCACACACCATTGCAGGATGCAGTTCATCAGACTGCATTCACCATCGCAGCATGCAGTTCATCAGACTGCATTCACCATCGCAGGATGCAGCTCATCAGACTGCATTTAACATCGCAGGTTGCAGTTCATCAGACTGCAAACACCATTGCAGGATGCAGTTCATCAGACTGCATTCACCATCGCAGCATGCAGTTCATCAGCCTGCATTCACCATTGCAGGATGCAGTTCATCAGACTGCACACACCATTGCAGGATGCAGTTCATCAGACTGCATTCAACATCGCAGGATGCAGTTCATCAGACTGCATTTACCATCGCAGGTTGCAGTTCATCGGACTGCACACACCATTGCAGGATGCAGTTCATCAGACTGCATTCACCATCGCAGCATGCAGTTCATCAGACTGCATTCACCATCACAGGATGCAGTTCATCAGACTGCAAACACCATTGCAGGATGCAGTTCATCAGACTGCATTCACCATCGCAGGATGCAGTTCATCTGACTGCATTCTCCATCGCAGGATGCAGTTCATCAGACTGCATTTACC
Source organism: Heterodontus francisci (assembly GCF_036365525.1). Lineage (NCBI taxonomy): Eukaryota > Metazoa > Chordata > Chondrichthyes > Heterodontiformes > Heterodontidae > Heterodontus > Heterodontus francisci. The sequence continues at coordinate 44,339,907 of NC_090392.1, forward strand.
ATCGCAGGTTGCAGTTCATTTGACTGCATTTACCATCGCAGGATGCAGTTCATCAGACTGCATTTACCATCGCAGGTTGCAGTTCATCAGACTGCACACACCATCGCAGGTTGCAGTTCATCAGACTGCACACACCATTGCAGGAAGCAGTTCATCAGAATGCACACACCATCGCAGGAAGCAGTTCATCAGACTGCATTTACCATCGCAGGATGCAGTTCATCAGACTGCATTTACCATCGCAGGATGCAGCTCATCAGACTGCATTTACCATCGCAGGATGCAGCTCATCAGACTGCATTTACCATCGCAGGATGCAGTTCATCAGACTGCACACACCATCGCAGGATGCAGTTCATCAGACTGCATTTACCATCGCAGGATGCAGTTCATCAGACTGCATTCACCATCGCAGGATGCAGTTCATCAGACTGCATTCACCATCGCAGGATGCAGTTCATCAGACTGCATTTACCATCGCAGGGTGCAGTTCATCAGACTGCATTTACCATCGCAGGATGCAGTTCATCAGACTGCATTTACCATCGTAGGATGCAGTTCATCAGACTGCATTCATCATCGCAGGATGCAGTTCATCAGACTACACACACCATTGCAGGATGCAGTTCATCAGACTGCATTTACCATCGCAGGATGCAGTTCATCAGACTGCATTTACCATCGCAGGATGCAGTTCATCAGACTGCATTTACCATCGCAGGATGCAGTTCATCAGACAGCACACACCATTGCAGGATGCAGTTCATCAGACTGCATTCACCATCGCAGCATGCAGTTCATCAGACTGCATTCACCATCGCAGGATGCAGCTCATCAGACTGCATTTAACATCGCAGGTTGCAGTTCATCAGACTGCAAACACCATTGCAGGATGCAGTTCATCAGACTGCATTCACCATCGCAGCATGCAGTTCATCAGCCTGCATTCACCATTGCAGGATGCAGTTCATCAGACTGCACACACCATTGCAGGATGCAGTTCATCAGACTGCATTCACCATCGCAGGATGCAGTTCATCAGACTGCATTTACCATCGCAGGTTGCAGTTCATCGGACTGCACACACCATTGCAGGATGCAGTTCATCAGACTGCATTCACCATCGCAGCATGCAGTTCATCAGACTGCATTCACCATCACAGGATGCAGTTCATCAGACTGCAAACACCATTGCAGGATGCAGTTCATCAGACTGCATTCACCATCGCAGGATGCAGTTCATCTGACTGCATTCTCCATCGCAGGAGGCAGCTCATCAGACTGCATTCACCATCGCAGGATGCAGCTCATCAGACTGCACTCACCATCGCAGGATGCAGTTCATCAGACTGCATTTACCATCGCAGGGTGCAGCTCATCAGACTGCATTTACCATCGCAGGATGCAGTTCATCAGACTGCATTTACCATCGCAGGATGCAGTTCATCAGACTGCATTTACCATCGCAGGTTGCAGTTCATTAGACTGCATTTACCATCGCAGGATGCAGTTCATCAGACTGCATTCACCATCGCAGGATGCAGTTCATCAGACTGCATTCACCATCATAGGATGCAGTTCATCAGACTGCATTCACCATCGCAGGATGCAGTTCATCAGACTGCATTCACCATCGTAGGATGCAGTTCATCAGACTGCATTCACCATTGCAGGATGCAGTTCATCAGACTGCACACACCATTGCAGGATGCAGTTCCTCAGACTGCATTTACCATCGCAGGATGCAGTTCCTCAGACTGCATTTACCATCGCAGGATGCAGTTCCTCAGACTGCATTTACCATCGCAGGATGCAGTTCATCAGACTGCATTTACCATCGCAGGATGCAGTTCATCAGACTGCATTCACCATCGCAGTATGCAGTTCATCAGACTGCACACACCATTGCAGGATGCAGTTCATCAGACTGCATTTACCATCGCAGGATGCAGTTCATCAGACTGCATTTACCATCGCAGGATGCAGTTCATCAGACTGCATTTACCATCGCAGGATGCAGTTCATCAGACTGCATTCACCATCGCTGGATGCAGTTCATCAGACTGCATTAACCATCGTAGGATGCAGTTCATCAGACTCCACACACCATTGCAGGATGCAGTTCATCAGACTGCATTTACCATCGCAGGATGCAGTTCATCAGACTGCATTTACCATCGCAGGATGCAGTTCATCAGACTGCATTTACCATCGCAGGATGCAGTTCATCAGACAGCACACACCATTGCAGGATGCAGTTCATCAGACTGCATTCACCATCGCAGCATGCAGTTCATCAGACTGCATTCACCATCGCAGGATGCAGCTCATCAGACTGCATTTAACATCGCAGGTTGCAGTTCATCAGACTGCAACACCATTGCAGGATGCAGTTAATCCGACTGCATTCACCATTGCAGGATGCAGCTCATCAGACTGCACACACCATTGCTGGATGCAGTTCATCAGACTGCATTTACCATCGCAGGATGCAGTTCATCAGACTGCATTCACCATCGCAGGATGCAGTTCATCAGAGTGCATTCACCATCGCAGGATGCAGTTCATCAGACTGCATTCACCATCGCAGGATGCAGTTCATCAGACTGCATTTACCATCGCAGGATGCAGTTCATCAAACTGCACACACCATTGCAGGATGCAGTTCATCAGACTGCATTTACCATCGCAGGATGCAGTTCATCAGACTGCACACACCATTGCAGGATGCAGTTCATCAGACTGCATTTACCATCGCAGGATGCAGCTCATCAGACTGCATTGACCATCGCGTGATGCAGTTCATCAGACTGCACACACCATTGCAGGATGCAGTTCATCAGACTGCACACACCATTGCAGGATGCAGTTCATCAGACTGCATTCACCATCGCAGGATGCAGTTCATCAGACTGCATTCACCATCGCAGGATGCAGTTCATCAGACTGCATTCATCTTCGCAGGATGCAGTTCATCAGACTGCATTCACCATCGCAGGATGCAGTTCATCAGACTGCATTAACCATCGCAGGATGCAGTTCATCAGACTGCATTCACCATCGCAGGATGCAGTTCATCAGACTGCATTCACCATCGCAGGATGCAGCTCATCAGACTGCATTCACCATCGCAGGATGCAGTTCATCAGACTGCATTCACCATCGCAGGATGCAGCTCATCAGACTGCATTCACCATTGCAGGATGCAGTTCATCAGACTGCACACACCATTGCAGGATGCAGTTCATCAGACTGCATTTCCCATCGTAGGATGCAGTTCATCAGACTGCACACACCATCGCAGGATGCAATTCATCAGACTGCATTCACCATCGCAGGATGCAGTTCATCAGACTGCACACACCAACGCAGGATGCAGTTCATCAGACTGCATTTACCATCGCAGGATGCAGTTCATCAGACTGCATTCACCATTGCAGGATGCAGTTCATCAGACTGCATTCACCATCGCAGGATGCAGTTCATCAGACTGCATTTACCATCGCAGGATGCAGTTCATCAGACTGCATTTACCATCGCAGGATGCAGTTCATCAGACTGCATTTACCATCGTAGGATGCAGTTCATCCGACTGCATTCATCATCGCAGGATGCAGTTCATCAGACTCCACACACCATTGCAGGATGCAGTTCATCAGACTGCATTTACCATCGCAGGATGCAGTTCATCAGACTGCATTTACCATTGCAGGATGCAGTTCATCAGACTGCATTTACCATCGCAGGATGCAGTTCATCAGACAGCACACACCATTGCAGGATGCAGTTCATCAGACTGCATTCAGCATCGCAGCATGCAGTTCATCAGACTGCATTCACCATCGCAGGATGCAGCTCATCAGACTGCATTTAACATCGCAGGTTGCATTTCATCAGACTGCAAACACCATTGCAGGATGCAGTTAATCCGACTGCATTCACCATTGCAGGATGCAGCTCATCAGACTGCACACACCATTGCTGGATGCAGTTCATCAGACTGCATTTACCATCGCAGGATGCAGTTCATCAGACTGCATTCACCATCGCAGGATGCAGTACATCAGACTGCATTCACCATCGCAGGATGCAGTTCATCAGACTGCATTCACCATCGCAGGATGCAGTTCATCAGACTGCATTTACCATCGCAGGATGCAGTTCATCAGACTGCACACACCATTGCAGGATGCAGTTCATCAGACTGCATTTACCATCGCAGGATGCAGTTCATCAGACTGCACACTCCATTGCAGGATGCAGTTCATCAGACTGCATTCACCATCGCAGGATGCAGTTCATCAGACTGCATTTACCATCGCAGGACGCAGTTCATCAGACTGCACACACCATTGCAGGATGCAGTTCATGAGACTGCATTTACCATCGCAGGATGCAGTTCATCAGACTGCATTCACCATCGCAGGATGCAGTTCATCAGACTGCAAACACCATTGCAGGATGCAGTTCATCAGACTGCATTCACCATCGCAGGATGCAGTTCATCAGACTGCATTCACCATCGCAGGATGCAGCTCATCAGACTGCATTCACCATCGCAGGATGCAGCTCATCAGACTGCACTCACCATCGCAGGATGCAGTTCATCAGACTGCATTTAACATCGCAGGGTGCAGCTCATCAGACTGCATTTACCATCGCAGGATGCAGTTCATCAGACTGCACACACCATCGCAGGATGCAGTTCATCAGACTGCATTTACCATCGCAGGATGCAGTTCATCAGACTGCATTTACCATCGCAGGTTGCAGTTCATTAGACTGCATTTACCATCGCAGGATGCAGTTCATCAGACTGCATTTACCATCGCAGGTTGCAGTTCATCAGACTGCACACACCATCGCAGGTTGCAGTTCATCAGACTGCACACACCATTGCAGGAAGCAGTTCATCAGAATGCACACACCATCGCAGGAAGCAGTTCATCAGACTGCATTTAACATCGCAGGATGCAGTTCATCAGACTGCATTTACCATCGCAGGATGCAGCTCATCAGACTGCATTTACCATCGCAGGATGCAGCTCATCAGACTGCATTTACCATCGCAGGATGCAGTTCATCAGACTGCACACACCATCGCAGGATGCAGTTCATCAGACTGCATTTACCATCGCAGGATGCAGTTCATCAGACTGCATTCACCATTGCAGGATGCAGTTCATCAGACTGCATTCACCATCGCAGGATGCAGTTCATCAGACTGCATTCACCATCGCAGGATGCAGTTCATCAGACTGCATTCACCATCGCAGGATGCAGTTCATCAGACTGCATTAACCATCGCAGGATGCAGTTCATCAGACTGCATTCACCATCGCAGGATGCAGTTCATCAGACTGCATTCACCATCGCAGGATGCAGCTCATCAGACTGCATTCACCATCGCAGGATGCAGTTCATCAGACTGCATTCACCATCGCAGGATGCAGCTCATCAGACTGCATTCACCATTGCAGGATGCAGTTCATCAGACTGCACACACCATTGCAGGATGCAGTTCATCAGACTGCATTTCCCATCGTAGGATGCAGTTCATCAGACTGCACACACCATCGCAGGATGCAATTCATCAGACTGCATTCACCATCGCAGGATGCAGTTCATCAGACTGCACACACCAACGCAGGATGCAGTTCATCAGACTGCATTTACCATCGCAGGATGCAGTTCATCAGACTGCATTCACCATTGCAGGATGCAGTTCATCAGACTGCATTCACCATCGCAGGATGCAGTTCATCAGACTGCATTTACCATCGCAGGATGCAGTTCATCAGACTGCATTTACCATCGCAGGATGCAGTTCATCAGACTGCATTTACCATCGTAGGATGCAGTTCATCCGACTGCATTCATCATCGCAGGATGCAGTTCATCAGACTCCACACACCATTGCAGGATGCAGTTCATCAGACTGCATTTACCATCGCAGGATGCAGTTCATCAGACTGCATTTACCATTGCAGGATGCAGTTCATCAGACTGCATTTACCATCGCAGGATGCAGTTCATCAGACAGCACACACCATTGCAGGATGCAGTTCATCAGACTGCATTCAGCATCGCAGCATGCAGTTCATCAGACTGCATTCACCATCGCAGGATGCAGCTCATCAGACTGCATTTAACATCGCAGGTTGCATTTCATCAGACTGCAAACACCATTGCAGGATGCAGTTAATCCGACTGCATTCACCATTGCAGGATGCAGCTCATCAGACTGCACACACCATTGCTGGATGCAGTTCATCAGACTGCATTTACCATCGCAGGATGCAGTTCATCAGACTGCATTCACCATCGCAGGATGCAGTACATCAGACTGCATTCACCATCGCAGGATGCAGTTCATCAGACTGCATTCACCATCGCAGGATGCAGTTCATCAGATTGCATTTACCATCGCAGGATGCAGTTCATCAGACTGCACACACCATTGCAGGATGCAGTTCATCAGACTGCATTTACCATCGCAGGATGCAGTTCATCAGACTGCACACTCCATTGCAGGATGCAGTTCATCAGACTGCATTCACCATCGCAGGATGCAGTTCATCAGACTGCATTTACCATCGCAGGACGCAGTTCATCAGACTGCATTTACCATCGCAGGTTGCAGTTCATCGGACTGCACACACCATTGCAGGATGCAGTTCATCAGACTGCATTCACCATCGCAGGATGCAGTTCATCAGACTGCAAACACCATTGCAGGATGCAGTTCATCAGACTGCATTCACCATCGCAGGATGCAGTTCATCAGACTGCATTCACCATCGCAGGATGCAGCTCATCAGACTGCATTCACCATCGCAGGATGCAGCTCATCAGACTGCACTCACCATCGCAGGATGCAGTTCATCAGACTGCATTTAACATCGCAGGGTGCAGCTCATCAGACTGCATTTACCATCGCAGGATGCAGTTCATCAGACTGCACACACCATCGCAGGATGCAGTTCATCAGTCTGCATTTACCATCGCAGGATGCAGTTCATCAGACTGCATTTACCATCGCAGGTTGCAGTTCATTAGACTGCATTTACCATCGCAGGATGCAGTTCATCAGACTGCATTTACCATCGCAGGTTGCAGTTCATCAGACTGCACACACCATCGCAGGTTGCAGTTCATCAGACTGCACACACCATTGCAGGAAGCAGTTCATCAGAATGCACACACCATCGCAGGAAGCAGTTCATCAGACTGCATTTACCATCGCAGGATGCAGTTCATCAGACTGCATTTACCATCGCAGGATGCAGCTCATCAGACTGCATTTACCATCGCAGGATGCAGCTCATCAGACTGCATTTACCATCGCAGGATGCAGTTCATCAGACTGCACACACCATCGCAGGATGCAGTTCATCAGACTGCATTTACCATCGCAGGATGCAGTTCATCAGACTGCATTCACCATTGCAGGATGCAGTTCATCAGACTGCATTCACCATCGCAGGATGCAGTTCATCAGACTGCATTCACCATCGCAGGATGCAGTTCATCAGACTGCATTTACCATCGCAGGATGCAGTTCATCAGACTGCATTTACCATCGTAGGATGCAGTTCATCAGACTGCATTCATCATCGCAGGATGCAGTTCATCAGACTCCACACACCATTGCAGGATGCAGTTCATCAGACTGCATTTACCATCGCAGGATGCAGTTCATCAGACTGCATTTACCATCGCAGGATGCAGTTCATCAGACTGCATTTACCATCGCAGGATGCAGTTCATCAGACAGCACACACCATTGCAGGATGCAGTTCATCAGACTGCATTCACCATCGCAGCATGCAGTTCATCAGACTGCATTCACCATCGCAGGATGCAGCTCATCAGACTGCGTTTAACATCGCAGGTTGCAGTTCATCAGACTGCAAACACCATTGCAGGATGCAGTTCATCAGACTACATTCACCATCGCAGCATGCAGTTCATCAGCCTGCATTCACCATTGCAGGATGCAGTTCATCAGACTGCACACACCATTGCAGGATGCAGTTCATCAGACTGCATTCACCATCGCAGGATGCAGTTCATCAGACTGCATTTACCATCGCAGGTTGCAGTTCATCGGACTGCACACACCATTGCAGGATGCAGTTCATCAGACTGCATTCACCATCGCAGCATGCAGTTCATCAGACTGCATTCACCATCACAGGATGCAGTTCATCAGACTGCAAATACCATTGCAGGATGCAGTTCATCAGATTGCATTCACCATCGCAGGATGCAGTTCATCTGACTGCATTCTCCATCGCAGGATGCAGCTCATCAGACTGCATTCACCATCGCAGGATGCAGCTCATCAGACTGCACTCACCATCGCAGGATGCAGTTCATCAGACTGCATTTACCATCGCAGGGTGCAGCTCATCAGACTGCATTTACCATCGCAGGATGCAGTTCATCAGACTGCATTTACCATCGCAGGATGCAGTTCATCAGACTGCATTTACCATCGCAGGTTGCAGTTCATTAGACTGCATTTACCATCGCAGGATGCAGTTCATCAGACTGCATTCACCATCGCAGGATGCAGTTCATCAGACTGCATTCACCATCATAGGATGCAGTTCATCAGACTGCATTCACCATCGCAGGATGCAGTTCATCAGACTGCATTCACCATCGTAGGATGCAGTTCATCAGACTGCATTCACCATTGCAGGATGCAGTTCATCAGACTGCACGAACCATTGCAGGATGCAGTTCCTCAGACTGCATTTACCATCGCAGGATGCAGTTCCTCAGACTGCATTTACCATCGCAGGATGCAGTTCCTCAGACTGCATTTACCATCGCAGGATGCAGTTAATCAGACTGCATTTACCATCGCAGGATGCAGTTCATCAGACTGCATTCACCATCGCAGTATGCAGTTCATCAGACTGCTCACACCATTGCAGGATGCAGTTCATCAGACTGCATTTACCATCGCAGGATGCAGTTCATCAGACTGCATTTACCATCGCAGGATGCAGTTCATCAGACTGCATTTACCATCGCAGGATGCAGTTCATCAGACTGCATTCACCATCGCTGGCTGCAGTTCATCAGACTGCATTCACCATCGCAGGATGCAGTTCATCAGACTGCATTCACCATCGCTGGATGCAGTTCATCAGACTGCATTGACCATCGCAGGATGCAGTTCATGAGAATGAATTCACCATCGCAGGATGCAGTTCATCAGACTGCATTCACCATCGCAGGATGCAGTTCATCAGACTGCATTTACCATCGCAGGATGCAGCTCATCAGACTGCACACACCATCGCAGGATGCAGTTCATCAGACTGCATTTACCATCGCAGGATGCAGTTCATCAGACTGCATTTACCATCGCAGGTTGCAGTTCATCAGAATGCATTTACCATCGCAGGATGCAGCTCATCAGACTGCATTTACCATCGCAGGATGCAGCTCATCAGACTGCATTTACCATCGCAATATGCAGTTCATCAGACTGCACACACCATCGCAGGATGCAGTTCATCAGACTGCACACACCATCGCAGGATGCAGTTCATCAGACTGCATTTACCATCGCAGGATGCAGTTCATGAGGCTGCATTTACCATCGCAGGATGCAGTTCATCAGACTGCATTTACCATCGCAGGATGCAGTTTATCAGAATGCATTTACCATCGCAGGATGCAGTTCATCAGACTGCATTTACCATCGCAGGATGCAGTTCATCAGAATGCATTTACCATCGCAGGATGCAGCTCATCAGACTGCATTTACCATCGCAGGATGCAGCTCATCAGACTGCATTTACCATAGCAGGATGCAGTTCATCAGACTGCACACACCATCGCAGGATGCAGCTCATCAGACTGCATTTACCATCGCAGGATGCAGTTCACCAGACTGCACACACCATCGCAGGATGCAGTTCATCAGACTGCATTTACTATCGCAGGATGCAGTTAATCAGACTGCATTCACCATCGCAGGATGCAGTTCATCAGACTGCATTCACCATCGCTGGATGCAGTTCATCAGACTGCATTCACCATCGCAGGATGCAGCTCATCAGACTGCATTCACCATCGCAGGATGCAGCTCATCAGACTGCACTCACCATCGCAGGATGCAGTTCCTCAGACTGCATTTACCATCGCAGGATGCAATTCATCAGACTGCATTCACCATCGCAGGATGCAGCTCATCAGACAGCACACACCATCGCAGGATGCAGTTCATCAGACTGCATTTACCATCTCAGGATGCAGTTCATGAGACTGCATTTACCATCGCAGGTTGCAGTTCATCAGACTGCACACACCATCGCAGGTTGCAGTTCATCAGACTGCACACACCATTGCAGGATGCAGTTCATCAGACTGCACACAACATTGCAGGATGCAGTTCATCAGACTGCATTTACCATCCCAGGATGCAGTTCATCTGACTGCACACACCATTACAGGATGCAGTTCATCAGACTGCATTTACCATCGCAGGATGCAGTTCATCAGACTGCATTTACCATCGCAGGATGCAGTTCATCAGACTGCACACACCATTGCAGGATGCAGTTCATGAGACTGCATTTACCATCGCAGGATGCAGTTCATCAGACTGCATTCAGCATCGCAGGATGCAGTTCATCAGACTGCACACACCATTGCAGGATGCAGTTCGTCAGACTGCATTCACCATCGCAGGATGCAGTTCATCAGACTGCATTCACCATCATAGGATGCAGTTCATCAGACTGCATTCACCATCGCAGGATGCAGTTCATCAGACTGCATTCACCATCGTAGGATGCAGTTCATCAGACTGCATTCACCATTGCAGGATGCAGTTCATCAGGCTGCACGCACCATTGCAGGATGCAGTTCCTCAGACTGCATTTACCATTGCAGGATGCAGTTCCTCAGACTGCATTTACCATCACAGGATGCAGTTCATCAGACTGCATTTACCATCGCAGGATGCAGTTCATCAGACGGCATTCACCATCGCAGTATGCAGTTCATCAGACTGCACACACCATTGCAGGATGCAGTTCATCAGACTGCATTTACCATCGCAGGATGCAGTTCATCAGACTGCATTTACCATCGCAGGATGCAGTTCATCAGACTGCATTCACCTTCGCTGAATGCAGTTCATCAGACTGCACACACCATTGCAGGATGCAGTTCATCAGACTGCATTCACCATCGCTGGATGCAGTTCATCAGACTGCATTAACCATCGCAGGATGCAGTTCATGAGACTGCATTCACCATCGCAGGTTGCAGTTCATCAGACTGCACACACCATCGCAGGTTGCAGTTCATCAGACTGCACACACCATTGCAGGATGCAGTTCATCAGACTGCACACACCATTGCAGGATGCAGTTCATCAGACTGCATTTACCATCCCAGGATGCAGTTCATCTGACTGCACACACCATTGCAGGATGCAGTTCATCAGACTGCATTTACCATCGCAGGATGCAGTTCATCAGACTGCATTTACCATCGCAGGATGCAGTTCATCAGACTGCACACACCATTGCAGGATGCAGTTCATGAGACTGCATTTACCATCGCAGGATGCAGTTCATCAGACTGCATTCAGCATCGCAGGATGCAGTTCATCAGACTGCACACACCATTGCAGGATGCAGTTCGTCAGACTGCATTCACCATCGCAGGATGCAGTTCATCAGACTGCATTCACCATCATAGGATGCAGTTCATCAGACTGCATTCACCATTGCAGGATGCAGTTCATCAGACTGCATTCACCATCGTAGGATGCAGTTCATCAGACTGCATTCACCATTGCAGGATGCAGTTCATCAGGCTGCACGCACCATTGCAGGATGCAGTTCCTCAGACTGCATTTACCATTGCAGGATGCAGTTCCTCAGACTGCATTTACCATCGCAGGATGCAGTTCATCAGACTGCATTTACCATCGCAGGATGCAGTTCATCAGACGGCATTCACCATCGCAGTATGCAGTTCATCACACTGCACACACCATTGCAGGATGCAGTTCATCAGACTGCATTTACCATCGCAGGATGCAGTTCATCAGACTGCATTTACCATCGCAGGATGCAGTTCATCAGACTGCATTCACCTTCGCTGAATGCAGTTCATCAGACTGCACACACCATTGCAGGATGCAGTTCATCAGACTGCATTCACCATCGCTGGATGCAGTTCATCAGACTGCATTAACCATCGCAGGATGCAGTTCATGAGACTGCATTCACCATCGCAGGATGCAGTTCATCAGACTGCATTCACCATCGCAGGATGCAGTTCATCAGACTGCATTCACCATCGCAGGATGCAGCTCATCAGACTGCATTCACCATCGCAGGATGCAGCTCATCAGACTGCACTCACCATCGCAGGATGCAGTTCATCAGACTGCATTCACCATCGCAGGATGCAGCTCATCAGACTGCTCACACCATCGCAGGATGCAGTTCATCAGACTGCATTTACCATGGCAGGATGCAGTTCATCAGACTGCATTTACCATCGCAGGTTGCAGTTCATCAGAATGCACTTACCATTGCAGGATGCAGTTCATCAGACTGCATTTACCATCGCAGGATGCAGTTCATCAGACTGCATTTACCATCGCAGGATGCAGTTCATCAGACTGCATTCACCTTCGCTGAATGCAGTTCATCAGACTGCACACACCATTGCAGGATGCAGTTCATCAGACTGCATTCACCATCGCTGGATGCAGTTCATCAGACTGCATTAACCATCGCAGGATGCAGTTCATGAGACTGCATTCACCATCGCAGGATGCAGTTCATCAGACTGCATTCACCATCGCAGGATGCAGTTCATCAGACTGCATTCACCATCGCAGGATGCAGCTCATCAGACTGCATTCACCATCGCAGGATGCAGCTCATCAGACTGCACTCACCATCGCAGGATGCAGTTCATCAGACTGCATTCACCATCGCAGGATGCAGCTCATCAGACTGCTCACACCATCGCAGGATGCAGTTCATCAGACTGCATTTACCATGGCAGGATGCAGTTCATCAGACTGCATTTACCATCGCAGGTTGCAGTTCATCAGAATGCACTTACCATTGCAGGATGCAGTTCATCAGACTGCCTTTACCATCGCAGGTTGCAGTTCATCAGACTGCACACACCATCGCAGGTTGCAGTTCATCAGACTGCACACAGCATTGCAGGATGCAGTTCATCAGACTGCACACACCATCGCAGGATGCAGTTCATGAGACTGCATTTACCATCGCAGGATGCAGTTCATCAGACTGCATTTACCATCGCAGGATGCAGTTCATCAGAATGCATTTACCATCGCAGGATGCAGTTCATCAGACTGCATTTACCATCGCAGGATGCAGTTCATCAGAATGCATTTACCATCGCAGGATGCAGCTCATCAGACTGCATTTACCATCGCAGGATGCAGCTCATCAGACTGCATTTACCATCGCAATATGCAGTTCATCAGACTGCACACACCATTGCAGGATGCAGTTCATCAGACTGCACACATCATCGCAGGATGCAGTTCATCAGACTGCATTTACCATCGCAGGATGCAGTTCATGAGGCTGCATTTACCATCGCAGGATGCAGTTCATCAGACTGCATTTACCATCGCAGGATGCAGTTCATCAGAATGCATTTACCATCGCAGGATGCAGTTCATCAGACTGCATTTACCATCGCAGGATGCAGTTCATCAGAATGCATTTACCATCGCAGGATGCAGCTCATCAGACTGCATTTACCATCGCAGGATGCAGCTCATCAGACTGCATTTACCATAGCAGGATGCAGTTCATCAGACTGCACACACCATCGCAGGATGCAGCTCATCAGACTGCATTTACCATCGCAGGATGCAGTTCATCAGACTGCACACACCATCGCAGGATGCAGTTCATCAGACTGCATTTACTATCGCAGGATGCAGTTAATCAGACTGCATTCACCATCGCAGGATGCAGTTCATCAGACTGCATTCACCATCGCTGGATGCAGTTCATCAGACTGCATTCACCATCGCAGGATGCAGCTCATCAGACTGCATTCACCATCGCAGGATGCAGCGCATCAGACTGCACTCACCATCGCAGGATGCAGTTCCTCAGACTGCATTTACCATCGCAGGATGCAGTTCATCAGACTGCATTCACCATCGCAGGATGCAGTTCATCAGACTGCATTTACCATCGCAGGATGCAGTTCATCAGACTGCATTTACCATCGCAGGTTGCAGTTCATCAGACTGCACACACCATTGCAGGATGCAGTTCATCAGACTGCATTTACCATCGCAGGATGCAGTTCATCAGACTGCATTCACCATCGCAGGATGCAGTTCATCAGACTGCATTTACCATCGCAGGATGCAGTTCATCAGACTGCATTTACCATCGCAGGATGCAGTTCATCAGACTGCACACACCATTGCAGGATGCAGTTCATCAGACTGCATTTACCATCGCAGGATGCAGTTCATCAGACTGCATTCACCATCGCAGGATGCAGTTCATCAGACTGCACACACCATTGCAGGATGCAGTTCGTCAGACTGCATTTACCATCGCAGGATGCAGTTCATCAGACTGCATTCACCATCATAGGATGCAGTTCATCAGACTGCATTCACCATCGCAGGATGCAGTTCATCAGACTGCATTCACCATCGTAGGATGCAGTTCATCAGACTGCATTCACCATTGCAGGATGCAGTTCATCAGACTGCACGCACCATTGCAGGATGCAGTTCCTCAGACTGCATTTATCAACGCAGGATGCAGTTCCTCAGACTGCATTTACCATCGCAGGATGCAGTTCCTCAGACTGCATTTACCATCGCAGGATGCAGTTCATCAGACTGCATTTACCATCGCAGGATGCAGTTCATCAGACTGCATTCACCATCGCAGTATGCAGTTCATCAGACTGCACACACCATTGCAGGATGCAGTTCATCAGACTGCATTTACCATCGCAGGATGCAGTTCATCAGACTGCATTTACCATCGCAGGATGCAGTTCATCAGACTGCATTTACCATCGCAGGATGCAGTTCATCAGACTGCATTCACCATCGCAGGATGCAGTTCATCAGACTGCATTCACCATCGCAGGATGCAGTTCATCAGACTGCATTCACCATCGCAGGATGCAGCTCATCAGACTGCATTCACCATCGCAGGATGCAGCTCATCAGACTGCACTCACCATCGCAGGATGCAGTTCATCAGACTGCATTTACCATCGCAGGATGCAGCTCATCAGACTGCACACACCATCGCAGGATGCAGTTCATCAGACTGCATTTACCATCGCAGGATGCAGTTCATCAGACTGCATTTACCATCGCAGGTTGCAGTTCATCAGAATGCATTTACCATTGCAGGATGCACTTCATCAGACTGCCTTTACCATCGCAGGTTGCAGTTCATCAGACTGCACACACCATCGCAGGTTGCAGTTCATCAGACTGCACACAGCATTGCAGGATGCAGTTCATCAGACTGCATTTACCATCGCAGGATGCAGTTCATCAGAATGCATTTACCATCGCAGGATGCAGTTCATCAGACTGCATTTACCATCGCAGGATGCAGTTCATCAGAATGCATTTACCATCGCAGGATGCAGCTCATCAGACTGCATTTACCATCGCAGGATGCAGCTCATCAGACTGCATTTACCATAGCAGGATGCAGTTCATCAGACTGCATTTACCATCGCAGGATGCAGTTCATCAGAATGCATTTACCATCGCAGGATGCAGCTCATCAGACTGCATTTACCATCGCAGGATGCAGCTCATCAGACTGCATTTACCATCGCAATATGCAGTTCATCAGACTGCACACACCATCGCAGGATGCAGTTCATCAGACTGCACACACCATCGCAGGATGCAGTTCATCAGACTGCATTTACCATCGCAGGATGCAGTTCATGAGGCTGCATTTACCATCGCAGGATGCAGTTCATCAGACTGCATTTACCATCGCAGGACGCAGTTCATCAGAATGCATTTACCATCGCAGGATGCAGTTCATCAGACTGCATTTACCATCGCAGGATGCAGTTCATCAGAATGCATTTACCATCGCAGGATGCAGCTCATCAGACTGCATTTACCATCGCAGGATGCAGCTCATCAGACTGCATTTACCATAGCAGGATGCAATTCATCAGACTGCACACACCATCGCAGGATGCAGCTCATCAGACTGCATTTACTATCGCAGGATGCAGTTAATCAGACTGCATTCACCATCGCAGGATGCAGTTCATCAGACTGCATTCACCATCGCAGGATGCAGTTCATCAGACTGCATTCACCATCGCAGGATGCAGCTCATCAGACTGCATTCACCATCGCAGGATGCAGCTCATCAGACTGCACTCATAATCGCAGGTTGCAGTTCCTCAGACTGCATTTACCATCGCAGGATGCAGTTCATCAGACAGCATTCACCATCGCAGGATGCAGCTCATCAGACTGCACTCACCATCGCAGGATGCAGCTCATCAGACTGCACACACCATCGCAGGATGCAGTTCATCAGACTGCATTTACCATCGCAGGATGCAGTTCATGAGACTGCATTTACCATCGCAGGTTGCAGTTCATCAGACTGCACACACCATCGCAGGTTGCAGTTCATCAGACTGCACACACCATTGCAGGATGCACTTCATCAGACTGCACACACCATCGCAGGATGCAGTTCATGAGACTGCATTTACCATCGCAGGATGCAGTTCATCAGACTGCTTTTACCATCGCAGGATGCAGTTCATCAGAATGCATTTACCATCGCAGGATGCAGTTCATCAGACTGCATTTACCATCGCAGGATGCAGTTCATCAGAATGCATTTACCATCGCAGGATGCAGCTCATCAGACTGCATTTACCATCGCAGGATGCAGCTCATCAGACTGCATTTACCATCGCAGGATGCAGTTCATCAGACTGCACACACCATCGCAGGATGCAGTTCATCAGACTGCACACACCATCGCAGGATGCAGTTCATCAGACTGCATTTACCATCGCAGGATGCAGTTCATGAGACTGCATTTACCATCGCAGGATGCAGTTAATCAGACTGCATTTACCATCGCAGGATGCAGTTCATCAGAATGCATTTACCATCGCAGGATGCAGTTCATCAGACTGCTTTTACCATAGCAGGATGCAGTTCATCAGAATGCATTTACCATCGCAGGATGCAGCTCATCAGACTGCATTTACCATCGCAGGATGCAGCTCATCAGACTGCATTTACCATCGCAGTATGCAGTTCATCAGACTGCACACACCATCGCAGGATGCAGCTCATCAGACTGCATTTACCATCGTAGGATGCAGTTCATCAGACTGCACACACCATCGCAGGATGCAGTTCATTAGACTGCATTTACTATCGCAGGATGCAGTTATTCAGACTGCATTTACCATCGCAGGATGCAGCTCATCAGACTGCATTTACCATCGCAGGATGCAGTTCATCAGACTGCATTCACCATCGCAGGATGCAGTTCATCAGACTGCATTTACCATCGCAGGATGCAGTTCATCAGACTGCACACACCATTGCAGGATGCAGTTCATCAGACTGCATTTACCATTGCAGTATGCAGTTCATCAGACTGCACACACCATTGCAGGATGCATTTCATCAGACTGCATTTACCATCGCAGGATGCAGTTCATCAGACTGCATTCACCATCGCAGGATGCAGTTCATCAGACTGCACACACCATTGCAGGGTGCAGTTCGTCAGACTGCATTCACCATCGCAGGATGCAGTTCATCAGACTGCATTCACCATCATAGGATGCAGTTCATCAGACTGCATTCACCATCGCAGGATGCAGTTCATCGGACTGCATTCACCATCGTAGGATGCAGTTCATCAGACTGCATTCACCATTGCAGGATGCAGTTCATCAGACTGCACACACCATTGCAGGATGCAGTTCCTCAGACTGCATTTACCATCGCAGGATGCTGTTCCTCAGACTGCATTTACCATCGCAGGATGCAGTTCCTCAGACTGCATTTACCATCGCAGGATGCAGTTCATCAGACTGCATTTACCATCGCAGGATGCAGTTCATCAGACTGCATTCACCATCGCAGTATGCAGTTCATGAGACTGCACACACCATTGCAGGATGCAGTTCATCAGACTGCATTTACCATCGCAGGATGCAGTTCATCAGACTGCATTTACCATCGCTGGATGCAGTTCATCAGACTGCATTTACCATCGCAGGATGCAGTTCATCAGACTGCATTCACCATCGCTGAATGCAGTTCATCAGACTGCACACATCATTGCAGGATGCAGTTCATCAGACTGCATTCACCATCGCTGGATGCAGTTCATCAGACTGCATTAACCATCGCAGAATGCAGTTCATGAGACTGCATTCACCATCGCAGGATGCAGTTCATCAGACTGCATTCACCATCGCAGGATGCAGTTCATCAGACTGCATTCACCATCGCAGGATGCAGCTCATCAGACTGCATTCACCATCGCAGGATGCAGTTCATCAGACTGCACTCACCATCGCAGGATGCAGTTCATCAGACTGCACACACCATCGCAGGATGCAGTTCATCAGACTGCACACACCATCGCAGGATGCAGTTCATCAGACTGCATTTACCATCGCAGGATGCAGTTCATGAGGCTGCATTTACCATCGCAGGATGCAGTTCATCAGACTGCATTTACCATCGCAGGATGCAGTTCATCAGACTGCACACACCATCGCAGGATGCAGCTCATCAGACTGCATTTACCATCGCAGGATGCAGTTCATCAGACTGCACACACCATCGCAGGATGCAGTTCATTAGACTGCATTTACTATCGCAGGATGCAGTTATTCAGACTGCATTTACCATCGCAGGATGCAGCTCATCAGACTGCATTTACCATCGCAGGATGCATTTCATCAAACTGCACTCACCATCGCAGGATGCAGTTCATCAGACTGCAGTTACCATCGCAGGATGCAGTTCATCAGACTGCATTTACCATCGCAGGATGCAGTTCATCAGACTGCATTCACCATCGCAGGATGCAGTTCATCAGACTGCATTTACCATCGCAGGATGCAGTTCATCAGACTGCACACACCATTGCAGGATGCAGTTCATCAGACTGCATTTACCATCCCAGGATGCAGTTCATCAGACTGCACACACCATTGCAGGATGCAGTTCATCAGAATGCATTTACCATCGCAGGATGCAGTTCATCAGACTGCATTCACCATTGCAGTATGCAGTTCATCAGACTGCACACACCATTGCAGGATGCATTTCATCAGACTGCATTTACCATCGCAGGATGCAGTTCATCAGACTGCATTCACCATCGCAGGATGCAGTTCATCAGACTGCACACACCATTGCAGGGTGCAGTTCATCAGACTGCATTCACCATCGCAGGATGCAGTTCATCAGACTGCATTCACCATCATAGGATGCAGTTCATCAGACTGCATTCACCATCGCAGGATGCAGTTCATCAGACTGCATTCACCATCGTAGGATGCAGTTCATCAGACTGCATTCACCATTGCAGGATGCAGTTCATCAGACTGCACACACCATTGCAGGATGCAGTTCCTCAGACTGCATTTACCATCGCAGGATGCTGTTCCTCAGACTGCATTTACCATCGCAGGATGCAGTTCCTCAGACTGCATTTACCATCGCAGGATGCAGTTCATCAGACTGCATTTACCATCGCAGGATGCAGTTCATCAGACTGCATTCACCATCGCAGTATGCAGTTCATGAGACTGCACACACCATTGCAGGATGCAGTTCATCAGACTGCATTTACCATCGCAGGATGCAGTTCATCAGACTGCATTTACCATCGCTGGATGCAGTTCATCAGACTGCATTTACCATCGCAGGATGCAGTTCATCAGACTGCATTCACCATCGCTGAATGCAGTTCATCAGACTGCACACACCATTGCAGGATGCAGTTCATCAGACTGCATTCACCATCGCTGGATGCAGTTCATCAGACTGCATTAACCATCGCAGAATGCAGTTCATGAGACTGCATTCACCATCGCAGGATGCAGTTCATCAGACTGCATTCACCATCGCAGGATGCAGTTCATCAGACTGCATTCACCATCGCAGGATGCAGCTCATCAGACTGCATTCACCATCGCAGGATGCAGTTCATCAGACTGCACTCACCATCGCAGGATGCAGTTCATCAGACTGCACACACCATCGCAGGATGCAGTTCATCAGACTGCACACACCATCGCAGGATGCAGTTCATCAGACTGCATTTACCATCGCAGGATGCAGTTCATGAGGCTGCATTTACCATCGCAGGATGCAGTTCATCAGACTGCATTTACCATCGCAGGATGCAGTTCATCAGAATGCATTTACCATCGCAGGATGCAGTTCATCAGACTGCATTTACCATCGCAGGATGCAGTTCATCAGAATGCATTTACCATCGCAGGATGCAGCTCATCAGACTGCATTTACCATCGCAGGATGCAGCTCATCAGACTGCATTTACCATAGCAGGATGCAGTTCATCAGACTGCATTTACCATCGCAGGATGCAGCTCATCAGACTGCATTTACCATCGCAGGATGCAGTTCATCAGACTGCATTTACCATCGCAGGATGCAGTTCATCAGACTGCATTCACCATCGCAGTATGCAGTTCATGAGACTGCACACACCATTGCAGGATGCAGTTCATCAGACTGCATTTACCATCGCAGGATGCAGTTCATCAGACTGCATTTACCATCGCTGGATGCAGTTCATCAGACTGCATTTACCATCGCAGGATGCAGTTCATCAGACTGCATTCACCATCGCTGAATGCAGTTCATCAGACTGCACACATCATTGCAGGATGCAGTTCATCAGACTGCATTCACCATCGCTGGATGCAGTTCATCAGACTGCATTAACCATCGCAGAATGCAGTTCATGAGACTGCATTCACCATCGCAGGATGCAGTTCATCAGACTGCATTCACCATCGCAGGATGCAGTTCATCAGACTGCATTCACCATCGCAGGATGCAGCTCATCAGACTGCATTCACCATCGCAGGATGCAGTTCATCAGACTGCACTCACCATCGCAGGATGCAGTTCATCAGACTGCACACACCATCGCAGGATGCAGTTCATCAGACTGCACACACCATCGCAGGATGCAGTTCATCAGACTGCATTTACCATCGCAGGATGCAGTTCATGAGGCTGCATTTACCATCGCAGGATGCAGTTCATCAGACTGCATTTACCATCGCAGGATGCAGTTCATCAGACTGCACACACCATCGCAGGATGCAGCTCATCAGACTGCATTTACCATCGCAGGATGCAGTTCATCAGACTGCACACACCATCGCAGGATGCAGTTCATTAGACTGCATTTACTATCGCAGGATGCAGTTATTCAGACTGCATTTACCATCGCAGGATGCAGCTCATCAGACTGCATTTACCATCGCAGGATGCATTTCATCAAACTGCACTCACCATCGCAGGATGCAGTTCATCAGACTGCAGTTACCATCGCAGGATGCAGTTCATCAGACTGCATTTACCATCGCAGGATGCAGTTCATCAGACTGCATTCACCATCGCAGGATGCAGTTCATCAGACTGCATTTACCATCGCAGGATGCAGTTCATCAGACTGCACACACCATTGCAGGATGCAGTTCATCAGACTGCATTTACCATCCCAGGATGCAGTTCATCAGACTGCACACACCATTGCAGGATGCAGTTCATCAGAATGCATTTACCATCGCAGGATGCAGTTCATCAGACTGCATTCACCATTGCAGTATGCAGTTCATCAGACTGCACACACCATTGCAGGATGCATTTCATCAGACTGCATTTACCATCGCAGGATGCAGTTCATCAGACTGCATTCACCATCGCAGGATGCAGTTCATCAGACTGCACACACCATTGCAGGGTGAAGTTGATCAGACTGCATTCACCATCGCAGGATGCAGTTCATCAGACTGCATTCACCATCATAGGATGCAGTTCATCAGACTGCATTCACCATCGCAGGATGCAGTTCATCAGACTGCATTCACCATCGTAGGATGCAGTTCATCAGACTGCATTCACCATTGCAGGATGCAGTTCATCAGACTGCACACACCATTGCAGGATGCAGTTCCTCAGACTGCATTTACCATCGCAGGATGCTGTTCCTCAGACTGCATTTACCATCGCAGGATGCAGTTCCTCAGACTGCATTTACCATCGCAGGATGCAGTTCATCAGACTGCATTTACCATCGCAGGATGCAGTTCATCAGACTGCATTCACCATCGCAGTATGCAGTTCATGAGACTGCACACACCATTGCAGGATGCAGTTCATCAGACTGCATTTACCATCGCAGGATGCAGTTCATCAGACTGCATTTACCATCGCTGGATGCAGTTCATCAGACTGCATTTACCATCGCAGGATGCAGTTCATCAGACTGCATTCACCATCGCTGAATGCAGTTCATCAGACTGCACACACCATTGCAGGATGCAGTTCATCAGACTGCATTCACCATCGCTGGATGCAGTTCATCAGACTGCATTAACCATCGCAGAATGCAGTTCATGAGACTGCATTCACCATCGCAGGATGCAGTTCATCAGACTGCATTCACCATCGCAGGATGCAGTTCATCAGACTGCATTCACCATCGCAGGATGCAGCTCATCAGACTGCATTCACCATCGCAGGATGCAGTTCATCAGACTGCACTCACCATCGCAGGATGCAGTTCATCAGACTGCACACACCATCGCAGGATGCAGTTCATCAGACTGCACACACCATCGCAGGATGCAGTTCATCAGACTGCATTTACCATCGCAGGATGCAGTTCATGAGGCTGCATTTACCATCGCAGGATGCAGTTCATCTGACTGCATTTACCATCGCAGGATGCAGTTCATCAGAATGCATTTACCATCGCAGGATGCAGTTCATCAGACTGCATTTACCATCGCAGGATGCAGTTCATCAGAATGCATTTACCATCGCAGGATGCAGCTCATCAGACTGCATTTACCATCGCAGGATGCAGCTCATCAGACTGCATTTACCATAGCAGGATGCAGTTCATCAGACTGCATTTACCATCGCAGGATGCAGTTCATCAGAATGCATTTACCATCGCAGGATGCAGCTCATCAGACTGCATTTACCATCGCAGGATGCAGTTCATCAGAATGCATTTACCATCGCAGGATGCAGCTCATCAGACTGCATTTACCATCGCAGGATGCAGCTCATCAGACTGCATTTACCATAGCAGGATGCAGTTCATCAGACTGCACACACCATCGCAGGATGCAGCTCATCAGACTGCATTTACCATCGCAGGATGCAGTTCATCAGACTGCACACACCATCGCAGGATGCAGTTCATCAGACTGCATTTACTATCGCAGGATGCAGTTAATCAGACTGCATTCACCATCGCAGGATGCAGTTCATCAGACTGCATTCACCATCGCTGGATGCAGTTCATCAGACTGCATTCCCCATCGCAGGATGCAGCTCATCAGACTGCATTCACCATCGCAGGATGCAGCTCATCAGACTGCACTCACAATCGCAGGATGCAGTTCCTCAGACTGCATTTACCATCGCAGGATGCAGTTCATCAGACAGCATTCACCATCGCAGGATGCAGCTCATCAGACTGCACTCACCATCGCAGGATGCAGCTCATCAGACTGCACACACCATCGCAGGATGCAGTTCATCAGACTGCATTTACCATCGCAGGATGCAGTTCATGAGACTGCATTTACCATCGCAGGATGCAGTTCATCAGACTGCACTCACCATCGCAGGATGCAGTTCATCAGACTGCACACACCATCGCAGGATGCAGTTCATCAGACTGCACACACCATCGCAGGATGCAGTTCATCAGACTGCATTTACCATCGCAGGATGCAGTTCATGAGGCTGCATTTACCATCGCAGGATGCAGTTCATCAGACTGCATTTACCATCGCAGGATGCAGTTCATCAGACTGCACACACCATCGCAGGATGCAGCTCATCAGACTGCATTTACCATCGCAGGATGCAGTTCATCAGACTGCACACACCATCGCAGGATGCAGTTCATCAGACTGCACACACCATCGCAGGATGCAGTTCATCAGACTGCATTTACCATCGCAGGATGCAGTTCATGAGGCTGCATTTACCATCGCAGGATGCAGTTCATCAGACTGCATTTACCATCGCAGGATGCAGTTCATCAGAATGCATTTACCATCGCAGGATGCAGTTCATCAGACTGCATTTACCATCGCAGGATGCAGTTCATCAGAATGCATTTACCATCGCAGGATGCAGCTCATCAGACTGCATTTACCATCGCAGGATGCAGCTCATCAGACTGCATTTACCATCCCAGGATGCAGTTCATCAGACTGCATTTACCATCGCAGGATGCAGTTCATCAGAATGCATTTACCATCGCAGGATGCAGCTCATCAGACTGCATTTACCATCGCAGGATGCAGTTCATCAGAATGCATTTACCATCGCAGGATGCAGCTCATCAGACTGCATTTACCATCGCAGGATGCAGCTCATCAGACTGCATTTACCATAGCAGGATGCAGTTCATCAGACTGCACACACCATCGCAGGATGCAGCTCATCAGACTGCATTTACCATCGCAGGATGCAGTTCATCAGACTGCACACACCATCGCAGGATGCAGTTCATCAGACTGCATTTACTATCGCAGGATGCAGTTAATCAGACTGCATTCACCATCGCAGGATGCAGTTCATCAGACTGCATTCACCATCGCTGGATGCAGTTCATCAGACTGCATTCCCCATCGCAGGATGCAGCTCATCAGACTGCATTCACCATCGCAGGATGCAGCTCATCAGACTGCACTCACAATCGCAGGATGCAGTTCCTCAGACTGCATTTACCATCGCAGGATGCAGTTCATCAGACAGCATTCACCATCGCAGGATGCAGCTCATCAGACTGCACTCACCATCGCAGGATGCAGCTCATCAGACTGCACACACCATCGCAGGATGCAGTTCATCAGACTGCATTTACCATCGCAGGATGCAGTTCATGAGACTGCATTTACCATCGCAGGATGCAGTTCATCAGACTGCACTCACCATCGCAGGATGCAGTTCATCAGACTGCACACACCATCGCAGGATGCAGTTCATCAGACTGCACACACCATCGCAGGATGCAGTTCATCAGACTGCATTTACCATCGCAGGATGCAGTTCATGAGGCTGCATTTACCATCGCAGGATGCAGTTCATCAGACTGCATTTACCATCGCAGGATGCAGTTCATCAGACTGCACACACCATCGCAGGATGCAGCTCATCAGACTGCATTTACCATCGCAGGATGCAGTTCATCAGACTGCACACACCATCGCAGGATGCAGTTCATTAGACTGCATTTACTATCGCAGGATGCAGTTATTCAGACTGCATTTACCATCGCAGGATGCAGCTCATCAGACTGCATTTACCATCGCAGGATGCATTTCATCAAACTGCACTCACCATCGCAGGATGCAGTTCATCAGACTGCAGTTACCATCGCAGGATGCAGTTCATCAGACTGCATTTACCATCGCAGGATGCAGTTCATCAGACTGCATTCACCATCGCAGGATGCAGTTCATCAGACTGCATTTACCATCGCAGGATGCAGTTCATCAGACTGCACACACCATTGCAGGATGCAGTTCATCAGACTGCATTTACCATCCCAGGATGCAGTTCATCAGACTGCACACACCATTGCAGGATGCAGTTCATCAGAATGCATTTACCATCGCAGGATGCAGTTCATCAGACTGCATTCACCATTGCAGTATGCAGTTCATCAGACTGCACACACCATTGCAGGATGCATTTCATCAGACTGCATTTACCATCGCAGGATGCAGTTCATCAGACTGCATTCACCATCGCAGGATGCAGTTCATCAGACTGCACACACCATTGCAGGGTGCAGTTCGTCAGACTGCATTCACCATCGCAGGATGCAGTTCATCAGACTGCATTCACCATCATAGGATGCAGTTCATCAGACTGCATTCACCATCGCAGGATGCAGTTCATCAGACTGCATTCACCATCGTAGGATGCAGTTCATCAGACTGCATTCACCATTGCAGGATGCAGTTCATCAGACTGCACACACCATTGCAGGATGCAGTTCCTCAGACTGCATTTACCATCGCAGGATGCTGTTCCTCAGACTGCATTTACCATCGCAGGATGCAGTTCCTCAGACTGCATTTACCATCGCAGGATGCAGTTCATCAGACTGCATTTACCATCGCAGGATGCAGTTCATCAGACTGCATTCACCATCGCAGTATGCAGTTCATGAGACTGCACACACCATTGCAGGATGCAGTTCATCAGACTGCATTTACCATCGCAGGATGCAGTTCATCAGACTGCATTTACCATCGCTGGATGCAGTTCATCAGACTGCATTTACCATCGCAGGATGCAGTTCATCAGACTGCATTCACCATCGCTGAATGCAGTTCATCAGACTGCACACACCATTGCAGGATGCAGTTCATCAGACTGCATTCACCATCGCTGGATGCAGTTCATCAGACTGCATTAACCATCGCAGAATGCAATTCATGAGACTGCATTCACCATCGCAGGATGCAGTTCATCAGACTGCATTCACCATCGCAGGATGCAGTTCATCAGACTGCATTCACCATCGCAGGATGCAGCTCATCAGACTGCATTCACCATCGCAGGATGCAGTTCATCAGACTGCACTCACCATCGCAGGATGCAGTTCATCAGACTGCACACACCATCGCAGGATGCAGTTCATCAGACTGCACACACCATCGCAGGATGCAGTTCATCAGACTGCATTTACCATCGCAGGATGCAGTTCATGAGGCTGCATTTACCATCGCAGGATGCAGTTCATCAGACTGCATTTACCATCGCAGGATGCAGTTCATCAGAATGCATTTACCATCGCAGGATGCAGTTCATCAGACTGCATTTACCATCGCAGGATGCAGTTCATCAGAATGCATTTACCATCGCAGGATGCAGCTCATCAGACTGCATTTACCATCGCAGGATGCAGCTCATCAGACTGCATTTACCATAGCAGGATGCAGTTCATCGGACTGCATTTACCATCGCAGGATGCAGTTCATCAGAATGCATTTACCATCGCAGGATGCAGCTCATCAGACTGCATTTACCATCGCAGGATGCAGTTCATCAGAATGCATTTACCATCGCAGGATGCAGCTCATCAGACTGCATTTACCATCGCAGGATGCAGCTCATCAGACTGCATTTACCATAGCAGGATGCAGTTCATCAGACTGCACACACCATCGCAGGATGCAGCTCATCAGACTGCATTTACCATCGCAGGATGCAGTTCATCAGACTGCACACACCATCGCAGGATGCAGTTCATCAGACTGCATTTACTATCGCAGGATGCAGTTAATCAGACTGCATTCACCATCGCAGGATGCAGTTCATCAGACTGCATTCACCATCGCTGGATGCAGTTCATCAGACTGCATTCTCCATCGCAGGATGCAGCTCATCAGACTGCATTCACCATCGCAGGATGCAGCTCATCAGACTGCACTCACAATCGCAGGATGCAGTTCCTCAGACTGCATTTACCATCGCAGGATGCAGTTCATCAGACAGCATTCACCATCGCAGGATGCAGCTCATCAGACTGCACTCACCATCGCAGGATGCAGCTCATCAGACTGCACACACCATCGCAGGATGCAGTTCATCAGACTGCATTTACCATCGCAGGATGCAGTTCATGAGACTGCATTTACCATCGCAGGTTGCAGTTCATCAGACTGCACACACCATCGCAGGTTGCAGTTCATCAGACTGCACACACCATTGCAGGATGCACTTCATCAGACTGCACACACCATCGCAGGATGCAGTTCATGAGACTGCATTTACCATCGCAGGATGCAGTTCATCAGACTGCTTTTACCATCGCAGGATGCAGTTCATCAGAATGCATTTACCATCGCAGGATGCAGTTCATCAGACTGCATTTACCATCGCAGGATGCAGTTCATCAGAATGCATTTACCATCGCAGGATGCAGCTCATCAGACTGCATTTACCATCGCAGGATGCAGCTCATCAGACTGCATTTACCATCGCAGGATGCAGTTCATCAGACTGCACACACCATCGCAGGATGCAGTTCATCAGACTGCACACACCATCGCATGATGCAGTTCATCAGACTGCATTTACCATCGCAGGATGCAGTTCATGAGACTGCATTTACCATCGCAGGATGCAGTTCATCAGACTGCATTTACCATCGCAGGATGCAGTTCATCAGAATGCATTTACCATCGCAGAATGCAGTTCATCAGACTGCTTTTACCATAGCAGGATGCAGTTCATCAGAATGCATTTACCATCGCAGGATGCAGCTCATCAGACTGCATTTACCATCGCAGGATGCAGCTCATCAGACTGCATTTACCATCGCAGGATGCAGTTCATCAGACTGCAGTTACCATCGCAGGATGCAGTTCATCAGACTGCATTTACCATCGCAGGATGCAGTTCATCAGACTGCATTCACCATCGCAGGATGAAGTTCATCAGACTGCATTTACCATCGCAGGATGCAGTTCATCAGACTGCACACACCATTGCAGGATGCAGTTCATCAGACAGCATTTACCATCCCAGGATGCAGTTCATCAGACTGCACACACCATTGCAGGATGCAGTTCATCAGACTGCATTTACCATCGCAGGATGCAGTTCATCAGACTGCATTTACCATCGCTGGATGCAGTTCATCAGACTGCATTTACCATCGCAGGATGCAGTTCATCAGACTGCATTCACCATCGCTGAATGCAGTTCATCAGACTGCACACACCATTGCAGGATGCAGTTCATCAGACTGCATTCACCATCGCTGGATGCAGTTCATCAGACTGCATTAACCATCGCAGAATGCAGTTCATGAGACTGCATTCACCATCGCAGGATGCAGTTCATCAGACTGCATTCACCATCGCAGGATGCAGTTCATCAGACTGCATTCACCATCGCAGGATGCAGCTCATCAGACTGCATTCACCATCGCAGGATGCAGTTCATCAGACTGCACTCACCATCGCAGGATGCAGTTCATCAGACTGCACACACCATCGCAGGATGCAGTTCATCAGACTGCACACACCATCGCAGGATGCAGTTCATCAGACTGCATTTACCATCGCAGGATGCAGTTCATGAGGCTGCATTTACCATCGCAGGATGCAGTTCATCAGACTGCATTTACCATCGCAGGATGCAGTTCATCAGAATGCATTTACCATCGCAGGATGCAGTTCATCAGACTGCATTTACCATCGCAGGATGCAGTTCATCAGACTGCACACACCATCGCAGGATGCAGTTCATCAGACTGCATTTACTATCGCAGGATGCAGTTAATCAGACTGCATTCACCATCGCAGGATGCAGTTCATCAGACTGCATTCACCATCGCTGGATGCAGTTCATCAGACTGCATTCTCCATCGCAGGATGCAGCTCATCAGACTGCATTCACCATCGCAGGATGCAGCTCATCAGACTGCACTCACAATCGCAGGATGCAGTTCCTCAGACTGCATTTACCATCGCAGGATGCAGTTCATCAGACAGCATTCACCATCGCAGGATGCAGCTCATCAGACTGCACTCACCATCGCAGGATGCAGCTCATCAGACTGCACACACCATCGCAGGATGCAGTTCATCAGACTGCATTTACCATCGCAGGATGCAGTTCATGAGACTGCATTTACCATCGCAGGTTGCAGTTCATCAGACTGCACACACCATCGCAGGTTGCAGTTCATCAGACTGCACACACCATTGCAGGATGCACTTCATCAGACTGCACACACCATCGCAGGATGCAGTTCATGAGACTGCATTTACCATCGCAGGATGCAGTTCATCAGACTGCTTTTACCATCGCAGGATGCAGTTCATCAGAATGCATTTACCATCGCAGGATGCAGTTCATCAGACTGCATTTACCATCGCAGGATGCAGTTCATCAGAATGCATTTACCATCGCAGGATGCAGCTCATCAGACTGCATTTACCATCGCAGGATGCAGCTCATCAGACTGCATTTACCATCGCAGGATGCAGTTCATCAGACTGCACACACCATCGCAGGATGCAGTTCATCAGACTGCACACACCATCGCAGGATGCAGTTCATCAGACTGCATTTACCATCGCATAATGCAGTTCATGAGACTGCATTTACCATCGCAGGATGCAGTTCATCAGACTGCATTTACCATCGCAGGATGCAGTTCATCAGAATGCATTTACCATCGCAGAATGCAGTTCAGCAGACTGCTTTTACCATAGCAGGATGCAGTTCATCAGAATGCATTTACCATCGCAGGATGCAGCTCATCAGACTGCATTTACCATCGCAGGATGCAGCTCATCAGACTGCATTTACCATCGCAGGATGCAGTTCATCAGACTGCACACACCATCGCAGGATGCAGCTCATCAGACTGCATTTACCATCGCAGGATGCAGTTCATCAGACTGCACTCACCATCGCAGGATGCAGTTCATCAGACTGCAGTTACCATCGCAGGATGCAGTTCATCAGACTGCATTTACCATCGCAGGATGCAGTTCATCAGACTGCATTCACCATCGCAGGATGAAGTTCATCAGACTGCATTTACCATCGCAGGATGCAGTTCATCAGACTGCACACACCATTGCAGGATGCAGTTCATCAGACTGCATTTACCATCCCAGGATGCAGTTCATCAGACTGCACACACCATTGCAGGATGCAGTTCATCAGACTGCATTTACCATCGCAGGATGCAGTTCATCAGACTGCATTCACCATTGCAGTATGCAGTTCATCAGACTGCACACACCATTGCAGGATGCATTTCATCAGACTGCATTTACCATCGCAGGATGCAGTTCATCAGACTGCATTCACCATCGCAGGATGCAGTTCATCAGACTGCACACAGCATTGCAGGATGCAGTTCGTCAGACTGCATTCACCATCGCAGGATGCAGTTCATCAGACTGCATTCACCATCATAGGATGCAGTTCATCAGACTGCATTCACCATCGCAGGATGCAGTTCATCAGACTGCATTCACCATCGTAGGATGCAGTTCAGCAGACTGCATTCACCATTGCAGGATGCAGTTCATCAGACTGCACGCACCATTGCAGGATGCAGTTCCTCAGACTGCATTTACCATCGCAGGATGCAGTTCCTCAGACTGCATTTACCATCGCAGGATGCAGTTCCTCAGACTGCATTTACCATCGCAGGATGCAGTTCATCAGACTGCATTTACCATCGCAGGATGCAGTTCATCAGACTGCATTCACCATCGCAGTATGCAGTTCATCAGACTGCACACACCATTGCAGGATGCAGTTCATCAGACTGCATTTACCATCGCAGGATGCAGTTCATCAGACTGCATTTACCATCGCAGGATGCAGTTCATCAGACTGCATTTACCATCGCAGGATGCAGTTCATCAGACTGCATTCACCATCGCTGAATGCAGTTCATCAGACTGCACACACCATTGCAGGATGCAGTTCATCAGACTGCATTCACCATCGCTGGATGCAGTTCATCAGACTGCATTAACCATCGCAGAATGCAGTTCATGAGACTGCATTCACCATCGCAGGATGCAGTTCATCAGACTGCATTCACCATCGCAGGATGCAGTTCATCAGACTGCATTCACCATCGCAGGATGCAGCTCATCAGACTGCATTCACCATCGCAGGATGCAGTTCATCAGACTGCACTCACCATCGCAGGATGCAGTTCATCAGACTGCATTTACCATCGCAGGATGCAGCTCATCAGACTGCACACACCATCGCAGGATGCAGTTCATCAGACTGCATTTACCATCGCAGGATGCAGTTCATCAGACTGCATTTACCATCGCAGGTTGCAGTTCATCAGAATGCACACAGCATTGCAGGATGCAGTTCATCAGACTGCACACACCATCGCAGGATGCAGTTCATGAGACTGCATTTACCATTGCAGGATGCAGTTCATCAGACTGCATTTACCATCGCAGGATGCAGTTCATCAGAATGCATTTACCATCGCAGGATGCAGTTCATCAGACTGCATTTACCATCGCAGGATGCAGTTCATCAGAATGCATTTACCATCGCAGGATGCAGCTCATCAGACTGCATTTACCATCGCAGGATGCAGCTCATCAGACTGCATTTACCATCGCAATATGCAGTTCATCAGACTGCACACACCATCGCAGGATGCAGTTCATCAGACTGCACACACCATCGCAGGATGCAGTTCATCAGACTGCATTTACCATCGCAGGATGCAGTTCATGAGGCTGCTTTTACCATCGCAGGATGCAGTTCATCAGACTGCATTTACCATCGCAGGATGCAGTTCATCAGAATGCATTTACCATCGCAGGATGCAGCTCATCAGACTGCATTTACCATCGCAGGATGCAGTTCATCAGACTGCACACACCATCGCAGGATGCAGTTCATCAGACTGCATTTACTATCGCAGGATGCAGTTAATCAGACTGCATTCACCATCGCAGGATGCAGTTCATCAGACTGCATTCACCATCGCTGGATGCAGTTCATCAGACTGCATTCTCCATCGCAGGATGCAGCTCATCAGACTGCATTCACCATCGCAGGATGCAGCTCATCAGACTGCACTCACAATCGCAGGATGCAGTTCCTCAGACTGCATTTACCATCGCAGGATGCAGTTCATCAGACAGCATTCACCATCGCAGGATGCAGCTCATCAGACTGCACTCACCATCGCAGGATGCAGCTCATCAGACTGCACACACCATCGCAGGATGCAGTTCATCAGACTGCATTTACCATCGCAGGATGCAGTTCATGAGACTGCATTTACCATCGCAGGTTGCAGTTCATCAGACTGCACACACCATCGCAGGTTGCAGTTCATCAGACTGCACACACCATTGCAGGATGCACTTCATCAGACTGCACACACCATCGCAGGATGCAGTTCATGAGACTGCATTTACCATCGCAGGATGCAGTTCATCAGACTGCTTTTACCATCGCATGATGCAGTTCATCAGAATGCATTTACCATCGCAGGATGCAGTTCATCAGACTGCATTTACCATCGCAGGATGCAGTTCATCAGAATGCATTTACCATCGCAGGATGCAGCTCATCAGACTGCATTTACCATCGCAGGATGCAGCTCATCAGACTGCATTTACCATCGCAGGATGCAGTTCATCAGACTGCACACACCATCGCAGGATGCAGTTCATCAGACTGCACACACCATCGCAGGATGCAGTTCATCAGACTGCATTTACCATCGCAGGATGCAGTTCATGAGACTGCATTTACCATCGCAGGTTGCAGTTCATCAGACTGCATTTACCATCGCAGGATGCAGTTCATCAGAATGCATTTACCATCGCAGAATGCAGTTCATCAGACTGCTTTTACCATAGCAGGATGCAGTTCATCAGAATGCATTTACCATCGCAGGATGCAGCTCATCAGACTGCATTTACCATCGCAGGATGCAGCTCATCAGACTGCATTTACCATCGCAGGATGCAGTTCATCAGACTGCACACACCATCGCAGGATGCAGCTCATCAGACTGCATTTACCATCGCAGGATGCAGTTCATCAGACTGCACTCACCATCGCAGGATGCAGTTCATCAGACTGCAGTTACCATCGCAGGATGCAGTTCATCAGACTGCATTTACCATCGCAGGAAGCAGTTCATCAGACTGCATTCACCATCGCAGGATGAAGTTCATCAGACTGCATTTACCATCGCAGGATGCAGTTCATCAGACTGCACACACCATTGCAGGATGCAGTTCATCAGACTGCATTTACCATCCCAGGATGCAGTTCATCAGACTGCACACACCATTGCAGGATGCAGTTCATCAGACTGCATTTACCATCGCAGGATGCAGTTCATCAGACTGCATTCACCATTGCAGTATGCAGTTCATCAGACTGCACACACCATTGCAGGATGCATTTCATCAGACTGCATTTACCATCGCAGGATGCAGTTCATCAGACTGCATTCACCATCGCAGGATGCAGTTCATCAGACTGCACACACCATTGCAGGATGCAGTTCGTCAGACTGCATTCACCATCGCAGGATGCAGTTCATCAGACTGCATTCACCATCATAGGATGCAGTTCATCAGACTGCATTCACCATCGCAGGATGCAGTTCATCAGACTGCATTCACCATCGTAGGATGCAGTTCAGCAGACTGCATTCACCATTGCAGGATGCAGTTCATCAGACTGCACGCACCATTGCAGGATGCAGTTCCTCAGACTGCATTTACCATCGCAGGATGCAGTTCCTCAGACTGCATTTACCATCGCAGGATGCAGTTCCTCAGACTGCATTTACCATCGCAGGATGCAGTTCATCAGACTGCATTTACCATCGCAGGATGCAGTTCATCAGACTGCATTTACCATCGCAGGATGCAGTTCATCAGACTGCATTCACCATCGCTGAATGCAGTTCATCAGACTGCACACACCATTGCAGGATGCAGTTCATCAGACTGCATTCACCATCGCTGGATGCAGTTCATCAGACTGCATTAACCATCGCAGAATGCAGTTCATGAGACTGCATTCACCATCGCAGGATGCAGTTCATCAGACTGCATTCACCATCGCAGGATGCAGTTCATCAGACTGCATTCACCATCGCAGGATGCAGCTCATCAGACTGCATTCACCATCGCAGGATGCAGTTCATCAGACTGCACTCACCATCGCAGGATGCAGTTCATCAGACTGCATTTACCATCGCAGGATGCAGCTCATCAGACTGCACACACCATCGCAGGATGCAGTTCATCAGACTGCATTTACCATCGCAGGATGCAGTTCATCAGACTGCATTTACCATCGCAGGTTGCAGTTCATCAGAATGCATTTACCATTGCAGGATGCAGTTCATCAGACTGCCTTTACCATCGCAGGTTGCAGTTCATCAGACTGCACACACCATCGCAGGTTGCAGTTCATCAGACTGCACACAGCATTGCAGGATGCAGTTCATCAGACTGCACACACCATCGCAGGATGCAGTTCATGAGACTGCATTTACCATCGCAGGATGCAGTTCATCAGACTGCATTTACCATCGCAGGATGCAGTTCATCAGAATGCATTTACCATCGCAGGATGCAGTTCATCAGACTGCATTTACCATCGCAGGATGCAGTTCATCAGAATGCATTTACCATCGCAGGATGCAGCTCATCAGACTGCATTTACCATCGCAGGATGCAGCTCATCAGACTGCATTTACCATCGCAATATGCAGTTCATCAGACTGCACAC
Organism: Heterodontus francisci; assembly: GCF_036365525.1. NCBI lineage: Eukaryota > Metazoa > Chordata > Chondrichthyes > Heterodontiformes > Heterodontidae > Heterodontus > Heterodontus francisci. The sequence goes on from NC_090392.1 coordinate 44,375,569, forward strand.
ACCATCGCAGGATGCAGTTCATCAGACTGCACACACCATCGCAGGATGCAGTTCATCAGACTGCATTTACCATCGCAGGATGCAGTTCATGAGGCTGCATTTACCATCGCAGGATGCAGTTCATCAGACTGCATTTACCATCGCAGGATGCAGTTCATCAGAATGCATTTACCATCGCAGGATGCAGCTCATCAGACTGCATTTACCATCGCAGGATGCAGTTCATCAGACTGCACACACCATCGCAGGATGCAGTTCATCAGACTGCATTTACTATCGCAGGATGCAGTTAATCAGACTGCATTCACCATCGCAGGATGCAGTTCATCAGACTGCATTCACCATCGCTGGATGCAGTTCATCAGACTGCATTCTCCATCGCAGGATGCAGCTCATCAGACTGCATTCACCATCGCAGGATGCAGCTCATCAGACTGCACTCACAATCGCAGGATGCAGTTCCTCAGACTGCATTTACCATCGCAGGATGCAGTTCATCAGACAGCATTCACCATCGCAGGATGCAGCTCATCAGACTGCACTCACCATCGCAGGATGCAGCTCATCAGACTGCACACACCATCGCAGGATGCAGTTCATCAGACTGCATTTACCATCGCAGGATGCAGTTCATGAGACTGCATTTACCATCGCAGGTTGCAGTTCATCAGACTGCACACACCATCGCAGGTTGCAGTTCATCAGACTGCACACACCATTGCAGGATGCACTTCATCAGACTGCACACACCATCGCAGGATGCAGTTCATGAGACTGCATTTACCATCGCAGGATGCAGTTCATCAGACTGCTTTTACCATCGCAGGATGCAGTTCATCAGAATGCATTTACCATCGCAGGATGCAGTTCATCAGACTGCATTTACCATCGCAGGATGCAGTTCATCAGAATGCATTTACCATCGCAGGATGCAGCTCATCAGACTGCATTTACCATCGCAGGATGCAGCTCATCAGACTGCATTTACCATCGCAGGATGCAGTTCATCAGACTGCACAAACCATCGCAGGATGCAGTTCATCAGACTGCACACACCATCGCAGGATGCAGTTCATCAGACTGCATTTACCATCGCAGGATGCAGTTCATGAGACTGCATTTACCATCGCAGGATGCAGTTCATCAGACTGCATTTACCATCGCAGGATGCAGTTCATCAGAATGCATTTACCATCGCAGAATGCAGTTCATCAGACTGCTTTTACCATAGCAGGATGCAGTTCATCAGAATGCATTTACCATCGCAGGATGCAGCTCATCAGACTGCATTTACCATCGCAGGATGCAGCTCATCAGACTGCATTTACCATCGCAGGATGCAGTTCATCAGACTGCACACACCATCGCAGGATGCAGCTCATCAGACTGCATTTACCATCGCAGGATGCAGTTCATCAGACTGCACTCACCATCGCAGGATGCAGTTCATCAGACTGCAGTTACCATCGCAGGATGCAGTTCATCAGACTGCATTTACCATCGCAGGATGCAGTTCATCAGACTGCATTCACCATCGCAGGATGAAGTTCATCAGACTGCATTTACCATCGCAGGATGCAGTTCATCAGACTGCACACACCATTGCAGGATGCAGTTTATCAGACTGCATTTACCATCCCAGGATGCAGTTCATCAGACTGCACACACCATTGCAGGATGCAGTTCATCAGACTGCATTTACCATCGCAGGATGCAGTTCATCAGACTGCATTCACCATTGCAGTATGCAGTTCATCAGACTGCACACACCATTGCAGGATGCATTTCATCAGACTGCATTTACCATCGCAGGATGCAGTTCATCAGACTGCATTCACCATCGCAGGATGCAGTTCATCAGACTGCACACACCATTGCAGGATGCAGTTCGTCAGACTGCATTCACCATCGCAGGATGCAGTTCATCAGACTGCATTCACCATCATAGGATGCAGTTCATCAGACTGCATTCACCATCGCAGGATGCAGTTCATCAGACTGCATTCACCATCGTAGGATGCAGTTCAGCAGACTGCATTCACCATTGCAGGATGCAGTTCATCAGACTGCACGCACCATTGCAGGATGCAGTTCCTCAGACTGCATTTACCATCGCAGGATGCAGTTCCTCAGACTGCATTTACCATCGCAGGATGCAGTTCCTCAGACTGCATTTACCATCGCAGGATGCAGTTCATCAGAGTGCATTTACCATCGCAGGATGCAGTTCATCAGACTGCATTCACCATCGCAGTATGCAGTTCATCAGACTGCACACACCATTGCAGGATGCAGTTCATCAGACTGCATTTACCATCGCAGGATGCAGTTCATCAGACTGCATTTACCATCGCAGGATGCAGTTCATCAGACTGCACTTACCATCGCAGGATGCAGTTCATCAGACTGCATTCACCATCGCTGAATGCAGTTCATCAGACTGCACACACCATTGCAGGATGCAGTTCATCAGACTGCATTCACCATCGCTGGATGCAGTTCATCAGACTGCATTAACCATCGCAGAATGCAGTTCATGAGACTGCATTCACCATCGCAGGATGCAGTTCATCAGACTGCATTCACCATCGCAGGATGCAGTTCATCAGACTGCATTCACCATCGCAGGATGCAGCTCATCAGACTGCATTCACCATCGCAGGATGCAGTTCATCAGACTGCACTCACCATCGCAGGATGCAGTTCATCAGACTGCATTTACCATCGCAGGATGCAGCTCATCAGACTGCACACACCATCGCAGGATGCAGTTCATCAGACTGCATTTACCATCGCAGGATGCAGTTCATCAGACTGCATTTACCATCGCAGGTTGCAGTTCATCAGAATGCACACAGCATTGCAGGATGCAGTTCATCAGACTGCATTTACCATCGCAGGATGCAGTTCATCAGAATGCATTTACCATCGCAGGATGCAGTTCATCAGACTGCATTTACCATCGCAGGATGCAGTTCATCAGAATGCATTTACCATCGCAGGATGCAGCTCATCAGACTGCATTTACCATCGCAGGATGCAGCTCATCAGACTGCATTTACCATCGCAATATGCAGTTCATCAGACTGCACACACCATCGCAGGATGCAGTTCATCAGACTGCACACACCATCGCAGGATGCAGTTCATCAGACTGCATTTACCATCGCAGGATGCAGTTCATGAGGCTGCATTTACCATCGCAGGATGCAGTTCATCAGACTGCATTTACCATCGCAGGATGCAGTTCATCAGAATGCATTCACCATCGCAGGATGCAGCTCATCAGACTGCATTTACCATCGCAGGATGCAGTTCATCAGACTGCACACACCATCGCAGGATGCAGTTCATCAGACTGCATTTACTATCGCAGGATGCAGTTAATCAGACTGCATTCACCATCGCAGGATGCAGTTCATCAGACTGCATTCACCATCGCTGGATGCAGTTCATCAGACTGCATTCTCCATCGCAGGATGCAGCTCATCAGACTGCATTCACCATCGCAGGATGCAGCTCATCAGACTGCACTCACAATCGCAGGATGCAGTTCCTCAGACTTCATTTACCATCGCAGGATGCAGTTCATCAGACAGCATTCACCATCGCAGGATGCAGCTCATCAGACTGCACTCACCATCGCAGGATGCAGCTCATCAGACTGCACACACCATCGCAGGATGCAGTTCATCAGACTGCATTTACCATCGCAGGATGCAGTTCATGAGACTGCATTTACCATCGCAGGTTGCAGTTCATCAGACTGCACACACCATCGCAGGTTGCAGTTCATCAGACTGCACACACCATTGCAGGATGCACGTCATCAGACTGCACACACCATCGCAGGATGCAGTTCATGAGACTGCATTTACCATCGCAGGATGCAGTTCATCAGAATGCATTTACCATCGCAGGATGCAGTTCATCAGACTGCATTTACCATCGCAGGATGCAGTTCATCAGAATGCATTTACCATCGCAGGATGCAGCTCATCAGACTGCATTTACCATCGCAGGATGCAGCTCATCAGACTGCATTTACCATCGCAGGATGCAGTTCATCAGACTGCACACACCATCGCAGGATGCAGTTCATCAGACTGCACACACCATCGCAGGATGCAGTTCATCAGACTGCATTTACCATCGCAGGATGCAGTTCATGAGACTGCATTTACCATCGCAGGATGCAGTTCATCAGACTGCATTTACCATCGCAGGATGCAGTTCATCAGAATGCATTTACCATCGCAGAATGCAGTTCATCAGACTGCTTTTACCATAGCAGGATGCAGTTCATCAGAATGCATTTACCATCGCAGGATGCAGCTCATCAGACTGCATTTACCATCGCAGGATGCAGCTCATCAGACTGCATTTACCATCGCAGGATGCAGTTCATCAGACTGCACACACCATCGCAGGATGCAGCTCATCAGACTGCATTTACCATCGCAGGATGCAGTTCATCAGACTGCACTCACCATCGCAGGATGCAGTTCATCAGACTGCAGTTACCATCGCAGGATGCAGTTCATCAGACTGCATTTACCATCGCAGGATGCAGTTCATCAGACTGCATTCACCATCGCAGGATGAAGTTCATCAGACTGCATTTACCATCGCAGGATGCAGTTCATCAGACTGCACACACCATTGCAGGATGCAGTTCATCAGACTGCATTTACCATCCCAGGATGCAGTTCATCAGACTGCACACACCATTGCAGGATGCAGTTCATCAGACTGCATTTACCATCGCAGGATGCAGTTCATCAGACTGCATTCACCATTGCAGTATGCAGTTCATCAGACTGCACACACCATTGCAGGATGCATTTCATCAGACTGCATTTACCATCGCAGGATGCAGTTCATCAGACTGCATTCACCATCGCAGGATGCAGTTCATCAGACTGCACACACCATTGCAGGATGCAGTTCGTCAGACTGCATTCACCATCGCAGGATGCAGTTCATCAGACTGCATTCACCATCATAGGATGCAGTTCATCAGACTGCATTCACCATCGCAGGATGCAGTTCATCAGACTGCATTCACCATCGTAGGATGCAGTTCAGCAGACTGCATTCACCATTGCAGGATGCAGTTCATCAGACTGCACGCACCATTGCAGGATGCAGTTCCTCAGACTGCATTTACCATCGCAGGATGCAGTTCCTCAGACTGCATTTACCATCGCAGGATGCAGTTCCTCAGACTGCATTTACCATCGCAGGATGCAGTTCATCAGACTGCATTTACCATCGCAGGATGCAGTTCATCAGACTGCATTCACCATCGCAGTATGCAGTTCATCAGACTGCACACACCATTGCAGGATGCAGTTCATCAGACTGCATTTACCATCGCAGGATGCAGTTCATCAGACTGCATTTACCATCGCAGGATGCAGTTCATCAGACTGCATTTACCATCGCAGGATGCAGTTCATCAGACTGCATTCACCATCGCTGAATGCAGTTCATCAGACTGCACACACCATTGCAGGATGCAGTTCATCAGACTGCATTCATCATCGCTGGATGCAGTTCATCAGACTGCATTAACCATCGCAGAATGCAGTTCATGAGACTGCATTCACCATCGCAGGATGCAGTTCATCAGACTGCATTCACCATCGCAGGATGCAGTTCATCAGACTGCATTCACCATCGCAGGATGCAGCTCATCAGACTGCATTCACCATCGCAGGATGCAGTTCATCAGACTGCACTCACCATCGCAGGATGCAGTTCATCAGACTGCATTTACCATCGCAGGATGCAGCTCATCAGACTGCACACACCATCGCAGGATGCAGTTCATCAGACTGCATTTATCATCGCAGGATGCAGTTCATCAGACTGCATTTACCATCGCAGGTTGCAGTTCATCAGAATGCATTTACCATTGCAGGATGCAGTTCATCAGACTGCCTTTACCATCGCAGGTTGCAGTTCATCAGACTGCACACACCATCGCAGGTTGCAGTTCATCAGACTGCACACAGCATTGCAGGATGCAGTTCATCAGACTGCACACACCATCGCAGGATGCAGTTCATGAGACTGCATTTACCATCGCAGGATGCAGTTCATCAGACTGCATTTACCATCGCAGGATGCAGTTCATCAGAATGCATTTACCATCGCAGGATGCAGTTCATCAGACTGCATTTACCATCGCAGGATGCAGTTCATCAGAATGCATTTACCATCGCAGGATGCAGCTCATCAGACTGCATTTACCATCGCAGGATGCAGCTCATCAGACTGCATTTACCATCGCAATATGCAGTTCATCAGACTGCACACACCATCGCAGGATGCAGTTCATCAGACTGCACACACCATCGCAGGATGCAGTTCATCAGACTGCATTTACCATCGCAGGATGCAGTTCATGAGGCTGCATTTACCATCGCAGGATGCAGTTCATCAGACTGCATTTACCATCGCAGGATGCAGTTCATCAGAATGCATTTACCATCGCAGGATGCAGTTCATCAGACTGCATTTACCATCGCAGGATGCAGTTCATCAGAATGCATTTACCATCGCAGGATGCAGCTCATCAGACTGCATTTACCATCGCAGGATGCAGCTCATCAGACTGCATTTACCATAGCAGGATGCAGTTCATCAGACTGCATTTACCATCGCAGGATGCAGTTCATCAGAATGCATTTACCATCGCAGGATGCAGCTCATCAGACTGCATTTACCATCGCAGGATGCAGCTCATCAGACTGCATTTACCATCGCAATATGCAGTTCATCAGACTGCACACACCATCGCAGGATGCAGTTCATGAGACTGCACACACCATCGCAGGATGCAGTTCATCAGACTGCATTTACCATCGCAGGATGCAGTTCATGAGGCTGCATTTACCATCGCAGGATGCAGTTCATGAGACTGCATTTACCATCGCAGGATGCAGTTCATCAGACTGCATTTACCATCGCAGGATGCAGTTCATCAGAATGCATTTACCATCGCAGGATGCAGTTCATCAGACTGCTTTTACCATCGCAGGATGCAGTTCATCAGAATGCATTTACCATCGCAGGATGCAGCTCATCAGACTGCATTTACCATCGCAGGATGCAGCTCATCAGACTGCATTTACCATCGCAGGATGCAGTTCATCAGACTGCACACACCATCGCAGGATGCAGCTCATCAGACTGCATTTACCATCGCAGAATGCAGTTCATCAGCCTGCACACACCATCGCAGGATACAGTTCATTAGACTGCATTTACTATCGCAGGATGCAGTTATTCAGACTGCATTTACCATCGCAGGATGCAGCTCATCAGACTGCATTTACCATCGCAGGATGCATTTCATCAGACTGCACTCACCATCGCAGGATGCAGTTAATCAGACTGCAGTTACCATCGCAGGATGCAGTTCATCAGACTGCATTTACCATCGCAGGATGCAGTTCATCAGACTGCATTCACCATCGCAGGATGCAGTTCATCAGACTGCATTTACCATCGCAGGATGCAGTTCATCAGACTGCACACACCATTGCAGGATGCAGTTCATCAGACTGCATTTACCATCCCAGGATGCAGTTCATCAGACTGCACACACCATTGCAGCATGCAGTTCATCAGACTGCATTTACCATCGCAGGATGCAGTTCATCAGACTGCATTTACCATCGCAGGATGCAGTTCATCAGACTGCACACACCATTGCAGGATGCAGTTCATCAGACTGCATTTACCATCGCAGGATGCAGTTCATCAGACTGCATTCACCATCGTAGGATGCAGTTCATCAGACTGCATTTACCATCGCAGGATGCAGTTCATCAGACTGCATTTACCATCGCAGGATGCAGTTCATCAGACTGCACACACCATTGCAGGATGCAGTTCATCAGACTGCATTCACCATCGCAGGATGCAGATCATCAGACTGCATTCACCATCGCAGGATGCAGTTCATCAGACTGCATTCACCATCATAGGATGCAGTTCATCAGACTGCATTCACCATCACAGGATGCAGTTCATCAGACTGCATTCACCATCGTAGGATGCAGTTCATCAGACTGCATTCACCATTGCAGGATGCAGTTCATCAGAAAGCACGCACCATTGCAGGATGCAGTTCCTCAGACTGCATTTACCATCGCAGGATGCAGTCCCTCAGACTGCATTTACCATCGCAGGATGCAGTTCCTCAGACTGCATTTACCATCGCACGATGCAGTTCATCAGACTGCATTTACCATCGCAGGATGCAGTTCATCAGACTGCATTCACCATCGCAGTATGCAGTTCATCAGACTGCACACACCATTGCAGGATGCAGTTCATCAGACTGCATTTACCATCGCAGGATGCAGTTCATCAGACTGCATTTACCATCGCAGGATGCAGTTCATCAGACTGCATTTACCATCGCAGGATGCAGTTCATCAGACTGCATTCACCATCGCTGAATGCAGTTCATCAGACCGCACACACCATTGAAGGATGCAGTTCATCAGACTGCATTCACCATCGCTGGATGCAGTTCATCAGACTGCATTAACCATCGCAGGATGCAGTTCATGAGACTGCATTCACCATCACAGGATGCAGTTCATCAGACTGCATTCACCATCGCAGGATGCAGTTCATCAGACTGCATTCACCATCGCAGGATGCAGCTCATCAGACTGCATTCACCATCGCAGGATGCAGCTCATCAGACTGCACTCACCATCGCAGGATGCAGTTCATCAGACTGCATTTACCATCGCAGGATGCAGCTCATCAGACTGCACACACCATCGCAGGATGCAGTTCATCAGACTGCATTTACCATCGCAGGATGCAGTTCATCAGACTGCATTTACCATCGCAGGTTGCAGTTCATCAGAATGCATTTACCATCGCAGGATGCAGTTCATCAGAATGCATTTACCATCGCAGGATGCAGTTCATCAGACTGCATTTACCATCGCAGGATGCAGTTCATCAGAATGCATTTACCATCACAGGATGCAGCTCATCAGACTGCACTCACCATCGCAGGATGCAGTTCCTCAGACTGCATTTACCATCGCAGGATGCAGTTCATCAGACTGCATTCACCATCGCAGGATGCAGTTCATCAGACTGCATTTACCATCGCAGGATGCAGTTCATCAGACTGCATTTACCATCGCAGGTTGCAGTTCATCAGACTGCACACACCATTGCAGGATGCAGTTCATCAGACTGCATTTACCATCGCAGGATGCAGTTCATCAGACTGCATTTACCATCGCAGGATGCAGTTCATCAGACTGCATTTACCATCGCAGGATGCAGTTCATCAGACTGCATTTACCATCGCAGGATGCAGTTCATCAGACTGCACACACCATTGCAGGATGCAGTTCATCAGACTGCATTTACCATCGCAGGATGCAGTTCATCAGACTGCATTCACCTTCGCAGGATGCAGTTCATCAGACTGCACACACCATTGCAGGATGCAGTTCGTCAGACAGCATTCACCATCGCAGGATGCAGTTCATCAGACTGCATTCACCAACATAGGATGCAGTTCATCAGATTGCATTCACCATCGCAGGATGCAGTTCATCAGACTGCATTCACCATCGTAGGATGCAGTTCATCAGACTGCATTCACCATTGCAGGATGCAGTTCATCAGACTACACGCACCATTGCAGGATGCAGTTCCTCAGACTGCATTTACCATCGCAGGATGCAGTTCCTCAGACTGCATTTACCATCGCAGGATGCAGTTCCTCAGACTGCATTTACCATCGCAGGATGCAGTTTATCAGACTGCATTTACCATCGCAGGATGCAGTTCATCAGACTGCATTCACCATCGCAGTATGCAGTTCATCAGACTGCACACACCATTGCAGGATGCAGTTCATCAGACTGCATTTACCATTGCAGGATGCAGTTCATCAGACTGCACACACCATTGCAGGATGCAGTTCATCAGACTGCATTCACCATCGCTGGATGCAGTTCATCAGACTGCATTAACCATCGCAGGATGCAGTTCATGAGACTGCATTCACCATCGCAGGATGCAGTTCATCAGACTGCATTCACCATCGCAGGATGCAGTTCATCAGACTGCATTCACCATCGCAGGATGCAGCTCATCAGACTGCATTCACCATCGCAGGATGCAGTTCATCAGACTGCATTCACCATCGTAGGATGCAGTTCATCAGACTGCATTTACCATCGCAGGATGCAGTTCATCAGACTGCATTTACCATCGCAGGATGCAGTTCATCAGACTGCACACACCATTGCAGGATGCAGTTCATCAGACTGCATTTACCATCGCAGGATGCAGTTAATCAGACTGCATTCACCATCGCAGGATGCAGTTCATCGGACTGCACACACCATTGCAGGATGCAGTTCGTCAGACTGCATTCACCATCGCAGGATGCAGATCATCAGACTGCATTCACCATCGCAGGATGCAGTTCATCAGACTGCATTCACCATCATAGGATGCAGTTCATCAGACTGCATTCACCATCACAGGATGCAGTTCATCAGACTGCATTCACCATCGTAGGATGCAGTTCATCAGACTGCATTCACCATTGCAGGATGCAGTTCATCAGACTGCACGCACCATTGCAGGATGCAGTTCCTCAGACTGCATTTACCATCGCAGGATGCAGTCCCTCAGACTGCATTTACCATCGCAGGATGCAGTTCCTCAGACTGCATTTACCATCGCACGATGCAGTTCATCAGACTGCATTTACCATCGCAGGATGCAGTTCATCAGACTGCATTCACCATCGCAGTATGCAGTTCATCAGACTGCACACACCATTGCAGGATGCAGTTCATCAGACTGCATTTACCATCGCAGGATGCAGTTCATCAGACTGCATTTACCATCGCAGGATGCAGTTCATCAGACTGCATTTACCATCGCAGGATGCAGTTCATCAGACTGCATTCACCATCGCTGAATGCAGTTCATCAGACCGCACACACCATTGAAGGATGCAGTTCATCAGACTGCATTCACCATCGCTGGATGCAGTTCATCAGACTGCATTAACCATCGCAGGATGCAGTTCATGAGACTGCATTCACCATCACAGGATGCAGTTCATCAGACTGCATTCACCATCGCAGGATGCAGTTCATCAGACTGCATTCACCATCGCAGGATGCAGCTCATCAGACTGCATTCACCATCGCAGGATGCAGCTCATCAGACTGCACTCACCATCGCAGGATGCAGTTCATCAGACTGCATTTACCATCGCAGGATGCAGCTCATCAGACTGCACACACCATCGCAGGATGCAGTTCATCAGACTGCATTTACCATCGCAGGATGCAGTTCATCAGACTGCATTTACCATCGCAGGTTGCAGTTCATCAGAATGCATTTACCATCGCAGGATGCAGTTCATCAGACTGCATTTACCATCGCAGGATGCAGTTCATCAGACTGCATTTACCATCGCAGGATGCAGTTCATCAGACTGCATTTACCATCGCAGGATGCAGTTCATCAGACTGCATTCACCATCGCTGAATGCAGTTCATCAGACCGCACACACCATTGAAGGATGCAGTTCATCAGACTGCATTCACCATCGCTGGATGCAGTTCATCAGACTGCATTAACCATCGCAGGATGCAGTTCATGAGACTGCATTCACCATCACAGGATGCAGTTCATCAGACTGCATTCACCATCGCAGGATGCAGTTCATCAGACTGCATTCACCATCGCAGGATGCAGCTCATCAGACTGCATTCACCATCGCAGGATGCAGCTCATCAGACTGCACTCACCATCGCAGGATGCAGTTCATCAGACTGCATTTACCATCGCAGGATGCAGCTCATCAGACTGCACACACCATCGCAGGATGCAGTTCATCAGACTGCATTTACCATCGCAGGATGCAGTTCATCAGACTGCATTTACCATCGCAGGTTGCAGTTCATCAGAATGCATTTACCATCGCAGGATGCAGTTCATCAGAATGCATTTACCATCGCAGGATGCAGTTCATCAGACTGCATTTACCATCGCAGGATGCAGTTCATCAGAATGCATTTACCATCACAGGATGCAGCTCATCAGACTGCACTCACCATCGCAGGATGCAGTTCATCAGACTGCATTCACCATCGCAGGATGCAGTTCATCAGACTGCATTTACCATCGCAGGATGCAGTTCATCAGACTGCATTTACCATCGCAGGTTGCAGTTCATCAGACTGCACACACCATTGCAGGATGCAGTTCATCAGACTGCATTTACCATCGCAGGATGCAGTTCATCAGACTGCATTTACCATCGCAGGATGCAGTTCATCAGACTGCATTTACCATCGCAGGATGCAGTTCATCAGACTGCATTTACCATCGCAGGATGCAGTTCATCAGACTGCCCACACCATTGCAGGATGCAGTTCATCAGACTGCATTTACCATCGCAGGATGCAGTTCATCAGACTGCATTCACCATCGCAGGATGCAGTTCATCAGACTGCACACACCATTGCAGGATGCAGTTCGTCAGACAGCATTCACCATCGCAGGATGCAGTTCATCAGACTGCATTCACCAACATAGGATGCAGTTCATCAGATTGCATTCACCATCGCAGGATGCAGTTCATCAGACTGCATTCACCATCGTAGGATGCAGTTCATCAGACTGCATTCACCATTGCAGGATGCAGTTCATCAGACTACACGCACCATTGCAGGATGCAGTTCCTCAGACTGCATTTACCATCGCAGGATGCAGTTCCTCAGACTGCATTTACCATCGCAGGATGCAGTTCCTCAGACTGCATTTACCATCGCAGGATGCAGTTTATCAGACTGCATTTACCATCGCAGGATGCAGTTCATCAGACTGCATTCACCATCGCAGTATGCAGTTCATCAGACTGCACACACCATTGCAGGATGCAGTTCATCAGACTGCATTTACCATCGCAGGATGCAGTTCATCAGACTGCACACACCATTGCAGGATGCAGTTCATCAGACTGCATTCACCATCGCTGGATGCAGTTCATCAGACTGCATTAACCATCGCAGGATGCAGTTCATGAGACTGCATTCACCATCGCAGGATGCAGTTCATCAGACTGCATTCACCATCGCAGGATGCAGTTCATCAGACTGCATTCACCATCGCAGGATGCAGCTCATCAGACTGCATTCACCATCGCAGGATGCAGTTCATCAGACTGCATTTACCATCGCAGGATGCAGCTCATCAGACTGCACACACCATCGCAGGATGCAGTTCATCAGACTGCATTTACCATCGCAGGATGCAGTTCATCAGACTGCATTTACCATCGCAGGTTGCAGTTCATCAGAATGCATTTATCATTGCAGGATGCAGTTCATCAGACTGCCTTTACCATCGCAGGTTGCAGCTCATCAGACTGCACACAGCATTGCAGGATGCAGTTCATCAGACTGCACACACCATCGCAGGATGCAGTTCATGAGACTGCATTTACCATCGCAGGATGCAGTTCATCAGACTGCATTTACCATCGCAGGATGCAGTTCATCAGAATGCATTTACCATCGCAGGATGCAGTTCATCAGACTGCATTTACCATCGCAGGATGCAGTTCATCAGAATGCATTTCCCATCGCAGGATGCAGCTCATCAGACTGCATTTACCATCGCAGGATGCAGCTCATCAGACTGCATTTACCATCGCAATATGCAGTTCATCAGACTGCACACACCATCGCAGGATGCAGTTCAACAGACTGCACACACCATCGCAGGATGCAGTTCATCAGACTGCATTTACCATCGCAGGATGCAGTTCATGAGGCTGCATTTACCATCGCAGGATGCAGTTCATCAGACTGCATTTACCATCGCAGGATGCAGTTCATCAGAATGCATTTACCATCGCAGGATGCAGTTCATCAGACTGCATTTACAATCGCAGGATGCAGTTCATCAGAATGCATTTACCATCGCAGGATGCAGCTCATCAGACTGCATTTACCATCGCAGGATGCAGCTCATCAGACTGCATTTACCATAGCAGGATGCAGTTCATCAGACTGCATTTACCGTCGCAGGATGCAGTTCATCAGAATGCATTTACCATCGCAGGATGCAGCTCATCAGACTGCATTTACCATCGCAGGATGCAGCTCATCAGACTGCATTTACCATCGCAATATGCAGTTCATCAGACTGCACACACCATCGCAGGATGCAGTTCATCAGACTGCACACACCATCGCAGGATGCAGTTCATCAGACTGCATTTACCATCGCAGGATGCAGTTCATGAGGCTGCATTTACCATCGCAGGATGCAGTTCATCAGACTGCATTTACCATCGCAGGATGCACTTCATCAGAATGCATTTACCATCGCAGGATGCAGTTCATCAGACTGCATTTACCATCGCAGGATGCAGTTCATCAGAATGCATTTACCATCGCTGGATGCAGCTCATCAGACTGCATTTACCATCGCAGGATGCAGCTCATCAGACTGCATTTACCATAGCAGGATGCAGTTCATCAGACTGCATTCACCATCGCAGGATGCAGTTCATCAGACTGCATTTACTATCGCAGGATGCAGTTAATCAGACTGCATTCACCATCGCAGGATGCAGTTCATCAGACTGCATTCACCATCGCTGGATGCTGTTCATCAGACTGCATTCACCATCGCAGGATGCAGCTCATCAGACTGCATTCACCATCGCAGGATGCAGCTCATCAGACTGCACTCACCATCGCAGGATGCAGTTCCTCAGACTGCATTTACCATCGCAGGATGCAGTTCATCAGACTGCAGTCACCATCGCAGGATGCAGCTCATCAGACTGCACTCACCATAGCAGGATGCAGCTCATCAGACTGCACACACCATCGCAGGATGCAGTTCATCAGACTGCATTTACCATCGCAGGATGCAGTTCATGAGACTGCATTTACCATCGCAGGTTGCAGTTCATCAGACTGCACACACCATCGCAGGTTGCAGTTCATCAGACTGCACACACCATTGCAGGATGCAGTTCATCAGACTGCACACACCATCGCAGGATGCAGTTCATGAGACTGCATTTACCATCGCAGGATGCAGTTCATCAGACTGCTTTTACCATCGCAGGATGCAGTTCATCAGAATGCATTTACCATCACAGGATGCGGTTCATCAGACTGCATTTACCATCCAGGATGCAGTTCATCAGAATGCATTTACCATCGCAGGATGCAGCTCATCAGACAGCATTTACCATCGCAGGATGCAGCTCATCAGACTGCATTTACCATCGCAGGATTCAGTTCATCAGACTGCACAAACCATCGCAGGATGCAGTTCATCAGACTGCACACACCATCGCAGGATGCAGTTCATCAGACTGCATTTACCATCGCAGGATGCAGTTCATGAGACTGCATTTACCATCGCAGGATGCAGTTCATCAGACTGCATTTACCATCGCAGGATGCAGTTCATCAGAATGCATTTACCATCGCAGGATGCAGTTCATCAGACTGCTTTTACCATAGCAGGATGCAGTTCATCAGAATGCATTTACCATCGCAGGATGCAGCTCATCAGACTGCATTTACCATCGCAGGATGCAGCTCATCAGACTGCATTTACCATCGCAGGATGCAGTTCATCAGATTGCACACACCATCGCAGGATGCAGCTCATCAGACTGCATTTACCATCGCAGGATGCAGTTCATCAGACTGCACACACCATCGCAGGATGCAGTTCATCAGACTGCATTTACTATCGCAGGATGCAGTTAATCAGACTGCATTCACCATCGCAGGATGCAGTTCATCAGACTGCATTCACCATCGCTGGATGCAGTTCATCAGACTGCATTCACCATCGCAGGATGCAGCTCATCAGACTGCATTCACCATCGCAGGATGCAGCTCATCAGACTGCACTCACCATCGCAGGATGCAGTTCCTCAGACTGCATTTACCATCGCAGGATGCAGTTCATCAGACTGCATTCACCATCGCAGGATGCAGCTCATCAGACTGCACTCACCATAGCAGGATGCAGCTCATCAGACTGCACACACCATCGCAGGATGCAGTTCATCAGACTGCATTTACCATCGCAGGATGCAGTTCATGAGATTGCATTTACCATCGCAGGTTGCAGTTCATCAGACTGCACACACCATCGCAGGTTGCAGTTCATCAGACTGCACACACCATTGCAGGATGCAGTTCATCAGACTGCACACACCATCGCAGGATGCAGTTCATGAGACTGCATTTACCATCGCAGGATGCAGTTCATCAGACTGCTTTTACCATCGCAGGATGCAGTTCATCAGAATGCATATACCATCGCAGGATGCAGTTCATCAGACTGCATTTACCATCCAGGATGCAGTTCATCAGAATGCATTTACCATCGCAGGATGCAGCTCATCAGACAGCTTTTACCATCGCAGGATGCAGCTCATCAGACTGCATTTACCATCGCAGGATGCAGTTCATCAGACTGCACAAACCATCGCAGGATGCAGTTCATCAGACTGCACACACCATCGCAGGATGCAGTTCATCAGACTGCATTTACCATCGCAGGATGCAGTTCATGAGACTGCATTTACCATCGCAGGATGCAGTTCATCAGACTGCATTTACCATCGCAGGATGCAGTTCATCAGAATGCATTTACCATCGCAGGATGCAGTTCATCAGACTGCTTTTACCATAGCAGGATGCAGTTCATCAGAATGCATTTACCATCGCAGGATGCAGCTCATCAGACTGCATTTACCATCGCAGGATGCAGCTCATCAGACTGCATTTACCATCGCAGGATGCAGTTCATCAGACTGCACACACCATCGCAGGATGCAGCTCATCAGACTGCATTTACCATCGCAGGATGCAGTTCATCAGACTGCACACACCATCGCAGGATGCAGTTCATCAGACTGCATTTACTATCGCAGGATGCAGTTAATCAGACTGCATTTACCATCGCAGGATGCAGCTCATCAGACTGCATTTACCATCGCAGGATGCATTTCATCAGACTGCACTCACCATCGCAGGATGCAGTTCATCAGACTGCAGTTACCATCGCAGGATGCAGTTCATCAGACTGCATTTACCATCGCAGGATGCAGTTCATCAGACTGCATTCACCATCGCAGGATGCAGTTCATCAGACTGCATTTACCATCGCAGGATGCAGTTCATCAGACTGCACACACCATTGCAGGATGCAGTTCATCAGACTGCATTTACCATCCCAGGATGCAGTTCATCAGACTGCACACACCATTGCAGGATGCAGTTCATCAGACTGCATTTACCATCGCAGGATGCAGTTCATCAGACTGCATTTACCATCGCAGGATGCAGTTCATCAGACTGCACACACCATTGCAGGATGCAGTTCATCAGACTGCATTTACCATCGCAGGATGCAGTTCATCAGACTGCATTCACCATCGCAGGATGCAGTTCATCAGACTGCATTTACCATCGCAGGATGCAGTTCATCAGACTGCATTTAACATCGCAGGATGCAGTTCATCAGACTGCACACACCATTGCAGGATGCAGTTCATCAGACTGCATTTACCATCGCAGGATGCAGTTCATCAGACTGCATTCACCATCGCAGGATGCAGTTCATCAGACTGCACACACCATTGCAGGATGCAGTTCGTCAGACTGCATTCACCATCGCAGGATGCAGATCATCAGACTGCATTCACCATCGCAGGATGCAGTTCATCAGACTGCATTCACCATCATAGGATGCAGTTCATCAGACTGCATTCACCATCGCAGGATGCAGTTCATCAGACTGCATTCACCATCATAGGATGCAGTTCATCAGACTGCATTCACCATTGCAGGATGCAGTTCATCAGACTGCACGCACCATTGCAGGATGCAGTTCCTCAGACTGCATTTACCATCGCAGGATGCAGTTCCTCAGACTGCATTTACCATCGCACGATGCAGTTCATCAGACTGCATTTACCATCGCAGGATGCAGTTC
The DNA here is from genome assembly GCF_036365525.1 of Heterodontus francisci. Classification (NCBI taxonomy): domain Eukaryota; kingdom Metazoa; phylum Chordata; class Chondrichthyes; order Heterodontiformes; family Heterodontidae; genus Heterodontus; species Heterodontus francisci. The sequence continues at coordinate 44,393,641 of NC_090392.1, forward strand.
ATCAGACTGAATTCACCATCGCAGTATGCAGTTCATCAGACTGCACACACAATTGCAGGATGCAGTTCATCAGACTGCATTTACCATCGCAGGATGCAGTTCATCAGACTGCATTTACCATCGCAGCATGCAGTTCATCAGACTGCATTCACCATTGCAGGATGCAGTTCATCAGACTGCATTCACCATCGCAGGATGCAGTTCATCAGATTGCATTCACCATCGCAGGATGCAGTTCATCAGACTGCACACACCATTGCAGGATGCAGTTCATCAGACTGCATTTACCATCGCAGGAGGCAGTTCATCAGACTGCATTTACCATCGCAGGATGCTGTTCATCAGACTGCATTTACCATCGCAGGATGCAGTTCATCAGACTGCATTCACCATCGCAGGATGCAGTTCATCAGACTGCATTTACCATCTCAGGATGCAGTTCATCAGACTGCATTAACTATCGCAGGATGCAGTTGATCAGACTGCATTCACCATCGCAGCATGCAGTTCATCAGACTGCATTCACCATTGCAGGATGCAGTTCATCAGACTGCACACACCATTGCAGGATGCAATTCATCAGACTGCATTCACCATCGCAGCATGCAGTTCATCAGACTGCATTCACCATTGCAGGATGCAGTTCATCAGACAGCACTTACCATCGCACGATGCAGTTCATCAGACTGCATTTACGATCGCAGGATGCAGTTCATCAGACTGCATTCACCATCGCAGGATGCAGTTCATCAGACTGCGTTTACCATCGCAGGATGCAGTTCATCAGACTGCATTCACCAATGCAGGATGCAGTTCATCAGACTGCATTCACCATCGCTGTATGCAGTTCATCAGACTGCATTCACCATCGCAGGATGCAGTTGTTCAGACTGCATTCACCATCGCAGGATGCAGTTCATCAGACTGCATTCACCATCGCAGGATGCAGTTCATCAGACTGCACACACCATTGCAGGATGCTGTTCATCAGACTGCATTTACCATTGCAGGATGCAGTTCATCAGACAGCAGTTACCATCGCACGATGCAGTTCATCAGACTGCATTTACGATCGCAGGATGCAGTTCATCAGACTGCATTCACCATCGCAGGATGCAGTTCATCAGACTGCATTCACCATTGCAGGATGCAGTTCATCAGACTGCACACACCATTGCAGGATGCAGTTCATCAGACTGCATTTACCATTGCAGGATGCAGTTCATCAGACTGCATTCACCATCGCAGGATGCAGCTCATCAGACTGCATTTACCATCGCAGGATGCAGTTCATCAGACTGCATTCACCATTGCAGGATGCAGTTCATCAGACTGCATTCACCATCGCAGGATGCAGTTCATCAGACTGCATTCAGCATCGCAGGACGCAGTTCATCAGACTGCACACACCATTGCAGGATGCAGTTCATCAGACTGCATTCACCATCGCAGGATGCAGTTCATCAGACTGCACACACCATTTCAGGATGCAGTTCATCAGACTGCATTTACCATTGCAGGATGCAGTTCATCAGACAGCACTTACCATCGCAGGATGCAGTTCATCAGACTGCATTCACCATCGCAGGATGCAGTTCATCAGACTGCATTTACCATCGCAGGATGCAGTTCATCAGACTGCATTCACCATCGCAGGATGCAGTTCATCAGACTGCATTCACCATCGCAGGATGCAGTTCATCAGATTGCATTCACCATTGCAGGATGCAGTTCATCAGACTGCACACACCATTGCAGGATGCAGTTCATCAGACTGCATTTACCATCGCAGGAGGCAGTTCATCAGACTGCACACACCATTGCAGGATGCAGTTCATCAGACTGCATTTACCATCGCAGGATGCAGTTCATCAGACTGCATTCACCATCGCAGGATGCAGTTCATCAGACTGCATTTACCATCGCAGGATGCAGTTCATCAGACTGCATTAACTATCGCAGGATGCAGTTGATCAGACTGCATTCACCATCGCAGCATGCAGTTCATCAGACTGCATTCACCATTGCAGGATGCAGTTCATCAGACTGCACACACCATTGCAGGATGCAGTTCATCAGACTGCATTCACCATCGCAGCATGCAGTTCATCAGACTGCATTCACCATTGCAGGATGCAGTTCATCAGACAGCACTTACCATCGCACGATGCAGTTCATCAGACTGCATTTACGATCGCAGGATGCAGTTCATCAGACTGCATTCACCATCGCAGGATGCAGTTCATCAGACTGCGTTTACCATCGCAGGATGCAGTTCATCAGACTGCATTCACCAATGCAGGATGCAGTTCATCAGACTGCATTCACCATCGCAGTATGCAGTTCATCAGACTGCATTCACCATCGCAGGATGCAGTTGTTCAGACTGCATTCACCATCGCAGGATGCAGTTCATCAGACTGCATTCACCATCGCAGGATGCAGTTCATCAGACTGCACACACCATTGCAGGATGCTGTTCATCAGACTGCATTTACCATTGCAGGATGCAGTTCATCAGACAGCAGTTACCATCGCACGATGCAGTTCATCAGACTGCATTTACGATCGCAGGATGCAGTTCATCAGACTGCATTCACCATCGCAGGATGCAGTTCATCAGACTGCATTCACCATTGCAGGATGCAGTTCATCAGACTGCACACACCATTGCAGGATGCAGTTCATCAGACTGCATTTAGCATCGCAGGATGCAGTTCATCAGACTGCATTCACCATCGCAGTATGCAGCTCATCAGACTGCATTTACCATCGCAGGATGCAGTTCATCAGACTGCATTCACCATTGCAGGATGCAGTTCATCAGACTGCATTCACCATCGCAGGATGCAGTTCATCAGACTGCATTCACCATCGCAGGATGCAGTTCATCAGACTGCACACACCATTGCAGGATGCAGTTCATCAGACTGCATTCACCATCGCAGGATGCAGTTCATCAGACTGCACACACCATTGCAGGATGCAGTTCATCAGACTGCATTTACCATTGCAGGATGCAGTTCATCAGACAGCACTTACCATCGCAGGATGCAGTTCATCAGACTGCATTCACCATCGCAGGATGCAGTTCATCAGATTGCATTCACCATCGCAGGATGCAGTTCATCAGACTGCACACACCATTGCAGGATGCAGTTCATCAGACTGCATTTACCATCGCAGGATGCAGTTCATCAGACTGCATTTGCCATCGCAGGATGCAGTTCATCAGACTGCATTTACTATCGCAGGATGCAGTTGATCAGACTGCATTCACCATCGCAGCATGCAGTTCATCAGACTGCATTCACCATCGCAGGATGCAGTTCATCAGACTGCATTCACCATCGCAGGATGCAGTTCATCAGATTGCATTCACCATCGCAGGATGCAGTTCATCAGACTGCATTTACCATCACAGGATGCAGTTCATCAGACTGCACACACCATTGCAGGATGCAGTTCATCAGACTGCACACACCATTGCAGGATGCAGTTCATCAGACTGCATTTACCATCGCAGGATGCAGTTCATCAGACTGCATTTACCATCGCAGGATGCAGTTCATCAGACTGCATTTACCATCGCAGGATGCAGTTCATCAGACTGCATTCACCATCGCAGCATGCAGTTCATCAGACTGCATTCACCATCGCAGGATGCAGTTCATCAGACTGCACACACCATTGCAGGATGCAGATCATCAGACTGCATTCACCATCGCAGGATGCAGTTCATCAGACTGCACACACCATTGCAGGATGCAGTTCATCAGACTGCATTTACCATTGCAGGATGCAGTTCATCAGATAGCACTTACCATCGCAGGATGCAGTTCATCAGACTGCATTCACCATCGCAGGATGCAGTTCATCAGACTGCACACACCATTGCAGGATGCAGTTCATCAGACTGCATTTACCATCGCAGGATGCTGTTCATCAGACTGCATTTACCATTGCAGGATGCAGTTCATCAGACTGCATTTACCATTGCAGGATGCAGTTCATCAGACTGCATTTACTATCGCAGGATGCAGTTGATCAGACTGCATTCACCATCGCAGCATGCAGTTCATCAGACTGCATTCACCATCGCAGGATGCAGTTCATCAGACTGCATTCACCATCGCAGGATGCAGTTCATCAGACTGCACACACCATTGCAGGATGCAGTTCATCAGACTGCATTTACCATCGCAGGATGCAGTTCATCAGACTGCACACACCATTGCAGGATGCAGTTCATCAGACTGCATTTACCATCGCAGGATGCAGTTCATCAGACTGCATTTACCATCGCAGGATGCAGTTCATCAGACTGCATTTACCATCGCAGGATGCAGTTCATCAGACTGCATTTACTATCGCAGGATGCAGTTGATCAGACTGCATTCACCATCGCAGCATGCAGTTCATCAGACTGCATTCACCATCGCAGGATGCAGTTCATCAGACTGCACACACCATTGCAGGATGCAGTTCATCAGATTGCATTTACCATTGCAGGATGCAGTTCATCAGACAGCACTTACCATCGCACGATGCAGTTCATCAGACTGCATTTACGATCGCAGGATGCAGTTCATCAGACTGCATTCACCATCGCAGGATGCAGTTCATCAGACTGCATTCACCATTGCAGGATGTAGTTCATCAGACTGCACACATCATTGCAGGATGCAGTTCATCAGACTGCACACACCATTGCAGGATGCAGTTCATCAGACTGCATTTACCATCGCAGGATGCAGTTCATCAGACTGCATTCACCATTGCAGGATGCAGCTCATCAGACTGCATTTACCATCGCAGGATGCAGTTCATCAGAATGCATTCACCATCGCAGGATGCAGTTCATCAGACTGCACACAGCATTGCAGGATGCAGTTCATCAGACTGCATTCACCATCGCAGGATGCAGTTCATCAGACTGCACACACCATTGCAGGATGCAGTTCATCAGACTGCATTTACCATTGCAGGATGCAGTTCATCAGACAGCACTTACCATCGCAGGATGCAGTTCATCAGACTGCATTCACCATCGCAGGATGCAGTTCATCAGATTGCATTTACCATCGCAGGATGCAGTTCATCAGACTGCACACACCATTGCAGGATGCAGTTCATCAGACTGCATTTACCATCGCAGGATGCAGTTCATCAGACTGCATTTACCATCGCAGGATGCAGTTCATCAGACTGCATTTACCATCGCAGGATGCATTTGATCAGACTGCATTCACCATCGCAGCATGCAGTTCATCAGACTGCATTCACCATCGCAGGATGCAGTTCATCAGACTGCATTCACCATCGCAGGATGCAGTTCATCAGATTGCATTCACCATCGCAGGATGCAGTTCATCAGACTGCACACACCATTGCAGGATGCAGTTCATCAGACTGCATTCACCATTGCAGGATGCAGTTCATCAGACTGCACACACCATTGCAGGATGCAGTTCATCAGACTGCATTTAGCATCGCAGGATGCAGTTCATCAGACTGCATTCACCATTGCAGGATGCAGTTCATCAGACTGCACACACCATTGCAGGATGCAGTTCATCAGACTGCATTTAGCATCGCAGGATGCAGTTCATCAGACTGCATTCACCATCGCAGTATGCAGCTCATCAGACTGCATTTACCATCGCAGGATGCAGTTCATCAGACTGCATTCACCATTGCAGGATGCAGTTCATCAGACTGCATTCACCATCGCAGGATGCAGTTCATCAGACTGCATTCACCATCGCAGGATGCAGTTCATCAGACTGCACACACCATTGCAGGATGCAGTTCATCAGACTGCATTCACCATCGCAGGATGCAGTTCATCAGACTGCACACACCATTGCAGGATGCAGTTCATCAGACTGCATTTACCATTGCAGGATGCAGTTCATCAGACAGCACTTACCATCGCAGGATGCAGTTCATCAGACTGCATTCACCATCGCAGGATGCAGTTCATCAGATTGCATTCACCATCGCAGGATGCAGTTCATCAGACTGCACACACCATTGCAGGATGCAGTTCATCAGACTGCATTTACCATCGCAGGATGCAGTTCATCAGACTGCATTTGCCATCGCAGGATGCAGTTCATCAGACTGCATTTACTATCGCAGGATGCAGTTGATCAGACTGCATTCACCATCGCAGCATGCAGTTCATCAGACTGCATTCACCATCGCAGGATGCAGTTCATCAGACTGCATTCACCATCGCAGGATGCAGTTCATCAGATTGCATTCACCATCGCAGGATGCAGTTCATCAGACTGCATTTACCATCACAGGATGCAGTTCATCAGACTGCACACACCATTGCAGGATGCAGTTCATCAGACTGCACACACCATTGCAGGATGCAGTTCATCAGACTGCATTTACCATCGCAGGATGCAGTTCATCAGACTGCATTTACCATCGCAGGATGCAGTTCATCAGACTGCATTTACCATCGCAGGATGCAGTTCATCAGACTGCATTCACCATCGCAGCATGCAGTTCATCAGACTGCATTCACCATCGCAGGATGCAGTTCATCAGACTGCACACACCATTGCAGGATGCAGATCATCAGACTGCATTCACCATCGCAGGATGCAGTTCATCAGACTGCACACACCATTGCAGGATGCAGTTCATCAGACTGCATTTACCATTGCAGGATGCAGTTCATCAGATAGCACTTACCATCGCAGGATGCAGTTCATCAGACTGCATTCACCATCGCAGGATGCAGTTCATCAGACTGCACACACCATTGCAGGATGCAGTTCATCAGACTGCATTTACCATCGCAGGATGCTGTTCATCAGACTGCATTTACCATTGCAGGATGCAGTTCATCAGACTGCATTTACCATTGCAGGATGCAGTTCATCAGACTGCATTTACTATCGCAGGATGCAGTTGATCAGACTGCATTCACCATCGCAGCATGCAGTTCATCAGACTGCATTCACCATCGCAGGATGCAGTTCATCAGACTGCATTCACCATCGCAGGATGCAGTTCATCAGACTGCACACACCATTGCAGGATGCAGTTCATCAGACTGCATTTACCATCGCAGGATGCAGTTCATCAGACTGCACACACCATTGCAGGATGCAGTTCATCAGACTGCATTTACCATCGCAGGATGCAGTTCATCAGACTGCATTTACCATCGCAGGATGCAGTTCATCAGACTGCATTTACCATCGCAGGATGCAGTTCATCAGACTGCATTTACTATCGCAGGATGCAGTTGATCAGACTGCATTCACCATCGCAGCATGCAGTTCATCAGACTGCATTCACCATCGCAGGATGCAGTTCATCAGACTGCACACACCATTGCAGGATGCAGTTCATCAGATTGCATTTACCATTGCAGGATGCAGTTCATCAGACAGCACTTACCATCGCACGATGCAGTTCATCAGACTGCATTTACGATCGCAGGATGCAGTTCATCAGACTGCATTCACCATCGCAGGATGCAGTTCATCAGACTGCATTCACCATTGCAGGATGTAGTTCATCAGACTGCACACATCATTGCAGGATGCAGTTCATCAGACTGCACACACCATTGCAGGATGCAGTTCATCAGACTGCATTTACCATCGCAGGATGCAGTTCATCAGACTGCATTCACCATTGCAGGATGCAGCTCATCAGACTGCATTTACCATCGCAGGATGCAGTTCATCAGAATGCATTCACCATCGCAGGATGCAGTTCATCAGACTGCACACAGCATTGCAGGATGCAGTTCATCAGACTGCATTCACCATCGCAGGATGCAGTTCATCAGACTGCACACACCATTGCAGGATGCAGTTCATCAGACTGCATTTACCATTGCAGGATGCAGTTCATCAGACAGCACTTACCATCGCAGGATGCAGTTCATCAGACTGCATTCACCATCGCAGGATGCAGTTCATCAGATTGCATTTACCATCGCAGGATGCAGTTCATCAGACTGCACACACCATTGCAGGATGCAGTTCATCAGACTGCATTTACCATCGCAGGATGCAGTTCATCAGACTGCATTTACCATCGCAGGATGCAGTTCATCAGACTGCATTTACCATCGCAGGATGCATTTGATCAGACTGCATTCACCATCGCAGCATGCAGTTCATCAGACTGCATTCACCATCGCAGGATGCAGTTCATCAGACTGCATTCACCATCGCAGGATGCAGTTCATCAGATTGCATTCACCATCGCAGGATGCAGTTCATCAGACTGCACACACCATTGCAGGATGCAGTTCATCAGACTGCATTTACCATCGCAGGAGGCAGTTCATCAGACTGCACACACCATTGCAGGATGAAGTTCATCAGACTGCATTTACCATCGCAGGATGCAGTTCATCAGACTGCATTCACCATCGCAGGATGCAGTTCATCAGATTGCATTTACCATCGCAGGATGCAGTTCATCAGACTGCACACACCATTGCAGGATGCAGTTCATCAGACTGCATTTACCATCGCAGGATGCAGTTCATCAGACTGCATTCACCATCGCAGGATGCAGTTCATCAGACTGCATTAACTATCGCAGGATGCAGTTGATCAGACTGCATTCACCATCGCAGCATGCAGTTCATCAGACTGCATTCACCATCGCAGGATGCAGTTCATCACACTGCACACACCATTGCAGGATGCAGTTCGTCAGACTGCATTTACCATTGCAGGATGCAGTTCATCAGACAGCACTTACCATCGCACGATGCAGTTCATCAGACTGCATTTACGATCGCAGGATGCAGTTCATCAAACTGCATTCACCATCGCAGGATGCAGTTCATCAGACTGCGTTTACCATCGCAGGATGCAGTTCATCAGACAGCATTCACCATCGCGAAATGCAGTTCATCAGACTGCACACACCATTGCAGGATGCAGTTCATCAGACTGCATTTACGATCGCAGGATGCAGTTCATCAGACTGCATTCACCATCGCAGGATGCAGTTCATCAGACTGCATTCACCATTGCAGGATGTAGTTCATCAGACTGCACACATCATTGCAGGATGCAGTTCATCAGACTGCACACACCATTGCAGGATGCAGTTCATCAGACTGCATTTACCATCGCAGGATGCAGTTCATCAGACTGCATTCACCATTGCAGGATGCAGCTCATCAGACTGCATTTACCATCGCAGGATGCAGTTCATCAGACTGCATTCACCATCGCAGGATGCAGTTCATCAGACTGCACACAGCATTGCAGGATGCAGTTCATCAGACTGCATTCACCATCGCAGGATGCAGTTCATCAGACTGCACACACCATTGCAGGATGCAGTTCATCAGACTGCATTTACCATTGCAGGATGCAGTTCATCAGACAGCACTTACCATCGCAGGATGCAGTTCATCAGACTGCATTCACCATCGCAGGATGCAGTTCATCAGATTGCATTTACCATCGCAGGATGCAGTTCATCAGACTGCACACACCATTGCAGGATGCAGTTCATCAGACTGCATTTACCATCGCAGGATGCAGTTCATCAGACTGCATTTACCATCGCAGGATGCAGTTCATCAGACTGCATTTACCATCGCAGGATGCATTTGATCAGACTGCATTCACCATCGCAGCATGCAGTTCATCAGACTGCATTCACCATCGCAGGATGCAGTTCATCAGACTGCATTCACCATCGCAGGATGCAGTTCATCAGATTGCATTCACCATCGCAGGATGCAGTTCATCAGACTGCACACACCATTGCAGGATGCAGTTCATCAGACTGCATTTACCATCGCAGGAGGCAGTTCATCAGACTGCACACACCATTGCAGGATGAAGTTCATCAGACTGCATTTACCATCGCAGGATGCAGTTCATCAGACTGCATTCACCATCGCAGGATGCAGTTCATCAGATTGCATTCACCATCGCAGGATGCAGTTCATCAGACTGCACACACCATTGCAGGATGCAGTTCATCAGACTGCATTTACCATCGCAGGATGCAGTTCATCAGACTGCATTCACCATCGCAGGATGCAGTTCATCAGACTGCATTAACTATCGCAGGATGCAGTTGATCAGACTGCATTCACCATCGCAGCATGCAGTTCATCAGACTGCATTCACCATCGCAGGATGCAGTTCATCACACTGCACACACCATTGCAGGATGCAGTTCGTCAGACTGCATTTACCATTGCAGGATGCAGTTCATCAGACAGCACTTACCATCGCACGATGCAGTTCATCAGACTGCATTTACGATCGCAGGATGCTGTTCATCAGACTGCATTCACCATCGCAGGATGCAGTTCATCAGACTGCGTTTACCATCGCAGGATGCAGTTCATCAGACAGCATTCACCATCGCGAAATGCAGTTCATCAGACTGCACACACCATTGCAGGATGCAGTTCATCAGACTGCATTCACCATCGCAGGATGCAGTTCATCAGACTGCACACACCATTGCAGGATGCAGTTCATCAGACTGCATTTACCATTGCAGGATGCAGTTCATCAGACAGCACTTACCATCGCAGGATGCAGTTCATCAGACTGCATTCACCATCGCAGGATGCAGTTCATCAGATTGCATTCACCATCGCAGGATGCAGTTCATCAGACTGCACACACCATTGCAGGATGCAGTTCATCAGACTGCATTTACCATCGCAGGATGCAGTTCATCAGACTGCATTTACCATCGCAGGATGCAGTTCATCAGACTGCATTTACCATCGCAGGATGCATTTGATCAGACTGCATTCACCATCGCAGCATGCAGTTCATCAGACTGCATTCACCATCGCAGGATGCAGTTCATCAGACTGCATTCACCATCGCAGGATGCAGTTCATCAGATTGCATTCACCATCGCAGGATGCAGTTCATCAGACTGCACACACCATTGCAGGATGCAGTTCATCAGACTGCATTTACCATCGCAGGAGGCAGTTCATCAGACTGCACACACCATTGCAGGATGCAGTTCATCAGACTGCATTTACCATCGCAGGATGCAGTTCATCAGACTGCATTCACCATCGCAGGATGCAGTTTATCAGATTGCTTTCACCATCGCAGGATGCAGTTCATCAGACTGCACACACCATTGCAGGATGCAGTTCATCAGACTGCATTTACCATCGCAGGATGCAGTTCATCAGACTGCATTTACCATCGCAGGATGCAGTTCATCAGACTGCATTAACTATCGCAGGATGCAGTTGATCAGACTGCATTCACCATCGCAGCATGCAGTTCATCAGACTGCATTCACCATCGCAGGATGCAGTTCATCAGACTGCACACACCATTGCAGGATGCAGTTCGTCAGACTGCATTTACCATTGCAGGATGCAGTTCATCAGACAGCACTTACCATCGCACGATGCAGTTCATCAGACTGCATTTACGATCGCAGGATGCAGTTCATCAGACTGCATTCACCATCGCAGTATGCAGTTCATCAGACTGCATTCACCATCGCAGGATGCAGTTCATCAGACTGCATTCACCATCGCAGGATGCAGTTCATCAGACTGCATTCACCATCGCAGGATGCAGTTCATCAGACTGCACACACCATTGCAGGATGCAGTTCATCAGACTGCATTCACCATCGCAGGATGCAGTTCATCAGACTGCACACACCATTGCAGGATGCAGTTCATCAGACTGCATTTACCATTGCAGGATGCAGTTCATCAGACAGCACTTACCATCGCAGGATGCAGTTCATCAGACTGCATTCACCATCGCAGGATGCAGTAGATCAGATTGCATTCACCATCGCAGGATGCAGTTCATCAGACTGCACACACCATTGCAGGATGCAGTTCATCAGACTGCATTTACCATCGCAGGATGCAGTTCATCAGACTGCATTTACCATCGCAGGATGCAGTTCATCAGACTGCATTTACCATCGCAGGATGCAGTTGATCAGACTGCATTCACCATCGCAGCATGCAGTTCATCAGACAGCATTTACCATCGCAGGATGCAGTTCATCAGACTGCATTCACCATCGCAGGATGCAGTTCATCAGATTGCATTCACCATCGCAGGATGCAGTTCATCAGACTGCACACACCATTGCAGGATGCAGTTCATCAGACTGCATTTACCATCGCAGGAGGCAGTTCATCAGACTGCATTTACCATCGCAGGATGCAGTTCATCAGACTGCATTTACCATCGCAGGATGCAGTTCATCAGACTGCATTTACTATCGCAGGATGCAGTTGATCAGACTGCATTCACCATCGCAGCATGCAGTTCATCAGACTGCATTCACCATCGCAGGATGCAGTTCATCAGACTGCACACACCATTGCAGGATGCAGTTCATCAGACAGCACTTACCATCGCACGATGCAGTTCATCAGACTGCATTTACGATCGCAGGATGCAGTTCATCAGACTGCATGCACCATCGCAGGATGCAGTTCATCAGACTGCGTTTACCATCGCAGGATGCAGTTCATCAGACTGCATTCACCAACGCAGGATGCAGTTCATCAGACTGCATTCACCATCGCAGTATGCAGTTCATCAGACTGCATTCACCATCGCAGGATGCAGTTCATCAGACTGCATTTCCCATTGCAGGATGCAGTTCATCAGACTGCATTCACCATAGCAGGATGCAGTTCATCTGACTGCATTTACCATTGCAGGATGAAGTTCATCAGACTGCATTTACCATCGCAGGATGCAGCTCATCAGACTGCATTCAAAATCGCAGGATGCAGTTCATCAGACTGCATTCACCATTGCAGGATGCAGTTCATCAGACTGCATTCACCATCGCAGGATGCAGCTCATCAGACTGCATTCACCATTGCAGGATGCAGTTCATCAGACTGCATTCACCATCGCAGGATGCAGCTCCTCAGACTGCATTCACCATTGCAGGATGCAGTTCATCAGACTGCATTCACCATTGCAGGATGCAGTTCATCAGACTGCACACACCATTGCAGGATGCAGTTCATCAGACTGCATTTACCATCGTTGGATGCAGTTCATCAGACGGCATTCACCATCGCAGGATGCAGTTCATCAGACTGCACACACCATTGCAGGATGCAGTTCATCAGACTGCATTCACCATCGCAGGATGCAGCTCATCAGACTGCAGTCACCATCGCAGGATGCAGTTCATCAGACTGCATTCACCATCGTAGGATGCAGTTCATCAGACTGCATTCACCATCGCAGGATGCAGCTCATCAGACTGCTTTCACCATTGCAGGATGCAGTTCATCAGACTGCACACACCATTGCAGGATGCAGTTAATCAGACTGCATTTACCATCACAGGATGCAGTTCATCAGATTACATTTACCATCATAGGATGCAGCTCATCAGACTGCATTCACCATCGCAGGATGCGGCTCATCAGACTGCATTCACCATTGCAGGATGCAGTTCATCAGACTGCACACACCATTGCAGGATGCAGTTTATCAGACTGCATTTACCATCGCAGGATGCAGTTCATCAGATTGCATTTACCATCGCAGGATGGAGTTCATCAGACTGCATTCACCATCGCAGGATGCAGCTCATCAGACTGCATTCACCATTGCAGGATGCAGTTCATCAGACTGCACACACCAGTGCAGGATGCAGTTCATCAGACTGCACACACCATTGCAGGATGCAGTTCATCAGACTGCATTTACCATCGCAGGATGCAGTTCATCAGAAAGCATTCACCATCGCAGGATGCAGCTCATCAGACTGCATTTGCCATCGCAGGATGCAGTTCATCAGACTGCATTCACCATCGCAGGATGCAGTTCATCAGACTGCATTCACCATCGCAGGATGCAGTTCATCAGACTGCATTCACCATCGCAGGATGCAGTTCATCAGACTGCATTCACCATCGCAGGATGCAGTTCATCAGACTGCACACACCATTGCAGGATGCAGTTCATCAGAATGCATTTACCATCGCAGGATGCAGCTCATCAGACTGCATTCACCATCGCAGGATGCAGTTCATCTGACTGCATTCACCATCGCAGGATGCAGTTCATCAGAATGCATTCACCATCGCAGGATGCAGTTCATCAGACTGCACACACCATTGCAGGATGCAGTTCATCAGACTGCATTCACCATTGCAGGATGCAGCTCATCAGACTGCATTTACCATCGCAGGATGCAGTTCCTCAGACTGCATTTACCATCGCAGGATGCAGTTCATCAGACTGCATTCACCATCGCAGGATGCAGTTCATCAGACTGCACACACCATTGCAGGATGCAGTTCATCAGACTGCATTTACCATCGCAGGATGCAGTTCATCAGACTGCTCTTACCATCGCAGGATGCAGTTCATCAGACTTCACTTACCATCGCAGGATGCAGTTCATCAGACTGCATTTACCATCGCAGGATGCAGTTCATCAGACTGCATTCACCATCGCAGGATGCAGTTCATCAGACTGCATTCACCATCGCAGGATGCAGTTCATCAGACTGCATTCACCATCGCAGGATGCAGTTCATCAGACTGCATTCACCTTCGCAGGATGCAGTTCATCAGACTGCATTTACCATTGCAAGATGCAGTTCATCAGACTGCATTCACCATCGCAGGATGCAATTCATCAGACTGCATTCACCATCGCAGGATGCAGCTCATCAGCCTGCATTCAAAATCGCAGGATGCAGTTCATCAGACTGCATTCACCATTGCAGGATGCAGTTCATCAGACTGCATTCACCATCGCAGGATGCAGCTCATCAGACTGCATTCACCATTGCAGGATGCAGTTCATCAGACTGCACACACCATCGCAGGATGCATTTCATCAGACTGCATTTACCATCATAGGATGCAGTTCATCAGAATGCATTCACCATCGCAGGATGCAGCTCATCAGACTGCTTTCACCATTGCAGGGTGCAGTTCATCAGACTGCACACACCATCGCAGGATGCAGCTCATCAGACTGCATTCACCATTGCAGGATGCAGTTCATCAGACTGCATTCACCATCGCAGGATGCAGCTCATTAGACTGCATTCACCATTGCAGGATGCAGTTCATCAGACTGCATTCACCATTGCAGGATGCAGTTCATCAGACTGCATTTACCATCGTTGGATGCAGTTCATCAGACGGCATTCACCATCGCAGGATGCAGTTCATCAGACTGCACACACCATTGCAGGATGCAGTTCATCAGACTGCATTCACCATCGCAGGATGCAGCTCATCAGACTGTATTCACCATCGCAGGATGCAGTTCATCTGACTGCATTCACCATCGTAGGATGCAGTTCATCAGACTGCATTCAGCATCGCAGGATGCAGCTCATCAGACTGCACACACCATTGCAGGATGCAGTTCATCAGACTGCATTTACCATCGCAGGATGCAGTTCATCAGACTGCATTTACCATCGCAGGATGCAGTTCATCAGATTGCATTTACCATCGTCGGATGCAGCTCATCAGAGTGCATTCACCATCGCAGGATGCGGCTCATCAGACTGCACACACCATTGCAGGATGCAGTTCATCAGACTGCATTCACCATTGCAGGATGCAGTTCATCAGACTGCATTCACCATCGCAGGATGCAGTTCATCAGACTGCATTCACCATCGCAGGATGCAGTTCATCAGACTGCATTCACCATCGCAGGATGCAGTTCATCAGACTGCACACACCACTGCAGGATGCAGTTCATCAGACTGCATTCACCATCGTAGGATGCAGTTCATCAGACTGCACACACCATTGCAGGATGCAGTTCATCAGACTGCATTCACCATCGCAGGATGCAGTTCATCAGACTGCACACACCATTGCAGGATGCTTTTCATCAGACTGCATTTACCATTGCAGGATGCAGTTCATCAGACTGCATTCACCATCGCAGGATGCAATTCATCAGACTGCATTTACCATCGCAGGATGAAGTTCATCAGACTGCATTCACCATCGCAGGATGCAGCTCATCAGCCTGCATTCAAAATCGCAGGATGCAGTTCATCAGACTGCATTCACCATTGCAGGATGCAGTTCATCAGACTGCATTCACCATCGCAGGATGCAGCTCATCAGACTGCATTCACCATTGCAGGATGCAGTTCATCAGACTGCACACACCATTGCAGGATGCATTTCATCAGACTGCATTTACCATCGTAGGATGCAGTTCATCAGACTGCATTCACCATCGCAGGATGCAGCTCATCAGACTGCTTTCACCATTGCAGGGTGCAGTTCATCAGACTGCACACACCATCGCAGGATGCAGCTCATCAGACTGCATTCACCATTGCAGGATGCAGTTCATCAGACTGCATTCACCATCGCAGGATGCAGCTCATTAGACTGCATTCACCATTGCAGGATGCAGTTCATCAGACTGCATTCACCATTGCAGGATGCAGTTGATCAGACTGCATTTACCATCGTTGGATGCAGTTCATCAGACGGCATTCACCATCGCAGGATGCAGTTCATCAGACTGCACACACCATTGCAGGATGCAGTTCATCAGACTGCATTCACCATCGCAGGATGCAGCTCATCAGACTGTATTCACCATCGCAGGATGCAGTTCATCTGACTGCATTCACCATCGTAGGATGCAGTTCATCAGACTGCATTCAGCATCGCAGGATGCAGCTCATCAGACTGCTTTCACCATTGCAGGATGCAGTTCATCAGACTGCATTTACCATCGCAGGATGCAGTTCATCAGACTGCATTTACCATCGCAGGATGCAGTTCATCAGATTGCATTTACCATCGTCGGATGCAGCTCATCAGAGTGCATTCACCATCGCAGGATGCGGCTCATCAGACTGCATTCACCATTGCAGGATGCAGTTCATCAGACTGCACACACCATTGCAGGATGCAGTTTATCAGACTGCATTTACCATCGCAGGATGCAGTTCATCAGACTGCATTCACCATCGCAGGATGCAGCTCATCAGACTGCATTCACCATTGCAGGATGCAGTTCATCAGACTGCACACACCATTGCAGGATGCAGTTCATCAGACTGCACACACCATTGCAGGATGCAGTTCATCAGACTGCATTTACCATCGCAGGATGCAGTTCATCAGACTGCATTCACCATCGCAGGATGCAGCTGATCAGACTGCATTTACCATCGCAGGATGCAGTTCATCAGAATGCATTCACCATTGCAGGATGCAGTTCATCAGACTGCATTCACCATCGCAGGATGCAGTTCATCAGACTGCATTCACCATCGCAGGATGCAGTTCATCAGACTGCATTCACCATCGCAGGATGCAGTTCATCAGACTGCACACACCACTGCAGGATGCAGTTCATCAGACTGCATTCACCATCGCAGGATGCAGTTCATCAGACTGCACACGCCATTGCAGGATGCAGTTCATCAGACTGCATTCACCATCGCAGGATGCAGTTCATCAGACTGCACACACCATTGCAGGATGCAGTTCATCAGACTGCATTTACCATTGCAGGATGCAGTTCATCAGACAGCACTTACCATCGCAGGATGCAGTTCATCAGACTGCATTCACCATCGCAGGATGCAGTTCATCAGATTGCATTCACCATCGCAGGATGCAGTTCATCAGACTGCACACACCATTGCAGGATGCAGTTCATCAGACTGCATTTACCATCGCAGGATGCTGTTCATCAGACTGCATTTACCATCGCAGGCTGCAGTTCATCAGACTGCATTTACCATCGCAGGATGCAGTTCATCAGACTGCATTTACCATCGCAGGATGCAGTTGATCAGACTGCATTTACTATCGCAGGATGCAGTTGATCAGACTGCATTCACCATCGCAGGATGCAGTTCATCAGACTGCATTCACCATCGCAGGATGCAGTTCTTCAGACTGCACACACCATTGCAGGATGCAGTTCATCAGACTGCATTTACCATCGCAGGATGCAGTTCATCAGACTGCATTTACCATCGCAGGATGCAGTTCATCAGACAGCACTTACCATCGCACAATGCTGTTCATCAGACTGCATTTACCATCGCATGATGCAGTTCATCAGACGGCATTCACCATCGCAGAATGCAGTGCATCAGACTGCGTTTACCATCGCAGGATGCAGTTCATCAGACTGCATTCACCAACGCAGGATGCAGTTCATCAGACTGCATTCACCATCGCAGGATGCAGTTCATCAGACTGCATTCACCATCGCAGTATGCAGTTCATCAGACTGCATTCACCATCGGAGGATGCAGTTCATCAGACTGCATTTCCCATTGCAGGATGCAGTTCATCAGACTGCATTCATCATCGCAGGATGCAGTTCATCTGACTGCATTTACCATTGCAGGATGAAGTTCATCAGACTGCATTCACCATCGCAGGATGCAGCTCATCAGACTGCATTCAAAATCGCAGGATGCAGTTCATCAAACTGCATTCACCATTGCAGGATGCAGTTCATCAGACTGCATTCACCATCGCAGGATGCAGCTCATCAGACTGCATTCACCAACGCAGGATGCAGTTCATCAGACTGCATTCACCATCGCAGGATGCAGCTCATCAGACTGCATTCACCATTGCAGGATGCAGTTCATCAGACTGCATTCACCATTGCAGGATGCAGTTCATCAGACTGCATTCACCATCGCAGGATGCAGTTCATCTGACTGCATTCACCATCGCAGGATGCAGTTCATCAGACTGCATTCACCATCGCAGGATGCAGCTCATCAGACTGCTTTCACCATTGCAGGATGCAGTTCATCAGACTGCACACACCATTGCAGGATGTAGTTCATCAGACTGCATTTACCATCGCAGGATGCAGTTCATCAGATTGCATTCACCATCGTAGTATGCAGCTCATCAGACTGCATTCACCATCGCAGGATGCGGCTCATCAGACTGCATTCACCATTGCAGTATGCAGTTCATCTGACTGCACACACCATTGCAGGATGCAGTTTATCAGACTGCATTTACCATCGCAGGATGCAGTTCATCAGACTGCATTTACCATCGCAGGATGCAGTTCATCAGACTGCATTCACCATCGCAGGATGCAGTTCATCATACTGCACACACCAGGGCAGGATGCAGTTCATCAGACTGCACACACCATTGCAGGATGCAGTTCATCAGACTGCATTTACCATCGCAGGATGCAGTTCATCAGAAAGCATTCACCATCGCAGGATGCAGCTCATCAGACTGCATTTACCATCGCAGGATGCAGTTCATCAGACTGCATTCACCATCGCAGGATGCAGTTCATCAGACTGCATTCACCATCGCAGGATGCAGTTCATCAGACTGCACACACCATTGCAGAATGCAGTTCATCAGACTGCATTCACCATCGCAGGATGCAGTTCATCAGACTGCACACACCATTGCAGGATGCAGCTCATCAGACTGCATTTACCATCGCAGGATGCAGTTCATCAGACTGCATTCACCATCGCAGGATGCAGTTCATCAGACTGCACACACCATTGCAGAATGCAGTTCATCAGACTGCATTTACCATCGCAGGATGCAGTTCATCAGACTGCTCTTACCATCGCAGGATGCAGTTCATCAGACTGCACTTACCATCGCAGGATGCAGTTCATCAGACTGCATTTACCATCGCAGGATGCAGTTCATCAGACTGCATTCACCATCGCAGGATGCAATTCATCAGACTGCATTCACCATCGCAGGATGCAGTTCATCAGACTGCATTCACCATCGCAGGATGCAGTTCATCAGACTGCATTCACCATCGCAGGATGCAGTTCATCAGACTGCACACACCATTGCAGGATGCAGTTCATCAGACTGCATTCACCATCGCAGGATGCAGCTCATCAGACTGCATTTACCATCGCAGGATGCAGTTCCTCAGACTGCATTTACCATCGCAGGATGCAGTTCCTCAGACTGCACACACCATTGCAGGATGCAGTTCATCAGACTGCATTTACCATCGCAGGATGCAGTTCATCAGACTGCTCTTACCATCGCAGGATGCAGTTCATCAGACTGCACTTACCATCGCAGGATGCAGTTCATCAGACTGCATTTACCATCGCAGGATGCAGTTCATCAGACTGCATTCACCATCGCAGGATGCAGTTCATCTGACTGCATTCACCATCGCAGGATGCAGTTCATCAGACTGCATTCACCATCGCAGGATGCAGTTCATCAGACTGCATTCACCATCGCAGGATGCAGTTCATCTGACTGCCTTTACCATCGCAGGATTCAGCTCATCAGACTGCACACACCATTAATTGTGTGATTATATGCAGGTGAAGGGAGTGCATTGGGGTTTTAGTTGAGCACTTAAAAGCAGACACTCATAGGAACTTGTGTGAAGAGCTACATATTTGTAAACCTTCTACTTGTGTCAATGTGTAACTGAGTAACTACAGGCTCCAGACTTATCCTTCTGTAACAAGCTTTCTGGAGTTTAACATGGTAGCAGAGGTTGGTTGCCTAAAGATGAAGCTTGGAGAATAGGAATTTCTTTTTGGATAGAAAACTAAAGTCTCAAGGGCCATTGTGAAAAATATGGCAGAACGCAAGTGTAAGTTGTCCGGGTCTGATTACCCTCTGGTGTTCTCAGAGTCTGAAGCATATGACCAGTGGATAAATGAATTGGATGTGTGGACATGGGTTGCATTTCTGCCAAAGAGTAAATAAGGTATGGCCTTGGCATTGTCTCTTCGTACCAAAAGTAAAATCAGAAGTAAAGTTTTTCTGAACTGAATGCTCATCAGTTGGATAATGATGATGGGTGGGATCTTCTGTTAATATTTTTGGATGAAAGTTACAAGAAAGATGACCTATTGAATGCATACGAAGCATGTTCAGACTTTGATAGATTTTGGAAAACAGGTGGTTATTCAATGGAGGAATATATCATGGACTATAACAGACTGTATAAAAGCTTGAGGAAATTCAATTTGGAAATCCCTGGTTCAGTGCTCGCTTTTAAATTGCTAGATTGTGCTAAGGTGTTGCACATGGACAGGCTCCTGGTTCTAACTGGGGTTTAGTTCTTGGACCAAATGTCCGCAGTCTTAAAAAACTTCCTGGCAAAACAGTCATTTCTTGCAGTCCTGGTAAAACAAGTGGGACGTTCTGCGGTGACACAAAGAATGGAGGACTCAATGTTTACAAGATTTAGAAATAATCCAGGTGCTGGAAGCAGGCCTAAGTACAATGGAAGAGTTAAAGACAGGAGGAACGAGGATGAAAGCACCTTTAGCAGGTCTGAATATTACAGTGGAAGACCGGATTGGAACAGCAATTACAGGCAAATGATTTCCAGGAATGCTCAAGGAACAGTTAATAAGTGCTTCAGATGTGATTCATAGTATCATTATGCATTGAACTGCCTGAAGCAGAGGGCACAGTCCTCAAAATAACACATGACGCAGAAAACTCTGAGGCAGAAGAGGAAGACATTGATGGAGCTGAAGGAATTGTATTAGTCACAAGATGTTTTAGTCCTGTGATGAATGTGTTGGTTGCGGATTCGTTCAACTCTGCGGTACTGGATAGTACTTGTATGTCGATGGTTTGTGGAACTGATTGGCTACAGTGTTATCTGGATTCACTCAGTAGTGAGGATCAATGCAAGGTTAAGGAATATAAAGGTACTACCATCACTGACATCACTGAAGAGAGTAGTAATTCCATGTAAAATAGCTGTGGTAAGCCACTTTATCAGTACTGATGTAGTCTCCAGTGAGATACCTTTACTCTTGAGTAAACCTTCAATGAAAAAGGCACATATGAAACTTGATATGGAACATGATAAGGCAATTGTTTTTGGGAAGCCACTGAATTTGCAATTTACCCAGTCAGGGCATTATTGTATCCCCTTAACGAAACCTGATATTTCTGGTCAGAGTGTTAGAGAAGTGTTGATGGTATCAGGTGTTATGAAGATAAAAGGCAAATTGTCCTAAAGTTGCACAGGCAATTTGCTCACCCTCCTTGTCAGAGATTAAAAACACTATTAAAAAATGCAGGTGTGATTGATGGAGAGCATACAAGGATAATGGATTCGTGAAAAGTGTGAGATTTGTAAAAAGTTTTGGAGGACACCATCACATCCCATTGTCAGCCTTCCATTGGCATGTAACTTTAAAGAGGTAGTTGCCATGGATTTAAAGGTATGGGACAAAGACAAGAATAGTTTCATTCTACATTTTACAGACCTAGCAACTAGATTTAGTTCTTCTACAATAATAAATAGTAAGTACAAAAGGGTGATTATGGACAAAATCATGGAGAAATGGATAGGGACTGGACTTGGGGCACCAGCTAAGTTTCTGACCGATAATGGAGGGGATTTTGCCAATGTCAAGTTCAGGGATATGTGTGAAAACCTGATCATTACGGTTGTGAATACTGCAGTTGAAAGTCCTTTCAGCAATGGGCTTTGTGAAAGGAATCACGCAGTGTTTGATGAAATGTTACATAAAATCTTGACTGACCAGCCAAACTACAAATTAATAACTGCCCTGGCATGGGCGGTTCACGTGAAGAGTTCACTTCAGATGGTTGGAGGATATAGTCCCCATCAATTGGTCTATGGGCGAAATCCTAAATTGCCTTCTGTACTGTGCAACAGTCCTCCTGCTCTGGAATATACTGTAATTAGTTCAATTTTTGTCGACACATTTGAATGCGTTACATGCAGGGTGATAGGCTTTTATCAAGGCTGAGGTCTCTGAGCAAATTTGCAGAGCTCTGAGGCACTGTATAAGGCCATCTGAGGCAGAATTTAACTCATGAGATTTGGTCTATTATAAAAGAGGGCCATAGGGAATGGAAGGGCCCTGGTAGGTAACGGTCAGGATGGTAAACAAGTAGTTATCAAGCATGGAAATCAAACTGTTAAGGTTCATTCTTCACGATTAGTCAGGGTTGATTACAAAATCTCAGAATCTGAGCAGCTGAAAGAGGGAGAAGAGGCACCTTGTACCTCAAATACTCATGTGTTTTGTGATGAAGGTCCTGAGGCACAAGTAGATCAAGAGTTGGATAGTAATGTAACCAATCATGATGCTCAGGAAAGAGCTAACGCATCCAAAGGTCAATTGCCTCGAGTAGGTACTCGAGTGACATATTCCAGAGGGGTCTGGTAAATGGAGGGATGTGACAATTGTAGGGTGTGTAGGAAAATCTACAGGCACGTTTAAATATTGATTAAATGCTCAAGATGATGGCCAATAAGCCAGTGCCATGGACTGGCAGAATGGGGTGAAAGAGTGGAGGGTAAGAAAGTGCAGTGCAAGTTTTGATAGTGGGTCTGGAAGTGACTCTTGAGTAAGGAAGCGATTATGTACTGGAGAAAGAGCCTCCAATAACATGTGAGGGAGATGTTCTAGCAGTAGTTCCGAAAGACATCAAAGGGCTAACAGATGAACAGATTCCACAATGAAACGAAGGCTAGAGGGCAGTCTCAGAATAGAACTAGAAGCAGAAGTCCCCATGATCGTTAGGTTTTAGTGGCTGACAATAAATTTGAGGGTAAACAAATAAGAGAAGCAAAACATAAGGTATTAGAGAGTTTGGAGTCTATTCTGAGGTACCAGATAGGGGACAGCCAGCCTTGTCACATAGATGGATTTGTAATGAAAAAGTCCTTCCCAATGGAACTTATAAGGCTAAAGCGAGGCTAGTTGCAAAGGGTTTTGAAGAGCAATTGGGGGATACCGATGCATGAACTCTCCCACAGCTGGATAAGTAATCTTGAAAATCTTTTTGGCTCTTTTGGCCACATATTCATGGGAACGTAGATCCATTGACATAAAAGCTGCATTCCTGCAAGGTGATACTTTCCAGAGAAAAGTGTATCTGAAACCACCTAAACAGTCAGCAGATACAGAAGGAAAATTATGGAAACTGAACAAATGTGTCTATGGTCTTAATGATGCTTGCAGGGTGTGGTATTTCTTAGTGAGATAGGTTTTGTTGAAAATTGGTTGTGTTCAACTAAAAGCAGATCCTGCGATGTTTTATTGATATCTAAAAGGGAAACTTGCAGGCATCTTCATGATGCATGTTGATTTCTTATGGGGTGGTACTGCGGATTTTGAGAAATATGTTATTAACAAGATTAAGGCAGAATTTAAGATTGGAAGTCAGGCTTGTGGGACCTTTAAATATATTGGTTTAGATATTCAGCAGACTAAGTCTGGAATAAGTTTGAATCAACAATCCTATTTAGAGAGTATTACTCGCATCCCGGTTAGTCGTGTTAGGTCATCACAGAAAGATCATGATCTATTTAAAGCAGAGATTGAGCAATTGTAAAGCCTGATGGGTCAATTAAACTGGTCTGGCTCTCTGACTAGGCCTGGTGTTAGTTTTGATGTGCTGGAGTTAAGCACGATGATGAAACATCCAAAAATTGAGAATGTTTTAAGGGCAAATAAAATGATGAAAAAACTAAATCTGGAGAAATGTATACTGAAGTTCCCATCCTTAGGTGACCCAAAGAATATGAAGCTAATAAATTGTAATGATGCTTCACAAGCTAGTCTTGCTGATGGGTATTCGAGTGCAGCTGGCTTCATAATATTTCTGATGGGTGAAAATAGGAAATGTTGTCCTTTAGCTTGGGAGGCTAAGAAAATAAAACTGGTTGTTAAAAGTACATTAGCTGCGGAAACACTGGGTCTTGTGGAGGCAGTGGACATGGGATTCTATTTGTCAAATATTTTGGGTGAAATTCTGAACAAGGGACATCCTGAAGATCGGATACCCATTGAATGTTATGTGGATAATCGTTCTTTGTGGGACAATGTACACTCTACAAAAAGTGAATGAGAAAAGACTGCGTATTGACCTTGTTGGATTGAACCAAATGCTGGAGAGAAAGGAATTCTCCAAACATAAATGGGTAGATCCAAGTCATCAGCTATCCAATTGTTTCACAAAGAGAAATGTGAGTGCAAAGAAATTTTTGGAGGTGCTGGATAAAGGGCGTCTCACAATTTAAAAAAAAACTTTGTGCCTAATATGGAATTTAATTTTGACTTGTTTTGAAATATTCTTTGAGCATGTTAGTCTAAGTTGTATTGTAAAAAGAAGGGGATCTGTTAATTGTGTGATTATATGCAGGTGAAGGGAATTAATTGGGGTTTTAGTTGAGCACTTAAAAGCAGACACTCATTGGGACTGGGAGAGGGATTTGTGTGAGGAGCTACATGTTTGTAATCCTTTTATTCTGCACAATAAATGTGTAACTGAGTAAAGATAGGCTCCAGCATTATCCTTCCATAACAAGCTTTCTGGAGTTTAACAACCATCGCAGGATGCATTTCGTCAGTCTGCACTCACCATCGCAGGGTGCATTACCTCAGACTCCACACACCATTGCAGTGTGCAGTTCATCAGACTGCACACAAAATATTTGCCAGAAGCCTGTGGGGATTTCTTTTTAAAGAGCTGCAGAGAACTGGCAAAGATCAGTTGATTCAAAACATACTGCGTAAGGAGGGAGCAGTTGGCGACTGTGGAGCTGAAGATGAAATCCTGTGTTGGATTGTTTTACAACCGAACAACCCAGAATTGAGAGCACTACCTGCTAAGGATCCCTGGCCAGTGAACTGACAAGAGCTGGAGGCCGAGTTCACCGCTCGTTGAGGGCACTGGACAGGAGTGCTCTAAATGCTGTCCTACAGGGGTCGAGTGTTGATCATAAACCAACTGGTGCTGCTAAGCTCTGGTACTGGTTGGTCACTTTGATCTCTCCCTGAGTTTGTTGCCAAGACACAGAGGAAACTCATTGACTTCTGGGACTAAGTGGTGCACTGGGTCTCTGCCACAGTGCTGATCCACCTGCTTAGGGAGTGGGGGGTGGGGGGCGCGGTCAGGCGCTGGTGTACTTAGGCACCGTGGCGACTGTCCACCTTCAGACCCTGCAGAAATACCTGTACGTCGTGGATACCCTCCCAATGGTGTGTGCTGGCAACATATATCTTCCGCCAGCTGCACAGCCTCAATTACCACATGTGGCTCCTGTTTATAAACCCCGGGGGTCACCATTCCTCCTTGTAGGAGCTGTCTGTCTTTGACAAGGAACTGATCAGGGTCTGGAACATAATCGCCTCCAGCCGGTTCCCTCTCCCTTCGGGAGTGGCGACTATCCTCCATGAGCGGCTGCTCAGGAATCCGCACTTCCATCAGTATGGGTTCATGTGGCTGGCGGAGGGCAGGACCCTGGCTGCCAAGGTGATCAGAGTCAGTGACGTACTGGATAGTGGAGGACTGGTCTGGATGTTACCGGGCAAGCTGGCATGATGCCCATCCTTGCAACCAAAACCAAGAATATTGAAAATGGCGGTGCTCAGCCCCGAAGTGGCTCAGGCATGTGGACCACTCCATTCCAAGCTGATCCCTGTTCAGATGGAATTTCTCCGATGCCATGCCCCGAAACCTCCCTTTGGAGCCTCAGCCTCAAAACCTGAGCCATCTCTCAGAAATCCCCTCCATACCATTCCCCTCTGTGTGGAGGTGTTTCTTGTACAGGCTGTCCTATCACACCCTCCACTTCCTAATCCTCTTCGGCCAATGGGACACACCATGGTGTTCTCTCCTGTCATCTGGAAGAGGTGGGAGGCACTCTATGCGGGAGTTCTCCCTTTGTGCATTGGGGATTTGGCATGGAGGGTATTGTATGTGGCCATCCCATACAGCAGAATGTTCAGTTGATTCACTGACCTCCAGGCCGCCTGTAATTTCTGCCTGGAGGGGTCTGTGTTTCATGTTTATATTGAGTGTGAGAGGTTGCAGCTCCTTTTCCATTATTTGGAGGCGCTGCTCCTCAACTTCTGGCTGTACTCCAGTCCCACGCTCCTGATCTTTGGTCACCTGGTGCAGAGGGAGTGGGCAGATCAGAAGACCTCCTCATGGGACTGCTCCTGGGCCTGGCCAAGGTGGCCATTAACAGGTTCAAGCAGTGGGCAGTGAAGGGGGTCGTTTGGCAGGACTGCCTGCCTCTCTTCCATGGCTACATCTGTGCCTGGATGCCCTTGGAAAGGGAGCACATGGTGTACACTGGTACGCTTGAGGCCTTCCACGACCAGAGGGGTTGTGGGGTGGAGTGGCTGGAGTTAATCGTCACCCCAGGAATGTTATTTTAATTTGATTTTTTAAGTTTCCTTTAAAGTTTTTTGTAACAGTTTATTAGTGGTGCCACTTTATTATCTTTTCTGGGGCTAAGTGTCATGCAGGCCCCCACCTGCCAAGAATGAGGCATATTAATTTTGTCAATGAACATTGATTTTAAATTAAAAGCAAAATACTGCGGATGCTGGAAATCTGAAATAAAAACAAGAAATGCTGGAACCACTCAGCAGGTCTGGCAGCATTTGTGAAAAGAGAAGCAGAGTTAACATTTTGGGTCAGTGACCCTTCTTCGGGAGAAGAAGGGTCACTGACCCGAAACATTAACTCTGCTTCTCTTTTCACAGATGCTGCCAGACCTGCTGAGAGGTTCCAGCATTTCTTGTATTGATTTAAAATTGTTGGGAAGAAGAAAAGGCCTCTTACAAGGGCTGCCTGACACTTCGCTGAAAAACATTTGCATACTAACAGAATTGTAGAGACAAAAGGACCATGCCCTGACACATTCAACCCATCATGGACTTTGATCACCAGACATTGAAGGTGTAAGTAAGAGCATTCCAGAGACTAAGGTGATACAATCCACACAAGCCAGGACTGGTTAATCCAGTTAGTCACATGACTAACTGGCTGGTCCAGAGCTTTTTGAACTAGCCAGAGTTTTTGAACTGAGGAAAGACTTCTGGAGTGAGAAGACCTCTCCTGTCTGCTCCCATCTCTTTCTCACAAGCCTCTGAACCCACTGAGGACACATGAACCCCAAGAGAGAAAAGTCTTCTACATCGAACAAGGTTTAAGTAGAATACTGGGCCCCAACAAAAAGCAAGACCTACCTACAATCAAGGACTTTACAGTGAACTCAAAGAACAAATAACCAAAGCCATCTTCAGATATTGCCTCAAACATTTCCACTTTATTTCTTCTGCTCTTTTCTGTCTCTATTTGCATGTGTGTATCGTGTATGCTTGCTAGTGTGGGTGCATCGGGTATCCATGGGCGTTAACCAAATTAGAGTTTTAAGTTTAATTAAGTTTAACCTTTTTTTCTTTGAACCTAAGAAAAACTGTTTGGCTAGTTTCTTTCCTTATAATTGGAAGTTAGTGGACAAGAATTCACCAAGGGGGAGCTAAAAACATTGTTGAAAATTAAACCCTGTTACGGTAAGACCAGGTGAAGACTGAGAGGGAACCCTAGACTCCTTTTCACCAGGTCATAACAACCTGTCAATGTGAAAGAAGCCGAATTGTGTGCACAGGTTTGATGTGCTGTGACAAAGATTTAATTTGCTGAATTTGGTTAATCAATTCACCCAGTTCAGCCAGGTGGCAACATAAGAAGGGCAAATTCGGAGGAGAGGGTGTGATGAGCTATCCCTGCTGGGCCATAGGCCTCTGTATCCCTGTCTGCCAATGCAGCGGCAGCGGCCGGAGTCAGGTGGGGCCCATATGCCTCCTGTCAGAAAGGATATAGGGAAAGGGAAGCAACCAACAAAGACACTATGGTTAAAATTGAGGAATAAGAGGGGACTTAAAACTGCAGTGGGAGCTGTCTACAGGACTCGCCAGCAGCAATGAAGTAGCAGAATGTATTAATTCAGGGATTAGAGAGGCTTGTAATAAAAAGAAAGCTGTTTTAATGGGGGACTTTAATTTTCATATTGATTGGGAAAGGCAGAGTAGCTCAAGTCAGAAAGGTATTGAATTTCTTGAGTGCATTCAAGATAGTTTTCTGGAGCACTGTTCTAAAAGCACCAAGAGGCCAGACCATACTAGATTTAGTAATGAGTAAGAAGCCAGATTTAGTTACTAATTTAACAGAAGAACATTTATCAATAGTGATCATAATCCAACTGTGTAACAGCCCCGACAAACAAATTTTTCTGCAGCACCTGTGGAAGAGCCTGTCACTCTAGAATTTGCCTTTATAGCCACTCCATGCACTGCTCCACAAACCACTGACCACCTCCAGGCGCTTACCCGTTGTCTCTCGAGATAAGGAGGCCAAAGAAGAAGAAGAAGATCATAATATGATGGAATTCAATGTTAGGTTTGAAAAGAATAAACTTAATGGTTACTAAGATTCTAGATTTTGGTAAGGCTAATTTTAATGGGATGAGACAGATACTGATGACAGCAAACCAGTCAAAAATGTTATCAGATGAAACTATAAAGGAACAGTGAAAGGTGTTCAAAAAGAATTTAGTTTCATACAGAATCTGTTTATACCCCTAAGGGGAACGAGCCAAACTTAGCAAATAAAACAGCTAGGGTTGACAAAAGAGATGAGAGATAACATTTAAACCAAAATAAACAGAAGACAAAAGTGCAAAGAATAATATGGATCAAGGGATCTGGGAGAGATATAAAGAAAGACAAAAATATTAAGAACTACAAAAAGGAATACATAAATAAAATTGGGAAGGATATCAAGATTAATACAAAAGGTTTTTACAATGTTATGAGAAGAAGCAGGGCATTCAAAGGTAATTTTGGTGCTTTAAAAATAGATGGGGTAATATTGCAGACAAAATATTGCAGACTTATTGAATAATTTCTTTGTGTCAAACTTCATAGAGGAAGAGGATAATATACCTGACATTCCAAAGAAACTAATAATGAATCAAGGACTGGAACTCACGAAAGTTAAAATATGCAAGAAAACAGAACGAGGAAAAAATACTGACACGGAACACAGACAAATCTCCGGGACCTGATGGTTTTCACCTCAGGGTTTTAAAGGATGCAGGTGAAGAAATTGCGGATGCTTTAGCTATAATTTTCCAAAGCTATCTCGATTCAGGAATTGTCCCTTTAGATTGGAAAATTGCAAATATCGCTCCATTATTTAAGAAAGGTGAGAGAAACAAAGAAATTATGGACTGTTGTGGAGAAGTTATTAAACTCGATAGTTAAGGACAGAGTGATTGAGCACTTAGAGAAGTTTGAGCTGATTAAAGGAAGCCAACATAAATTTATAAATGTAGATCATGTCTAACGAACCTAATTGAATATTTTGAGGAAGTCACTGAAGTAGCTGACAGGAGAATACCTGTGGATATAGTTAATATGGATTTCCAGAATGCACTTGATAAGGTTCCACATAAAAGACTGTTAGCTAAAATTAATGCTCATGAAATTGAAGACAAATTATTGACCTGGTTAGGAGCTTGGTTATGCAGTCGACGAAAGAGGGTAGGGATAATGGGTATATACTCGAATTGTAAGGAAGTGACTGGTGGGGCTGAATTTAATACTGGCGGTGGTGGCCTCAACGATGGGCTGTAAAGCTGGGGACAACCCTGCTGCACATGTTTTCAGAAGCTCCGACATGATTCTGTGCCCATCAAGAAATTAACTGTCTGGCGTCGGGCCTCCTGTTCCTTTAAAAGCAGTGGCAGGAAGAGGCCTTAAGTGGCTCTTAATTGGCCATTTAAGGGCCACAATTGGCCTCTGAGCAAGAAGGCTCTCCTTGATTTTCCCCACCCTGATTGCACTGGACTGAGTCGGGAAGGTGACGGGAACTCTGCTCCCGTTGGCCAGTTTAAATTCCACCTGAGGTGTCCAGCAAGGATCTATGCTGAGGCTTCAACTATTCATGTATTTATTAATGGCTTAGATAATACTTGGATAAATGGCTCTCTATTGTATTATCTTTTCTTTCTTTCAAGAAAGAAAGAAAGAAAGAAAGAAAAGATAATACAATAGAGAGCCATTTATCCAAGTTTGCTGATGGCACAAAGATTGGTGGTATAGTAAGCAGTGTAGACGAGAGTGTAAAATTACAAAGAGACATTGTAAGATTAAGTGAGTGGACGAAACTGTGACAAATAGATTACAGGCTAGCGTGAGTTCTTTCATTTTGGACAAAAAAGGATAGATCTGAATATTTTGAAATACTGCAAAGCTAGGAACAGTGGAGGTCTAAAGAGATTTAGGAATCCAGATTACTACAATGTAGTAGTCAGGTACAAAAAATAATCAAAAAGGCTAAATGGAATGTTAATCATTATAACTAGAGGGCTTGCTTATAAAGGGGACGAGGTTTTGCTGGACGTAGATAGGCTAGCAGGATGGGCAGACAAGTGGCAGATGACTTTTAATATAAGGAAGTGTGAGGTTATGCATTTTGTTAGAAGGGATATACAGACAAGCAGTATAGACTTAATGGCACAGTTCTAAAGCGCGTGCAGGGACAGAGGGACCTTGGGGTTCTTGTGCACAGATCTTTGAAGATGACAGGATATATTGAAAGAGTAGTTAGCAAAACATATGGGATATTGGGCTTCATAAATGGAGATATTGAGTATAAAAAACGGGAAGTTATGTTGAACCTTTATATGTTGTGGTCCAGTTCTGGTCACCACACTTTGGGAAGGATGTGAGGGTCCTTATAGAGGACCAGAAGAGATTGACCAGAATGCTTCCAGGAATGAGGGAATTTAGCTTACAGGTTAGTTTGGAAAAGCTGGGGTTGTTCTTCTTGAAAGAAAGGAAATTGAGGGAATATTTGGTGGAGGTGGACAAGATTATGACAGACTTAGATAGGGTAGATACAGAAAACCTGTTCCCATTAGCAGATGGTATAAGGACTAGGGGACACAGATTTAGGTTTTGGGCAAGAGCTGCGTGAGGGAATGTAAGTAGGACCTTTTTTACACAGCGAGTGGTAATGATCTGGATCTCACTGCCTATGAGGGGGAGGTGATGGCATAGTGGTAATGTCACTGGACGAACAGTGCAGAGGCCTGGACTAGTCCTCTGGGGTTAAGGCCTGCTACCCGACTCAAACCCGATGGGACCCGATGACATGTATCGGGTTCGGGTCGGATCACTCTTCCGGGCCCGACTTTCGGGCTCGGGTCAGTCCGGGTCGGACACACACAGGAAGTATTACATTTTTCTCTGCTGGGAAGTTGAGTTTAGTAAGTGCCAAAAGTTGAAAAGCCTACCCGAGCTGGGAGTCCGGGACGTCAAGGAGGGAAACTGAGTCTGCACAGTGAGCGTCTCTATGACATCATCGCACTCATGCTGCAGCTTCCTGCAGATTCGGAATCGGAAGGTAGGTAAAGTGAACATTCCAGGGGTCAGGTTGGGCGCGGGAAAAAATGGAGGGACTGGGGCCAGGTCTGGCTCAGGTCCGATGTGGTTCTGTCAGGTTCGCGTCGGGTTTTTTTCCCTGACTTGAGCAGGCCTTTACTCTGGGGACATGGGTTTGAATCCCACCACAGCAGATGGTGAAATTTAAATTCAATTAATAAATCTGGAATTTAAAAAAAGTTAGTTTAATGAAACCATTGGCAATTGTTGTATTAGAAAACCTATCTGGTTTACTAATGCCCTTCAGGGAAGGAAATCTGCTGTCCTGACCTGTTTTGACCTACATGTGACTCCAGACCCACAGCAATGTGGTTGACTCTTAAATGGCCTAGCATGCCTCTCAGTTCAAGGGCAATTAGGGATGGGCAATAAATACTGGCCTATCCAGCAATTCCCACATCCCATGAACAGATTTAAAAAAAAAGCAGAGATGATGCATGATTTCAAAAGGAAATTGGATGACACTTGAGGGAAATAAATTTGCACCGTTATGGGGATAGAGAGGGGGAATGGGACTGACTAGAATTCTCTACAGGGAGCTGGCATGGATGCGATGGGTGAAAGGCCTCCTTTTGTGCTGTAATGACTATACCAGCTTCTCCAACCTAACCTTGTAGCTAAAATCCCTCATCCCTGGAACCATTCTAGTAAATCCCTTATGCACCCTCTCAAGGACCCTCACATCCTTCCTAAAATGTGGTGACCAGAACATATGAAGATTCAGCATAACTTCCCTGTTTTTATACTCAATACCTCTATTTATGAAGCCCAAGATTCCATATGTTTTGCTAACTACTCTCTCAATATGTCCTGCCACCTTCAAAGATCTATACACTACTAGATTTCATCTCCATTGTTTTATTGTCACTAGGGAAAAAGTACTGAGAAAACTATTGGGATTGGAGGCAGACAAGTCCCCAGGGCCCGATGGCCTACATCCTAGGGTCCTAAAGGAAGTGGCAGCAGAGATAGTGGATCCATTGGTTATAATATTCCAAAAATCCCTGGATGTGGGAAAGGTTCCAGTGGATTGGAAAAATGCTAATATAATGCCCTTATTCAAAAAAGGAGGGAGGCAGAAAGTAGGAAACTATAGACCAGTTAGTATAACATCTGTTGTTGGGAAATTGTTAGAATCCATTATTAAGGAAGTAATAACAGGACATTTAGAAAGTCAAAACGCAATCCATCAGAGTCAGCATGGTTTTATGAAGGGTAAATCGTGTTTGACTAATTTGCAGGAGTTCTTCGAAGATGTAACAAGTAAAGTGGATAATGGGGATCCTGTAGATGTAGTATATCTGGACTTCCAGAAGGCATTTGATAAGGTGCTGCACAAAAGGTTAATACACAAGGTAAGATCACATGGGGTTAGGGGCAATTTATTAGCTTGGATAGAGGATTGGCCAACCAACAGAAAACAGAGAGCCGGGATAAATGGGTCCTTTTCTGGTTGGCAAGATGTAACTAGTGGGGTGCACAGGGTTCTGTCCTCCAACTATTTACAATCTATATTAGTGACTTGGATGCAGGGATAGAAGGTACTATAGCCAAGTTTGCAGATGACACTAAAATAGGTGGGATAGTAAGTTGCAATAAAGAAATAAGAAATTTACAAATGGATATGGATAGATTCGGTGAATGGGCCAAAATTTGGAAGTTTAATGTGGATAAGTGTGAGGTTAACCATATTGGTCGGAAGAATAGAAAGGCAAAGTATTATCTAAATGGAGAGAAACTTCAGAATGCTTCAGGGCAGAGGGATCTGGGTGTCCTCGTGCATGAATCGCAGAAAACTAGTATGCAGGTGCAGCAGGTAATAAGGAAGGCAAATGGAATTTTGGCATTTATTGCTAAAGGAATAGAGTATAAAAGTAGGGAAGTGTTGCTGCAACTGTACAAGGCATTAATGAGACCGTACCTGGAGTATTGCGTACAGTTTTGGTCCCCTTACCTGAGGAAGGATGTAGTTGCATTGGAGGCAGCTCAGTGGAGGTTCATTAGATTGATTCCAGAGATGAGGGGTTTGTCTTACGTAGAGAGATTGAGCAGTTTAGGCCTTTACTCTCTAGAGTTTAGAAGCATGAGTGGAGATCTAATTGAGGTATATAAGATGATTAAGGGGATTGACAAAGTAGACACAGAGAGGATGTTTGCTCTTGTGGGGCAATCTAGAATGAGAGGTCATAGTTTTAGGATAAGGGGTAGCTGATTTAAAACAGAGATGAGGAGAAATTACTTCTCTCAAAGGGTCGTGAGTCTGTGGAATTCACTACCCCAGAGTGCGGTGGATGCTGGGACCTTGAGTAAATTTAAGGAAGAGATAGACAGATTTTTAATTAGTAATGGGTTGAAGGGTTATGGAGAACGGGCAGGAAAGTGGAGTTGAGGCTGCGATGAGATCAGCCATGGTTGTATTAAATGGCGGAGCAGGCTCGAGGGGCTGAATTGCCTACTCCTGCTCCCAGTTCTTATGATCTTATGTTCTTATTGTGTGTTGTTCTGTATCTCCAATCTTTTCAATATCTATTTCTCCATCTACTGTTTTCTTTGTGTGTCGATCCCTTAATCTTCAAAAAGGCTAATGGAGCATTGTTCTTTATCTCGAGGGGATTGGAATACAAAGGTGAGGAAGTGATGCTTCAGTTGTATAGAACCTTGGTGAGACTCCATCCGATGTACTACCTTCAGATTTGGGCACCACACCTTCGTAAAGATGTATTGGCACATTAACTTGGCTGGTATTGTGTTGATTTAAAAGGCTGAGGGCAGATCTGATTGAGATGTTTAAAATAATAAAGGGTTTTGATAGGGTAGATACAGAGAAACTATTTCCTCTGCTGGGTGAATCCACAACAAGCGAGCACAAACTCAACATTAGAGCTCGGCCATTCAAAAGTGAATTCAGGCTGCACCTTTTCACACAAATTTTAGTGAAAATCTGGAACTCTGTCCCCAAAAGGTTGTGGATGCTGGGGGCTCAGCTGAAATTTCCAAGAGGGATATTGATAGATTTTTGTTAGGTAAGGGGATTAATGGATATGGAACAAAGATAGACAAATGGAATTGAGGTACAGAGCAACCATGATCTAATTGAAAGATAGAACAGGCTCAAAGGGCTACTCCTGTGTTTTATGTTCATTCCTTCCAAGATAGATTTTTGCCTGTGTTGAATTTTAACTTTTATGTTGTATTGCAAGAAACAGTGCGTGAGGAGTTGGTGAACCCAAATTCACACAAGCTGTTTCTCAAAAGAAAATCCTGAACTCAGAACCCAGTCTGGCTGCAGTTTACTTCACTGGTGCAAATTGCTAAGGAAAGCATAATAGAATATGCTTCTATAGATATAGCTCTTAGGGCGCAAGGAATCAAAGGATATGGGGGGAAAGCAGGAACAGGTTACTGAGTTGGATGATCAGCCATGATCATAATGAGTGGCGGAGCAGGCTCGAAGGGCCGAATGGCCTACTCCTGCTCCTATTTTCTATGTTTCTATAGAATATCTAAGGTGCTAAATGGTATTATTGGCTGCAGATCTCACATTCAAGCATAGATTTCCTTTCCATTGTCAAAGATTGGCTTTCTTTTTAATGTTGATAAGGAAGCAGTGTCCTTCATACTGTGCCTTCTGTTTAAGGAGGGGGCAGGAAGTTCAAACACCTTGGACAGGTCAAGTAATCTGGTTTAGTTTTGGGTAGTGGGTTTGATTGACAATGGTGTCTAAGACCTTTGGAAGAGGATGAGGTTATTGATTGGCTTTCGTCTTTAATGGGCAGCTTGGTCGCCAGGGGTCTGCAATGCTCAACTCAAATTGTCAAACAGGCTCCCTGCCCAGGGGCCGTATGGTGACCTCTGAGGGGATGTCCATAAGAGTCTCTGAACATCTGACTGCGGTAGTAGAATTGCATATCCTGAGGCCTATCCATGGCACGAATTATAACAGATGCAAAACCAATCAGCATACCAGGAGTGTAAAAAGGGAATCAAAATGACAAAGAATTTTTATTGAATTAAACATGGCAAGAAAATTGAAGGATAATAAAAAGATTTCAGTTATATTAAGAGAAATAGAAAAGTGAGGGATGGAGTGGGTCAGGTGAGGACAGGATAACTGATGTTGCACAGGCTGCAAAAGTGCGGAATAAGTTTAAGAAGGAGATAGGTAATTAATTTGATCTGGAAAGGGAACTAGAGGGTGTTGGTGGTAACATTATTCACATTTACTAGCAGTACAATTGCAGAACAGCTGTACAAACTTAAGGTGAATAAATCTCAGGGGCCGGATATGATGCATCCAAAAATTCTAAAGGAAATAAAGGAGGAAATTACATGAGCTCTGGTACAAATTATCCAGAAATTACTGAGTCCTGGAGATGTGCCTGGGGACTGGAGAAAAGCAGATTTAAAAAAATAAGGAAGAAAAAATCACCCAGGAAACAATAGGCCGGTGAGTTTGTGGCCAAATATGAATAAAGTCATGGAAATCCTTATTAGAGTTAAGATCATGGAGCATCTGGATAGAAATAAAATCATAAAAGATTCCCAAATATGCATTCATGAATAGGACGGCTTGTCAATATAACTTACTGGTTTTCTTTGAGGGTGTGTCAAAGGAACCCGATAGGGCTATGGCAGTGAATGTGATGTACTTGGATTTCAGTAAGGCCTTTGATATTGTTCCTTTGGAAAGGCTGGTACTGAAAATAAAGCAAGTGAGAATTGGTGGGAAAATGTTACAAGAACAACAACTTGTATTTATATAATGCTTTTGATGTAGTAAAAAGTACCAGAGTGCTTCACAGGAGCGTTATCAAACAAAAATTTGACACCAAGTCACATATGGAGATATTTGAGCTTGACAAAGACGCAAGTTTTAAGGAGTGTCTTAAAAGAGGAAAGCACGGCAGAGAGGTGGAGATGCTTAGGGCAGGGAATTCCAGAGCTTAGGGTCTAGACAACTGAAGGAATGACCTCCAATGGTGGAGCGATTATGTTGGGGATAAACAGGAAGCCAGAAGGTGTGCAGGTATCTTGGAGGATTGTGGGGCTGGAGAGGGTTACAGAGAAAGGGAGGGGTGAGGTCATGGAAGGATTTGAAAACAAGGAAGACATGTGCAGACCCATACTGGCAAACAGGCAAATGTTTGGACACACTGATGACGTCGGCGATCACTCTGCACATGCTCTGTGTTGTCAGGAATCACTCAGATTCTAAAATTGAGGGTGGCTCAATCATGTGCTAATGTAGCTCAGCGAGCACAAGGGTAATGGGTGAAAGGGACTTGGTGCAAGTTAGGAGATGGGCAGCAGAATTTTGGATGAGCTTAGGTCGATGGAGGGTGGAAGATGGGAGCCAAGCCAGGAAAGCACTGGAAGAATCAAGTGTAAAGGCAACAAAGGCTTGTTTGAAGGTTTCAGCAGCAAATGAGTTTAGCCAGAGGCGGAGTTGGGCAATGGATATGGAATTAGTTTAGTTTAGTTTAGAGATACAGCACTTTAACAGGCCCTTCGGCCCACCGAGTCTGTGCCGACCATCAACCACCCATTTATACTAATCCTACACTAATCCCGTATTCCTATCACATCCCCACCTGTCCCTATATATTTCCCTACCACCTACCTATACTAGGGGCAATTTATGATGGCCAATTAACCTATCAACCTGCAAGTCTTTGGCATGTGGGAGGAAACCGGAGCACCCGGAGGAAACCCACGCAGACACAGGGAGAACTTGCAAACTCCGCACAGGCAGTACCCAGAATCGAACCCGGGTCCCTGGAGCTGTGAGGCTGCGGTGCTAACCACTGCGCCAATGTGCCCCCCCATTGGTTGACTAATAGAACCCAGAGGGTGGTGGTACAGGGTTTGTCATCCACGTAAGAGAATGTTACTAGTGTAGTCCCACAGGGATCTGTTATATTTAATAGCATCATAAATGATTTAGAGCTGGGAGTCACAAGGATAATGACGAATTTTCAGATGCCACAACGCTAATGAAAGTGGTAGACTGCAAAGTCGAACACGATAAGCCACAGGAGGATTTGAATGTACTTGGGAATTGGGCAGATAGGTGACAGATAAAATTCAATGTAGAGAAATGCAAAATGCTTTGGGTCACAGGAACATTTAGGCCCTTGAGTCTGTTCCATAATGCAATTGGATTAGGACTAATCGACATGCCAATTCCATTTACATTTGCTTCCCTAGCTCTTGATATCATGTAGCTCAGTTGGTAACACTCACTTCTAAACCTGATACTTGTGGGTTTAAGTCTGACTCCAGAGACTTGAGCATGCACTCTAAGCTGACACTTCAGTGCAGTACTGAGGGAGTGCTGTACTGTAAGAGGTGTTGTCTTCCAAATGAGATGTTAAACTGAGGCTCCATCTGCCTGAAAGATCCTGTGGTGCTATTTTGTAGGAGAATTCTCCCTGGTTTTTTGGCCAACATTTATCTCTCAACCAACATCACAAAAACTGATTATCTGACCATCATCACATTGCTGGGAGTTTGCTGTGCGCAAATTGCCCGCGTTTCCTACATTACAACAGTGACTACACTTCAAAAGTACTTCATTGGTTGTGGAGCACTTGTGGATCATCCTGAGGTTGTGAAAGGTTGTATAGAAATGCAACTCTTATTTTTAGCAAACAAAAATCTATTGATCTCAGTCTTGAAACTTTCAATTGACTCCCAGCATCGGGAGCTCTTTGGGGAAGAAAGCTCCAGATTTAATTTATCCTTTTGTGTGAAAATTTCTTCTTGATTTCTCACCTGAGTTGCATAATTCCAACTTTAAAATTATGCTGCCTTGTTCACATGAGGACAAAGTATATAAGAAGGGTACTGAAAAGAAAATAGCATGCATGGAAAATGAGAGAAATCTGGGGGGTCCTGATTGACAATAAATTGAAACTATCGCAACAATGTTTGGTGACATTGAGTAAAATAAATCAGATGTTTGGATGTGCTGATATTAAAGATCAATATTGAGCTGAAATATTGGAGTAATCTTGCCATTTCATAAGTCATTCGAGTGAGGGAATGAAGTGATTGGACTATGAGGAGCGATGATGTAAATTGGACATGTTCTCACTTAAAAAGAGACATTGAGAGGTGATATAACTGCTATTTTTCGGATTCCAAGGGGACGGAACAGTGTAGATCATTAGAAGCTGTTTCACCTTCACCTTCAGTAGAACCAGAGGACATGGCCTGCGATTGCAGTGGGTAAGGCCAAACCTAATCTGTGGAAACAACATTTCAGGGAGCAAGTGGTCATTTTATGAAACAGACTCCCTAGGGAGACAGTGGAAGTGGGTAATATTGATTAATTCAAATACAAATCAGACCAATTTCTTTCACAACACAATATGTTGCGATATAGTATAAGTGTAATTGGAGACATGATGTGTGGTGAGTGTAGTGCGCTTGAGAGGAGCAGGTGACTTTGAACCTTTGTTCCCAAAGCTGTCCAACACTAGGGATTTCCTTGCCTCAAGTCTGGATTTGATGTAGATTAATTGATGGAGATTAATCACTGTGATTAGTCAACAACTCAATTATTGTTGTATTATGCAACTACCAGGATGGTAGAAGGCGAACCAGATGGACACTGATCTTTTCTTGGTTATCAGTTCCAAACAATGTTCTCAGGAATCCTGCACTCGAAGGAAAAATCAGATTCACTGCCAAATGCGGCTTTGGTGGGTTAAAAGATGGTAATGAATCCTTGCAGCTAATGAGTAGGAGTCCTAATGGTAGCAGGTCTGAGGCTATTTTATCCAAACACTCTTCTGAAATGTGATGCCATAATTATACACTGACAGGGGCAGTCTGGTCTTCATGAAACAGATCGCAACAGTTTGCAAACGGCTGACCTCCGACCTCTGCAATGAATGAACCCCCACGAGCCTCCCTTGCTCTGTGTATCTCAGGAGCCCCGTGGTGTTTAGGCTGAAGATTTATGTTACAGAAAATAGCTGTTTAAATGCTTTTACTTTTATTGTTGCACTCACCCCTTTCCTGGGTCTCTCTCAGCCCTGGACTCTGTGCTTAACAAAATAAAAGGAGCTGATTCTCTCTGAAAGAATTTGAGCTCTGTTATTACTTATTTGCTGAGGGAGAGGCTGAAGGAACTGTTTATTGATGGAGTTCATGCGGATCACAGCTTGGTTATATTTTTAGAGCTGTACTTACAATCAGCCAATTGGTAAAAAGCCACATTTCAGCCACATCCATCTCACACTTATCCAATAAAAAGCACAACAAATCAGCTTGACTTTCAACATTACGCACTCAGCTTTGACTTGTTAGCTTTGTCCAATTTGTCACAGATACTGCCCCGATTTTAACTCCTGCCTTGTGGAAACTGGGCGGGGGTGTGCGGGGGGAGTGCGGGTGGTTAGGTAAAATAAGGCCAATCACTTAACCCCTCTGATCCCGTTGCCTGCCCACCATGTCCCGATCATAACCTGTTCTTTTCAGCAGGCGGGTGGGACACCAACAAGTAGAAAGTGGGGCCCTTCTTTAAATATGCAGAGCTGGTTTGATGATGTTATTGGATCCCAATCTGCTATTTTACTCCGAAGCCTGAGTGGGAAAGTGGTGATGGCTTTTCCATCAGGCCATGCCTATCTGGAGGCGAATTGAGGGCTAGAGGAGACCTGGGAAGGTAGGTTTTATTTATTTTTCTACGTTTTCTTGTGGGCTAAGTGGAGCAGAAGTGCTCCTCCAGGTCTCACAAGAAAGCCTTGGGCCTCCCTTGCCCTGAGTTCACCACTCTCCTCACAATCGATCAGCTCCTGAGACCCCCTGATTGTGGCCAGAGTTACCACAAGCTCCCCCCTCCCCCACCACCACCTTACCTGACTACCGAGGACTGTTCACACATGTTCCCAAATGTGGCCTCCTGCAGGTGCTGGATCTGGTCAGGTTTGATTGAGAGTCACAGGATATTTATTCAAATAAGATGACAGTAAAAAAAAATTAAATCGTAAATCAGGATTTGGGACAGAGCAGTGGTCCCCTCCAGTTCTGTGTGTTCGCCTGTTACTATGTTAACAGGAAATCATCAAATTCATTAAATAGAAATTCCAGACAGCCACTGCTGTAAAATTATCACCAGCTTTGACACCTGGCATGTGAGCCCTGGCTCAATTGTAACAGTCTTGCTTCTGGGTCAGGAGATTGTGGAATCAAATCCCATTCCTGAAAGTCCTATCATAGACATAGTAGGCTGACCATTCAGTGCTGGCTGATATCTATTCTTCATGGGGGGAAGGCAAATTTTAAGAAACTGAGAAGTGACCTGTCGAAAGTGGATTGGATACAGCTACTTGAGGGAAAATCAGTGGTAAGACAGTGGGAGGCATTCAAAAGCACGATACTACAGGCACAGTGTAGGCATGTCCCCACTAAGCTCAAGGGTGGTATGGCTAAATCTAGAGCACCCTGGTTATCTAGAAGCTTACAGGGTAAGTTAAAGCAGAAAATGAAAGCTGACATAAGAACATAGGAAGATAGGAATAGGAGTAGGCCATTCAGCCCCTCGAGCCTGTCCCGCCATTCAATGAGATCATGGCTGATCCGCGGCCTAACTCCATATACCTGCCTTTGGCCCATATCCCTTTACATCTTTGCTAAACAAAAATCTATCTATCTCAGATTTAAAATTAACAACTGTTCTAGCTTCAACTGCTGTTTGTAGGAGAGAGTTCCAAACCTCGACCACTCTTTGCTTGAAGAAGTGCTTCCTAACATCTCTCCTGAACGGTCTGATCCTAATTTTTAGACTATGCCCCCTAGTTTTAAAATCTCCAACCAGTGGAAATAG
The DNA here is from genome assembly GCF_036365525.1 of Heterodontus francisci. NCBI lineage: Eukaryota > Metazoa > Chordata > Chondrichthyes > Heterodontiformes > Heterodontidae > Heterodontus > Heterodontus francisci. The sequence goes on from NC_090392.1 coordinate 44,435,751, forward strand.
TTTATCTTTATCTAGCCTGTCTTTTCCTGTTAATATCTTGAAGCTAATGACAATCACAAAAATCTTAAAACTTTAGAAAGCCTAGAGGAGTGTAGAAAGTGCAGGGGTGAATTAAAAAAGGAAATTAGAAAAGCAAAGGGAGGACATGAAAAATTATTGGCAAGTAAAATCAAGGAAAACCCGAAGAAGTTTTTTCAGTACATTAAGAGCAAGAGGATAACTAAGGAAAGGGTAGAGCCTATCAGAGATCTACAAGGGAACTTATGCATGGATGCAAAAGATTTGGGCAGGGTTCATAATGAGGTTTTTGTCTCTGTCTTCACAAAGGAGAGGGTTGATGCAGACATTGTAGCTAAAGAAGAGGAGTGTGAAATATTAGATATGATAAGCATAATGAGAGAGGAAGTACGAGAGGGTCTGACATCCTTGAAAGTGGATAAATCGCCAGGACCTGATGGATTGCATCCCAGGTTGTTATAGGAAGCCAAGGAGGAAATAATGGATGCACTGAGGATCATGTTCAAATCCTCACTGGATACATGAGTGGTACCAGATGATTGGAGGTCTGCGAATGTTGTACCATTGTTTAAAAAGGGTGCGAGAGATAGGCCAAATAATTATAGGCTGGTCAGTCTGACCTCGGTGGTGGGTAAATTGTTAGAATCTATTCTGAGAGACAGGACAAACTGCCACTTACAAAGGCAAGGATTAATCAGGGATAGTCAGCATGGATTTATTAAGGGAAGGTCAGGTCTTACTAATTTGATTGAGTTTTTTGAGGAAAGAGTAAGAAGGATTGATGAGGGTAGTGCAGTGGATGTGGTCTACATGGACTTTGGTAAGGCATTTGACAAGGTAACACTGACTGGTCAGTAAAATGAAAGCCCATGGGATACAGGGGAATGTGGCAGGTTGGATTCAGAATTGGCTCAGTGACAGGAAACAAAGGGTAGTAGTCGAAGGATGTTGGGTCCCTTGCTGTTTGTGGTATTTATTAATGATTTGTACTTACATGTGGGAGGCATGTTTGGGAAATTTGCTGATGACACAAAAATTGCCCATGTAGTTGATGGTGAAGAGGATAGCTGTAGTCTCCAGAATGATATCAATGGTTTGGTTGAATGGGCGGAAAAGTGGCAAATGGAATTCAATCCAGATAGTTGTGAGGTAACGCATTTGGGGAGAGCAAATAAAGCGAGGGAACACACAATAAATGGGAGGTTATTTAGAGGAATAGAGGAAGTGAGAGACCTTGGAGTGCATGTCCACAGGTCCCTGAAAGTGGCAGAACAGGGAGATAGAGTGGTGAAGAAGGTGAAAGTGGAATGCTTTCCTTTATTGTCCAAGGTATAGAATTCAAAAGCAGGAATGTAATGCTGCCATACCACCTTCAAGATTCATGCACAAATAACCCCAGCTTTCATATGTTCATATGATAAGCAAGGGGATGAAAGGTTACTGGGGGTAGGTGGGAATGTGGAGTGGAGGTTACAATCAGATCAGCCAGGAATGGTGGAGCAGGCTCGAGGAGGTTCCTAATGCATTAGCTCGTATGTCTCTCTGTTCCTGCAACCCCTTTAGAATTGTACCCTTTATTTTATATTGCCTTTCCTCATTCTTCCTACCAAAATGTATCACTTCACACTCCTCTGCATTAAATTTCATCTGCCACGTGTCCGCCCATTCCACCAGTCTGGCTCTGTCCTCTTGAAGCCTATTGCTATCCTCCTCACAGTATGTGTCATCTGCAAATTTTGTTAATGTGTCCTGTACACCATTAATATAGATCAAGAAAGGCAGTAACCCTAGAACGACCCCAGAAGTAATAGCATCACTGAGACTCTCTACACCAGGAAAAACACTTACATTTCCTTCCTCATGTTCAGAGCAAACCAGGATGAGAGAACACTAGACTTTGTCCACATTACAAGTTTCCCTCAATCTGCCATTGACTGCAGCTACATTGCCTTGCGTGCTCCCCGTTATCTTTGTGAATAGACACTTCCTCAACATCTAGTTTGCAGCTACAGGTAATACTTCACACAGCTCTGTGACCATTTCCAGGCACCAATCATGACTCTCCCTTGCTGCAAGAGTAGCTCATCAAAGAGCATTTCACCTGAACTATCCCTCCAATCGCCAATCCTTACCACCACCTTCTTTATTAATGTCAACAATGCCAAATCCAGGACAAAAAACAAATGGATCAAACGATCTATCTAATAATTAACAGAAAGAATTAAGAATCAGCCATTAGTGCCTGGCTTGTCTGTTTGCTTCCCTATCCTCATGCTTTTACAAGGTGTCTACAGTTTGAGAGATGGGAGGTTGTTGAGTTTCCATTGATGACACTTCAGATGGCAATGGTGGGAGATCTCAAGCAGCCTTGAGGGACGATTTCAGTGGTGGCTGAGGCAGTCTTGCCCAACTGGCTGTGTGATAATACCAAGGGCACTGGCAGAGAGGGTGGCAGGGGAGCGGAGGACAGCAAGTGTCATCTCATGGAGCGAAGGCTGCTGTCCTGGAACTGTGCCTCCAACTGCTAGGGTTCTGCATGGGAACAGAGTGCGAGGTGATGCTCTGGAAGTCCCTGTCAACTAGCTCTCAAAGCCAAGGTGGCAGCCATATGAGCTTCCATGGCAGCTGTGAGAGCACCCTGGGGATGGTGGTGGGCACCTCTATCATGTTCACGGAGCTGACCCCACTTGCCCCCTGTGCATTCATCTCCTGCAAGAGATAAGGTAGTGTGTTAGTGAAAGTCTTCAGAGCTCTTCAGAGAATGTGCCTATCATGGTAGAATAGCTGGTATGCTGTGAGTAGGATGTGAGGAATGGGGAAGTGAGGTCTGCATTAGTAGTGAATGTGTGAGTATGAGAAGAAGATGTAGTGAAGTGCATTGCTGTGAGTGTTGGAGAGTGAAGGGAAACAGGGGAGGGAGTATAATGAGTAGTGAGGCTGGATATGGTGGAGGTATGGGTAGAGAATAAGAGAGTAGGATTCTGACCGAAAGAACTCTGGTGAGGTCATTGAGCTTTTTCTAGCTTTGCAGCTGTGTCCTGGGAGCTAAGTTCTTGACATTGACCTCCTTTGCAGCCTCTTCCCGTTGGTAATGGAGATATTACCTGAAGGTCTTCCTGCCCCCTGGGGCAGAGGATCTCCCACTGCCTAATCAAAGCCTCCAAGGCAGCATTCAAAGAACCTGGGTGCTATGTCAATGCTTGCCTCAACCATTTCCCTCCTTCCAAGTGTTTTCCCATTTTCTGCAGTAAGAGTGCATCACTCTTTTAAGAGGTACTGACTGCCTTTAAGTGGCATTAGACAGGCCTGTCAACTGGTATGGAAATATAAATAGATGCATGTGTGCATTTGTGTGCATATGTATTTTGTATGTAAGTATGCATGTGCCTCAATGTGTGTAAAAGTATGTGTATGTAGTTATATATGTGTGTGAATAGATATAAATATACATTGTTATGACGAAGTGAGAAAGGGGTCTAGGGGTTCCCTCTCAGCCTTTGCCTTGTTTAACCATAACAGGACTTAATTTTAAAAACACTGTGTTCTTAGCTCCCCCTCAATGAATCCTTGTTCATTGCTTTCCAATTGCAAGGCAAAGAAATCAAATCAGACGGGTTATCTTAGATTTAAACAAGAAAGGTAGAAGTTTATTAATCTTAAACTCTAATTCGGTTAACAACTACGAATACAAGACACGGCCACACTAGCATGCATACGTGATAAATACACATGCAGATAGAGATAGAAAAAATAAAGGGGAAAAGTTTGAGGCAATAGCTAGGTGTATTTACAGTCCTTTGAGTTCAATGTGGAGTCTTTGGTTGCCGGTAAGTCTTGCTGTTCATTGGGGTCCAGTGCACGTTTTAACTTGTTTCAAAGTGGGAGTCTTTTCTCTCTTAAGGTTTAAGCGACTTCAGTGGGTCCAGAGCTTTGTGAGAAAGCGAGAGAGAGCCAGCCAGGAGAGAAGCTGTCTTGTTCCAGGTTCAGTTGCAATCTGCAGTCTGTCTTCAAATTGTCCTGTGTGTAGTTCAAAAAAAAACTGGGCCAGCAGGTTAGTCATGTGACCGGTTGGTTAAACCACTCCCGTGTTTGTGGATTCTCCATCTTCCACACTGGAATGTGAGCTTTCTTACACCTTTAATGTCTGGTGATCAAAATCTGTTTGGGTTAATTGGACCAGAGAGTAGTTGCTTTGTCTCTGCAAGCATTCTTAGTCTCTTAGTATGCAAATGTCCTCCAGCCAAATGTCAGGCAATCTCTTTAAACAAGTAATTTCTTTACTCCAGCAACAGTTTAAAATTAATGTTCATATGACAAAATTAATATGCCTCATTCGTGGCAGGTGGGGGTCTTCATGACAACATTTTTTACATAGAATTTACAGCACAGAAACAGACCATTCGGCTCAACTGGCCTATGCTGGTGTTTATGCTCCTCATGAGCCTCCTCCCACCCCTTTTCATGTAATCCTATCTACATATGCTTCTATTCCTTACACCCCCATATGCTTAATTAGGCTCCCCTCAAATACATCTATGCTATTCATCTGAACCACTCCCTGTAGTAGTGAGTTCCACTAACTCCTTTCTGCTTTCTCCTGAATTCGCTATTGGATTTATAAGTGACTATCTTATATTGATGGCCTCTAATTCTGGTCTCCTCCACAAGTGGAAACATTTTTTTCTATGCTGGCTGGGATTTTTCCCTTGGCAGGCGGCAGCCACCCACCTACTGAAAAGTCAGTGGCAAACACACCTCCGCCTGGCCTGCGGATCCGAACTGCATTTTGTGGTTCTCTGGCCTTTAATTAGTCTGAGGCGGGACTTCCACCCGCTTGAGGCCGGAAGTCCCACCTAATGGAGCTGCTGGCCAATCAGCGGGCCGGCAGCTCTTAGTCCCAGCAGCGCCACCGGGAGTGGTGGCCACTGCTGGGACTGCAACTCAGCCATCGGGAAGAAGATGTCAGGGATCCTGGAAAACGAAGGTAAGTTTTTAGTGCCTCGCCGGGGGTGATCGGTCGGGCCCCAGCGAGGCAACGGTGGCCGTCTGGGGGGCAGCGGGGGTGGCCATCCATCGGGCACAGGGTGTCTGATCATGAGGGTTCACCCCTCCCCCAGGTTGTCAGAAAGCCGCCTGCTTTTGTCAGGCGGCTTCTCTCGGGCCTGGGCTGCCCGACCACAGGTAAAGTCCCCATGGCGGCAGGCGGAGGCCTTTAAGTGGCCACTTAAGGGCCTTGATAGGCCTGGGACGGGCAGGCTGCTTTTCACTGCTGCTGCCCTGCGTAAAGTGGCAGAAGAAGCGGGAACGGGTCGGGAAGGGCTCCCAGAGCCTCACGCTCCATTTTAACTCTCCCACCCCCCCCACCTCGCCACCTTCCCGCCCTTTGGGGGATAAAATCTCTCTGTTCAGTATCATTCTTGTGAATCATTTTTCCATCTTCCCCAGTGCCTCCATAGCCTTTTTATAATATAGAGAGCAGAGCTGTGCACAGCACTCCAAGAGTGGGTCTAACCAAGATTCGATATAAGATTAACTGTAAAAGCATCTATGTCTGTGTGTTTGCATCTGTATGTTTGTGTGTACAAGTATGTAGGGAAGTAGGTAAATGTTTGTGTTTCTGTGTGTATATACATCTATGTAGATTTGTGTGTCTATAAATATTACATAGATTGATAAGTCTGAGTGTTCAGTGTGTCAGCACACATAGAAGAAAATTCAACATCCAAACATTATTTCTGACATCAGGCAGTGGTGCACAATCCATTTGATCGGAAGTGCTGGAATAATTTTGAAAGTAGCAGTGACTTGATTAGTGTTGGTTTTGTTGGAATTCTCTCAGGCCTTGTTGATTTATTTTCTGGCGGGATATTTAACCAGGAGGATGCAGCTTCATCCATTTCCCTGCGGCGGGATCTTTCTGCTGGTTTGACAGCTCTGGAGTTTCCATTGATCTATGACCCACAGAGCAATTATTCCCCAGACATTGGGGTGACTGATTGGAGTGGCTGTTGGGGGAGTTCAAAGGAACACATTTCCAACAAAATCTGTCAAACTGGAAAGTGAAAACATTTATACTGCACTGATGAAAGGGACTGACTCAGGCCTTGTGTTCACCCAGTCCCAGGGACTGACTCAGGCCTTGTGTTCACCCAGTCCCAGGGACTGACTAGGGCCTTGTGTTCACCCAGTCCCAGGGACTGACTCGGGCCTTGTGTTCACCCAGTCCCAGGGACTGACTGGGGCCTTGTGTTCACCCAATCCCAGGGACTGACTCGGGCTTTGTGTTCACCCAGTCCCAGGGACTGACTCGGAATCCTCGGAATCTCTGCCACCTTATCTAGCTGAATGAGACAGCTCGCGACCTCCAGCCATCTGACTCTCCCCTCGTGTTCATTCCCCTCTCAACTCACTATTGGTAATCTTTCACTTCACCTGGCAAAGACTGTTCATATTCCAGCTCTTTGACCAGGTAATCTAGTTCTCCACTTTACTGCTTCGTGAAACACTTTGGAATATTTATGTGAAGACTCTGTAGAAATGTGTTGTTGGTTGCTTCTGCCTGGGTTGTCATCACTCATCCTGATCCAGCAGGCAGCTAGAACTCCCCAAGTCGTTTGGCACCTTGTGCCTTCCTTCACCCAAAAGATATCCATTTCAGTCAACAGCACAAGAAGCACTGAGCCTGCCCTTGAGTCAGTCCTCTGCCATTGCCAACAGGGAGACCCTGGTCCACCCTTCAGTACATCTTCTCTTTCACCCACTTCATGCCTGACTGAAGCTGATCTGATTCTATCAGCCCAAAGTTGGGAGTTTCTCTGAACAAATCTCACCTGGCCTCTAATCAGGGTCAAAGACAAAATAAAGTCTTAGCACAAATATTGGCCCCTCCAACAGATACAGAGGGCGATTTCTGTTTCCCTAAGCCAATAAATGGGGAAATAGCAAAAGTAAAATCACACAGAGGATTGACTTGCTGACTTGTCGCTGGTTGTCCACTTGCTTCAATTTTCAGCCAGACCACCCACTGGAAACTGACAGGGCCTGGCAAATCATGGTGAAGTGACACAGTTAAGACTCCAATCCCATTTTCATATCTACCTGCATTGCAACCATGGGCAGTACATGTTGGGAGGTAAGTGGGATTGAGGGATATTGTGAGAGGATGGGTAAATGGGGTTGAGGGATATGTTGAGAATGTGGGTGGGAGGTTTGAGGGAATTTCTGATTTTCTCTATGCTCTGTGTGAGAAAATGCTTCCTGATTTCACTCCTGAATGGGCTCGCTCCAATTTTAAAATTAATAAGGATGTGGAGGTTGGTGGGGGCGGGGGGTGGGGAGGGGATGGTGGTGGTGGGGTGCTCACAGCTTGAAGCCACTTCTAACCTTTACATGTGCCCAGGCTGAGATCAGTTAGCTCAGTAAATAATTGTCTAATGAGCCAATTATTGTTCCCTCATTGCTGAACGGTGTGCTCCACCTGACCTGTATTGCTGGGTTCAGAGCAGATGTTTTCTCGGTGCAGGATCTGGTGCCTGGGTAAGGGCCTTGTGCCTGGGTAAGGGCCTGGTGCCTGGTTAAGGCCTGGTGCCTGGGAAGGGCCTAGTGCCTGGGTAGGGCTTGATACCTGGGAGTGGAAGAGGAAAGCCAAAGCCAGCCGCTGCCATGGTCCACAGCACTGGTCATGGCCGCTCACTGAGGAGCCTTCTGGCTAGTGTCGAGAAACAGTAACAGTAAAGATTTCAATCTTCAAGATCCACGGTGGGACCTATTTTAAAAAAAGGCCAGTTTAAGTTTCTTTACATCACAACAGTGACTACACTTCAAAAATACTTAATTGCCTGTAAAGAGCTTTGGAATGTTCTAAGGTCAAGAAGGAGGCTATATAAATGCAAGTTTTTGTTTCTTAACTGACTGTTAAATTGAGCAGGCTGTGTTAGGGATGTACAATTCTTCCCATCTGCTTATCCTACAAAAACTTCACCCATATGGTGCTTTACACTGAAACTCTATAGAGTAAGATCTGTTCCATAGCCTGCTAAATACAATGACCATATAAGGACCCTCCACATACATCCACCTTTGGACAGCTTTTGTAAAGAGTCAGCGCAGGAATGATGGGCCTAATGGCCTCTTCTGCAGTGTATGATTCTATGATCCTAAGTGATGTGAGAGGTGGGAGAGGACAATTTTCAACTGTTGCCCCCTCATACCTTGCTGACAAATAGACGGCTGGTAGAGGAAAATCAATTTTCCAGCAGGTCTTTAAATGGCCTCAATGCCCCAAGCTGGCTGGAGAATCTTCAAATGTGCAAATCAGGATCCTAGGTCTATTGCAGTTTCCGTGGAGAATTGGAAAGATCATGCACAGCACATTCCAGCCTTACTTTCCACAAGGGTTGAGTGACCTAACCAATGGTCCTTAGAGAGATCTCCTTCGGATCTCACAGATATCTTCTTACCCTTTCTGGCCCATTTCTCCAACCCCCAGGCATTCATTATTTCCCCACCTACAATCTCCGCCAACTCTTACCTCCCCGCTGCAAGCTATAAGCCTGTTGACTATCTTGGCACAAGATAGTGTCCGTGGAGACTGTAAATTGATAAAGGTCAGGCTATATCTAATTCTGAGGGACAGGAGGAATCAGGTTACGGAGAATCAAGGGGGATGTAAGCATGGAATATCTGAAAGACAATATTAGGAAAGGTTAGAGAAGATGGAAGAGATTCTAAAGATCAGCAAGGATGTCCCTTTAGGATCTTCAGTACTCACTGTGAAGAAAAAGTAAAACACATAAGAGTTTGTATTCCTGCCATTTGTTTGAATTTTGCTGTCTGTTTTCACTGAAAGACAGAACAATGTTTCTGTAACTTAAATACTAGTGGCACTGTCCACTTGAACTAGAAAAAGTCAGTGTGTGTGTTTGAGTGTGAATCTGTGTCTGGGTATGTGTGTTTATGAACGTGAATCTGTGTCTGTGTCTCGGTATGTGTCTGTGCATGCGATTGTGAATGTGAGTCTGCGTCTGGGTGTGTGTGTTCATGAACGTGAATCTGTGTCTGTGTCTCGGTATGTGTCTGTGCATGCGATTGTGAGTGTGAATCTGTGTCTGGGTATGTGTGTTTATGAACGTGAATCTGTGTCTGTGTCTCGGTATGTGTCTGTGCATGCGATTGTGAATGTGAGTCTGCGTCTGGGTGTGTGTGTTCATGAACGTGAATCTGTGTCTGTGTCTGGTCCATGTGATTGTGAGTGTGAATCTGTCTCTGTGTCTGGGTGTGTGTGCTTATGACTGTGAATCTGCGTCTGCGTCTGGGGGCTGGAGTTTTAAAGCCCACTGGGAATGGTGAGGGTGTGAGCGTGATTTGAAGATCACATTCTTGGAGGTTGGCATTGGGTCCTGTCACCTCCGGAACATGAAGCCGTTTTTAAAGGGAGGTCGGGAAGGAGGGAACAGCAATCCCACACATCCCAATTAATCACCTGTTGATCTAATTGTGGAGCTCATTAAAAAGCTTGTCAGTAGCACTTTGGGATTTTCAATGGAATGAGATGGGAAGAATGCTATGTCTGGACCATGGCAGGGTTTAAAAGATGTGAACAATTTGGAGGGCCATGAGGGCTATGGGGAAGGCTGACTAACATGATGCAGAGATTCAAAATAAAGCTCAGCTGCTCCAGAAGTACCAGAGTAGCCATTTCTGGAGCTGTAAGACTTGCTTTTCTCAGTGATAAGTGGTAGGAATCTGGAGAGGGGTGTGAGGCGACATCATCACTGGGACAGCCAGGGTTATCAGGGGAAAGCCTGGTGAATGCACAAAGCCAAGCTGAGGGAGGTCAGATGGGAACAGGCAACTTTGACATTGGACAGAGCAGGCAGGATGAGTTGCAGCAATGGAGATCCCTTGAAAAGATGGCTGCTGACCTCTCTACAGGAGCCCTAGACAGAGGCACAGAGGCGATATGACCAATGCCACTTACTCAGCAGGCCAACCATTGAGCAGGCCATTGGCTTTCTGAAGATGCAATTCTGATGCCTGGTCGAGTGGCACTCTCCAATGCTCTCCTGCAATGGTCTCAGTCATTGTGGTGGTCTGCTGCATTCTCCATAACATGACCCTCCAGAGAGGTGTGGACCTTGAGGACAGTGAGGCCCTGGAAGGAGACAGCTCATCGGGGGAGGAGCAGGAAGTAAGAGTGGAGGACGTAGAGGGTCAGAGGGGGTAACACTGAATAGAGGTGCCCCTGCTGTGCGACAAGGTGGTCTTCTCCTGCCACCCTCTGGGAAGAGGACCTCCCTCCTCTCCCTCATGGCCTCCAGCATTAGATCCAGGTCAACATTGATGAAGTGAGGGTCTGCCCTATTCCTAGTGCCAGGCCTCCAGCTCCCCAGTGACATCTCACTTCCCTTCGGTGCTGTGGAATTCTTTGGCACAAACCAGAGATCTCTCTCTCTCTCAGGACAACCAGCAGCCTCAGTGATGGCTGCTGTGGAGTGTCAATGTACTGAAGTGTAAGGAGGATCATTTTGGTAGGAGGAAAACGGAGGCCACTTATTCCTTGGAATGAAAGAAATTAAATGAGGGAAGTGGAACCAAGAGAGCTGGGAATACAGATACATAAATGATGAAAAGTAACAATGCAAGTCGATTGGGCCACAAAGTGCCAGGGTTCATTTTTAGAGGAATAGAATACAAAGCAGGGACTTAGTGTTAAATATGTACAGAACATTGGCGAGACCACATTCTGAGAACTGTGTGCAGTTTTACTCTTCATATTACAAAACGTTTATAGAATTACTGGAGAAAGTGCTGAGAAGATTGATACAGATGTTACCAGAATTGAGAGGAGGCAACTATCAGGATGGATTGAGAGGGGACCTGATTGAGGTCTTTAAAATTGTGAAGGTGTTTAATAGAGTGCATTTGGAGAAACTGTTTCCACCTTTGGGCAAGTCAGAACAAGGAGACCTAAATATAAGATTGTCACTAACAGGTCAAGTGAAGACTTCGGGAAAAACTTCTCTACACAGACAGTGGTCAGAATGTGGACCTTGCTGCCACATGGAGCAGACCTTATTATTTCATTTAAAGGAAGGCTTGATATACACATGAGGCATAAGGGACTAGAGGAATACAGTGGGGCAGGATGGGAAGAGCTATTTCAAGTGGGAGAAGGCTCCCGTGGAATATTAACACTGATAAACCAATTGAACTGAATGGGTTGTTTCTGAGTGTAGCTTCTGTGTAATTCAATGTAATTGTGTCTTCTGCCAGTCTCAGGCACCTGATACCATTGAGTGTAGGTGGGACTCTCGGTAGCAGTGGACACATTCCCTACTCCAGGGAGAATGTGTGCTAATAAACACGGTTGGTCTCCAAATTAAATGCAATTTAATGCCACCTTGGCTGGATTTTGTGGTGCCAACACTTGTGACTACACTTTGAAAGTACTTAATTGGCAGTAAAGTGCTTTGGGATATCCTCAGATTGTGAAAGGTGCTATAAAAATGCAAGTTCTTTTTTTATTTATTTTTATAAATTATAGGCACATGGAAAATGGCTATTTGCTAGATTATCAATCATCAATGACCCTTGTTACTTTTCCCTTGCTGGGAGCACAGCAGGTTGATGTTCTGGGAGGTGAGAAGTGGAGATGTGGGTATCACTCTAGGCTTGAATTTGTCTGAGATGGGATAGTCTCCTCTTTCTGCTGGGTCCTATATGAAATTAGTTTGAAATGTCACATATTCAGTTCCCTTTGGGAATGAGTCCACATACAAACTGGGGGTGATTTTGACTTGGGGAATAGTGTAAAATGAGTAATATCTAAACAGCTGCCCGTTGAACCTTTCCCCTGACATGGAACTCAAGAGAGGTGTATAACATGCAGCTAATTTGATAAACCCGATTTATGCTCTCGCCCAAAGTCTTAATTACACCCCTCCCCCACCCACATTGTCTCAAACTGACACTAAGCTGGCAGTCTCGTTCTCCAGCAACTCAGAATTGCTTGTGGTGGGAAATGGAGTATATCACACAGGCACACCAGATGGCACCAATGTGAACTTTTGTTATCGAGTACTGTTGGTACAGGATAGAAGGGGTGCTAATCTACAACTGGATACCCTGAGAGTGCTTGACACTGACACTGGGTAGCTGCAAATGAGGAAGCACCAGTCCTCAAGACGATCTCCTTCTCCTCGATGAGAAGAGTAAATGAAACTTCAAAGGTTGAGTCCCTCACTGCAGTGATCCCAGATGCCCTTACTTCAAAGCCTTTGCCTTTTTTTCCAGGGAGATTTACCAAGAGCTGTGGTGCAGATGGCATCTGTGCATCAGGCTGGCATGGATCTATGCTTTGTCTACTGGACTGTGAGGAAGCTACACTAATCCAACAGCTTCCATATGGATAATACAGCAGGGGAGAATCTAATAGAAATTCCAAAGCTCCCGGAAACAACAGGCAGCTGAAAGCTAAATGAAAATGCCGTTGGTAGAATTCCAGAGTGGACTTTGTGTCCCTGTGAGGTGGGTCCGGAATGTCTCTGTGCCTCAGGCTTCTAACGTCTGATGAAGGCAGGAAATTACACTCTTTGGCTTTGTACGTGCCCTCAGTAAGTGCATAACACATGGCACGGCAAGAGTTAGAACAAGACCTACCTCACCAGGGAACATTTAACCCATCTCAACTCAAGTGATCAGGGAATGTGTGAGCTATAGTGTGAGCGACAGTGAGATACAATAAGATACAGTGTGAGCTACAGTGAGTTAAAATGTGAGATACGGTGTGAGTTGCAGTGTGATATAGTCTGGGTTACTGTGAGATACAGCATGTTACAGTGTATATTTTAGTGTGAAATACAGTGTGAGTTGTGGTGTGAGTCGCAGTGAGGTACAGTAAGTTACAGTGTGAGATACAGTGTGAGTTGCGGTGTGATACAATGTGAATTACAGTATGACATACTTGTTTTGGTGTAAGTTATACTGCGAGGTACAGTGTGTAAGAGAGTGATAAAGTGCCAGAAAAATTGTCAAAGTGTGAGATACAGTGTAAGTTATGGGTTGAGTTACAGTGTGAGTTACAGTAAGTTACAGTAAATTATACAGTGTGAGATATAATACGATAGAGTGCCAGAAATAGAATGAATTACATTGTGAGATAAATTGTCAGATACTGAGTGAGTTACAAAGAGATACAATGTGAGGGACAGTGTTACAGTGTGAGATATAGTTTGACTTGTGGTGAGATACAGGCTGAGTTACAGTGCAAATTACTGTGTGAGATACAGTGTAAGATACAGAGTTACAGTGAGAGACAGTGTGCTTTATAGTGAGTTACAGTGTGTGATAATGAATAAAACACTGTGTGAGATAGTGTTTGAATTACAGTGTGACAGAGTGCCTGAAAAAATGGCAGATATAATGTGAATTACAGCGTACCTTGGTGTAAGATACAGTGTAAGTTACCATGTCAGATACAATGAGGTACAGTGTGAGATAGTGTGTGAATTGCAGCATAAGATACAGTGTGATAGAGTACCAGAAACAATGTCAGGTACAGTGTTAGTCACAATGTGAATTACAGTGTATATTACAATGTGAGTTACAGTATGAGTTAGTTTGGGATACAGTGACAGATTCAATGTGAGTTGCAGTGTGAGATACAGAGTGAGATAAAGTTCAATACAGTGTGAGCTACAGTGTAAGATGAAGTGTGAGATGCGGTGTGATATACTGTGTTACAATATGAGATACAGCTTGTTACAGTGTAAGTTAAAGTGTTAGCTACATTGTGAGAGTGTGACACAGCGCCATAAACATTATCAAATTAAGTATAAGAGGAGTGTGAGTTACAGTGAGTCAATGTGAGGTACAGTGTGAGGTACAGTGAGTTACAGTATGAGATAAAATATGAGATGCAGTATGAGATACTCTGAGTTACAGTGTGAGATATAGTGTGACAGAGTGCCAGAAATAGAATCAGATACAGTGTAAGGTACAGTCTGAATTATAGTGTAAAATACAGTTTGAGATACTGTGTGAGATATGGTGTCAAATACAGTGTGAGGTACAATGTGAGACACTTGGTGAGATAATGAAGTACAGTTTTTTTTAATTCATTCATGGGATGTGGGCGTCGCTGGCCAGGCCAGCGTTTATTGCCCATCCCAAATTGCCTTTGAGAAGGTGATGGTGAGCTGCCTTCTTGAACCGCTGCAGTCCATTTGGTGTAGGTATACCCACAGTGCTGTTAGGAAGGGAGTTCCAGGATTTTGACCCAGCCACAGTGAAGGAACGGCGATATAGTTCTAAGTCAGGATGGTGTGTGACTTGGAGGGTAACTTGCAGGTGGTGGTGTTCCCATGTATTTGCTGCCCTTGTCCTTCTAGTTGGTAAAGGTCACGGGTTTGGAAGGTGCTGTCTAAGGAGCCTTGGTGCATTGCTGCAGTGTATCTTGTAGATGGTACACACTGCTGCCACTGTGCATCGGTGGTGGAGGGAGTGAATGTTTGTAGATGGGGTGCCAATCAAGCGGGCTGCTTTGTCCTGGATGGTGTCGAGCTTCTTGAGTGTTGTTGGAGCTGCACCCATCCAGGCAAGTGGAGAGTATTCCATCACACTCCTGACTTGTGCCTTGTAGATGGTGGGCAGGCTTTGGGGAGCCAGGAGGTGAGTTACTCGCCTGACCTGCTCTTCTAGCCACGGTATTTATATGGCTACTCCAGTTCAGTTTCTGGTCAATGGTAACCCCGAGGATGTTGATAGTGGGGGATTCAGCAATGGTAATGCTGTTGAATGTCAAGGGGAGATGGTTAGATTCTCTCTTGTTGGAGATGGCCATTGCCTGGCACTTGTGTGGCGCGAATGTTACTTGCCACTTACCAGCCCAAGCCTGGATATTGTCCAGGTCTTGCTGCATTTCTACAAGGACTGCTTCAGTATCTGAGGAGTCACGAATGGTGCTGAACATTGTGTAATCATCTGCAAACATCCCCACTTCTGACCTTATGATTGAAGGAAGGTCATTGATGAAGCAGTTGAAGATGGTTGGGCCTAGGACACTACCCTGAGGAACTCCTGCAGTGATGTCCTGGAGCTCAGATGATTGACCTCCAACAACTACAACCATTTTCTTTTGCACTAGGTATGACTCTAGCCAGCGGAGGGTTTTCCCCCTGATTCCCATTGACCTCAGTTTTGCTGGGGCTCCTTGATGCCATACTCGGTCAAATGCTGCCTTGATGTCAAGGGCAGTCACTCTCACCTCACCTCTTGAGTTCAGCTCTTTTGTCCATGTTTGAACCATGGCTGTAATGAGGTCAGGAGCTGAGTGGCCCTGGCGGAACCCAAACTGAGCATCACTGAGCAGGTTATTGCTCAGCAAGTGCTGCTTGATGGCACTGTTGGTGACACCTTCCATCACTTTACTGATGATTGAGAGTAGGCTGATGGGGCGGTAATTGGTCAGGTTGGATTTGTCCTGCTTTTGGTGTACTGGACATACGCAGGCAATTTTCCACATTGCCGGGTAGATGCCAGTGTTGTAGCTGTACTGGAACAGCTTGGCTAGGGGCGCGGCAAGTTCTGGAGCACAGGTCTTCAGTACTATTGCCGGAATATTGTCAGGGCCCATAGCTTTTGCAATATCCAGTGCCTTCAGTCATTTCTTGACATCACGCGGAGTGAATTGAATTGGCTGAAGTCTGGCATCTGTGATGCTGGGGACTTCCGCTGAATTACAGTGTGAGATATAGTGTGTTACAGTGTAAGTTAAAGTGTCAGATACAGTGTGAGATACAGTCTGATACTGTGGCAGAAACATCGTCAGACAGAGTATGAGATACATTGTGAGTTACAGTGTGAATTTCAGAGTGAAATACAATGAGATACAGTGTAAATTACGTTGAGAGTTACTGTGAGTTACAGTGTCAGACAGTGTGATAGAGTGCCAGAAACAGTGTTAGATACAGTGTAAGATTCTGTGTGAGCTTTAGTGTTCATTACAGTGTGCGATACATTGTTGGATACAGTGTGAGCTACAGTGTGAATTGCACTGTGACAGTGTGCGATACAGTGTGAGTTTCAGTATGATACAGTGCCAGAAATTGTATCAGATACAGTGTAAGATATACTGTGAAGTACTGCGTGAGTTACAGTGTAAGTTAAGTGTGCGATACAATGTCAGGTACTGTGTGAATTGCAGTGTGACTTCACAGTGAGTTGCACAGTGAGTTGCACAGTGTGTTGCAGGTGACATGTAGTGTGGGATGCACAACGAATTATAGTGAGATACTGTGCGAGGCACTGTGTGGGATATAGTGAATGATACAGTGTGACATATAGCGTGAGATACTGTAAGTTACAGAATGAATTACAGTGTGAGTTGCAGTGAGTTGCAGTGTGAGATGCAGTGTGATAGAGTACCAGAAACAGTGTCAGATACTGTGTAAAATACAATGTCAATTATAATGTGTTACAGCATGGGTTGCAGTGTAAGATACATTGTCAACTATAGTGTGATGTTACATGTGAGATATAGAGTAAGATACAGAGTGAGATAGTGTGACTTGCAGTGTGATAGTGTCAGTTACAGTGTTTTATAGTGTAAGTTAATGTGAGATACTGTGTCAGTTACAGTGTGAGAGACATTTCCTAGAATGCCAGAAGCAGTGTGAGATATAGGGCTGGATTTTGCCTTCGGCGGATGGGAATTCACCACTGACGTAAAAAGCATTTTATGGGTCCCCGGGCTTTAATTGTCCTGAGACGGGACTTCCACCTGCTTGAGGGAATAAGTCCCACCTCATTGAGCTGCCGGCCAATCAGCTGGCCGGCAGCTTTTAGTCCCAGCAGCGCCACCAGGAACGGTGGCCACTGCTGGGAATGCAGCCCAGCCGACCAGATGGAGCCAGGAGACGAGGTAAGTTGGGCATGACTCACCAGGGAGATTGGTCCTTCCCTGGTGAGGCTGGAGTTGTCGTTTGGAGGGGGGGGGGGGGCGTCTTGGGTCCCAGGGGTGGGTTGGGAGGTAGGGGCGGCCCTCAATCGGGCGCCTTTGGCCCGACTGCCATGCCCCCCCAACCCCTGCGTGCGGAAAGGCCAGCAGCTATTGCTGTGCGGCCTTTCACGTCCTCAGCATGCCCGCTTGACACAGATAAGATACTCATGGAGGCGGGTGAGTGCCCTTAAGTGGCCACTTAAGAGCCTTGATTGGCCTCGGGCATGTGGGCCGTTTCCCCCCCCCACCACTGCCTGACCGCCGTGAAAGTTGACTGGAGGCGGGAACGGGGGTGGGTAGGCCTCCTGGAGCCTCCTGCTCAATTTTACGCCGCCCCCCACGCCACCATCCAACCTGCTGGGGCGGCGTAAAATTCAGCTCATAGTGTAAGTTACAGTATGGATTATAGTGTGAGTTACGGTGAGATACAGTGTGAGATACCATGCGATACTGTGCGAGAAAAAGTGTTCGATAAAGTGTGAGTTACAGTGAGAGATACTTTGTGAGTTATAGTGTAAGAGAATGCATGAGATACAGTGTGAGTCATTTTTAGAAACTGTCAGATACAGTGTGAGTTATAGTGAGTTACGGTGTGAGATACATTCAGATATAGTGTGAGATACAGTGTGAGGTACAGTGAGTTAGTGTGAGATATAATATGAGTTATGGTATGGGTGTGAGTTACAGTGTAAGTTAATGTGTGCAGTACAGTGTGATACAGTTCCTGAAACAGTCAGATAAAGTATGAGGAATTGTGCAAGTTACAGTGTGAGATACAGAGTAAGTGACAGTGTGAGATAGCGTGTGAGATACAGTGTGAGATACATGGTGATTTATCGTGTGAGATTCAGTGTGAGAAACAGTGTGAGATTGAGTGTGAGTTACATGGTGAGTTACATGGTGAGGTGCAGTGAGCTACAGTGAGATTTGGTGTGTTACAATGTAAGTTGAA
Organism: Heterodontus francisci; assembly: GCF_036365525.1. NCBI lineage: Eukaryota > Metazoa > Chordata > Chondrichthyes > Heterodontiformes > Heterodontidae > Heterodontus > Heterodontus francisci. The sequence continues at coordinate 44,453,720 of NC_090392.1, forward strand.
GTGGTAGATACAGTGTGATACTATGTCAGAAACAATGTCAGATACAATGTGAGGTATAGTGTGAGATTTGATGTGAGTTGTGGTGTGATAGAATGTGAGTTACAGTTAATGCATGAGATATAGTGTGATACAGTGCCATAAACTGTCAGATAAAGTATGAGATACACTGTGAGGAATTGTGTGAGTTACAGTGTCAGATACAGAGTATTGAAGTGTAGAGAGTAAATGGGGCATAGAAGATAATGGAATGAGGCTGTGAACAGGGAATGGATTGAGCAATTGAAGATGGGTAGGTAACAATCGATCTATCAAAGGGGAACACGACTTGTTGGGCCACAGGCCTTTTCCTGTAACTAGAAATTCTTATTCTCTGTTTCTAATGTTAACATCAGTGGCGTCATCAATTCAGCCGGGTGCTGGGGGGTGGGGGTTCTCTGTGGTCCAAGACCCGTCTCCAAAGCATACTTCATCTCCGTGATTGCCTTCCCTTTCTCTATGCTCAAATGGAGTCCAGGACCCAACGCTTTTTCTCAGGCCAACAGCCCCATACAGAAAACACTTATTCATTTGTGTCCAGCCTGAGCCATTAACTGTTACAGACCTTAATTGTCAGGCTTGTCTCATTCGGCTCCACTCTGTTATCGGTTTACTCAGGTATCTTTGATCATGAAAGCACTTGTGTTATCATAGCAATACCTCACCTGCTTGGAGGCAGGCACACGGCTATGACATATAAGCAGCTTGACCTGAAAATCAGAGGACATAGGCACCTACTTTGCCATCACACGCAGTATGACTAGAACAAAGCAAGCAAAGAGAGAAAGAGTCAGATGTAAATAATAGAGAGGAGCAATGAGGGGAGACAGATATCAGGGTGATAGAACAGACAGATAGAGGCAAAACAAAGGACTGGAAGGCAATAACTTGTGTCAGATGGAGTAAGAGGGTTCACACAAGCCATGCTTCATAGAATCAGAATGACACAACATTAAAGGAGGCCATTCAACCCATTGTGCCTATGCTGGCTCTACAGCAGAGCTATCCAATTAGTCCTACTCCCCTGCTCTTCCCCATAGCCCTGTAAATATTTACCTTGAAGTATTTATCCAATTCTCTTTTGAAAGTTGTTACTGAATCTGCTTCTACCACTCTTTCAGGCAGTGCACTGCTAATTGTAACAACCGGCTCAGTAAAAATGGGTTCCTAATGTGTCTCTGTTTTTCTTGCCAATCACCTTAAATTTGTCTCCTCTGGTTATCGACTCATCTGCCAGTGAAAACCATTTTTCTTTATTTACTCTATCAAAATCGTTCATCATTTTGAACATCTCGCACAACACCTCTTAAATTCTTTGCTTTAAGGAGAACAACCCAGGTTCTTCAGCCTCTCCATGTAACTGAAATCCTACATCTTGCGAACTATTCTAACTAATCTCTTTTGAATCCTCTCCTAGGCTTTGACATCCTTCCCAAAGTGTGGCACTCAGAATTAAACACAATGCTCCAGATGAGGCCTAACCAGTCTTTTATAAATGTTTTGCATAATTTCCTTCATTTTGTACTCCATTGTACCATTAATGAAGCCAAGGATTCCGAATGATTTTGAACAGCCTTCCCAACTTGTCCTGACACCTTCAAAGATTTCTGTACATAAACCCCCAGATCTCTCTGTTCCTGCATCCTCTTAAAATTCTACCATTTAGTTTACATTGCCTCTCTTCATTCTTCCAACCAAAATGTATCGCTTCACACTTCTGTGTTAAATTTCATCTGCCATGTGCATACCGATTTCACCAGTCTGTCTATGTCCACTTGAAGTCAGTTGCTATCCTCTGCATTGTTTGCTATATTTCCAAGTTTTGTGCCATCTTCAAACTTTTAAATTATGCCCTGTATGCCCAAGTCCAGGTCATTAATATATACCAAAAAGAGCAGAGGTCTTAATATTGACCTATGGAGAACACTACTGTATATTTCCCTCCTTTCTAAAACACAACCGGTCCCCATTGCTCTCTACTTCTGACCCTCAGGCAATTTTGTATCAATGCTCTCTCTGTCCCTTTAATCCTATGGGCTTTAAATCTGCTAACAGGTTGATTATGTGGTGTTTTGTCAAATGCCTATATGGATGTTCAAACATCCATATACATAATATTGACTGCACTACCCTCATCAACCCTCATCATCATTACTTAATCAAACATCTCAATCAAGTTAGTCAAGACGATTTACCTTTAACAAATCTGTGCTGACTTTCATTTATTAGCCCATACTTTTCCTACTTTTTCAAGTGCCAATTAATTTTATCCTGGGTTAGTGTTTCAATAAGTTTTCCCACCACTGACATTAGGCTGTCTATCCTGTACTTGCCGTGTTGATCCAGCTCCTCATTTTTTTTTGTAATAGTTGTAATCGTCCAATCTTCAGGCACTATCCCTTTTTTTCATTCTAGAGGGTCTGTATGAAAGTAAAAGACCCCAATTCTCTCTGGCCAGTCTGCCAGTCAGAGTTGCCAGAGAGGCATTTAACTGAGACCTGATCATCCTGTCATTGCTGTTATAATCAGAGCTAGCATTGAGGCCGTTCCTCCAGCCAGCTTGACTATTGGATTGGTGCAAAGTGTACTTTGGGTGCAAAGCTGTCTGATATGTAAAAGCTGTTGAAACGCAAGAAGTAACCTCACCATCCTTGGGCATCTCACTGAACTATAACAACAACTTGGGGCATAGCCAAGTGTAAATGAGAAAAACTGGAAATAAAAGAAGAACCTCCTGCAAATACTGCAAGAGGAAAAGACCGGTTAATGTTTCAGTGTTAATCCTCCATCACAACATGCCGATACTTGGAAACATTACAAATTTCATCGTTAGTGTTAACATTAATCTATAACCAGAACCTCACTGAGCAGGAACTCTCCTGTCACAGGGCGGAGAGTAATGGAGAGTGAGCAGCATATCTTGGGCCTACAGAGTGTGAACCTTACTCTCCTATACTAACCTGAGATAATTATGTTGGGAGTAATGGTGCTGAAACAACTTGGGCCGACATCCACCGACATTCAATGGCATGAAATTCCAATGGTTTGGTAGTGTGTAACTCAGATAGATCTCTGTGGGAAGGGGGAGGGGGAAGTGGTCAGAATTTGGGGAACAGTGAGGGTCTGCCAATTGTATGTCACCTTTAAGTTCTGCGCTAAATTACGCTGGAGATGAGGTGTAAGATGTGGCGACCGTAGCCAGATTAATGATAGCATGAGGGCAGGACAATGCCATCAGTCCTAAATTCCATATTTTCCACCCTGTGGTCTGCTGATCTATCTCATGCCACCAGAAAACAGAAAGAACTTCGAAAAAGAGCTAGGAAAATCTGAAACAAAAACAGAAAACGCAGGAAATACTCAGCAGGTCAGGCAGCACCATGGAGAGAGAAGCAGAGTTAACGTTTCAGGTTGATAACCATTCATCAGAACTGGGAAAAGTTAGAAATATAATAGGTTTTAAGCAAGTGAAATGGTTAAGGGTGGAAAAGAACAAAAGGGAAGGTCTATGATAGGGTAGAAGACAGGAGAGGTTAAATGACAAAAGTGTTGGTGGTGCAAGGCCAAAAGGAGTGGTAATAGGATAAGAAAAGAAACAAAAGATGTGTTTAGAGGAGGTGTGAATGGCAGAAGGATAAACTGCTGTCATTCAAAAGCAAAAAGGAGAGTAAGGCCAAAACATGCAAAGAAACAGAAACAAAATGGGGGGCAGAGATTATGGCCAAATCGTTAAACTCAATGTTGAGTCCAGAAGGCTGTAAAGTGCCTATTCGAAAGATGAGGTGCTGTTCCTTGAGCTTGCATTGAGCTTCGTTGGAACACAGCCATAGGTCGAGGACAGAGATGTCAGTATGAGAGCAAGGTGGAGAATTAAAATGACATGAAACCCAGTAGAAAAAGGGAGGCAGGAGCTGTCGGCTCCAAAAGGTAAGTGCCTTTTCAAGCACTCCTTGTGGGCCAAGAGGAGCAGGAGTGTTTGCCACAGCTGGTCAAGCAAACCTTCGGCCTCCCTCCACTGGACGTGACCTCTCTAGCCCCTGCTGTGATCAGCGATCACCCCCAAACCCTCAATCTCTGGCCTACCCTGTGATTCCGATTGCCAGTGACTGTTCCCAAGGGTCACTGGCTGCAATCTCCTGTCACTGGTTTTCCCCACCGGCAGCCACTCAGCCTGTCAATTTGGCAGGTTGCCAGGTGGGAAATGGAAGAAAAAGATCTCCATGTTCCCAGCACAATCATGCATCGCCCACACCTCCTCCTAAGTATTGGACCCTTCATATCTCATTTTACTGACCCTTACCACAAATGCTCCCTGTCTGAGTCAATTCTAAATATATTTCCTCAAGATTCCACTTTTCCAGTCAGCTCAATGTGAGTTGGCAGGAGGCACATGGCCATTATCAATTGGAAATGCATCACCTGCAATATTGGTGTAAGCAATAAAAGGCATCCAGTGCATGTGCCTGAAACAGGCGTAAGGCACATGCAAACAAGGGGCCTAAGAAACATCGTTGCAGGTTGCCACAAGAAATAATATTGTTACTTACCTAATGGCTCTGTGCTCTTACCTCATGTGCTCTGCCATGCTGAGTTTGTATTCTGAAAGTAATGGAGGTTAGTCCCATTATCTACCTCATCATGAGGCTCTGGTCCCACATTGTGCTTCTGGTGTGTCTTACCCGTCCCATTTACTTAGTATATTTGGAGGTACAATTCCCTCGGTTATTTGAGTTATGTTATCCCTTTTCTTGTTCTCACTACCCCCATAACCAGCGGCAGGTTATATGGGAGCGGGTGGGATTCTCACAGCCCACTGGCAGTCGGTCACAAGGGGGACTGTGAAAATGGAATTGGGACAGGGGCACTGCTCTTTCCTTCATTGCATCCTGCCTGCCTTTTAGGAGGAATCTGGCACCATGAAAGTTCTCTGTTTGTTTTATGGGGAACTCTAGAATGAGGGAACTGAGCATACTGGTGCATTCCACACTGCTGCCTTGGTGTTTGGTTGAAGAGGGACCAACTAGTCCAGTCTTGTAGACCTACATCCAACAGAAAGGAAACATTCAGTTCAGTCTATTTAAATAATCTCTTAAAGTACAATAAAAAAAACAGTTGAGTGAGAAGGATTTCACTTCCCTGTTGAGGATATAAATGGTTCAACGATCAGTTTGAAATCATTAGGAACCACAGACTTTCTCGCTTGTAAAGCCAGCAGCTGCTCCTGGACTGTGTATTAATAATTGAATGAAATGACAGCTGATTCCTCAAATCCCCAGGATCTGAGGAACACAGATTTACTGTCTGTCCTTCAGCACCTGAAACCCTCTCCGTGTCACCCCAGAGTTTTATCTCAACCTTTGATTTCCATCTTTGCTGGGAAACAGAGGGTGAAGATGACAAGTAAATGGGCAGTGAAGAAGGTGGAATAGTTGGGATGTGTTTCTGCACAGCACTGCAGCAATCAGAGCAATTACAAAGCGAATGCAGAAAGTGAACTCTTAGTCCTGACTGCCAGCAAATGTAAACCAGACCCTGAGCCTGCGAACACATGTGCTTTATAAAAAAAACAAGCTGCCTCGGAGAGAGACCCTCATTTTTTGTCTAGACTGCAACTCAAACTCTCTGAGACTCCCCAACAATAAACAATCCAGGCTCAGGGTCACATCAAATGAAACAATATTAGAATGGGGTAATTGCCACAGTACCAGGGAGAATCTGTCAATGTCACTGGTACCCAACTTGAAGAAGTGGCTAAGTGGGTCAGAACTTCTACAGTTTCATTCAGAGCAGAGTCAGATGTTTCCCAGCCAGTGTTAAAGGTGGAAACTGTGGACTGGCATCGTCCATTAAAGCATATACTCAGCATTGCAGGATTGGGAGCTGTCGAGTGGCCCTGGGAATCGATCTGTTTTCATGTTAGGTCTCACCAGCTACATTCCACTAGGAGCTACAATTTGACATTTGTTAGCTTACACTTGCAATTTAGCTTGAAGGATTATTACTGTTGCAAAGACAAGGGCAGAAGTTTATACATGTGTATGTGTGTGTGAGTGTGCGTGTGTGTGCACGTGTGAGTGTGTGCAAGTGCATGCATGAGTGTGTGAGTGTTTGTGTTAAGTGTTTGACTATGTGTGTATGTGTGACTGTGTGTATGTGTGAGTGTGAATGTGTGAGTGTGTTTAAGTGTGTGTGACTGTGTGTGTGAGTGTGTGTGAATGTGTGTGTGTGAATGTGAGTGTGTGTGTGTGTGAGTGTGAATGTGTGTGTGAGTTTGTGTGACTGTGTGTGTGTGTATGTGTGACTGTGTGTATGTGAGTGTGAATGTGTGAGTGTGTTTAAGTGTGTGTGACTGTGTGTGTGAGTGTGTGTGACATGTGTGAGTGTATGTGTGAGTGTGTGTGTGAGTGTTTGTGACTGTGTGTGTGACGGTGTGTGTGACTGTGAGTGTGAATATGTGAGTGTGAATGTGTGTGTGAATGTGAGCGTGTGTGTGAATGTGAATGTATGAGTGTGAATGTGAGTGTGTGTGTGAGTTTGTGTGACTGTGTGTATGAGTTTGTGTGAGTGTGTGTGACTGTGTGTGAGTGTGAATGTGTGAGTGTGTGTGTGAGTGTGAATGTGTGAGTGTGTGTGAGTGTGAATGGTTGAGTGTGTGTGTGAGTATGTGTGATTGTATGTGGTTTGTGTGTGGTTTGTGTGAGTATGTGTGACTCTGTGTGTGTGTGTGTGTGTGTCAGTGTGTGTGACTGTGTGTGAGTTTGAATGTGTGAGTGTGAATGTGTGAGTGTGTGTGAGTGTGAATGGTTGAGTGTGTGTGTGAGTATGTGTGATTGTATGTGGTTTGTGTGAGTATGTGTGACTCTGTGTGTGTGTGTGTGTGAGTGTGTGTGACTGTGTTTGAGTGTGAATGCGTGAGTATGTGTTTGAGTTTATGTGACTGCATGTGAGTGTGTGTGACTGTGTGTGAGTGTGAATGTGTGTGTGAGAATGTGTGTGTGAGTATGTGTGACTGTGTGTGTGAATGTGAGTATGTGTGTGTGTGAGTATGTGTGACTGTGTGTGAGTGTGTGTGTATGTGAGTTTGTGTGACTGTGTGTGTGTATGTGTGAGTGTGTGTGTGACTGTGTTTGAGTGTGAATGTGAGTGTGTGTTTGAGTTTGTGTGACTGTGTGTGAGTTTGAATGTGTGAGTGTATGTGAGTATGTGTGACTGTGTGTGTGTGTGTGTGTGTGTGTGAGAGAGTTTGTGTGACTGTGTGTGTGTATGTGTGTGTGAGAGTGTGTGTATGACTGTGTGTGAGTGTGAATGTGTGTGTGAGTGTGTGTGTGACTGTGTGTGAGTGTGAATGTGTGTGTGAGTATGTGTGACTGTGTGTGAGTTTGAATGTGTGAGTGTATGTGAGTGTGAATGTGTGAGAGTGTGTGTGACTGTGTGTGAGTGTGAATGTGTGAGTGTATGTGAGTATGTGTGACTGTGTGTGAGTGTGACTGTGTGTGTATGTGTGACTGTGTGTGAGTTTGAATGTGTGAGTGTATGTGAGTATGTGTGACTGTGTGTGAGTGTATGTGAGTTTGTGTGACTGTGTGTGTGTATGTGTGACTATGTGTGTGTGTGAGTGTGAATGTGTGTGTGAGTGTGAATGTGTGTGTGAGTGTATGTGAGTGTGAATGTGTGAGTGAGTGTGTGTGTGACTGTGTGTGTGTGAATGTGTGAGTGAGTGTGTGTGCAAATGCATGCATGAGTGTGTGACTGTATGTGTGAATGTGTGCCCTATTGCCACTAGGGCTGTGGTCTATGCTTCTGTGAAGGCACTAACAGCTCCCTACTGCTACTTAGTTGGGGCCTGCTGCAAATTCCAGTGAAACTGCCACTCACATCATTGGTGGCCTGATGTTGCTGCTACTGAGAGCTGTAGACTCAAGATTCACACCTGATAGTTGCTGCACATCCTCAGAGACTGACCTGCATGTAGGCATGATGTTCCTCAAACATCCCTCCTTTCAGGGGAGTTCTGGGTCTCACAGCTCTGAAGGCCTTGGTATATCCTTCTCCTCAGCCTCTACTGGGGACTTCTTCATGCATTTCCTAATCTGGATCCATCATTCTCTGTGATGCCACATCCTCATTAATGCTCTCTAAACCTTCCTGAGTGAAAATATCTTACCCACTGCTGGAGAGCAAATGACACAGAAGGTGAGTTGATTGGGGCTGAGGACCATGGGTCAGGAGCGCTATGCCCGAGCTAATAAACAAACTGGAGTCTGACTTCATCTCCTTCATCTTCCTCTTCATTTAATCCTCTTCATCATAGTTCACACAGAGGTAGCTGTGACTCTGTACATCCCCTCCTCATCCTCACATTCCTCCTCATGTGTTGCCGGTGCTGTGGTGGATCTGCAGGAGAGCAGAGTACCATCTAAGAATGAGTGAGCAATAACATTGGAATTAAGGGGGGAGAATAGGCAGAGGAAGCTTGTGTCTGTTTTACAGGGTGCCCGGGTGATGATGTGAGTGTTCAGTCACAAATGTTGTGTCGGCAGTCGCCTCTGGCCTCACTATCTCCCATGGCAAGAGCAGAGCACCTCCCCATCAGTGCCATGGCCTTGTCCTCATAGGGCATGAGGTACTTGAAGGTTGAGATGGACCCTCTGGTGACCTGTGTCTCTCAGATGAAACAGGCAGTGAAGTTAATCGAGTTGAGGGAGTGAACACCTTTGTTTCCTGCTTGTCTCCAGTCTGCTGCACTGCTCAGTTAACACTGTCCTTTTAAAGGCTGCACTCAGAAAGGATTCCATACAATCCATTTTCCACAGGAATTACAGCACTGCGTCCAAAATGAAGGGCTATAAATATGACAGTCACTAATAAACCCAATAAGAAATTCTGTAGAAACTTCTTTATTTAGGGAGTGGTTAGAATGTCGAACTCTCTGCCACGGTGAGTGTTTGAGGCAAATAGAATAGATGCTTTTAGGGGCAAGCTAGATAAACACATGAGGGAGAAAGGAATAGAAGGATATGTTGATGGGGTTAGATGAATGGGTATGGGAGGAGGCTTGTGTGAGCATAAACATTGGCATAGACCAGCTGGGCCGAATAGCCTGTTCTGTGCTATGAGTTCGATGTAATCAATGGATATGCAAATAAGCCAACCAGGACTCTGCCCTTTCAGATGAACGTAAAGGATCCTTTGTCTAAGGCTGAATCAGTCTCCTTGTCCTTCATCTTGCATTAACATTGAAGATCTCTCTGTTTATCTGTTTCCTTTAGGAGCTTAAATACCCGAGTAAGGCCACCAACCATTTGTTTCCCAGTGCAGACATCCCTCATACTCTTAGGCTGGGATTTTCTCTGGCGACGGTGTCTTGACCTCCGGAAAAAGCGCTGCTGAGAACCCCATCTTTCCCCTTCTGTGGGAGTCAATTAGACACATAACTGGACAGAGGTGGGCCTTCCACAGGATCGAGGACCCTCTGACAGCTTTCGGCCTTTGATCAACCTCTTTAACTAAACAGCGCCACTGCGGAGGCAATGGCTGCTGTTGGTGGAGCACCCACCCGAGATCAAGGAGTAGTGCTGGACCCAGGCCACGGGTAGGTCAAGGCGGGAGGGGTCTCGCAGGGTGCGGCGGGGGTGGGTGGTCATGGGGGAAGGGGGGTGTAGGGGGGTTCGGCAGCAAAGGCAAGGAGGTGACTCTCAACGGGCCCTCCTTTCCCAATGCTGGGTCCCTCCTTCAGGCACTGAGTACCTTTTTATCGAGGGATCTCCCCCACCATCACGGCAAGAAACCCCCCCACCACCATCCCACCCAATTATATGCTCTGCCAGTCTCCAAACACACTGCAAGGAAGAGCATGAAACTCCCCCCTTAGTTTTCCTCATTCCGGACTCCCGCCACCAAAACCTTTTTAAAAAGTGAGGTTTTATTGGTTATAGAATGGCTTCAAAGGGCTTTATGTAAGGAAATCAAACTGCAGGTCAGTGGAGATTGATTAGAGATGTGATAATGTGAAGAACTGACTTGTTTTTATACATCAAAACAGACAAATTGGTTCATGTGTGCAAGGATTGGTGGAACAGTGCCCTAAAAATTGTCCAGACAGCTCTTTTGAAGTTTGTGGGTGAAATTCTCTAAAATGAAGTTTTAGCTTGAAAGCTGATCGTACAAAATGCAATAAAAACAGCAAATGCTGGAAATATTCAGCAGGTCAGGCAGCATCTGTGTCAGTTCCACCAATGGAGTTCAGTTGTTGAAGTGAATGCCGGGAGAAAACTTTTAGCTAACTCATGATCTCAGAAAGTTCAAACCATCATCCAATTCTTTGGCAATGGAATTCCTAATTTGGCCACAGCATTTTCCAAGCTAAGGGTCATAAAGCTATTAAAGCCATAAAACCTCACCATTACTTGCACCAGGAAGTTTTATGTTCATACTTATTAGTAAGAGACTCTAATCCTAGCTCAGGCCTTGGTGAAACACCCAATGGAACACCCAATAAGATATCACTTATCTATATTTGTGTGAAGATATGTCTCAAGACATGCAGAATCAGTCGAGAGGGAGGGTTCATATAAATTGTAGGCACAAAGGGCAGAATTTTCTTTGCGGGTTTCACCGTGCCATCAGGTTCAAATGGGTTGAGAATTTCCCCCGAATTGGCCAATAGGAGGCTGTCCAGTGTGGAAACAGCAGCAGGATTCCACGGCAGGTAGGTAAGGGAGAGGGTCCCTCAAAATGGAAGCACCCTCTCTCCGAAGCTTCCAAATATAAAATAAAAAATAGATTCAGCAGCTGGGCCACCAGTGTGGGGGGTGGGGGTTGGCTGGAGGGCCTCTGGACAGGGCGGCCTGTGGCTGCTGCTGAACTCGGGTAGGCGGGAGATGGGGAGGGAGCCTCTAAGCCTGACTGGTGCGCTAACTCCCTAGTCTACTGCTGGGGGACCGCCTCTAGGCAGCTAAAACTGTCCCCTGCCGCCTCCTGGAACCTCGGCCTATGACAATAGGCCTCATTAGGCCTTTAATTAGGTCAATTGGCTGCCGATCCCACCCCCACCCACCAAAGCTTATCTCCAGGAAAATGGCCAGGAGGCTGGACATGCTGGGGAACTGGCAGGCCGGCCATGCCATAGTTAATGCCTGCCCACCTCAGCTCCTGGCCCCAGAGGGGCCTAACAATCCTGCCTAATGTCTGTCGCTGGGAGAAAAACCATTCTCTAGCAACTCAATGCCTCAGGACTCTACATTTATCAGGGTTGATTGGTAAATCAGGCCCAGACCTTCTTGGACCAGTGTCAATGTGATTGGTTAATTGAATGTAAGGGCACCTCCCTTTAATATTCAGATATAAAACTACAGAGTTCTGTGCTGTTCAGATTGGTCAGTGTTAGACAATCAGTAGTCAGTAGTTATAGGAGTAGTAAATCAGTTTCTACAGAGAGCAAGCTGTGTCTCTTTGTCTTTTAGGAGGAGCAAATCATTGTGTTAGTTCACTTAGCTGCTTTTACATGTGCAATGTATCAAGATGTGGAGTTAGCTTGAGAAATTGCACCAGCCAGCTGGTATAGTGAATAGTATCACTTAATTTTATGTGCCCGAGAATTAGAGAGAAGTGAAAGTGAAGACTGCTGAGATACTGCCACTTGTGCATGAGGTATGTTCAGTCAGAACCAATGATCCAAGTGATAATGGATAACCCTGCTCTTGAAAAGGGGTCAGGTGACTCAATAGCATAGAACCTAAAGTCCCAGCGAATAAAGGGTGGAAGAAAGGAATGAGTCAGCAGGAGAACAAAGATGAAGGAATGAGGTATTGCCACATCTGGCAGGAGAGCTAAGAGTGAAGAACCTTTTTTGCAAAGTACAAGGCCAGAGAATCGCTGCTGAGATTTATTTCGAAAACCAAATGCAATCAAAATTAGAGGAAGATAAGGACTTGTGTTTGTGGGAGGCTCCGGAAATGCAGCACCAACATCCATCTCCCTGCTCACTCTAGTCTACTGGTATAATTTTAAAGGGATTGTAGGAACAGAGAGACTTGGGATGTACATAAACAAAACTTTGAAGATGGCAGGATATGTTAAGAAGTCTGTTAAAAAAGCATGCGAAATCCTTGGCTTTATAAATAGAGGCCAAGAGTACAAAAGCAAGGAAGCTATGCTAAATCTTTATAAAACACTGGTTAGGCCCCAGCTGGAGTATTACATCTAATTCTGGGCACCACACTTCCTCTGTTAAATATTTCCAATTGTTTTTGATGAAAATAGAAAAGAGAGGAACTCAAATCCAACAAATAACAAATCAAATAGATCACACTGTTGTTGCACTTAACAGCAAGGGATATTTTCCCCGCTATGAGGTGAAGACATGCTCGGGCCACTAGTTATAGTGACGCTGGAAACTGTTCAGGAAGAAAAGTCGACATTTTTGTCTCAGCAAAAGCAAACAGGCTGCTTGTTATCTGCCCTGTTTGAGACTGGTGTGACTGCAGTCAACAGAGGTGAATATCGAGCGGAATATAAAACCTGCAAAGGGTATATCAGGGGAGTGTATATCAGGGGAGTGTATATTGGTCAGGGTGTATATTGGGGAATGTATATTAGGAGAAAGTATATTGAGCGGAATGTAAAACCTGCAAAGGGTGTATTGGGGGAAAGAATATCTCAGGGAGTGTATATTGGTCAGAGTGTATATTGGGGGAGTTATATAGGGGAGAGTGTATATCAGGGAAGAGTATATATTGGGGGAATGTATATGGTGATTGTGATTAACATAATAGAATTTCACATTCAGCTTGAGGGTGAGAAATGTGGGTCCATAACTAGTATTTTAAACTTCAATAAAGACAATTACAAGGGTATGAAGACAGAGTTGGCTAAAATGGACTGGGAAAATAGGTTAAAAGGTAAGATGTTGGAGAAGCAGTGGCAGACACTTAAGGAGATATTTTATAACTCCCAACAAAGATATATTCCATTGAGGAAGGAAGGCTCTACCAGAAGGATGCCCCATCCGTGGCTAACTAAGGAAGTTAAAGGTGGTATCAAATTGAAAGAAAAGGTGTACAATGCTACGAAGATTAGTGGTAGGCCAGAAGACTGGGAAAATTTTAGAAACCAGCAAAAGATGACAAAAAAAGGCAGAACTTGGAGTATGAAAGAAAATTATCAAGGAATATAAAAACAGACAGTAAAAGCTTTTACAAATATATAAAAAAGAAAAGAATAGCTAAAGTGAGCATTTGTCCCTTAGACGGTGAGACTTAATAATGGGAAATGAGGAAAGGACAAAGGCTTTGAACAAGTATTTTGTATCCGTCTTCACAGTAGAAGACATAAAAGCATCCCAACAGTAGTAGAAAATCAGGAGGCAAAAGGTAGGGAGGAACTTAACACAATCAATATCAGTAGAGAAAAAGTAATGGGAATACTAATGGGACTAAAGGCTGACGTCCCCTAGACCTAATGGCCTCATCCAAGGGTCTTAAAGGAAGTGGCTGCATTTGTTGTAATCTTCCAAAATTCTCTAGATTCTGGAACGGTCCCAGAGGATTGGAAAACTGCAGATGCAACACATCTATTCAAGAAAGAAAGGAGACAGAAAGCAGGAAACTATAGGCCAGTTAGCCTAATGTCTGTCATTGGGAAAATGCTAGAATCCATTATGAAAAAGATAGTAGAGATCATAGCAGGACATCGAGAAAATCACAATATAATCAGGCAAAATCTACATGGTTTTGTGAAAGGGAAATCGTGTTTAACAAATTTATTCGATTTCTTTGAGGATGTAACAAGCAAAGTGGATAAAGGGGAACCAGTAGATGTAGTGTATTCAGATTTCCAAAAGGCATTCGATAAGGTGCCACATAAAAGGTTACTGGACAAGATAAGAGCTCATGGTGTTGGGGGTGATATATTAGCATGGACGGAGGACTGGCAAACTAACAGGAAACAGAGAGTCGGGATAAATGTGTCATTTTCAGGATGGCAAACTGTAACTAGTGGAGTGCCACAGGGATCAGCGCTGGGGCCTCAACTATTTATGATCTATATTAATGATTTGGATAAAGGGACCGAGTGTATCGTAGGCAAATTTGCTGACGATATGGAGATAGATAGGAAAGCGAGTTGTGAGGAGGACGCAAACAGTCTGTAGAGGGATGTAGATAGGTTGAGTGAGTGGGTAAAAATTTGCCAGATGGAGTATAATGTGGGAAAAAGGGAGGTTGTCCACTTTGGTAAGAAGAATAGAAAAGCAGAATATTATTTAAATGGAGAAAGACTGCAGACTGCTCCCATACAGAAGGACCTGGGTGTCCTTGTACATGAATCACAAAAAGTCAGCATGCAGGTACAGCAAGTAATTCGGAAGGCAAATGGAATGTTGGCTTTTATTGCAAGGGGCATGGAGTATAAAAGTAGGGAAGTCTTGCTACAGCTCTACAGTGCATTGGTGAGACCACACCTAAAGTGCTGTGTATAGTTTTGGTCAACTTATTTAAGGAGGGACATACTTGCATTGAAAGCAGTTCAGAGGAGGTTCACTAGGCTGATTCCTGGAAAGAAGAGTTTGTCTTCTGAGGAAAGGTTGAGCAGGTTGGGCCTATACTCATTGGAGTTTAGAAGATTGAGAGGTGATTTCATTGAAACATATAAGATTCTGAGGGGAATTGACAGGGGAGATGCTGAGAGGATGTTTCCCCTCATGGAGATTCTGGAACTAGGGGGCACAGTTTCAAATTAATGGGTCCCATTTAAGATGGCGATGAGGAGGAATTTCTTCTCTGAGGTTTGTTAGTGCTTGGAATTCTCTTCCCCAGCAAGCAGTGGAAGCTGGGTCATTGAATATATTCAAGGCTGAGTTAGACATATTTTTAATTGACAAGAGAGTCAACGGCAGCCAGAGTTAAGGTCACAATCAGATCAGCTATGATCATATTGAATGGCAGAGCAGGCTTGAGGAGTCGAGTGGCATACTCCTGCTCCTATTTCTTATGTTCTTATGGGTCAGACTCTCTATCGGGGGAGTGTATATCAAGGAGTATATATTGGGGGAGTGTCTCTTGGGGGAGTATGTATCGGGGAGTATGTATCGGGTGAGTGTATATCGGGAGTGTGTATCAGCGGAATGTATATTGGGGGAGTGTGTATCAGGGGAGTGTATATCGGGTGGAGAGTATATCAGTAGCGTGTATATCGGGAGTGTGCATATCGGTAGAGTGTATATCGGGAGTGTGTATATCGGGTGGAGAGTATATCCGTAAAGTGTATATCGGGGGTGTGTATATCAGGTGGAGAGTATATCGGTAGAATGTATGTCGGGGGGTGTATATCGGGTGGAGAGTATATCAGTAGCGTGTATATCGGGAATGTGTATATCGGTAGAGTGTATATTGGGGGTGTGTATATCGGTAGAGTGTATATCGGGGGTGGGTGTATATCGGGTGGAGAGTATATCGGTAGAGTGTATATCGGGGGTGGGTATATCAGGTGGAGAGTATATCGGTAGAGTGTTTATTGGTGGGGGTGTATATCGGGTGGAGAGTATATCGGTAGAATGTATGTCGGGGGGTGTATATCGAGTGGAGAGTATATTGGTAGAGTGTTTATTGGGGGGGGTGTATATCGGGTGGAGTGTATATCGGTAGAGTGTATATTGGCGGGGGAGGTGTATATCGGGTGGAGAGTATATCGGTAGAGTGTATATCGGGGATGTGTATATCGGGGGTGTGTAGATCGGAGGGAGTTTTTAATTAGCAGTGTGTTGAGGGGACTGTATATTGGGTGACTGCATATCGGGCTTTGTGTTTAGCTGCCCATCCAGAAACCTGAGTATAGCTCGTGATGGGTGGAGGAGAGCAGTTCTGCAGTGGGTAACTATTCTGCAGTGCTTTAACTGCTCGCCTTCCCGGTTTCTCCCCGGGACAGTGGGGTTAAAACATCCCCCCCCCTCCAGGTTTCCTCCTCTGTAACTATCTTGAGGGCTTCATGGTTGTTTTCTCCAATACACAGGCATCACTGCCCAATGGCACTGAGCCTCCTTTCACCAGCTCAGGTCGACAATTCCTCCATCTGCCAGTGAGCTTACTTCTTGTGGCCCTTCCTCGCTCTTACAATGCTCACTCATCGAAGGATGACTCCTCCCACTCCAAAGCTGAACCAGCTTTCCAATGGTGGGTGCAGCATGGTGGCGGAGTGCAGGCAGGAGTGAAGTGGAGGGCCTTTTTCTTCCTACAGAGAATTTACAAGGTAGAAACAGGCCACTCGGCCCAACAGGTCCATACCAGTGTTTATGTCCCACAAGAGCCTCGTCATCTGACCCTATAAACTTCTATTTTAAGCTTCTATGTTTTTCTGCCTCATATGTTTATCTTAGCTTCCCCTTAAATGTATGCACACTATTCGCCTCCACTTCTACATGTGGTAGTACATTCCCCATTCTCACCATGTTCTGGTCTCACTTTCACACCCTTCATCCTGCTGCTGCTGCTGGCCGGTCCTGTCAAAGCAGATCAGTTTCTGAAGTCAAAGGCCGTATCCCCTCTCCAGGTTCTGATGCTAGTTTACATCCTACAGAAGAGACAAGCGGCCCTGGGAATCAGCGACACAACAAATGGGAAAATCGTCAGGGCGAAAGTTCAGGGGAAAAATGATTTTGAAATAAAGCAGAAGCTGACAGCAGAGTCGACCAAGCCAGTGACAGGTCCGAGGAGAAATGAGGTAATGGTGATTTACCATCCTTGTTTTATCATAGGCCACAGCCGCCTGCGGCTCAAACTGCCAGGGCTGAGCAAGGCAGGACCTTTATCAGATTTGGCGGAGGAACTGAGCCCAACCCATGTGAGAATCGTCTATCGAAGATGATTTCAGACAGGCTGAGTCGGAGCTGCTGAGCCCCCGATCTTCCTGACAGTTTACTGCTGTTGATTAATGTGTTGCAAGCTGTGCAGACAGTTTTATAGTTGCCGGTTACCCACAGGACCAGACAGAAGGTTTTGATAAATGTTAAACTGAACAAGATCAGCTATTTGAGGAGAGGTCACTTGCTTGACAAGTTGCATCAATAAACTGCAGGTTACTTTCCCGTTTGAACATTTTCAATACTGTTTGCTCCTTTCAGGATGCGATGGAGTGATCACATTCTATAAAGGCCCTCCTACTCACACCCTTGGTGCCCGATGGGAATGGCCCCGCGATTCCGCTCTCTTCTCACAGTCTTCAATTTTAACTTGTTCCTCTGAGCAGGTGCCAGGATGGCAGGGCCCTTCTTTAATCATGTAGATTGTCATCTGATGATGTTGCAGAACTGCTCTGTGACGATGCCATGGAGCCTTTGTGGCTTCCCCACCAAATGAACATAACTGGAAGAGAAGCTGGATCGGAAGAGGCCCAAAGAACCAATCAACTCCTTTGTGGGGCCAGGAGGATACGCCTACTGCCCCTGGTGATGTTACGGTCCACTACCCATGGTGATGTCATGGCCCACTGTCCCTGGTGATGTCATGGTCCACTGCCCATGGTGATGTCATAACCCATGCCCATGGTGATATCACAGCCCACTGTCCCTGGTGATGTCACAGCCCACTGTCCCTGGTGATATCATGGTCCACTGCCCGTGGTGATGTCATAGCCCACTGCCCATGGTGATGCCACTGCCCACGGTGATATCATAGCCCACTGCCCATGGTGATGCCACTGTCCACTACTCATGGTGATGCCACGGTCCACTGCTCATGGTGATGTCATAACCCACTGCCCATGCTGATGCCACGGTCCACTACCCATGGTGATGCCACTGCCCACGGTGATGTCATAGCCCACTGCCCATGGTGATGCCACGGTCCACTACTCATGGTGATGTCACAGCCCACTGCCCATGGTGATGCCACTGCCCACTGCCCATGGTGATGTCACAGCCCACTGTCCCTGGTGATGTCACGGCCCACTGTCCCTGGTGATGTCACGGCCCACTGCCCACGGTGATGTCATAGCCCACTGCTCATGGTGATGCCACAGTCCACTGCTCATGGTGATGTCATAGCCCACTGCCCATGGTGATGCCACAGTCCACTGCTCATGGTGATGTCATAGCCCACTGCCCATGGTGATGCCACGGTCCACTGCCCATGGTGATGCCACTGCCCATAGTGATGTCACTGCCCACTGCCCATGGTGATGCCACTGCCCATGGTGATGTCACAGCCAACTGCCCATGGTGATGCCACTGCCCACTGCCCATGGTGACGTCACAGCCCACTGCCCGTGGCCACCCTCGCACCCTGTTTATCATTTCTAGTTTTTGATAACCTTCCTTTTGCTGATGAGGGATGTGAGTGTGAGACAGTGTAACACTTTCCCTTGTTTGGAACCCAGTGTCTGCTTCGAGTGCTCTTAACCCGGCTATATGAATTCAAGTTCAGGAGCCTGGGGTGAGTATACAGAGAGAGCGCAATCTTCGATTTCCGCCCAATGTGGGCACAAAGTCAATGGAGCAGCCATGTGGCACAACAGCTGTTGCTGGCATGAGCCCTCAGCTATTTTGAAGCTCAGACCTCATTCAGCTGCTACTGGTGCCACTAAACAATTGGAAATTGTCCCCCGCGTTTCCAACATTACAACAGTGGCTACACTTCAAAAGTGCGTCATTGGCCATAAGGCATTTTGGGACATCCTGACGTGCTTTTGAAAGGCAACTTGTATAAAGTTTCACAGGTTTGCCCCACACTTGCACTGCACATTTCCTGATTTAATGAGAGCATCGAGGGGAAAGGCCAAAGTTCACAGCGTAGGGCACCATCAAGGTTTAAGTAGGAGAGAAGTGAGATGAATCAGGAAGGAATGTTTTGGTGGTGACAAACTGGATTGTAAAAGCCTGTAGGTTGCAAGAGGAAGGGGAGATGGAGAGACTGGTGGAGCTCTTCAGCCTAGAGGCCACTGAAAGAATGAACTTGAGCAGAGGTGTTGGGTGAGTCTAGATTTCAATGCAACACGGTTTTGGGGGAAGAAAGGGTGAGCTTGTCAGAGTATTTAGAGTTTAGGAGGAAAAGGTAAACAAAGTTCCAAGTAGCACTGACTGAAGTAGAGTCAACAAACAAGAAGGAGGTTGTGATGGAGAGCATGAGGCTAGAGACGAAGGGTGAAAGGAGGGATAACTACCATCCAGCAGTGTGAGAGAAGCGTTAGTAGAGTTGCCTCAGCTACAGGACTGGTTGACCTAGAAATTCATATTTGGGTGCAAGAGAGGCACCGGGTACAGTCTCTGCACCTGAAATTGAGGCCTAGGACACCCCGAATATCATGCCTCATTTCCATGAAGTGGGTGAGCTGTGCAGAATCAAAGGCAACTAGCACCAGCTGTTTGGTAAATGAGGGAGGGCAGCAGTGATGGGTGTGCGTAGGGTGATCGACGGCTCGGGGTGGGGTGGTGGGGGGGGGGGGGGGGGGGGTCATTATTGCTGACCCAGATAGGAGGGATGGTGGCATTCACTATTGGAGAGCGATTGTGCCCTGAGCCGGGGGATTGGCATACTGTGGGCACCAAGAAACTGCAAATCAGTTGCAGCATTTTCGACATTACAACAATGGTTCCTGTTGGGGCTGAGGGGTGGTGTGGGGATATGATCGGTCCCTGCTTAGGGGGAGTGATTGTGATCAAAGGATGGAGTGACTCATATTCTTTTAACATCAGGTCAGGTCCTGGCTTCACATTCGGTATCGGGGCCTTCCTGCCAGTTAGCACCATATTGTACTGTGCAAGTGCCATACTGTGGTATTCAGCCAGATACAACACAAAAAGGGGAAAAAAAAGACTTGCATTTATAGAACACTTTTTATGATTCATTATCGAATGTCTCAAAGCACCTTACAGCTAATGAAGTATTTTTAAAGTACAGTCACTGTTGTAATGTAGGAATCTTGGCAGCCAATTTGCACACAGCAAGCTCCCACAGACAGCAATGTGATAATGACCAGATAATCTGCTTTTGAGATGTTGGTTGAGGGATAAATAATGGCCAGGACGTCAAGGGTAACTCCCCTGCTCTTCAGAATAGTGCCACGTGATCAATTTTTACATCACCCAAGCAGGCAGCTGGGGTCTAAAATCTCTACTGCACCTCTGCTAGTGCAACACTCCTTCTGTATACACTGGAGTGTTAGCCTTGATTTTTGTGCTTAAGTGGGACTTGAACCTCGTGACTCAGAAGTAAGAATGCTCGCAAATGAGCCACAGCCGACACCTAGCACATGCTGTAAGAAGCCCAGGAACATCATTTATATTCATTATTTCTACTTATAAATAATCCTGACATGCTCCTGATGCCAGCTCAATCACCTGAAGCAATATAGCTGCAGCATACTTCCTGCCTGCTATATTGGAGGCCCAGGGGTCTGTTTAACACTTGATCAACAGGCATTGCATGGCTAAATTTCTAGGCCATTATTTCTTGGATGGACCTTGGCTTGTTCCCAGTTGAAGAGATGTGGGAAAGAGGCAGCCGGGAATTCCCAGATCAATCTGAGATTTGGAGAGTTTGGGAAAGTTTCCAAAGGGACTTCAGCCAATGTGTTACCGCAGCAACCAACATTCAACCAGCTGCAGGCGGCGGGCCAAGTGGGGTGACTAACCTTCCAGGATTGTCCTGGAATTTCCAGCAATTAAATACTAATTTCCTGAACACGCCGAAGGCACATCGCAGGTGCTTTGACAAACTATGTTTTTTTTTCATTTTCTTTGAGCACATTTGCGTATTAGTTATAAAAAATTGGGGATGTGAAAAAGGCTGTTTGACTGGGTCGGGCAGAGTGGTTAGAGGCATGGCCAGCATTGACAATGCTAGGGCCAAGCAGTATAACTCCTGAACATGGACACTCCTAGGCAATTACAGCTCCCTCAGTGATATAGCCAATCACAGCTAAAAACCTAAGGTGACATTTACTGTCAGTTCATTGAAGACTCCAGTGTCCACATTCCAGGGTCCAATGTCCAGAGTCAGATATCCAGTGTAGAGTCCAGGATACCTAAGAGTTGCCAGAGCTTGTGGTGTGTGTGTGTAAATGCAAATGCGTATATGTGTGTGTGCATGTGCATGTGCGTGCATGTACATGTGTGCATGTGCATACATGTTTGTGTGCATCTCTGTGTGTGTATACATGTGTTTCTGTGTGTATACATGTGTGTGATTGCAGAGTCCTGTGTATTTCCTCTGGGCTGCAGCTAAATTCAGAGAGTTGCCACATTGGAATTTGTAGTCAAGAGTCCCCATGTTCCCCCACTAACAGGGTGAGGCTGTGTATTGGTTCACTGATGGGTTCAATCACTCAGACAAGCTGAGACTTCTGTCAGAGGCCAGTCTGAGACCCTGTGTTGAGCATGGAGAGACGACAAATAAATAAAGTTACAAATAATAAAGTCGCAGTTGTTTGCCAGCATCCCAACCTCTTTAAGCCTATGTAACACAGTGACTCTCACTTTCTGCCAGGGTGAGGTAGCCATTTTTCTGAGAGCAAGAGACAAATTCGATGCAGTCTTACTGCCCTTCTAGAGAACTACAGACTGGCATACACAGGGCAGTAGGAGCAAGTCGCTCCGTACATGGAGCTTGGGGACCTACACTTTCTTTGGGCTGAAGTTGGTATGTGCTGAGCCCATTTATCCACCTGTAAAAACAGGTACAGACAGTACCAATTTAGCAGTGGCATGGCTTGCACCCAATCTGCCCAGGTTTTGGTCCTATAGCTAAATTTGTGAGGCCAAGGCAGATGCTTAAACAGGCATTAAGCCTTTGAAATGTTAATTTAGGGACCTAACGCCTGCTATAGAACTGATTGAGAAATTGTTTCCCGATGAGTGAGGTGAACCAGGCCTGATTCACTCAGGATTCTGTAGCAGCCACCAAGACAAAGTAAATATTTCAAAGAGCTTTCCTTTGGAGCCAGGGCAGTCCCCACCTGCCCTCCTATCCAACTCTACAGGCTCCGCGATAGCTACCCCATCACCAACCCTCCCACCACTCCCACGTCCAACTTGATCCCCAAAGCCCACATTGCTACGCCTCCGAGAAGCAGCACCTCCAAAGGCCTGGAGACAGAATAGGAACTCAGCTACTTAGGCTGGTGCTGAGGTGTGGCTCAGTGGGTAGCACGCTGGTCTCTGAACCTGAAGGTTGTAGACTCCAATCCTCCTCCAGGATGTGAGTGCTAAAATTGGAAGGAGGGACTGCAGCACTTTCAGTGGTGTCATCTTTCAAGTGAAATGTAGAAATGAGGCCCTGTCTGCTCTCTTAGGTGGACGCAGAAGGTCCTATGCCACTATTTTGAAGAACAGGGGAGTACTCCCTGGTGTCCTGTATAATATTTATTCATCAATCAATGTCACAAAAAACAAGCTATCTGGGCGTTACCACATTGCTGTTTGTGAGATCTTGCTGTGCACAAATTGGCTACTGCATTTCCTACATTACAACAAAGACTACACTTCAAAAGTACATCATTGGTTGTCAAGTGCTTTGAGAGGCCTGATGGTTGTGAAAGGAGCTATGTAAATGCAAGTCTTTCTTTTTCTCTTTTCTTTCTGAATGGCATCAGGCAAAAGTAAGATGAGAAATATACCACAGAGCCAAAGGAAGATCAGCCTGAAACAAATCATTCTAATGACATACAAATCTCAGCTTGCCATAAACTATTGACTGCTTAGTGTGGACTCAACCTGAATTATAGAGATGAAACCCCGACTGGACTGAACTCAGGTGAGAGGGTCTTTAAAATGGAGCATTCAGCCTTACCACCCCATTCCCACTGGACTCCATTCTCTGACAGAAACACCCTCTATGATCAAGTTGGTGTCTCATGGGTTTTTGCAGCTTGGGCTCCAATTACATCAATGGTTGTCATGAAATGCAGGCAAGTGGGGAAGGTGCTGAGGATATGTCTCCCAGTGCAGACAAGTTGGGAAGGAAGAAGAGACCTCCCAGGTAAGTGAAAAACTTTCCTTTGTGGCTTCAGAAGGATCAGGAGAGGATCTCCCGACCCCACAAGGCCTGCTCTGGCTTGTGGTCCCATTTCCCCCCTCATGAGAATCTTCCCTGCCATTCAGCGAGCCAGCCTTCACTGCCAGCCTGCCACCTCTAGCTACCCAAACTTCCTCTCCCACCTCCTAGCAACCTATTTATTTGCCTGTTTCAGCCAGGTAGCTGACCTGTGCCATGCAGATGAGGCCTGAGAGTCAAAATATCCTAGCGTCTAACTTAGGGATGTAAATGCGTGTTTCACTCACCCTCCTCCCTACCCTGAGGCCACCTGAAACCCACTGGGAGTTAAAATTGACCCCTGTGTTTCGGTAGTGTGCTCCCATAGCCCAGTTACTGAGAGAAATCATATGCGACATAAAGGATCCACCTGAGAAATTCTCTATAAGCCAAACTGGGGTCTTCATGATGCCACCAGTGCTGAGGGCCTGCTCTACTGTGAGAGGACCCATCCTTCTGACAAGATGTTAAATTGAGGCCCCGTCTCAAGTGACATTATTTCAGGAAGAGCAGGGGAGTTCTCCCCGATGTCTTGATCAATATTTATCCCTTAACATCATTACTAAAAGAGATTAACTAGTCATTATCACATTGCTGTTTGATCCATCTTCTCTGAAGCTGCTGTAAAGTTTCAGTTGCCTCGACACTTTATACTGGGGCCTTCTTCCACATCTGGAATAAAAAGCCTTGCAACAGGAAACTGCTGTCCACAGTTACATCATTCCAGCAAAACACTATTAACAGTAAGTTGGAGGCTTTTCAGCTGTAACCTCAACAGAATGTAACTCCTCTTATTCTTATCTGAAAGTTGCAGTGGCTCGGTGTGAATATATGACAAGATTTTGTTAATTTTATCTGATTGCAGCTTTATCTATGGAGGTCCTGTAACCCCAAACAGACACACTGTTTATGGTTACCAACTCTCCAGGATTGTCCTGGAGTCTGCAGGAATTAATGATTAATCTCCTGGACAGTGCTGTGAGCAAACTCGTGAGAAAAAAAAAAATCACAGGAGCATTAAATAATTAGTTTTTTAAAATTTGTTTCAAACACTTTTGTTGTTTGGTTATAAAAACATTAGAGATGGAAATTAAGGCTGGGTGCATGGTTAGAGGCAGGAGGTCGTGTGATGAAACCTCCAGGAATAGTTCAACCAGTGTTGGCAACGCTAACACCGCTCCTTCAGAAACATGCATGTGCGTGTGTAAGAATTCATGGAAAAGATTGGAAAGAAACTGAGTTCACTTATATGACTATCAGGCAGGAGTCTGAGAGCTGGATCCTGAGCCAAGCGACCTTTGACACCCAGCAGCTGTGGTTTCCAGCAACTGTCACAAAGCCAGCCGTTGCTAGGAAACCTGACTGCTACTGCTAGATGGGACTAAAAATAGGCCCTGAAATAAAAACAAGTTGTTTTTTTTCTCAGAGAGAAATTAAGGGAGGAAATGTCTTTTTAATGTCTTTTAGCCACAGTGTGTACAGCTTGTCATAATGTAGGAGAGTTTCTGGGAAGAGTTGGGCATGAAGCAGCTTCTGTGCAACAGAATAAAGGCTGTGTGTTACTGTCATGTAAACGCTAGGGAATGTCTGAGACTTAGCTACAGATCTCAGCCCTGTTAACTCTTTCTAAAGTGTAAATGGCAGGAATTTCTACTCTTTTCCCTTTTGGGGAGTGTTTTTGGTGATTGAGGTGAAGGGATTGGACACTCTCCATTTCAGGTGGTTGTTCCTCTTGAAATACCCAGGTTTTCTCACGTTTCTTCTCCTTGATATTGAAAGTGTTGGATCATGAACGGGCAGACAGAACCAAACACCACATATTCTGTCGTCACACTGCATTAACGGGGAACTTTCTAAGCGATAGGCATCTAGGGGTGCTGGACTAGTTTAGGCCTCGTACGGATGTAAAGGCCCCATCCCAGGGAGTGTAATCAATTGCAAAGAGATTGATTTACATCCTTAATCAACACTTCATGAGGGATGGAAGAGAAGTGGAGCACTTTTTCCTGAAAGTGGGGAAGATGTTCCTTTATACTGGTGCAGGCGCAAGAGCAGAGATTTCCACCCGCCTCAAGGGAATGCTTGTAGTCTGGAGCTCACCTAAGAAATTTAAATTAGGCTGATGCTGAGAAATTTGTCAGATTTAGCTGAGGACCTGTTGGTTTGGTGGAATTTCCACTCTAGCATGCCCATAATGAGAACAATCTCGATCCTGGAGGTCAGCATCAGATGCTTCTAGGTTCAATATAGCAGAGGCTGATGCTGAAGTGACTGATCAGCTTTGCTCAGTGCTCTTGCCCCAAAGGTCAGAGTTCAACCCTGTCTACAAGGTACCAGCGTGTAAGTTAGTGTTACGACCAGGTGAGAACGAGGTCTAGGGTTCCCTTTCAGCCTTCACCTGGTCTTACTGTAACAGGGTTTAATTTTAAACACACTGTGCTTTTAGCTCCCCCTTGGTGAATCCTTGTTCACCGCTTTCCAATTATAAAGCAAAGAAACCAGCACAAACAGGTTTTCTTAGGTTTAAAGAAGAAAAGTTGAAATTTATTAAACTTAAACTCTAATTCGGTTAGCGCCTATGGATACATGATGCACCCACGCTAGCATGCATATGGGAT
This sequence comes from Heterodontus francisci, assembly GCF_036365525.1. Lineage (NCBI taxonomy): Eukaryota > Metazoa > Chordata > Chondrichthyes > Heterodontiformes > Heterodontidae > Heterodontus > Heterodontus francisci. Next base: position 44,479,392 of record NC_090392.1, read on the forward strand.
ACACAAATGCAAATAGAGACAGAAAAGAGCAGAAGAAAAATGAAGTGGAGAAGTTTGAGGCAATATCTGAAGAGTTGTTGTTACAGTTCTTCAAACTCACTGTAGAGTCCTTGATTGTCAGTAATTCTTGCTTTTCGTCAGGCCCAGCATTCTTTTTAAACCTTGTTTGCTGTAGGAGACTTTTCTCTCTTGGGGTTCATGTGCCTTCAGTGGATTCAGAGGCTTGTAAGAAAGAGATGGAGCAGACAGGAGAGAGATCTTCAGTCCAGGAGCAAACAGACACTGGGTTAAAACTGTTTGTACAATTCAGAAAACGCAGGTTGCCAAGCAGGTTAGTCATGTGACTAATTGGTCTGACCATGTCTTGGCTCTGTGAATTGTATCATCTTAGCAGGGCCTGGAATGATTTCCCGGCGGAGAAGCAGGAGAAGGTAGCGACTCTTCGGTGGGTAAGTGAAGGCAACAGGAGCTGTGTTTTAAAAGTTGTTTTAAAAGTTGTACTTACTGTTTTCCTTGTGTTCAAGTTACTTTTGGCGCGGGAGGAACCGGAAGCTGGACGGCAGCAAGGACTCCTGGGTAGGTTTTTTCTGTAAAGGTGCGGAGCAGAGTTAACCCGAGACCCTTTTTACCCTCCTCCTCTAGCCAAAAAGGACTGAACAGGTAAGCTATTTCACTGTTTTTGTTAATATCTATATTTGTACTTAATTAAGGGGTAATTGAGTAAAAGAAATGGCAGCCAGGGGAGTGCAGTGCTCCTCCTGCAGTATGTTCGAGGTGAGGGGAACCTCCGGTGACCCTGCCGACTTCACCTGCTGGAAGTGCATCCGTCTCCAGCTCCTATCAGACCGTGTTAGGGAACTGGAGCTGGAGCTGGATGAACTGAGGATCATTCGGGAAGCTGAGGGGGTGATAGATAGAAGCTACAGGGATGTCGTTACTCCACAAAACAAAGGCAGCTGGGTAACAGTTAGAGGTGGGAAGAGGTCAGTGCAGGGATCTCCTGTGGTCGTTCCCCTCAGCAACAAGTATACAGTTTTAGATACTGTTGGGGGGGACGGCCTATCGGGGGCAGGCTGCAGTGAACGGGCCTCTGGCACGGGGTCCTGCACTGTGGCTCAGAAGGGAAGGAGGGAGAATGGGAGAGCACTAGTCATCGGGGACTCGATGGTGAGGAGTACCGACAGGCGGTTCTGTGGGCACAAGCGAGACGCACGGATGGTTTGTTGCCTACCTGGTGCCAGGGTCCGTGATGTTTGTGATCGCGTCTTCAGGATCCTTAAAGGGGAGGGGGAGCAGCCAGAGGTCGTGGTGCACATTGGCACCAACGACGTAGGAAGGAAGGGTGGCACAGATGTTAGAAGTGAGTTTAGGGAGTTAGGCTGGAAGCTGAAAGCTCGGACGGACAGAGTTGTTATCTCTGGTTTGTTGCCGGCGCCACGTGATAGTGAGGCTAGGAATAGGGAGAGAGCACAGCTGAACACGTGGCTGCAGGAATGGTGTAGAAGAGAGGGCTTCCAGTTCTTGGATAATTGGAATGCATTCTGGGGAAGATGGGACCTGTTCAAACAGGATGGGCTGCATCTGAACCAGAGGGGCACCAATATCCTGGGAGGGAGGTTTGCTAGTACTGTTCGGGAGGGTTTAAACTAGTTTGGGAGGGGGATGGGAACCGGACTTGTAGTCCAGGGACCAGTGGGTCCACTCAGAAAGACAAAGAGTGTAGTGAGGTATTGGGGAAGGTAGCACTGTTGCAGAGGACAGATGGGCACGGAGAAGGGTTAAAGTGCGTATACTTCAACGCAAGAAGCATCAGGAATAAGGTGAGTGAATTGAAGGCGTGGATGGGCACTTGGGACTACGATGTTGTGGCCATCACTGAAACGTGGATAGGTGAGGGGGAGGAATGGTTCTTGGAGGTACCTGGTTATAGATGTTTTCATAAGATTAGGAATGGTGGTAAAAGAGGTGGGGGGGGTGGCATTGTTAGTTAGAAATAGTGTAACAACTGCTGAAAGAATTTTCGAGGAGGATCTGCCGACTGAGGCACTGTGGGTTGAGGTCAGGAACAGGAAAGGAGCAGTCACCTTGATGGGAGTTTTCTATCGGCCCCCCAATAGCAGCAGGGAGGTGGAAGAGCAGATTGGGAAACAGATTTTGGAAAGGAGCAGAAGTCACAGGGTAGTAATTATGGGGGATTTCAACTTCCCAAATATTGATTGGCAACTCTTTAGATCGAATAGTTTGGATGGGGTAGTGTTTGTGCAGTATGTCCAGGAAGCTTTTCTGACTCAGTATGTAGACTGTCCGACCAGAGGGGAGGCAATATTGGATTTGGTACTAGGTAATGAACCAGGGCAAGTGATAGAGCTGTTGGTGGGCGAGCACTTTGGAGATAGTGATCACAATTCTGTAGCATTCACTGTGGTAATGGAGAGGGATAGGTATGTGCAACAGGGCAAGGTTTACAATTGGGGGAAGGGTAGATATGATGCTGTCAGGCAGGAACTGAGGAGCATAAGTTGGGAGCATATGCTGGCAGGGAAGGGCACGGTCGAAATGTGGAACTTTTTCAAGGAGCAGATAGTAGGGGCCATTGATAAGCATGTCCCTGTCAGACAGGGAAGGGATGGTCATGTGAGGGAACCGTGGTTGACAAGAGAGGTTGAGAGTCTTGTTAGGAAGAAGAAGGATGCGTATATAAGGTTGAGGAAAAAGGGCACAGGCATAGCTCTGGAGGGATACAAGATGGCCAGGAAGGATCTGAAGAAAGGGATTAGGAGAGCTAAGAGAGGGCATGAAAAATGCTTGGCGGGTAGGATAAAAGAAAACCCCAAGGCCTTTTACGCGTATGTCAGAAATATGAGGATGACTAGGGGGACCGTAGGTCCGGTCAAGGACAATAGCGGGAGACTGTGTGTTGAGCCGGAAGAGATAAGTGAGGTTTTGAATGAGTACTTCTCTTCGGTATTTACGAATGAGAAGGGGTGTATTACTGAAGAGGACGGTGTGAAACAGACTGGTAAGCTCGAGGAAGTGCTCGTTAGGAGGGAAGATGTGTTGGGGTTTTTGAATAACTTGAAGATAGACAAGTCTCCCGGGCCTGACGGGGTATATCCAAGGATGTTATGGGAAGCAAGGGATGAAATTGCAGAGCCGCTGGCAATGATCTTTTCATCTTCTCTGTTGACGGGGGTGGTACCAGGTGATTGGAGGGTGGCAAATGTTGTGCCCCTGTTCAAGAAAGGGAATAGGAACAACCCTGGGAATTACAGGCCAGTTAGTCTTACTTCGGTGGTAGGCAAGTTGATGGAAAAGGTGCTGAGGGATAGGATTTCTGAGCATCTGGAAAGACACTGCTTGATTCGGGACAGTCAGCACGGTTTTGTGAGGGGTAGGTCTTGCCTCACAAGCCTGATTGAATTCTTTGAGCAGGTGACCAAGCAAGTGGATGAGGGTAAACCAGTGGATGTGGTGTACATGGATTTTAGTAAGGCATTTGATAAGGTCCCCCATGGTAGACTTATGGAGAAAGTCAGGAGGCATGGGATAGTGGGGAATGTGGCCAGTTGGATTAAGAATTGGCTAACTGATAGAAGGCAGAGAGTGGTCTTAGATGGTAAATACTCAGCCTGGAGCCCAGTTACCAGTGGCGTGCCACAGGGATCAGTTCTGGGTCCTCTCCTGTTTGTGATTTTTATTAACGACTTGGATGAGGAAGTCGAAGGGTGGGTCAGTAAATTTGCAGATGATACAAAGGTTGGTGGAGTTGTGGATACCGAGGAGGGCTATTGTCGTCTGCAAAGGGACTTGGATAGGTTGCAGTGCTGGGCTGAAAAGTGGCAGATGGAGTTTAACCCTGAAAAGTGTGAGGTCGTCCATTTTGGAAGGACAAACACGAATGCAAAATACTGGGTTAACGGTAGGGTTCTTGGGCATGTGGAGGAGCAGAGAGACCTTGGGGTCTATGTGCATAGATCGTTGAAAGTTGCAACTCAAGTGGATAGGGCTGTGAAGAAGGCATATGGGGTGTTAGCGTTCATTAGCAGAGGGATTGAATTTAAGAGCCGTGAGGTGATGATGCAGCTGTACAGGACCTTGGTAAGGCCTCATTTGGAGTACTGTGTGCAGTTCTGGTCGCCTCATTTTAGGAAGGATGTGGAAGCCTTGGAGAGGGTGCAGAGGAGATTTACCAGGATGTTGCCTGGAATGGAGAATAAGTCTTACGAGGAAAGGCTGAACATTCTAGGCCTCTTCTCATTAGAACGGAGAAGGATGAGGGGTGACATGATAGAGGTTTATAAGATGATCAGGGGAATAGATAGGGTAGACAGTCAGAAACTTTTTCCCCGGGTGGAGCAAAGCGTTACAAGGGGTCATAAATTTAAGGTGAAGGGTGGGAGATATAAGGGGGATGTCAGGGGAAGGTTCTTTACCCAGAGTGGTCGGGGCATGGAATGCCTTGCCTGGGGAAGTTGTTGAGTCAGAAACTTTAGGGACTTTCAAACGGCTTTTAGATAGGTATATGGATAAAGGAGAATGATGGGGTATAGATTAAATTGTCCTTGACAGAGGACAAAGGATCGGCACAACATCGTGGGCCGAAGGGCCTGTTCTGTGCTGTATTTTTCTATGTTCTATGTTCTATGTTCTTACACACAATACCTGGTGATCAAAGTCCACTGTGGTTTAAATGTGTCAGGGAATGGTCCTTTGTCCTTCCAATCACTGGCTGTTAATATGCAAATGTCTTTTCTAGCCATGGCTGATCTGTTTAACAAGTCCTTTCTTCACTCCAGTAACAGTTTAAAAATCAATGTTCATGACAAATTTAATGTGCCTCATTCTTGGCAGGTGGGGGGGGGGGGGGGGTGGGTGTAGCATAACAGTTCAGCTGGCAATTTCAGTTCAGCACTGAGGGGGTATGGCACTGTCTGAGGTGCCGTCTTTTGGATGAAGGATCAAATGGAGATCCCATGTGCTTGCCGCTACTCAAAGTAGCTGAGGGCAGGAGTCAGAGGGCAGAGAGCAGGAGGAATGGTGGGGAGGAAGGGGTGTACAATTGCTTTTAGCCACTGGACCATATATGACTTCTAGAAGGTCTTGCTTTGGTCTTTGAAAGCAGCAGAGCCTCCCCTCAAACTGTAGATTGCAGCAGCCTCACGATTCTGATAACAATTCATTTTATTTTGTCTTCTATCAGCAATTCATCTCCATTGCCATTTATTTTGTCACTGGAATAGCAGTTGTTTAAAGTTCAAACCTCCCTGTTGCAGCTCAAGAGGAAAATCTCCCCCCAAATCTTTAACCCTTTAGGGGTGAAATTAGTCTTTCACGATAACACGGAACAGGAAACAACGATTCAGCAGCCATTTATATCTCACTGAAGTCAAGAATAAAGAAAACTGGGCTGGGTGTAAACAGGCAGCTAATTCCCTGTCACTGCTCCTTCAGTACCACCCAAAACCACTTTCCCCTGCTTTATGTCTGTTCTACTTTTCCTCTTGTCTTTCTCTCCCTGATTTTCATTATTTTAGCTTTAATGTACTTTGTGCCTAATGTATTTTTCTCTTTGGCAGATTTGCTCTACAACCTTTTTCTCTTCCCCTGGGTTTTGCTTCCTCCTGGTTCTCAGTGAAACTGGGAGCTACTCACCAAACAATAAGGCTGAGATGTTCCTTTGAAGTTGTGCCAACCAGTTCAGCATTAATCAAGCAGATGGGGGTGGCAAGGACTTTAGGAACTACACGGCCAGGGCATCCTGGCAGAGGTGCTAGGGGACGTACATTCTGTTCAACTCTTTGTGTAGTCTTATAATCTACCTGTGCATAATGACAGAAATAAGTCAACCAACGCATTTTCACAAGTTCTGCCAAAGCCATGTTGGGTGTAGGAGATAGTTGTTTCTCTGATGTTAATGTTTCTATGGGAATCAGAAATGCACTTTCACAGCTTAAAAGGGAAAAAAAAATGTAATCAATTACAGAGTGATTGATTAGCAAGGTTGGGCCATTGTTCCCAAACTCTGGAAAATTCAGGACCCACCTTTGGCTATAAACTAATCTAATAAGTCATTAAATTCAGCCAAATCAATAGTCCAAGGGCTATAGGGAGACAGCGGGGCAGTGTGATTAGTTTGGGATTGACAGGTTTGCATTCTTATTACAATGATAGAATTTTCAATTTTATTACTCCAATAAATTCAAGTTTTAAAAAAGAAATCAGTTGAAACCTTCTGGGACATTTCTGATTAAAACTGAATGTTTATAATGACAAAAGGGTCAGGTTTACTTGGCAAAACAGCTCGGGACCAAACAAAATATTTTTAAATTCAGAACAAATGTTCATAAAGACTAATCCAACAAAGTGAAGATCTATCAGCAACAGCATCACCAGCACCGCCATCTACATAGAACCTTGCTCAGTGTCTGCATGGGAGGCCGATGGCTGAGGGACTCCTTTAGGTTAATGGTATCAATTGAAAGTAAAGAGATGGAAGTTATACCAAACGGAGAATGTGATCACATGTGTCACACTGTAGAATGCTTGCCACTCAAGAAGCCATTCAGCCCATCTTATCTCAAAGGGCTATTTACTAGAACAATCCACTCCCCCATCTCGCTCCATAATCCTGTAGCAAACCTTGTTCCCTCCCCATAGCCCTTTGTCAATCCAAACTAATCACACTGCCCCATTCTTTTCCCATAACCCTATATCAATCCAAAACCAATCCCACTGCCTTGTGCTTTCCCCATAGCCCTGTATCTTGCTCTGTTTCAAATTATCCAATTTTCTCTTTAAAAAAATTAGTGGTTAATTTAAGTTTTCTTGGAACTTTCTTTCAAAATTACAAGTCTTACTCTCAGACACAGTCACCTCTTCTCTGACACACTGGAATATGTTAGCTGCTGACGGATGGAGTGAACTGGTATCATTCACAATAGTGCATAAGCTGAGTAGCTGGACACTTCTTAGAGAGCTGCTTCTGGTGATGCTGTCATTGGCTGGAATCTCTGCAGGAGATTGGGGACTGCACATTAATGATAGCAGTGAAAGCTGGCCCAGTAATCCTGGAATGGATGGTTAAAGCCTTAAGAGACAATGAACCATTCTGATTCATTTTCAGAGTCGGTCAGTGGAATACTTTGGATATTTGGAACAGATACAATCTCACAGTGGTACATTACATATATGAGGGTAATATGATTTGTGAGAATGGTTGATATTTCTCCTGTAACTCTGATACCTTCAAATGCCATTCATGTAGGAATAGTGATCACCTGTGAACTATTTATTAGAGGCCTGGTGCTTGCACTGTGCCATTGGTTGATGCAGAGAGTTTGGGGGCAGTTATGGGATCTTTGGTACAAAGTCATGAAATGTTTTGCAATTGTACTAAAAGGGGAAGCAAGAATTTAATTTGTAACTAAAAGTAAGTGGCTGTTTGGAGCCAAGTCATACTGAATGGCAGCCTAGGGTAATGCTCTAGGATTGATTAATTAAAGATTAATCTCCAGGACACTGCTAAGAGCAAAGCCAGGGGGGAAAAAAAATCATAGTAGCAATAAAATAGATTGCATGTTCTTTTGTTTCATTTTCTTTGAACTTTTTTATTTATCAGTTTCATAATCTTGAGGTCGGGCAAAGAAAAATAGGCTTTTTGGCAAAAATCATCTAATTGGATAATGAAGAATCTATTTGCTTTCCAATTGGCTGGGGAAGGTAGAGCACTGTGTCAGGTGACCGTTGCCTGGCACATGGGGGAGGGGCAGTAGAAAACAGGAGCTCATGTGATGAAAGCTCCAGGAAAATGTCCAATCACAGTTGGCAAACTGATAAGATGCAAACTACCACAAATTCTTCAGCTTGACGACAGGGCAGAACCAATGGGCACTGAAAAAAAAAATGTCAAAGACTAACCTAACAAATCCGACTCGAAGTAGAAATTAGGCAAGATGAGAGCAAGCATTGTCCCCAGGGAGGAGGGGGATTTGGGTGATAGCTTCTCTTCTCCAACCCCTCCCCCGCCATAAATTGGATCCAAATACCTTGGATTCATGGGAACAAGAGGCAGAGAATTCCCTTGTTGAGCACTATGAACCTGCATATCAACAAGCTCCACCAGTTTCATTGTGCTGAGTGTAATAAGAGTTAAGGAGCTCATGTGCCTCCTCTCAATGTTTGTTCAGCCAGCCCTCACTCAGCCAGGTGCCTCTATCTACACCAGCTGCTGCTGCTGTAGAAATCCAGCAAAAACACACACATTTCCACAGGGAAAATTGTTTGCCGTATCTCCACTGGGCAGGACAATAGCAGGAAGCGTAGGAAGCCTTGGGAATGCTGGGAACCTTAACAATGAGGTGCTAATTGAGCAAGGATATCCGATATATGTTTAAACAAAATCAACAGCTCCGCTAATCTGGGAGTTTTTGAAAACTGAACTCCATTCAAATTCTGAATGTGTTAAACACATGAATGGAACAGAGGCAGTGGGTCTGAGCCAATGGAACAGACCAGGGGAGGAAGCTGGGTGGGGGAGCAGGGGGGGGTGCAGAAAGAAAACAGCCCATCTGCAAATAGATTGCAGCTGGAAAAATTAATATTTTGTTTTCTATCAGGAGTGAGGGAAGGAAAAGCACACTGAGGATTCACAGCAGACGTATAGTTTAGAGAAAGACTGAGTGTCACAAAAGTATCACATATTCCAATGACTTTACAATTTTTGTGTGGTATTTGTTGCAAACTAGAGCACCTGTCTGCAAGTAAGTCACTGTGGGCCCAGATCAGTGCTGCATACTGGGGAGGATTGACAGAACCCCCTGGGGGCCTCACTTGGTGAGGATTGTGCTATGTCATGGTAACATCTCAACCAGTCACAGAATGCAGTATGGAGGGAGTGCTGCACTGTTGGAGGTACAGTCTTTCAGATGAGACATTAAACCGAGGCCCCGTCTGCCCTCTTGAGTGGCTGTAAAAGAGAATGGTGGCATATTGGTAATGTCACTGAGTGAGTAACCTAGTGGCCCAGGCTAATGACCTGGGTACATGGGTTCAAATTCTACCAGGGCAGCTGGTGGAATTTTAATTCAATTAATTAGTTTAAAAATCTAGAATCAGTAACAGTGCCATGAAACTATTATTGATAGTCATAAAAACCTGTCTGGTTCACTAATATCCTTTAGGGAAGGAAATCTGCTGCCCTTACCTGGCCTGGCCTAAAAGTGACTCCAGACTCACAACAATGTGGTTGACTCTTAACTGCCCTCTGAAATGGCCTAGCAAGCCACTCAGTTGTCAAGGGCAATTAGGGATGGGCAACAAATGTTGACCTTGTCAGTAATGCCCATATTCCATGAAAGAATACAAAAAAAAAAAAAATCCTATGGCACTATTTAAAAGAAGAGGAGGGGAGTTATCCCCGGGGTCCTGATCAATATTTATCTCTCAAGCAACTTCACAAAATGGATTAGCTGGGCATTATCACATTGCTGTTTGTGGGAGCTTGCTATGTGAAAATTGGCTGTTGTGTTTCCTACATTACAACAGTGACTACACTTCAAAAGTACTTCATTTGCTGTAAAGTACTTTGAGCCATCTAGTGATCATGAAAGGCACTATATCAATGCAAAGTTTTCATTAAAAAAAAAATTGAATTGCCATGTGCCAAAAGTTGTTTGTGACTACAAACAACTTCCATTGAAGATATTGCCTGTTTCGTGCAAAACCTGCCTGAAGATGGAATTGAATTTGCAGCATGCATCTCATGCAAATGTTGAATTGTGTCCTGCTGCGTCCATTCGTGACTCTTGCAGGAAGGGGGAATTTGGGCACATAGCCCAGTGGTTCTGGTATTAAATCCAGAGGTCATGAGCTCAAATCCAAGTTATCCAAATTCACAGAGCAAATTATGACATTTAATTCAATAATTTGTTCGAGAAATTTCCAAGCCTGGTTGTGAAGACAGAGACTAGGATGCTTTGGTGGAGATTGTTTATTTCTTGCCGCAGAGCTTACTTCTGCTCTCCAAACACCCAACAGGCAGTGCTGACTGGCTCTTTTTATATACACACACTTGAATACAATTAACTAATTAACACCCAACACCCTATTATTGTGAACTACCGGGTATTTTTCATCCATTAACGGAATTTCAGACCCTAACAGATAACCCCTTTTTCTTTAAATTAAATACATTTTCATTATATATACACATTATATAGAAATTAAAAAAGACACATTTCTATTTACATCATTTATCATTAACTTTCAACAGCATCAGTCACTAACATGCTGTATATTCCCCCTTTTAAAAAAAACTTGTTTAAAGAAAAAGCAATCATAAAAAAATGTCCATGTTTTCCTAACTTATCATAATACAAAATGGCCCTCTTCGAGGACATCCAATTTTTTTGAACAAGCACCTCTTAGTAAAACAATCTGACAACCGATGACTGGCGTCAACCCATTAGTTTGGAAATTTCTTTTCCCTCAACATTTCTTTTATACTCGAGAGATCAATCCTCAACATCTTTTCTGCGAGACTTTATCGAATGGATATTGTCCCAGAGAGGATGGTTATCCATGTAGCATTCTATAGGAAAACCTTTCTCCGATTGCCCTTATTTGTACTCCTTTAAAATACTCGATAAATACATACCCATATCTATTGCTTCTATCAGTGCAAGTGTCTCAGCAGTTAAGGTGCTTTTAACTATCCTCTTTATTTTCTTCGATTCCCAGGCTAATGGACAACATTTATCATTTCTTCCCATCAAAAATATAATGAACCCTGCTGCGCTCTAATAACCATCGGGAGGATTACCGTGTGAGGCGTCAGTAAAAATTACTAATTTCATTTCTTCTGGATCACCCAATGCTGGAAACTTCAGTGTACATTTGCCTAAACTCAATTTCTTCAATGTCTTATTTGCTTCCAGCACTTCCCCAACAGTAGCATGTTTCAGCATGGTGCTCAATTCAAACACATAGCAAGCGGCCAGCATAGTTTGTGTGCACAACTAGTTCAACTGCCCAATTAAGCTCCTAAACTGGTCTGCTTCTCCCTTGGTTGCAGAGTCTTCCTTTTGTGAGGCTCTGGCCTGATTTATTGGGATTCTATTAATATTCTCTAGGTAAGACTGTTGATTTAGGGATACCCCCAACTTAGTCTGCCTAATATTCAACCCTATATATTTAAAAGCTCCAGAAGCCCGACTTCCAATTTTAAATTCTTGCAGAACTTTATCTACCACTAATTTCTCAAATGTCTCAGATCCTCCCCACAGAATATCGTCCACATGCATCAAGAAAATGCCTGCTAGTTTTTCTTCATAGTACCAATAAAATATTGCCAGATCCACCTTTAGTCAAATACAACCAGCTTTTAGTAGGACTGACCGGACTGAAAAAAATACCACACCCTGGATGCATCATTTAGCCCATAAACACATTTGTTTAGCTTCTATAATTTCCCTTCTATATCTCCAGCTTCTTATGGTGGCTTTAAAAATACTTCCCTTTGAAATTTCTCTCCTTGCAAAAATGCTGCTTTGAGGTCAATGGACTTACATTCCCTTGAGTGTGTCGCTAAAAGGGCTAGGAAAATCCTCAAACTTGCTTTTCCTGCTGTTGGGGAGTCTACTCGAACTTCCTGGTTGCCCAGTCTTCCCTCAAATCCCCGGGCTACAAGTCTGGCCTTTGCTTTATACGTACTATCAGGAAGTACTTTCTCTTCGACTTGCCACACTTTAGCCCCGCCTTTATGGCTGTCCACCAGCTACCATTTTTCCATCAGTGCCTATAACGTTTCCTAGGCCTCTCCATTCTTTCTGCCCTTTTCTTTTGTAATACACCATATCCCCAGTATCAAAATTCTTTTCTGATGACCCGATCTGATACCTCAAAGCTCTGATTTTTTTTCTGAAACCTCCGCCTTAATAAATGATCTTCTCCCTGCATGCATGGCATTCAAATGTTCCACAAAAATTGAACTAATTGTAGTCCCATCTAAAGCCGGGGATGATCCCACATTACTGAAGGTATTTTCGGATTCCTGCCATAAACTAATTGATATGGGCTGTAGCCCCCAACCATTTGAAGCGTGTTTTTCACATGTACTGCCCACACCACAGCAGTAGTCAATTTACAATTTGGCTGGTCTGCTAAAATTTTTTGGAGCATTTCGTCAATCACGGTGTGATTTCTCTCTCAAATCCCATTACTAAAAAGGACTTTCTGCTGACATGTGCATTGCTACAATATTCATATTTTCACATACTCCTGAACTCATCATTGGCAAATTCTCCTCCATTGTCAGTTAGAAACCTAACCAGTGCTCCCAGTCCTGTTCCGATCCACCTTTTCATTATCTTGTCTACTATTACTTTTTTGTCTTTACTATAAAATTACCATTGACAGACTGATCTAGGCGCTACGTCTATAAAGTGTCGAATAAAAATGTTTTTTTCTTTATCCCATACCTTCAAGTCTATCGCTACGGTTTCATTAAAGTCCCTTGTTAATGGAAAACTCGCTATGGGTCACGATGGGGTCCTCCTGTATTTTTTAAAGATATCATATTTTTCACTGATATCTTCAATAAGTTTAGTGTAATCATCTATTACCCCTGCAGCTTTTAACAGAATCTTCAACCTATGACAAGATGGATGTGCAAACTGTCGATGTAGTTTTGAAATAATTAACCTTTTCTCCTTTAAGTCCCTACCCCCGGATGCCTTTAATACTTCAATATCCTGCTTAGAGATTTGTTCGGTCTCGCTAAAGGAATACAGTAATTCCAGACTGTGTAAACTGCAAAGCTACAGATTTCCCAAATACAATCGCCTTATCATGTTCCATATCTAATTTCATCCAAGCTTCTTCCAAAGACAGTTTACTTAACAGCAAAGGTATATCACTAGATACTACATCCGTACTAATAACGGAGTTTACCCCTGCTATTTTACACAAATTACCACTCTTTAGTGATTTCAACATGTTCTCATCCTCAAATCTTAAACAGGTAGAGCGGTCATATACTTTGACCTTATTTCAGTCTTCCTTACTTAAAGAATTCATGTAATACCTTAACCAGTCCACTCCATATTCTGTGGACGTACACCCACTGTCTAATACTGCACAATTGAACGAATCTGCGATGTGGACACTCATTACTGGACTGAAGCTTCTTGTGACCGGTACAATTCCTTTTGATTGATCAGTAGTGCCATCCTCGCCTTCCGAACCTTCCACATCGTGGGTCATCTCAAAAACCCTGTTATTCCTTTTTGGACAATGCAACGCATAGTGATACTTTGAATCACATTGGAAACACCTGTTGACCACCCCTTGATTAATCCTGGAGTTCATCCTTCTGCCATAATTGCCCAATTCCTGCCATCTGTTATAGCTGCCAAAAGGGTCTCTATCCTCATTCGCTTTGTGTGTTTCTCCTTTCATACGGACGTCTGGGCCCCTACTTGAACAGCCTCGAAATGCTGCTAGCATTGTATCCTCCACCTTCGGTGTCACCGCTAAAGAGCGCATCTGTGCTATGAAAACAGCTGGAAAGGAATGTTTTCCCAAAAGCTTTTTTAGGGCATCAGACATCTGATCAAACAGCATATCTTTTTCTTTGAATCTAACTCCTATTAATACCAAGAACCCATCCATGTTCAATGTCCTAGCACAATCCAACAATTTGAAGGCAAGTACTGATCTAGGAATTCCCAAGGAGAATCACTACAACCTTGCATATAGTCAGTTAAACTCCATAATATATTTTTCTATGGAAGAACCATCCATTTTTCTAAATTTATCAATGTCTGACCACGCCTCATAGGCACTCAATAAGTCATCTTTCATATAAATTGTATCGATAAATTTCAAGAGTTTGTCCAAACCTTCCTCATCATCCAAATGATGAGCCTCAAGCTCAGAGTACACTTTGGCCCGATCTTGCTTCTGGTGGGAAGTAAAAGTGCAAGGGCTATTTCTTGTTTCCTTTTTGGTAAAGATGTATCCAGTGTCCATATATCAACTTCATTCTTCCATTGATCATAAGGTTCGGCTTCACAAAACAGCAGTGGAAAATCAAATCCTGACACCTGACAGTTGGTTTCAGTCATTTTTCTTCAAAAAAAAAAAAACCCCTCCAAATACAGTTTTCTCAAAAAAAAACTCCAATTCTAATCTCCTGTCTGAAAACAAATCTTAGTCTCCAATCTTCACTTTCAGGCAACCAATCTCTGCTACCAATGTGAGAAACATTTCCAAGCCTGTTTGTGAAGAAAACACTGAGACTAGGATGCTGTGGTGGAGATTATTTATTGCTCATCACAGAGCTTACTTCTTCTCTCCAAATAACACCACCAGCTAGTGCTGGCTGCCTCTTTATATATACACATTTGAACACAATTAACTAATTAACACCCAACACCTGTTCACCCTATTATCTTGAACTAACAGGTATTTATCATCCATTAACAGAACTTCAGACTCTAACATAATTGTGTGGGCAATGGACAAAAAAAATTATCATGATCGCTGCCGACTTGTTGCAAAAGCCCAACTGGTACACTCCTGTCCTGCAGCAAAGGGACACTGCTGTCTGAACTACATGTGATTTAATCCCACATTATAGGCTTGACTCTTAATAAACTAATAAGCCTCTCAGTGTATTCTATGAGAAGGTCTAAAACAACCTTCTCAGGGAAATTATGGATGGGCAACAAACAGGGAATAGCCAGCATCAACCATTTCTTGGGAACAAAATGAAAAAAGGGGCAGGGTACTATTAATGGATCTCATTAACTGGGGCTCCAATATTTCAAATAATGAGGCCACTGCCTTGTGTTCTGTGATGTACTTGCCATTAGTCAATCATACAAGATTGCACCATCAATTCATTCAAGTGCATTCAGAGCTGATTTGTCTCAGAAATAAAATTGTAAAGAGAACACAATTGATCACAAACTGGTTCAGCAAGGATTCTGCCAAACCAATAGACAAATAGAAAAAATTGGCTATAATATGTAAGATGACTCATTTTGATTGATTAGGATTTGTGTCATATAGAAAAAGTAACACTTCTAAACTAGATGTATCAGTGGTGTGGGATGAGTAGCCAGGACCTCCCATATATGTGCAGCATGGTGACATGGTGGGCTACAATTCACTGTCACTGAGCTGTAAAGCAGGGATCACCCTTGTCATTCCTTATCCAGAGAACTTCACAAAATCACAGAATCACAGAATAATACAGTGCAGAAGAGGCCCTTCGGCCCATCGAGTCTGCACCGTTGCATTAAAGACACCTGACCTGTCTACCTAGTCCCATTTTCCAGCACTTGGCCCATAGCCTTGAATGTTATGACATGCCAAGTGCTCATCCAGGTACTTTTTAAAGGATGTGAGGCAACCCACCTCTGCCACCCTCCCAGGCATGGCATTCCAGACCGTCACCACCCTCTGGGTAAAAACGTTCTTCCTCAAATCCCCCTTAAACCTCCTGCCCCTCACCTTAAACTTGTGTCCCCTCGTAACTGACCCTTCAACTAAGGGGAACAGCTGCTCCCTATCCACCCTGTCCATGCCCCTCATAATTTTGCACACCTCGATCAGGTCACCCCTCAGTCTTCTCTGCTCCAGCGAAAACAACCCAAGCCTATCCAACCTCTCTTCATAGCTTAAATGTTCCATCCCAGGCAACATCCTGGTGAATCACCTCTGCACCCCCTCCAGTGCAATCACATCCTTCCTATAATGTGGCGACCAGAATTGCACACAGTACTGTGGCCTTACCAAAGTTCTGTACAACTCCATCATGACCTCCTTGCTTTTGTAATCTATGCCTCGATTGATGACGGCAAGTGTCGCATATGCCTTTTTCACTATCCTATTAACCTGCCCTTCTGCCTGCAGAGATCTATGGACAAACACGCCAAGGTCCCTTTGTTCCTCGGAACTTCCCAGTGTCAGGCCATTCATTGAATACTTCCGTGTCACATTACTCCTTCCAAAGTGTATCACTTCACACTTTTCAGGGTTAAATTCCATCTGCCACTTTTCTGCCCATTTGACCACCCCGTCTATATCTTCCCAAGACACTCCACCTCACTGTTAACCACTCGGCCAATCTTTGAGTCATCCGCAAACTTACTGATCCTACCCCCACATAGTCATCTATGTCGTTTATATAAATGACAAACAATGGGGGACCCAGCACAGATCCCTGTGGTACGCCACTGGACACTGGCTTCCAGTCACTAAAACAGCCATCTGTCATCACTCTCTGTCTCCTACAGCTAAGATAGTTTTGAATCCACCTTATCAAGTTACCCTGTATCCCATGTGCATTTGCTTTCTTGACAATTCTCCCATGTGGGACCTTGTCAAAGGCTTTACTGAAATCCATGTAAACTACATCAACTGCACTACCCTCATCTACACACCTGGTCAAATGCTTAAAATATTCAATCAAATTTGTTAGGCATGACCTCCTTCTGACAAAGCCATGCTGACTATTCCTAATCAAATTTTGCCTCTCCAAGTGGAGATAGATTCTCTCCTTCAGAATTTTCTCCTATAGTTTCCCCACCACTGATGTGAGACTCACTGGTCTATAGTTCCCTGGCTTGTCTCTACAACCTTTCTTAAATAGTGGGACCACATTAGCTGTTCCCCAGTCCTCTGGCACCTCCCCCGTGGCCAGAGAGGAATTAAAAATTAGGGTCAGAGCCCCTGCAATCTCCACCCTCGCGTCCCACAGCATCCTGGGACACAAATCGTCCGTACCTGGAGATCTGTCCACTTTTAAGCCTGCCAAAACCTCTAATACCCTGTCACTCCCTATGACAATTTGCTCAAGAACCTCACAGTCTCTCTCTCCGAGTTCCATATCTACTTCCTCATTCTCTTGGGTGAAGACAGATGTGAAGTATTCATTCAACACTCTACCAATGTCCTCTGGCTCCACCCACAGATTTCCCCTTGGTCCCTGATGGGTCCTACTCTTTCCCTGGTTATCCTCTTCCCATTGACATACTTATAGAATATCTTGGGATTTTCCCTACTTTTACCAGCCAGAGTTTTCTTATATCCCCTCTTTGCTCTCCTAATTGCTTTCTTAAGCTCCATCCTACATTTCCTGTACTCCACTAATGCTTCCGTTGATTTGCTCTCCTTGTATTTGCTAAAAGCCTCTCTTTTCCTTCTCATCGTACCCTGAATGTTTCTGGTCATCCATGGTTCTCCGGGCTTGTTGCTCCTACCTGTTACCCTAGAGGGAACATGTTGGGCCTGTACCCTCCCCATTTCCTTTTAGAATGCCCCCCACTGCTCTTCTGTAGATTTCCCGACAAGTAACTCTTTTCCAGTCTACCTTGGCCAGATCCTGCCTTATTTTACTAAAATTCGCTCTCCCCCAATCCAAAACCTTTTTTTACAACTTGCCTATTTCTTTCTCCATAACAAGCTTAAATTGTACCATGTCGTGGTCGCTATTATCAAAATGGTCCCCCACCAACACATCAACCACCTGTCCGGCTTCATTCCCCAGAATTAGGTCCAGCACTGCACCCTCCCTAGTTGAATCCTCTACATATTGAGCTAAAAAGTTCTCCTGTATACATTTTAAGAACTCCACTCCATCTAAGCCCTTAACACGATGACTATCCCAATTAATGTTGGGAAAGTTGAAATCACCTAATATAATTACCCTATTATTTTTACACACCTCTCTGAATTGTACAAATATTTGCTCCTCAGTTTCTCACTGACTATCTGGGGGTCTATAATAAACACCTAGCAATGTGGCTGTCCCTTTTTTTATTCCTAAACTCTACCCATAAAGCTTCATTTGATGCTCCCTCCAAGCTATCATCTCTCCTTACTGCAGTAACTGACTCCTTAACTAATATTGCAATGCCTCCTCCTCTTTTACCCCCTCCTCTGTCTCGCCTGAAGATTCTATATCCTGGGATATTGAGCTGCCAATCCTGCCCCTCCCTCAACCATGTCTCCATGATGGCTACTATATCACAATTCCACGTGTCAATCCTTGCCCTTAACTCATCCATTTTACCTGTAATACTCCTGGCATTAAAGTAGAGGCCATCCATCCTGGTCTTACTTCCTTGAAACTTACTTCCGCTGTATTCCCTCTGACTTGTTTGCTTTCCTGTGTTTATCTGTGTCCCTATTCTGCGAGGAGTCTGCATCCTCTCCCCCGCCAAATTAGTTTAAACTCCTCCCAACAGCACTAGCAAACCTGCCAGCAAGGATGTTAGTCCCCCTCTGGTTCAGATGTAGACCGTCCCTCTTGTACAGGCCCCACTTTCCCCAGAAACGTTCCCAGTGATCCAGGAATCTAAAACCCTCCCTCCTGCACCAACTCTTAAGCCACGCATTCATCCTGCTTTTTAGTCTGCTGCCTAACTCCCTGAATTCTTGATGCAAGACCTCATCCCTTTTTCTACCTATGTCATTGGTACCAACATGTACCATGACCTCTGCCTTATCTCCCTCCCCCTTCAGGATGCCCTGCAGCCATTCAGTGACATCCCGGACCCTGGCACCAGGGAGGCAACACACCATCCTGGAGTCACGTTGATGGCCACAGTAGTGCCTATCTGTTCCCCTGACTATAGAATCCCCTTTTACTATTGCTCTTCCTCTCTTTCCCCCTTCCTGTGCAGACAGGCTGCTTGTGGTGCCAGATGCTTGGCTCTGTCTGCACTCCCTGGAGGAACCAGCCTCATCAGCCTCCAAAATGGAATACCGATTTGCAAGCAGGACCCCAGAGGACTCCTGAACTACCTGCCTGATTTTCGTGGACTACCTGGTGGTCACCCATTCCCTTCCTTCCTCAAGTCCCTTCAGCTGTGGTGTGACCACCTCTCTATACATGCTATCCATGATGCTCTCAGACTCACGGATGCTCCACAGTGTTTCCAGCTGCCATTCCAGCTCTGAAACCCGAGCTTCCAGGAGCTGCAGCTGGACACACTTCCTGCACATATGCTGGTCCCGGGGACTGGAAATGTTCCCGGATTCCCACATGCAGCAAGAGGAGCAAACCATGGCTTTAAGCTCTCCTGCCATGACTAAACCTTTTAAATTAAAACATTTAGAACACTATTATAGTAAAAAATAAATCAACTAAGTCTTGCTAAAACAATGACTTACAATTTAATCCAGCTTGAAAAATACCCACCAGGACTTACTCACCAGTCAACTGTGCTCTACGGAAACTCTCGGCTCCCCTCACGCTCTTTGAGGACAGGTAGGAAATGAAAGGAGCTCCTCGCTCCCTCCTCACCGAACTCCCTCAGTCTCAAAACTCCCACTTTAGCACTCTAATGCAACCTAAGTCAGCACTCCAATGCAAACAAAGTCAGCACTGTAAGATGGTCCACTTTTATGCTGTCTGACTAGCCCCTGAAAACTGGTTTAAGTCAATTATCTAATTAACAAGGTGCAGCTGCAAGAAGAGCCTGAGTGAACTCTGTTTAAAGCTGGTCTAAAACTCACCTTCTCCAACCCAAACAGCAACTGTTAAGTTAATTTTCTAAATAAAAGAAAGACTGGACTTTAGATAAAACTAATCCTTAATTACCCTCAGTCACAAAACTCCCACTTTTGCACTCTAATGCAACCTAAGTCAGCGCTCCAGTGCAAATCAAATTTGCACTTAGTTCACATGACTAAAGAAAAATATGGAATGAGAAAAGGACATTTAACTCACCAAACTCACCAAATCTTCAGACCACGTGCAATAGACACAATACTGAAATCTACAACCCACTAAATCTCTCGGTAAGATCCTATCCAATCAGGTTCTGTAAAGTTGCATTTTGCGACCATTGATAAAGAAAACTCCTTGGGGGAGAAATTGAACCTCACTGCACCCAGATTTAGGGTGAAGAAAAAGCATTGGAAGAACAAAGTTCCCTCCTGAGCTCCACCAGCTCCCAAATTGGAAGCAACTTCCACGTATCCTGGTTACCTGCCTGAAACAGGTGTTAGGCACCAAAAATTTGCAAATCAAATGTATGTTTTAGGACCTTACTCAAAATTCATCATCAACTTGTTGGAGCTTGCACTGCACATACTCTGCTCCGATTTTCTGGATCCACAACAGCCTACCTAATGGTCTTTAAAGGAGGTCATACACAGAAAGCTTGTTATACTTTTATTCTGTGGAGCTTGGAGGGGCAGCAGAGTCAGCTCATTCTCCCCTCCCAGTCCCCACACATTCCCCCAGGACCTGCCCATGGACCGACTCATTCCCCCCTCTCCCCCAGGACCTATCAGGTCAGTCTCCGCTCTTCCCAAGCCCTAACTGTGGGCCAGCTCCATCCCACCTCATCTCAGAGCTACCTGCCCTCAAATGCAATCCAAAGAGCAATATTAGAGCCTTCAATCCTTGACCTTGGTCATGACACATACACCGACATACTGTCTCTGCATTGTCAGCTCTATAGATGATATAACTGGTTCTGGGATTACTCTTTAAGTTTCCATCTCCTACTTAGATTGCCAATACAGTTGGTTGGAACTCTCAGGTTGCTATCTACAGACTGGCTTTCTATTTTTCTCTTAATACGTCCAATACTTAGTTAAGGGTAAATAACAGGAGTAGTCTCCAAGTGGGGCTATACACTGACCCATAGGGAAGCAACAAGTCATCCTGCCATCTCCCAATGAGTCCTTTATGAAGGGTTCCAGAACAATAGGACCAGATATCTCTGGTGAAGAATGAGTGTAATAATATTTGTGAACACTGTTGCTGTGTAGTAGAAGTACAGAATCTAGTGAAGAACCTATAACATGTTGTACCAGTAGGAGGATTATTACATGGTTACAGACATGTCAGAAACTGCTATTTGAAACTAAAAAGTGCCACAGTTGTGGATGCAAACAAAGGGTGAGATGGACTCAGGCACTGCTCAGAATCCTATTCAGAAAGGGAAGTGATCCAAGCAAAGGTGTGTGAATTCTAAACTAGCCAGAGGGACCGTGCACACAAAATTTTAAGTACCACAGCAAAGGCTACCACGTCCAGTGATGAAACTGTGATGTAAATCTGGCTGAGGGGCGATGACACTCCTTTTTAATGAAGCCTTCCAGCTTGGTTACACCTTCAATCCCCTGCCCTGCCCAAACCCCTGTGGTGATGGTTTGGCCCATGTCGTTAAATCACATCTTGGCCTGTCCCCTTACTCGCCGAGCACCTACTCCCCCTTTCAATATTTCACCTTCTTCCACCCTTTTCACTTCTCCTATAAAATCCTTGTTTCTATTGCCCAACCAAGTAGCAGGTTTCTCACTTGAGATATTTTCACTCTTTTCCTCCTTCAGCCTCTTGTAGGCCTACGGCCTGCAGCCACTACTTTTAGCACTTTTATATTTTGCATTTGACTTAAATTTGCTCTTTATTTAAAATAAAATCTATTAAACCTGTATTGAATTTTTAAAGGTTACTTTGTAGATATTGATGTAAAACTAAGTGTGATTGTGCTCTGATTAAGTCAAGTAATTAATCAATGATGTAATCAATGGTAATCAGTCATAATATCATTAATTGAGAACTTGTTTTTCCCAAGGGCTCCTTTGTTTGTTCTCATGCTGGTCAAAGCAGGCCATGCTCACAGCCGCTGTTTTGTCTAAACTACTCTTTTTCTCTTCTTATTAAATTGTTAAAGTTGTTTCCTACTGTTTAAACAGGGGTCAGTTCTTACAGTATTTGATGACCCTTGAACTATAAGCTAGGACAATGGATAGCCTTTCACATGTGGTGGTCCACTATGGTGTGGACTCAGGAGATGGAGTTTAATTGATGGACAGTATAACCTAATTGGTATAAAAGCAGAATACTGCAGATGCTGGAAATCTGAAATAAAAACAAGAAATGCTGGAAATACTCGGCAGGTCCGGCAGCATCTGTGGAGAGAGAAGATGAGTTAACATTTCAGGTCAGTCTTCTGAGTTCTGATGAAGGGTCACTGACCTGAAACGTGAACTCTGCTTCTCTCTCCACAGATGCTGCCGGACCTGCTGAGTAGTTCCAGCATTTCTTATTTATTACCTAATTGATGGCAGGTGAGAGACGCCATCAAAGTATGTGTCAACAGACTGAATGGCCTCGGAGTGCCTGTGAGAGGAATTTGATAAGGATTCATGGTTGTCAGACTCTTGTTTGGAGAAACTCTGGATGGAGGCCTCGAAAAGCTGGAATGGAGCCAGAAATAGAACTTAAAGGGCCACAGTATCCAATGTTCGGTGCTGCAGCTGGAGTGGACTAGTCAATGACTGAAGACTATGGAAGAAGGAACATTGATTGAGTGACTGACTGGAGAGTACACCCCCATGCAACGTTCTCCGGAGACTTGGTGTTGTATGAACCAAGGGGAACTGTACCATTTTAGGGTGCTCTCTTGAACAGACTCATTTGGGGTTATAGCATTTGTGCTATTAGAAAGTTGCATTTCTATATAAAGTGTTTCTTTTCCTTGTTTTTTAAAATTAAAGTTATCTTTCTTTTCTTTAACATTCATAATTGTTTTATAATTATTTAATAAAAATTACTGTTTTAACACATTATTTCGTATTGAGTCACTCATTCCTGTTATGCCCAGAGTATGACTCCGAACCAAAGTGAGACTCCGCCAGGGACTCTCATGCCCTACACTCTGCACCAGGTAACTTCTCATTCTCTGTGAGATCATCCTCCATCTTAATTCATCATGCTCTCTCCCCTTTGAGTTCAGTGCCCTCCTATCCTCCTTTAAGCCCTCTCTCCCTATAAACTTCCAAACCCATATTCAGGGCCACCTGGGCCACCCCCTTGACCATCTCATGTGACATCTCTACTCCCATCGTGTCAATCACAGACCGTCTCTGATCGTGTCTTTGTATCCCTCTTCACTCATATCCCCTTCCCCCTCCCTAGCCCATTTTCTTCTGTGTTTATCCAGTCTCCTCCAAGTCACTTACAATTGTACTTTCTAATTCCCAATTGTCTAACCTTTAGCCCAACATTTAGAATTAGAATTAGAACATTACAGCGCAGTACAGGCCCTTCGGCCCTAGATGTTGCGCCGACCTGTGAAACCATCTGACCTACACTATTCCATTTTCATCCATATGTCTATCCAATGACCACTTAAATGCCCTTAAAGTTGGCGAGTCTACTACTGTTGCAGGCAGGGCGTTCCACGCCCCTACTACTCTCTGAGTAAAGAAACTACCTCTAACATCTGTCCTATATCTATCACCCCTCAACTTAAAGCTATGTCCCCTCGTGTTTGCCATCACCATCCGAGGAAAAAGACTCTCACTATCCACCCTATCTAACCCTCTGATTATCTTATATGTCTCTATTAAGTCACCTCTCCTCCTCCTTCTCTCCAACGAAAACAACCTCAAGTCCCTCAGCCTTTCCTCGTAAGACCTTCCCTCCATACCAGGCAACGTCCTAGTAAATCTCCTCTGCACCCTTTCCAAAGCTTCCACATCCTTCCTATAATGCGGTGACCAGAACTGCACACAATACTCCAGGTGCGGCCTCACCAGAGTTTTGTACAGCTACAGCATGACCTCGTGGCTCCGAAACTCGATCCCCCTACTAATAAAAGCTAACACACCATATGCCTTCTTAACAGCCATATTAACCTGGGTAGCAACTTTCAGGGATTTATGTACCTGGACACCAAGATCTCTCTGTTCATCTACACTACCAAGAATCTTCCCATTAGCCCAGTACTCTGCATTCCTGTTACTCCTTCCAAAGTGAATCACCTCACACTTTTCCGCATTAAACTCCATTTGCCATCTCTCAGCCCAGCTCTGCAGCCTATCTATGTCCCTCTGTACCCCACAACATCCTTCGGCACTATCCACAACTCCACCGACCTTCGTGTCATCCGCAAATTTACTAACCCACTCTTCTACACCCTCTTCCAGGTCATTTATAAAAATGACAAACAGCAGTGGCCCCAAAACAGATCCTTGCAGTACACCACTAGTAACTAAACTCCAGGATGAACATTTGCCATCAACCACAACCCTCAGTCTTCTTTCAGCTAGCCAATTTCTGATCTAAAGCACTAAATCACCTTCAATCCCATACTTCCGTATTTTCTGCAATAGCCTACCGTGGGGAACCTTATCAAACGCCTTACTGAAATCCACATACACCACATCCACTGCTTTACCCTCATCCACCTGTTTGGTCACCTTCTCGAAAAACTCAATAAGGTTTGTGAGGCACAACCTACCCTTCACAAAACCGTGCTGACTATCGCTAATGAACTTATTCTTTTCAAGATGATTATAAATCCTGTCTCTTATAACCTTTTCCAACATTTTACCCACAACCGAAGTAAGGCTCACAGGTCTATAATTACCAGGGCTGTCTCTACTCCCCTTCTTGAACAAGGGGACAACATTTGCTATCCTCCAGTCTTCTGGCACTATTCCTGTCGACAATGACGACATAAAGATCAAGGACAAAGGCTCTGTAATCTCCTCCCTGGCTTCCCAGAGAATCCTAGGATAAATCCCATCTGGCCCAGGGGACTTATCTATTTTCACACTTTCCAAAATTGCTAACATCTCCTCCTTGTGAACCTCAATCCCATCTAGCCTAGTAGTCTGAATCTCAGTATTCTCCTCGACAACATTTTCTTTCTCTACTGTAAATACTGACGAAAAATATTCATTTAACGCTTCCCCTATCTCCTTTGATTCCACACACAACTTCCCACTACTATCCTTGATTGGCCCTAATCTAACTCTAGTCATTCTTTTATTCCTGATATTCCTACAGAAAGCCTTAGGGTTTTCCTTGATCCTATCCGCCAATGACTTCTCGTGTCCTCTCCTTGCTCTTCTTAGCTCTCCCTTTAAATCCTTCCTGGCTAGCTTGTAACTCTCAAGCGCCCTAACTGAGCCTTCACGTCTCATCCTAACATAAGCCTTCTTCTTCCTCTTGACAAGCGCTTCAACTTCTTTAGTAAACCACGGCTCCCTCGCTCGACAATTTCCTCCCTGCCTGACAGGTACATACTTATCAAGGACACGCAGTAGCTGCTCCTTGAATAAGCTCCACATTTCGATTGTGCCCATCCCCTGCAGTTTCCTTCCCCATCCTACGCATCCTAAATCTTGCCTAATCGCATCATAATTTCCTTTCCCCCAGCTATAATTCTTGCCCTGCGGTATATACCTGTCCCTGCCCATCGCTAAGGTAAACCTAACCGAATTGTGATCACTATCACCAAAGTGCTCACCTGCATCTAAATCTAACACCTGGCCGGGTTCATTACCCAGTACCAAATCCAATGTGGCATCGCCCCTGGTTGGCCTGTCTACATACTGTGTCAGAAAACCCTCCTGCACACACTGGACAAAAACTGACCCATCTAAAGTACTCGAACTATAGTATTTCCAGTCAATATTTGGAAAGTTAAAGTCCCCCATAACAACTACCCTGTTACTCTCGCTCCTGTCGAGAATCATCTTCGCTATCCTTTCCTCTACATCTCTGGAACTATTCGGCGGTCGATAGTAGACTCCCAACAGGGTGACCTCTCCTCTCCTGTTTCTAACCTCGGCCCATACTACCTCAGTAGACGAGTCCTCAAACGTCCTTTCTGCCGCTGTAATACTCTCCTTGATTAACAATGCCACACCCCCCCCTCTTTTACCATCTTCCCTGTTCTTACTGAAACATCTAAATCCCGGAACCTGCAACATCCATTCCTGCCCCTGCTCTACCCATGTCTCCGAAATGGCCACAACATCGAGATCCCAGGTACCAACCCATGCTGCAAGCTCACCCACCTTATTCCGGATGCTCCTGGCGTTGAAGTAGACACACTTTAAACCAAGTTCTTGCTTGCCAGTGCCCTCTTGCGTCCTTGTAACCTTATCCCTGACCTCACTACTCTCAACATCCTGTACACTGGAACTACAATTTAGGTTTCCATTCCCCTGCTGAATTAGTTTAAACCCCCCCGAAGAGCACTAGCAAATCTCCCCCCCAGGATATTGGTACCCCTCTGGTTCAGGTGAAGACCATCCTGTTTGTAGAGGTCCCACCTACCCCAGAAAGACCCCCAATTATCCAGGAAACCAAAACCCTCCCTCCTACACCATCCCTGCAGCCACGTGTTCAACTCCTCTCTCTCCCTATTCCTCGCTTCGCTATCACGTGGCACGGGCAACAACCCAGAGATAACAACTCTGTTTGTTCTCGCTCTAAGCTTCCACCCTAGCTCCCTGAATTTCTGCCTTAAATCCCCATCTCTCTTCCTACCTATGTCGTTGGTGCCCATGTGGACCACGACTTGGGGCTGCTCCCCCTCCCCCTTAAGGATCCCAAAAACACGATCCGAGACATCACGAACCCTGGCACCTGGGAGGCAACACACCAACCGTGAGTCTCTCTCGTTCCCACAGAACCTCCTATCTGTTCCCCTAGCTATGGAGTCCCTAATGACTAATGCTCTGCTCCTCTTCCCCCTTCCCTTCTGAGCAACAGGGACAGACTCTGTGCCAGAGACCTGTACCCCATTGCTTACCCCTGGTAAGTCGTCCCCCGCAACAGTATCCAAAACGGTATACCTGTTGTTGAGGGAAACGGCCACAGGGGATCCCTGCACTGCCTGCTGGTTCCCTCTCCTTCCCCTGACGGTAACCCATCTACCTACTTCTGCACTAACTGCTTTACACAATCAGACTCTCAGCTCCACTTTTGATGCCCTTGTCACATTAAAACCATTTTTTTGTCTCCCTTGTCATTACCCCGGTATAGTCCTCATCTCTGTTCCCTCAAATCTAAGGGGCGCGGACCTGAATGCTTATGGTGGACAATTGATTTAGTTATTGATTGCCAAAGCTGGCTGGCGCAGGTAAAGCACAATCAAGTCATGCCCTCCTCTGCTAACTTATCCAAGATCATCCTGGGATCTAAAAATAACCCCCAGCTTTTTTTCTCCACTATAAATCGACTTCTTACTCCCCTCTCCCCTGCCCCATCACCCTACCTCCGACAACAAGAGCGAAGAGCTCATGGATTTTTTTGTCACTAAGATTGAGACCATTCATTCAGCTGCCTCTGCCATTTTCCTCCCTTTCCTTAGCCCACTGGACCAACCTTCCCCCAAGGTTTCCCCCGTCCCATCCCTGAACTTGCACCTTTCTCTTCTACCTCCCCTCAAGTCCTCTCTGGTCTTACCTTGCCCATGAGAATCTACTTCCTGATCCCTCGACGCTATTCCCACTAAACTGCTGACCATCCAACTTCCCGGCCTGGTCCCCATACTAGCTAATATTGTTAACAGCTCTCGCCCCTGAGGTACTGACCTGTTCCCCTTCAAATCTGCTCAAAAAACTCACCTTGACTGCTTTGTCTTTGCAAACTACCACCCCATCTCCCACCTTCCTTTTCTCTCCAAAGTCCTTCAATGCATTGTTACCTCCCAAATCCATACCCATCTTTCTCAAGACTATATGTCAGAACCTATGCAATCAGGTTTTTGCCCCGTTCACAGTACTGAAACAGCCCTTATCAAGGTCACAAATGATACCCAATATGATTGTGACCATGGTAAACTATCCTCCCTTATCCTACGAAACATATCTTCAGCCATTGTCATGGCTGACCACACTGTCCTTTTCCAATGTCTTTCCTCTGTTGTCCCACTGGGTGGGACTGTCCTCACCTGGCTCCGTTCTTATCTATCTAGTCATAGCCAGAGAATCGCCTCTTGCCACTCCCACACTGTTACCTCTGGAGCTCCCCATGGGTCTATCCTTGGCACCCTCTTATTCCTAATCTACATGCTGCTCCTCAGTCACATTACCCAAAACACAACATCAGGTTGCACATGTATGCTGAAGACAATCAGCTCTACCTTACCACCTCTCTGAATCCCTCCACTGGCTTTGAATTATCATGCTGCTTGTTCAATATTCAGCACTGAATAGGCATACCTTTCCTACAATCATCTATTGGGAATGCCAAAGCTATTGTCTTCAGTCCCTGTCACAGACTCCGCTTCCTAGCCATGGACTCCATCCCTCTATCTGGCAACCGTCTGCAACTGAATCAGACTGTATGCAATCTTGGTGTCATACTTGGCCCCAAGGTGAGCTTCTGACCACATATTTGTGCCGTATCAAGGCCACCTATTTCCAACTCAGTCCAACATCGCCTGACTCTGTCTCTGCCTCAGCTCATCTGTTTCTGAAATCCTTATCCTTGTGTTACCTCTGCACTTGACTCTTCCAATGTCCTCCTGGCCAGCCTCCCATCCTCCACCCTTTATAGACTTGAACTCATCCAAACCTCTTTTCCCCCTGCATCCTAACTTGCATCAAGCCCTGTTCACCCATCACCCTTGTGCTCACTGACCTACACTGGCTCCTGTTCTGGCAAAGCCTCGATTTTAAAATTCTCATCCTCATTTTCTAATCTGTACATGTCCTTGCCCCTCCCTAGCTCTGTAATCTCCTCCAAACCTATTCTGCCCTCTTGAGCATCCCCAGCTCCCTTCGCCCTACCATTGGTCACTGTGCGTTCAGGTGCCAAGACCCTAAGTCTGAAATTCCCTCTCTAAACCTCGCCACCTCTCTCTCATCCTTTAAGATACTCCTTAAAACTGAGCTCTTTGCCCAATCGTTTGTTCACCTGTCTTCATAGCTCCCTATGTGGCTTGAAGTCAAACTTTGTTTGAGAACTCTCCTGTCAAGCATTTTTGGATATTTTACTAAGTTAGAGATGCTATATAAATGCACATTGCTATTGGCAATGCATAATACATCAATGTGGGATACAATGGGTGTGAATGAAAGTTCTGGAGAAGTTTAGGAATTGTTTATGAGTTGTGTAAACATCAGGAGACCTCCTAATGTTGAATATGACCTTTCTGAATACTGTGATGGAAATCACACCTGCCAAATGGAAACAATATTAATTTTGTCATATGGGACACCACTTGAAACTTTTTACTGGACATTGCAAAGGACTTGTTGAAAGAAACAAAACTGAGCTGCTGAAAACATGGTTACACATTTGCATTCTGAGAGACATGAATGGAGAGACAATGAGACAATTCATAAGATTGGTCTGGGCAATAGCGATGATCCAAAGACACTGACAGTTTTTGACTTTGTAAGAGACAAAACTCCACCCCCCACCAAGTATGTCTGGGAGGCTCTGAAATCCAACCACCCTCCAAGAACTGGCTGTTTCAAACAAAGAGATGGTCACATGACCTACCTTCTGCCCAGACTGTGGTTTTTTTGAATTGTGCCTGACAGAAATGAAAAGACTGCAATTTTGAGCACCAGAAAAAAGATATCTCTCTCTGTCTCTCTCCAGCAAAGTCCCAGGGAACCCATAGTGGCAGCGTAAATTGCAAGACTACAAACAAAGCATATTTTCGACCTTCTGGTACCAGAGAAGCAAGTCTGAAATTGTGCACTGAGCCTCAGCAAGACCTCCAAGACCTTAACTTTAATCAAGGACATTACATCAAGGACAAAGGACAGTACCTGTATTCCATTTATTGCCAACTCTACTTCAACCCCTCTCCCCAATTCTTTCTCCCCCTCTATTATTTTTGTGTGTATGCCTCTCGTATGCATGCAAGTGTGGTTACGCCGCATATTTTAGTCATTTTAATCGGGTTAGAGTGATAAGGCTAATAAACTTATAACTTTCTTGATCAAACCTAAGAAAACCTGGCTGATTGGTTCATTTGCAATTGCAATTAGATTGCAATGAGCAAGGGCTCACTGAGGGGCGGGGGGTGGGGGGGTATGCTAAAATCACTGTGTTTTAAAAGATGAACCCTGTTACGGCCAAACCAGGAAAGGGGCAAGAGGGGAATCTGAGACCCCTTCCTCACCTGGTCATAACAATACGCAACTACATTATCACTACTAGCTTGTCCAGCTTGACTTTGTTACTAAAAGAATTCAGTAGGTTTGTGAGGCAATAATCTATTTCTGATCTGTAACAACTCCTCACTCCAAGTGAACAATTAAGCTGTCCTTTAAATTGTTCCTTGGCATTTTCCGCAATTACCAAAATCTGACTGTCTGCTCCATGCATCACTGTTTGATATATTTCTCCTTTTGAGCACTGGAATTACAAGAGATTGTCTCCAGTCCTGAGTACTGACCCTAAAGCTTCTTAAAAAGTAATAACCAGCGCCTCGTCCATTTTCTCACTCATTCCCTCTGGGTCAGGCCCTGAGTTGATTGAAATTCCTCTCTCCCTGATTCCCTTTCTCCCCTTGTTAATTTTCACGAAAGGCAATATGGATGATGAGGGACATATCACTGTCAAAGTACCATGAGGCATTGAAGTTAATTTTCTGATCTCTTCATGTCCATGAATAAATATTAGTTTGAATCAGATTTACTTTGCCAGAGAAACCAAGGTGGGTAATTAGAGTTGAGATATAGAACAGTCATGATTTAATTGAATGGCAAAACAGGCTGAAGAGGCTGATTGCCCTATTCCTGTTTCAATGTTCCAGAGGCAAATGGTTATGGTTCAAACCCCAAAATGGACCTAAACACATGTCCCCAGGCTAACACTACAATGTAACCATGAGGGAATGCTGTATTAGCAGAGGTAGCATCTTTTAGCTGAGGTGCTTACTTAAAGCATCTTAGCATCTGCATTTGTCTACATCGCAACAAACTTACCAAGCATAATTCATTGGTTGTAAAGTGCCTTGGGATATCCTGAGGCTGTGTAAATACAAGATTCAAGTACCTGCAGTGAACGACTGCACTTTTGCTGAATATGGAATTTGTTAATTTTCTTCAGTCACAAATGCTGATGGGAAACATAAATTCAATATCACTGGCATTGCCTCCGACCTGTGATATTTCAACTTGATTACCTCTGAAAGACCACACTTTTTTTCCATTTGGGTACTCAGAGAATACTGGGGCAGGATTGGCTCAAATTGCTGTGTGTCTTTTTCAACATGTTTATAATATTGCAAACAAATATTGAGCAACAGAAATCTTTATGATGAAATCTACAGTGCCACTGCTCGGAGTGAGCAGAGGAAATCTTCCACTGGCAATCGGAAAAGTAGTATTACTCTTCTGTACTTGTGATCTTCTTTTCTCCCTCTCTCATTTGTTAGTTCCTTGTCCATCCCCTGTGGGAGATAACTTGCATCTGGTTGTCTGCCGTAGTACTGCTCTATGGGGTAAATTCAATGATGCTGCCATCTTGGAAGGGACCCAGACGGAACAACTGTAGCTTTGATTGTCTGACCCACTCTCCCATCTCCTACGGCTCCACTGTGGGACCACCGCTGAGTTTAATGGGATTTTCCATTTTTACAGAAACAAAGAAATGTCACTACACAAATCATTGTGTCCGTTCTGACTCCACTATCTGCTCCCTATTTCCCTACTTATTTCCCGTAATGAAACACCATTTGAAAGGGAATTGGATAAGAATTTGAAATGGATGAATATAAAAGGATATGTGGAGAAGACAAAGGCCAGGATTTAACAAGGAGGCGGTGACCCCCACTGGCCCTGGAAGCCACACAGTATTTTGTGTGGCTCAGGCAATTAATTGCCTGAGGTTGTGGCGTCTGCCCCTCTGAGGCAGAATATCCCACCTCTACGAGCTGCTGGCCAATCAGAGGGGTGGAAACTCATCAGTCCCAGCAACATCATGGGAACGATGGCCACAGTTGGGACTGCAGCAGTCCCCGGGCCCAGTCAACGATGGAGAAGTGGGGTCGGGTTTGCCAGGGCCAATTAGCCAGGCCCCAGTAAGGAGGAAGGGAGTTGATTGCAAAGGCCGGGGGGCGGGGGGTGGGGGTTTCCAGCGGGGGCAGCCCTAACCACTGAGGGGGCACAGGACAGGAGGGACCATCTCCATAGTTCAGAAGTAAAATGTCAGTGGTGGCATAAGAGCGGGCCTCCCACGATCACCCCCAAACGCCGGTAAAAGAGGACGGGCACAGCACCGCCACCCACCCCCCCCACCACCATTCCACCCTCTACCTCCCAGCCTCCCCGGGGGGGGGGGGGGGCATAAAATTCCAGCCAGAGAAATAGGATTAAAATTGATAGCTACAGTAGAACAGGTTCGATCGGCTGAATGGCTTACTTCTATGTTCTCATCATTATTCCAATTTGCAAAAAGGAGAGAAATTATTCCACCAAGAATTATTTCCAAAAGTCATTTTTATTTTGTTAATTCAATATTTATTCTTTAACTCTTTATTAAATCACAGAATTAATCTTAACTATGATTTTACAACTCATGTTCTATTCCTTTATTATTTATAAACCATATCCTTAAAACTTTCTGGGGCATGAGGCCGTTACTAGTACTTGGCTGCCAGTACTCTATTCCCTCCACATCCAACCATTATTAGCAATGTGCCATGTATTGTTACTTTCTCACTCTACTGCTCTGAGCTTGTTATTTATTTGTCACAGACTTACTGAATCCAAACCCACACCCTAGTTTTGGGATCGGTTAACTCTGAGATTAGTGTTATTCTGGAGCAGGTCTCTCGGATGACTATCTGTTTCTGTGGAGCAGGGGTGTCCAACATATGGCCCACAGGCCAGCATACTGCCCGTCAAAGGTTTCCATCCGGCCCGTGGGTGTAAACTGTACCCAGAGCTGTTCCTCATCCTCACCAGGGCTCTGTGACTGGAGATGAGAAATTTCCCTTTGTCTTCTCCTTGCAGACTGGCTTTTTTAAAAACATCTCAAGTCAGTTTCAAAGCTGATAGCTGCTGACGGCAGGTAAAGCCATTCCCCAGTTGTTGGCAGTGGTAGTTATGAGAGTTTCTATCACATGAACCATTAGCCTTGGCTTAGTGGGAGTGCTCTTGCCTCTGTCAATAGGTTGTGGGTTTAAGTCCCATTCTAGATACTTGAGTGCCAAGTGTAAGGACATAGTTGTTCTGGAGAGAGTACAGAGGAGATTTACAAGAGTGTTGCCAGGGCTTGAAAGTTGCAGCTATGAGGAAAGATTGGATAGGTTATGGTTGTTTTCCTTAGAACAGAGGAGGCTGAGGGGTGACTTAATTGAGATGTACAAAATTATGTTTCCCCTAGTGGAGAGGTCAATTACCATGGGGCACAGATTTAAGGTGATTTGGTAGAAGGACTGGAGGGGACACGAGGAGAAACCTTTTCACCCAGAGGGTGATGGGTGTCTGGAATTCACTGCCAGGAATGGTGGTGGACGCAGAAACCCTCAATTCTTTTAAAAGGTACCTGGACATGCACCTGAAGTGCTGTAACCTGCAAGGCTATGGAATAGGTGCTGGAAGGTGGGAATAGATTGGACGACTAGATTTTTTCGGCTGGCATGAACATGACGGGCTGAATGGCCTCCTTCCATGCTGTAGTTTTTCTACAGTTCTATGGTTCTAAAGGCAGGGAACTGGAGGTGAATTAGAATGGCGGGCCATGATATTGATTGAAATGCCTCTTTGCATGGAGAAACATGGGGGTTACATAATCCCAGCTATACGATGTTTGGGGAGACAGAGAAGGGAAAGAAACAGAGGACAGTTGAGCCAATTCACTTATCGCTGGGTATTTTAGGTGAGTGGTTATAGTAGTTATGGTACTGGAATAGTGAGCATAAAGGCCTTAAGTTCAAATCTCACCATGACAAATAGTAAAATGGAATTCAGTAAAGTTGGTTATTTGCAGAATGAACATTAAGTCTATTGGATTGTCATAAACTTGACCAGCTCACTGATATCCTGCAGAGAGGGGATCTGTCTGTATCTGACTCCATTCCTACACTATGTGATTAATTATCATTGCCCTCAGGGCAACTCGGGATGGGAAATAAATTCTGTCTTTTCCAGCATCGCCCACATCCCATGAACTTTTTAAAACAAAAATTAATTAAGGACACAACTCCACTCATATAAAAAACAATTTTATTGGGTTTTTGATCATATTGGCAGCACATTATAGGCCACTGAACAGGGAAATTGAAATGAAGGATGGGATTTATAAGCAATATTGAGAGGTTTACAGTAATCAAAGTTCAATAAATGGACTTTAGGTATTTTACGTAGACTGAGATAAGGCAGATGGTTGTGATCAAAATGGGGAGAATTTCGTAGACTGCAGCCTGGACTGTTTCTTTAACGTTTATGTTGCTTGCCCAACTCGGAATGATGCAGTGCTGGATCGGGTCTGGGCAATGGAGCAGGAATGAGTGGCTTAAATGTAGGAGAACCCTTAGTAATGTTGAGCAGAACCTAACCAGAGTCACATTGATAATAGAAAAGAAAAAAATAAGAGTCAATGATGCAGCTCTTGGACTCAGTGTGAGCTCATGCTGTGGCAAGAAAATAAATCTAGCCCTAAATTCTACCTGTGTAAAAAAAAAAGTGATCCAGAAATTGTGAAATGTGACAGCATCCAGCACAGTTTCTACATCAGTTTGTAGCTCAACGGGAAAGAAACAATTCTTCCTTAGTTCTGGGTAATGAAGTGGGGAAAATAATCGATATGAATGTTGGAGAACAATTGGGAAGCAGGTTAGATTCAATGTAAGAATAGAAAAGGACAATGAAGAGTTAAAGGTCAGGGACTGGGGAAAGTACAACAAGATGAGGAGTGGATCTGGCCTAACTTAACTGGGCAAGAAAATTAGCAAATGGCAGTGAACCAACAGTGGGAATCTTTAAATATCTATTAATACACAAAATAAGTATAAAACCAAAAGGGTTAAGGGAGCATCAAAGAATAGAATGCCCTGGATAAATTCAGAGCTTAAAACTAAATTGAAGATTAAAAACTATACATGTATAAAAGTTGAAATGACTGTGGGATCCTGGAAGAGGAAGCTTTGATGCAGAAATTAAATATTTTCCATTGTTTTCTACAAATGATGATGAAAGTAAGAATGTAGGTGTACTGAAGAAGGAGATAGTGCAATTTTTAGAGATAACTGCAGGACAGCTGTTATAATCTAGAGTGCACTGGCCAGCAATGGGCTTCAGAGCCTCATGTATATTTGCATAAGATGTGATCATCTGCTCGATCTCCTGGGACAGCTCACTGGCAAAGAGCATTGCAATTTTGGCCCTCTATTGTGTCAGTAGCAGTCCTCAGTAGGTCCTGTGAGGGGGTGGGGGTGGAAATGAGTGGGATATGGAGCAAGTGGTTGGGAGGGGGTGGGGAGGCAATGATCGGGAGAAAGCAGGGATGATTTAAGGGATTTTTACCCCTCCCACTTCTAATCCACTCATTCTTGGGGGTTAAAATTATTACCTATAATTCAAGATCAAATTATTGAGCTTATAGTAATACATCAAAGCAAACTTGAGTTTGAAGAAGTCACTATCTAGATTTTCAGAAAGTCAGTCAGGTGTTTCACAAGATGCTCATGAGGATAATTCACATGTAAGATGTAAAAGGAAAAGTAACAGCACAAATACATAGTTACTCACAGTTAAGAGAAATATGTATTGCTTGGATTGGTAAAGAGTTGGAATCAATGTACCCCAGGGGTCAGGATTGCATCCACTTTTAGTTCTTAGTATATATTGGTGATTTGGACTTGGGTACAGGGAGCACATTATTGGAACTTACTTTGGCACTAAATGAAGAAGTTAGTAAACAGTGGGGATAACAGTAAAGGACTTGGGGAAGGCAAACAGATTAACAAAACAGGCAGAGACAGGGAGATGATAGAATTTAATTTGGATAAGTGTGAAGTCATTTTTATTTTAGGGGGAGCAAGGAATGGAAGGATATACTCAATTGAAAGACACGGAAGAGTTTGATTGAACAGGGGTTTCAATAATAGTCCCTTGATAAGTGAGTATAGATGGATATTTTAGTTTGTATAAATTGGAGTGTGGAGTTCAAAAGCTAAGAGGTAATGATTGTACAAGACAATGGTTAGGTTCTAATTAAAAATTGGGTGCAGTTCTGTGTACTTCATATTAGAAAGGATGGGAAAGCCATAAAGAGAGTACAGTGTAAATGTACATATCAGGATTGGGAAACTATAGTGATGATGAGAGACTTGAGATACTGGAATTATTTCCACTGGTGCATAGATGGTTAAGAGATTTAATAGAGAATTTTAAAATTTATGAAGGGATTGATAGACAGAGGTCGAGAAATTGTTTTATCCAAATAATTGTTGGAGCATGGAATGTTTTGGTATGGGGAGTGATTGAGGCAGAGACCATTGCATCTTTTAAGGGAAAAGTTAGATACCTAATTAAAACAGAGAAAAATACAGGGCTATAGGAAGGGAGTGGGCAGTTGGATTAGGTTGGAATTGCTCTAACAAAGAGCCAACACAGTCACAATAGGCTGAGGTGTCCCATTCTGTACTATAGAATTTCTATGGTTTTAAAGTCCTGACTGGCCTTCTCATGTAGTAACTTTTGTCTGGTTGAGGCAGTTGAATCCATCCCCTAAACCTCTCTGATTGTCCTCTCTTGCTCTTCCTGTCCTCTATCATTTCCAGCAATGTGAAAAATAATACTGTGCCCATAACCCTCTGCACAGTTCTCCACGGAGACATCTGTAGGATATCTTTCAGATGGAGGTAGGTTTTGCCAAGCATCTTAAAGGAGGAGACCTTGAAATAAAGGTAGACTAGCATACCTTAACTTTACTCCTCCACTGGGGCAGTCCCAAACTTCACAGACTTCTTGCCCACTTTACTCTTATTACCCCTCAATATCCATCATTCTCTCAAATTTATAACCTCCTCCTCTCTCCCTGACCCTCCTAGTGAGTTATCCCATTTTTTTGTATTCGTTCGTGGGATGTGGGCATCGCTGGCTAGGCCAGCATCTATTGCCCACCCCTAATTGTCCTTGAGATGGTGGTGCAGAGCTGCCTTCTTGAACCATTGCAGTCCTTGGGGTGTAGGTACACCCACAGTGCTGTTAGGAAGGGAGTTTCAGGATTTTGACCCAGCGGCAGTGAAGGAACGGCGATATAGTTCCAAGTCAGGATTTTGTGTGTCTTGGAGGGAAACCTGCAGGTGGTGGTGTTCCCATGCATATGCTGCTTTTGTCCTTCTAGGTGGTAGAAGTCCTGGGTTTGGAAGGTGCTATCTTAAGGAGCCTTGGTGCGTTGCTGCTGTGCATCTTTGTAGATGGTGCACACTGCTGCCACTGTGCATGGGTGGTGGAGGGAGTGAGTGTTGAAGGTGGAGGATGGGGTGCCAATCAAGTGGGTTGGTTTGTCCTGGATGGTGTCGAGCTTCTTGGGTGTTGTTGGAGCTACACCCATTCAAGCAAGTGGAGGGTATTCCATCACACTCCTGACTTGTGCCTGTTAGGTGGTGGACAGGCATTGGGGAGTCAGGAGGTGAGTTACTCACCGCAGAATTCCCAGTCTCTGACCTGCTTTTGTAGCCACAGTATTTATGTGGCTAGTCCAGTTCAGTTTCTGGTCAATGGTGACTCCCAGGATGTTGATAGTGGTGGATTCAGTGATGGTAATGCCATTGAACTTCAAGGGTAGATGGTTAGATTCTCTCTTGTTTCTGGAGATCATTGCCTGGCATTTGTGTGGTGCAAATGTTACTTACCACTTATTAGCCCAAGCCTGGATATTGTCCAGGACTTGCTGCATTTCTACACGGACTGCTTCAGTATCTGAGGAGTCACATATGGTGCCGAACATTGGGCAATCATCAGCGAACATCCCCACATCTGACATTAAGATGGAGGGAAGGTCATTGATGAAGCAGCTGAAAATGGTTGGCCCTAGGACCACTCACCGAGGACCTCCAGCAATGATATCCTGGGACTGAGATGATTGACCTCCAACAACCACAACCATCTTCCTTTGCGCTAGGAATGACTCCAACCAGCAGAGTATTTTCCCCCTGATTCCCATTGACTCCAGTTTTGTGAGGGCTCCTTGATGCCATAATCGGTCAAATGCTGCCTTGATGTCAAGGGCAGTCACTCTCACCTCACCTCTGGAGTTCAGCTCTTTTGTCCATGATTGAACCAAGGCTGTAATGAGGCCAGGAGCTGAGAGGCCCTGGCAGAAGCCAAACTGAGTGTCAGTGAGCAGGTTATTGCTAAGCATGTGCCTCTTGATAGCACTGTCAACGACACCTTCTATTACTTTGCTGATGATCGAGAGTAGACTGATGGGGTGGTAATAGGCCATGTTGGATTTGTCCTGCTTTTTGTGGACAGAATATACCTGGGCAATTTTCCACATTTTATGTCTCTGCATTAGGAAGTTATAGCTGAATTGTGGGGTTCATTTTTACTCTTCCAAGTAGACCCTTGTCCTAAACTTTTCGTAACATTGAACAGCTCTCTAAAGTTATCTGCTCTCTAAGAACTTGAATACTCACGTAAGGTCACATTGAAGTTGCCTTCACCAACGTATCCAGTCTTTTCTCATGACTTAATGATAATTCCACCAATTTAGTTTCCTTTGTGTCCCTTCCAATTTTGCACTGCTGCAGTGGTCAGAACTCAACGTGGATATAGACTAAATCTTCTCACAGACAAATGTTGCACGTATTCTTTTAATTGTTGCTTAATGTTACGACCCGGTGAGGAAGGGATCTAAGGTTCCCTCTCAGCCTTCACCTGGTCTTACCGTAACAGGGTTTTATTTTTAACACACTTTTTTTTAGCTCCCCCTTAGTGAGTCCTTGTTCACTGCTTTCCAATTGTAAGGCAAAGAAACCAGCCAAACAGGTTTTCTTAGGTTTAAAGAAGGTTCAACTTTATTAAACTTAAACCCTAATTCGGTTAACGCCTATGGATACACGACGTGCCCACACTAGCAAGCATACGTGATACACACATGCAGATAGAAACAGAAAAGAGCAGAAGAAATAAAGTGGAAAAGTTTGAGGCAATATCTGAAGATGGTTTTATTTACTGTTCTTGGAGCTCGCTGTAGAGTCCTTGATTGTAGGTAGATCTTGCTTTTCGTTGGGGCCCAGTGTTCTTCTTAAACCTTGTTCAATGTAGGAGACATTTCTCTCTTGACGTTCATGTCTTCAGTGGAGTTGAAGTTCCATGAGAAAGAGATGGGAGCAGACAGGAGAGGCTGTGGCGAGCCGGCCAGGAGAGATCTTTACAGTCCAGGAGCAAACAGTCTCTCTTTCTCAAACTGTCTGTACAATTCAGAAAAACTCAGGTTGCCCAGCAGGTTAGTCATGTAACTAGCTGGCTTGACCACATCTGTTTGTGGATTCGGCCATCTTAGCAGTCATCCTGGAATGTGGGCTTCCTCACCTTCAATGTCTGGTGATCAAAGTCCATTACGGGTTGAATGTGTCAGGGAATGGTCCTTTGTCTCCACAAGCACTATCTATTCGTATTTAAATGTTTTTTCCAGCCATGGTTGATTTGTTTAACAAGTCATTGCCTTGCTTCAGCAACAGTTTAAATTCAATGTTCATATGACAAAATTAATCTCCCTCATTCTTGGCAGGTGGGGGTCTGCATGACACCTCCACAACCAGTGGAATGAAATGTGCTTTGAGAAAAGTGCATTTCATTAAAAAGGGTCAAGAGAGAAAATATAAGATACAGGAAAAAAGCATGCATCTCTCTCTCTCTCTCTCTCATTCATTCATAAATCCTAAAACTTATTGCAGCCTGTCTTTTCTTGGTGGCAATGCTGCTTTAACTACCCCTTTTTTGGTATCCCAATAAACAGGTGGTTCTTTGGGGAAATTTTCCTTCAGTTTGCCCATTTCTATGACAGCCTAGGGTCTTTGTTTCTTTTGAGATCGGCAAAGGGAGAGGGCTTAATTAGATTTAATTAGCCCT
Source organism: Heterodontus francisci (assembly GCF_036365525.1). Lineage (NCBI taxonomy): Eukaryota > Metazoa > Chordata > Chondrichthyes > Heterodontiformes > Heterodontidae > Heterodontus > Heterodontus francisci. The sequence continues at coordinate 44,519,220 of NC_090392.1, forward strand.
AAGTTGGAATTTCTTTCCTCAGGAGAGTCAGTATTGGGTGGGTCTATCCTGAACTCTCTTTCAGTGCTTTGCTGAGTGATGCAAAGGCTATTGACCAGGGGATGGCTGGTTCTCTTTTTTGCGGACTTTGGGGGAGGATTCTTTGCTAATCTCTCTTTTGTCCTCTGGGACACTCCTGCCTGCAGGTATTTATGAAGACTCTACTGCACTTCCCTGTGGCACTTCGACTAGGTGATGCATCACTCTCATGGTTTTTCTGCCCCCTAGAGGTCTTTCTTTGTCTCTGCAGGTTCCTGTAAATGCTGTTAGCAACTCTGGTGGGGTGCTTCTAGTGTCTGCATTTACATAGGAGGATTTGGAGTCTAACTTTTCACACTTTTCGTTGTTGGCTGACCGGACAGTAGGGGTTTTCATCCAGGATTCCTCCCAGACTTCCTTTAACCTGACCTCTTGGTCGCTTTTTCCCCTTCCATTTTGTGCCTGCCTGTCCCCTTTTGTTCTCTTCGGAGGTCACTTACAGTTCTCCAGCCCTCTGCGGGAGGGTCCTCCTAACACTGGTACAGGACTTAGGGGTGCAGGTTTCACTGTAGGTTGGGGTTGCCCCTCAACCTGGCACACGTGGCAACCCCTGCAGTACTCCACCACATCTTTGTGGAGTTTTGGCCAGTCAAACTGCTGTCTTATATGGGCTTTGGTCCTTCGTATACCGGCCTGTACAATCACTGTGGTCTCGTGGGCCCTTCTTAATATTTCTCTCTGGTACCTCTGTGGCACCACTAACTGGTGAACTTCTGTCCACTCCTTGCTCTCAGGTCTGTGAAGAGAACTCCATTTCCTCATCAGTACCTCATTCTTTAAATCGTAACAATTAGGGACTCCCTCTGCTTCACTTTCAGACTGGGCAGCCTGCACCTATTCTCACAATACTGGATCGGCTCGCTGAGCCTCAACTTGGGAAAATTTATTTAATTCATTCTCTGGGTCTCCTAACTTTCCAAAGAAAGTCTCAGATCGACAGACCTCATGGTCATTTGCCTGCAGTGCCAATGCAGTCTCCTCCGGGGGAGCTGCTTTAATCATGGCCTGATTCATTACACATTCAGGGAAACTGCAAGGGACCATCTCCTGCTACTGCCCTGTCGCTCTGATCTCCTGCGGTCTTTCTTTCACTACTGGGGGGGCTACCACCTTCACCCCCGCCAGATCATTACCTAGGAGCAGGTCAACCCTGTCCACAGGCAAACTAGGGACAATCCCTATGGTCACCGGTCCCGAAACTAGATCACACTCCAGGTGCACCCGGTGTACAGGTACAGGCATATACTGCCCTCCAATACCATTCACCACCATGCTGGTGTTCACTGCACTCTCTGGGGGAAAGGTTAGACTTTTCCCAGTAAAAGGGATCTAATGCCCCTGAAAATTACTATGGGCTTGCCTGCCCCACTCGAGGGGTATGGGGTTACTTTCCTTTCAGACACAAAACCCTCATAACCTTCAGGAATTCTTCCTCCATTTGCAGTAGTAAGTCTCCTGGGTCCCCCTCTGACTGCAGTTAAAGCCATAGCTTGCTCTGCTGTGCTTTCCATCAGGTTCCTTTTTTCACTGAGTGGGTGTGCCCTGATTAACCCAACAGCTTTTCCCTTTAGTTTCCAGCAGTCAGCTTTTGGATGTCTTGCCTTATTACAATGGAAGCACACAGGTCTCCGGGTCTTACTCTGACTCACAGCACCTTCCTTTTTGGCTAGAGGAGGGCGTCCTGTGTCTCCTGCTTTTCTTCCTCTCCCAGGACTGCTTGGGCTCCTATCACCTTCCCACCCTTTATCCTTTTTGAATTTGTGGGGGTGATTAGGAAAGGTACTCCCCGGGAAACTGACTTATAAATTAAAGCAAACTCATCGGCCAGAACGGCTGCTTGCCGGGCTCTCTGAAACCGCTGCTCCTCTACATGGGTCTTTATGGAGAGTGGGAGAGAGTGCTTAAATTCCTCTAACAGAATTACTTCTCTGAGATTCTGATAGCTGAGCTGTACTTTAAGAGCTCTCAGCCACTGGTCAAAAGCCAGCTGTTTACTTCTTTCAAACTCCAGATAAGTTTGATCAGCTTGCTTCTTGAGGGTTCTAAACTTTTGGAGATAGGCTTCGGGTGCTAATTGATATGTCCTGAGGATAGCATTTTTTGTCAGTTCATAATTTGATGAACTCTCATCTGGCAACAGGGAATAAACCTCATGGGCTTTTCTGGTTAGCTTGCTTTGTAATAAAAGAGACCAAGTCTCAGCTGGCCATTTTAGCTGCCTTGCCAGTTTCTCAAAAGAAACAAAAAGCACTTCCACATCTTCCTCATTGAATTTTGGGATACGTTGAGCTAGTTTTAATAATTCTGTACCTAGCCCTGAATTATGCTCCTCCATATTGGCTATGCTTTCACTGGGCTTACTCTGTTGCCCCCTAGTTAACTCAAACCACTTCAGCTCCCTTTCTTAGCATTCCTTCTGGAAGGCTCTTTCTTTCTCCCACTCTTCTAATCCAAGTGTCCTTTGTTACAATTGTATCTTTGCTAGCAGTACTCTGTCTGAGTCTGCTTCTAAGCCTGTTTCTGCTTCTTCAGTTTCAAGGGAAAAATGGTTGGCCACTAGCCTGAGGAATTCAGACTTCCCAGCCTTGCCACGTACAGTGATCCCACACTGCTCAGCCATTTTCCTCACCTCCTCCATAGACATTGCTTTTAAGTTATCCCAAATTACTTCACCCTGGCTTGGGGAGCTACCAGCTTCAGTTACAGACATGTTAGTATTCAAGCACACACAACCACAAGAAAACCTGTATTGAAATCTTGCTCTTTTTTTGATTGGGAACAATTTGGCTTCGCACTTCCAATTTCTCTTGTTTGTCTGTGGGTAAAATCCATGACGGTAGCCCCCAAATCTCTGTTATGACCAGGTGAGAAAGGGGTCTAGGGTTCTGTCATGCGGCCCCTACCTGCCAAGCGTGAAGCATATTAATTTCGCCACAATTAATTTGTGCATAACAAACTCCCACAAACAGCAATGTGATAATGACCAGGTAATCCTTTACTAAAGTGATGTTAATTGAGGAATATATATTGTGCAGGACACTGGGGAGACCTCTCCTGCTCTCCAGTGCAGTACTGAAGGAGAGCCACACTGTCAGCGATACTGTTGTCCAGATGGTACTTTAATCCGTGGCCCCATCTGCTCTTTCAGGTGGATGTAAAAGGTCCCATGGCATTATTCGGAGAAGAGCAGGAGGGTTCTCCTGGTATGTATTTTCTTAAATTCTAAAATTAACAATGTAGCATTTCCCTGTACCTCTCTAAATAACTGAAATATCAAATTGAAATGGGATGATCATGTTACCCCATGTATGTACTTCCAGTTCACTCGATGTTACCCCATGTATGTGTTGCCAGTTCACTCGATGTTACCCCATGTATGTGTTGCCAGTTCACTCGATGTTACCCCATGTATGTGTTGCCAGTTCACTCGATGTTACCCCATGTATGTGTTGCCAGTTCACTCGATGTTACCCCATGTATGTGTTGCCAGTTCACTCGATATTACCCCATGTATGTGTTGCCAGTTCACTCGATGTTACCCCATGTATGTATTTCCAGTTCACTCGATGTTACCCCATGTATGTATTTCCAGTTCACTCGATGTTACCCCATGTATGTATTTCCAGTTCACTCGATGTTACCCCATGTATGTATTTCCAGTTCACTCGATGTTACCTTGTGTATGTATTGCCAGTTCACTTGCCAACTGCCCTCCATAACTTTTCCAAGTGGCCAATTTTCGCACAGTCGCACAGAATGTGAGCAACACCAGGCTATTTGACCAAATGAAACTACACAGCCAAGCCCAATCTTGTCCCTATCCAACACCAACACAAGTTGCTGGTCAGCAGTTAGGAGTGTGAACTCTCATTGATTTGACTCTCCCTAGCTTAGGTCCATTGAGACATCCAACCTTGAGATCAGTTGACCCAGAATAGACTGGGGTCGAATTTGGTGGCTCCTGATCTGTATGGCTCAGCACGGGTGTTAGAAATGAATGCTTTGTACTCATTATGTTTCACCAAAGATTTTCTATGCTTGCACTACCTGATAGAAACCTTGCTAGGAGCAGCAGGGATGACCTTGCTGAGGTTTGATTTTTGCCTTCAAGTGGTTCAAAGCCTCTCCAACTATCATATCAAACACTCTCCTTCCACCAGTAACTATCCAAGTTAGTTCCCTCTGGAGCCCAGCCTGTGATTAGTTGTTGCAGCTGGGATTGGAACCCCCAGAAATTGTCCAGATTCCACATCCCTCAGAAATTAGCTCACAGATCTTTTTAGTTTTAGTTTTTAGTTTTAGAGATACAGCACTGAAACAGGCCCTTCGGCCCACCGAGTCTGTGCCGACCATCAACCACCCATTTATACTAATCCTACACTAATCCCATATTCCTACCACATCCCCACCTGTCCCTATATATTTCCCTACCACCTACCTATACTAGGGGCAATTTGTAATGGCCAATTAACCTATCAACCTGCAAGTCTTTGGCGTGTGGGAGGAAACCGGAGCACCCGGAGGAAACCCACGCAGACACAGGGAGAACTTGCAAACTCCGCACAGGCAGTACCCAGAATCGAACCCGGGTCCCTGGAACTGTGAGGCTGCGGTGCTAACCACTGCGCCACTGTGCCGCCACTGTCTCTGCCAGACTGGGTCCAATTGCCCTCAGTGCCCTGAACTAGGGAGAGGGAAATCAACCAGTGTTGGCACTTTTGAATATTGCTGGAAATGAGCTAGCGTGGGAGGCTGCAGAGGGAAGCACGTGTGTTGTTTTTGTCACGCGAAGGTGCCCCCAGCTAAGAAGAAAAAGCACTCCAAGCCGAATGGAAGCCACTGACGTCAGCAATGTGGCACCGATCGGGGAATCGAGAGCTCACCTTTGTTGCTGGACTCAGGCGTACTTTAGAACGCACATGTGCGCAGATGGCTGTGTTTTGTTGTGAGGTTCTGATGGAGGTCAGAGCTGTAAATCAGACTGTTTACTGTGCTCCAGTAGGGCTGAACTTCACAGCACACACACAGAGGTTGTGAGGAGCACTGCTCCTACCTTTCCAGCTCTCTGCATGGCTATCTTGAGCCTGGGATTATTCTCAGAGTAATTGATTCCAAATGTGCCAGATTACCTTAAAGAAAACGTGCTGCCCTTTAGTTCTCCAATCACTCGAAACATTTCGGCAGATAAAACAATCTGGTTTTCATTTATCTCGATCACATTATTATTAGTCAATTTCCTGTTAACCGTTTTATGTCTCCCAGTGTAGGTGATAAATGGCAGATGGTTCTGTCTCCCCGCCCCTCCCCCACCACTATAAGTCAGAAATGACTAATAGGCAAGTCGTTTGGAAAGTACAGTCCTAACCTCAACCTCGGCTTCTTGAGTCAGACAAGGAGCTGGTGTATGTCGCACTTTCTCTGGTTGTGGATGGTAGCAGTAGAGTTTTAAAGGGACAGTGCCTTGGGTTTTCTATTCAGGTGGAAATAGAGTGTGATTTGTGCCTTCCTGCGTAGAAACTGGGCTCTGGCCACCAGACTCACCAGTCACTGGAAGAAACCTGTGCCCTGCTACAATATTTGAAGGCCCGAAGCAACTTAGAGGGGCAGCACACCAAACATTCAAATTGTTGTGAAGGCTTGTAGCTAATAATTTCCAAAAGGTCAACATAATAAATGAGAAGATTCGTATAGAAGCAGTGGAAGTGATGCTTACTAAAGTTAAGCAGAAGGGGGCAGACATCATTTGCAACCTTGCATCCCACAGGAAGACCAGCACAGGTGTAGAGCGGGAGGTGAACAGGACAGTCAGTGCCAGTTCTATAACCCGACGAATGGAAACTCAGTGTGAGGAAAAGTTTGATGACCATAACAGAGAAGGGTATTTAAGAAGTGTCTGCTACACCTTCCAAGAATGCAGTAAACTAAGCATGTCAGCCACTGACAGCCAGCTTCCCATTCACTCTCTGTTTCAGTTTCAGAGGGATCATGGTTGCCTTTAAGAAGAAAGAAGCAAATAATTTGTATTTCTGTTCGCATCTTTCACAACATCAAGATGTCCCACAGCTCCTTACAGCCAATGAAGTACTTTTGAAGTGAAGACATTGTTGCAATATATAAAATGTTGCAGCCAATTTGTGCACAGCAAGCTCCCACAAACAGCAATGTGATAATGACCAGATAATCTGTTTTAGTGATGTTGGTTGAGGGATAAATATTGGCCAAGACACTGTTGAGAATTCCTCTGTTCTTCTTCAAAATAGAGTAATGGGATCTTTTATGTTCAGCTAAGAGGGCAGACATGGCCTTGGTTTAATATCTCATCCAAAAGACGGGGTAGAGTAACACTCTTGCATGGAGGCAAGGCCAATGACCATCCTCAGCTAAGGAGACAATGGACCTAGATCTCTAGAGCTCTGTCTTCAAAAGACCATTGATTTGGGAGCTGTGACTTCACGTGGAGTCAGTGGAGATGATATTGATGCATAAAGCTAAGGTAATAAACAAGTGGGAGGACTCCTGAGCTCTGCTACATGTAACTCTTACCATCACTTATACAGCAACAGGAACTAATTGGGGAGGGTGTAGGCTGGAAATTGGAGAAAGTGGAGGGTGACCCACATTCCCTGGATCCTACTCAGATTTGGTAGATTGTGGTCCCAGCATCAAACTGTGCCACAATCAGAGCTCTATAATATGTGAAATAAATTGTGCTAGATAGATAGTCAGTGAGTAATACTGATACTGAAGTCTAATCTGATCGATGATGATTAAAATTGCTCTTATGGTTCCTGTGAGTCATCTGCTATGCTGTTTTACACCTTTTACCGTCATTAGATTTTGAGGTAAACAGGCTTTTGCAGGTTTCCTTATTCCAAAGATGGTTGAAGAAGGCCATAATTTTCCTTCCTTTGCCACAGTATAGCTGAGCATTTACATTACTCTAGGGAACCATAGGGGCTGACTCTTGCATGAAGTATTCACAGCGAGGGTGATTCTACAGGGATGAGTTTTGATACATAGAACAAATAGCTGCCTGTGGTTGAAATCCCATTTAATATTCTCTTCAATAGACAGTGTAAGAGGGTGGAGATATGTTTAAAGTAATGATGTTATAAATCAGCTTATCTCCCAACTCTCTTCATAATCTCTCTGCAAAATGTAGTTTCCGCAGACAGTCCTGTACCTTCTATAGTTAGACTCATAACTCAGGCAGGCTATGAACAGAAGGAATTTTCTATACCCACCAGAGAAGTTTACAAGACAGAGAGTAGCCTTTCAGCCATCATATCTATGCTGGTTCTTCATTAGAGCAATCCAAAACTAATTCCACTGCCCAGCACTCTCCCCACTTCAGGCTGTTCATCGGTACTCTTCAGCGTCTTGTCTTTCATGCGCACTCCCAAATTATGTCATAGAGAAGGCTTGGGTCTTTACACATAGTACTTGGTTCATGTGATTTGCTGGACCGAGAGGGTGGGAGAGGAATTCTCCAGAATACTATTTCCCTTATTGTCCATGGGTGTTTTCACTGTTGCTTTGCCTTTTCCAGGGCAGTAAAAAGCTGGAAGCTAGGGGGTAGGAGGAATAGTGGCAGTGGGGTGGGTGTGGGGTGGGGTGGTGGTCGGGTGGAGTAAAGAGGTATTTAGTCACATTTCTCCAGCCACACGAGGCGTGGGCCAGCTTGAGGGACCAGCTTGTCAATTTCATATGATTGTAGTTCTTGTTTCATCTATGTAGCATTTGACCGAGTATGGCGTCAAGGAGCCCTAGCAAAACTGGAGTCAATGGGAATCAGGGGGAAAACTCTCTGCTGGTTGGTGTCATACCCAGCGCAAATGAAGATGGCTGTGGTTGTTGGAAGTTTAGATTTTAGATTTTTTTTTTAGATTTAGAGATACAGCACTGAAACAGGCCCTTCGGCCCACCGAATCTGTGCCGACCATCAACCACCCATTTATACTAATCCTACACTAATTCCATATTCCTATCACATCCCCACCTGTCCCTATATTTCCCTATCACCTACCTATACTACGGGCAATTTACAATGGCCAATTTACCTACCAACCTGCAAGTCTTTGGTATGTGGGAGGAAAGCGGAGCACCCGGAGGAAACCCACGCAGACACAGGGAGAACTTGCAAACTCCACACAGGCAGTACCCAGAATTGAACCTGGGACGCTGGAGCTGTGAGGCTGCGGTGCTAACCACTGCGCCACTGTGCCGCCCTTAAGTTAATCATCTGAGCTCCAGGACATCTCTGCAGGAGTTCCTCAGGGTAGTGTCCTAGGCCCAACCATCATCAGCTGCTTCATCAATGACCTTCCTTCAATCATAAGGTCAGAAGTGGGGATGTTCGCAGATGATTGCACAATGTTCAGCACCATTCGTGACTCCTCAAATACTGAAGCAGTTTGTGTAGAAATGCAGCAAAACCTGGACAATATCCAGGCTTGGGCTGATAAGTGGCAAGTAACATTTGTGCCACACAAGTGCCAGGCAATGACTATCTCCAACAAGAGAGAATCTAACCATCTCCCCTTGACATTCAATGGAATTACCATCGCTGAATCCCCCACTATCAACATCCTAGGGGCTACCATTGACCAGAAACTGAACTGGAGTAGCCATATAAATACTGTGGCTACAAGAGCAGGTCAGAGGCTCGGAACCCTGCGGCGAGTTACTCACCTCCTGTCTCCCCAAAGCCTGTCCACCATCTACAAGGCACAAGTCAGGAGTGTGATGGAATACTCTCCACTTGCCTGGATGGGTGCAGCTCCAACAACACTCAAGAAGCTCGACACCATCCAGAACAAAACAACCCGCTGGATTGGCACACCATCCACAAACATTCACTCCCTCCACCACCGACGTACAGTGGCAGCAGCGTGTGCCATCTACAAGATGCACTGCAGCAATGCACCAAGGCTCCTTAGGCAGCACCTTCCAAACCTGCAACCTCTACCACCTCGAAGGACAAGAGCAGCAGATGCATGGGAACATCACCACCTGCAAGCTCCCATCCAAGTCACACACCATCATGACTTGGAACTATATCTTCGCTCCTTCACTGTCGCTGGGTCCAAATCCTGGAACTCCCTTCCTTACAGCACTGTGGGTGTACCTACCTCACATGGACTGCAGGAGTTCAAGAAGGCAACTCACCACCACCTTCTCAAGGGCAATTAAGGATGGGCAATAAATGCTAGCAAATCCAGTGATGCCCACATCCCATGAATGAATAAAAAAAAAATAGGTGCAGGATAGGTTCAATCCAATAAGGGTGAAAGGTAAGGGAACCAATAACAGGGCTCCTTGGATGACAAGGGAGATAGAGATTATGACGAAACAAAAAAAGAGGGTGTATGATGCATGTCAGGTGATTTCTTCAACTGAGAACCAGGCCATATACAATAGGTTGCAAGGGGAGATGAAGAGGAAAATTAGACTGGCAAAGAGAGAATATGAGAATAGAATGGCAATCAACATAAAGGAGAACCCAAAAATCTTCTACCGGCATATAAATGGTAAGCAGGTAGCAAGAGGTGGAGTGGAGCCTTTTAGGGACAAAGGGTAATATATGCTTAGAGGCACAGGGCAAGGTTAATATACTTAATGAGTACTTTGTATCAGTGTTCACTAAGGAACTGGAATCTGACAAAATATCGGTAGAAGCAGAGAGAGTAGAGGCAATGAATAGGATAAAATTGAGAGGTGGAAGGGATTAAAGACTGGTGATGCTTAGGATAGATAAGTCACTTGGTCTGTATCCCAGGTAGCTAAAGGAAGTGGGGATGGAGATAACAGAAGGGCTTGCTATAATTTTCTAATCTTCCCTGGATACAGGGGAGGTGCTGGAGGTTGGAGAGTGGCAAATGGGACACCCTTATTCAAGAAAGGGTGTAAGGACAGTCCGAGCAACTACAGGCCAGTTAGTATAACATTAGTGGTGGGTAATATTTTAAAATAATCAGGGAAAAAAGTCAACACACATTCGGAGAGGTTTGAGTTAATTAGGGAGAGCCAGCACAGATTTGTAAAAGGCAGATCATGCTTGACTAACCTAATTGAGTTTTTTGATGCAGTAACAGAGAAGGTGGATGAAGAGATGTTGTTTTTATGGATTTTACGAAAACATTTGTTAAGGTACCACATAAAAGGCTGGTTAACAAAACTGAGGCTCATGGAATAGGAGGGTCAGTGTCCAATTGGTTAAAAAATTAGCTTAAGGACGGAAAACAACAAGTCGTAGAAAATGACTGCTGTTCAAACTGGAGGATGGTAGACAATGCTGTTCCCCAAGGGTCAGTGTTGGGACCACTGTTTTTTTTATTTGCCATATATAAATGACTTGGATCTTGGAATACAGAGTAGAATATCAAAATTTGCTGATGGCACCAAACTTGGAAGTGTGGCAAACAGTAAGGATGATATGAACCGCCTGCAACAGGACATAGATAGGCTAGCAGAATGGGCAGAGTGGTGGCAGATGGAATTTAATACTGACAACTGTGAGGTGATGCATTTTGGCAGAGGAAATAAGGAGAGGCAATATCTACTTAGTGGCACAGTTCTAAAGTGTGTGCAGGAACAGAGGGGCCTGAGGGTGCATGTGCACTGATCTTTGAAGGTGGCAGGGCATATTGTGAGAGTGGTTGGTAAAGCATATGGGATCTTGGGCTTCATAAACAGAGGCATAGAGTACGAAAGCAGGGAAGTTATGCAGAACCTTTATAGCTCTGGTTAGGCCCCAACTGGAGTATTGCATCTAGTTCTGGTCACCACACTTCAGGAAGGATGTGAGGGCCCTTGAGAGGGTGCAGAGAAGATTTACCAGAATGATTCCAGGGATGGGGGTTTTAGTTACAAGGTTAGGTTGGAAAAACTGGGGTTGTTCTCCTTAGAACAAAGGAGATTGAAGGGAGATTTGATAGAGGTGTACAAGACTATTACAGGCTTAGACAAGTTATACAAGGAAAACTGTTCCCATTAACTAATGGTATAAGTACTAGGGGACACAGATTGAAGATTTGGGGAAACAGATGCAGGTGGAATATGAGGACAAGGGTGGCGGAAGCGGAGAGAATCGATGACATCAAAAGGAAATTGGATAGCCACTTGAAGAAAATAGATTTGCAGGGCTATAGGGATCAAGTGGGGGAGTGAAATTGAGTGAATAGCTCTGTGGAGAGCTGGCATGGACTCAATAGGCTGAATGGCCTCCTTCTGTGCCGTAAATGACTGTATGACTCTATGACTCTATCTTCCAAAATACATCACCTCACAATTCTCCACACTAAATTGTATCTGTCACCTGCTTGCCCATTCTGTTAACCTGTCTAAGGTCTAAAACATTTCACAGCCCTCCTCACTATTTGCCAACCTACTAACTTTGCTTTCTGTTCATTAACCGACTTTCTAGCCACACTCTGACATTTCTTCTTTTACCATATAACCAACATTCTCCAACAATGACTCTTGAAGACACCAAATCAAACACCTACTGAAGATCCATATACAGCAAATCTGTTGCATTTTCTTCATTTATCCAATGGCCGCTTCTGAAATTCCCATTAAATTTGACAAGAAACATTTGCCTTTTACAAATCCTTACTGTCCTCCAATATCCCCTATATCTCTGAATGTTCACCAATTCAATTGTCTGCAAACTCAGATGTGAAGACAATAAATGCCAGAATAAGTGATCTATAGCTTACTAATTATCCTCTCCCTTCTTAAAAAGCGAGATTGCACTGGCAACTCTCCAGTTCCACAGAACAAAGCAGGATTGAAGGATTGTGGGCTGGAGCCTCAGCTATCTCCTGTCTGACTTCTTTCAACAGCTCAGGATTTAATGCCATCAGGGCTGGGCGATTTTGAGCTCTGCTAATTTTTTCGGAACCAATTCCTTTTCTACAGTGATATTTAAGAATTTTCTAGATCTTGCTCCAGTGTACCATTTTCATCTTTATCCAATTTCAGTAACACTTATTAACATTAATGTAATTTATCCCGTCTCTCAATTCATGTTCTGTCCTTAATGCTACATTCCCTTTTCTACCTGAATTCCAACTACTCGTAAGCTGTGAGACATCTTTGTGAACACCTTCTAAAACATCAAATTACACTATGGGCTGGATTTTACCAAGCCCATGGCGCAGGCTCAGTGGCAGGGTGTCTGGAAGATGGTTGCGGCAGAGTCCTGCCATGGATCTCAACACTGGGAGGGCCCGGGCCGATCCTCCTGGAAGCGGTGAGGCCCCGTGGTGGCACCTCCCCTTGCATTTATATAGCACCTTTAACATAGCAAAAAATATCAAGGCATTTCACAAGAGTGTAATGAAACAAAATTGGACACCAAGACACATGAAGGAGTTAGTGGACAGGTGACCAAATTGGTCAAAGAGACAGACCTTAAGGAGCATCTTAAAGGACGGAGTAATGGAGAGGTTGTGGGTGGGGAGGGGGGGGGTGGGGGGGGTGGGGGCGGGATTCCAGAGCTTTGGGCCCATGCAGCTGAAGGCATGGGTAACAATGCTGGAGTGATTAAAATTGGGGATGAGCAAGAGGCCAGAATTGGAGGAGAACAGAGATTTTATTTTATTTAGAGATACAGCACTGAAACAGGCCCTTCGGCCCACCGAGTCTGTACCGACCAACAACCACCCATTTGTACTCACCCTACAGTAATCCCATATTCCCTATCACCTCCTTACACTAGGGGCAATTTACAACGGCCAATTTACCTATCACCTGCAAGTCTTTGGATGTGGGAGGAAACCGGAGCACCCGCCGAAAACCCACACAGACACAGGGAGAACTTGCAAACTCCGCACAGGCAGTACCCAGAATCGAACCCGAGTCCCTGGAGCTGTGAGGCTGCGGTGCTAACCACTGTGCCGCCCAAGATCTTGGAACTTTCCACTCATTTCCACTCTTACTTATCTGATCATAGCCAGAGGCATTTCCCAACATCCTGGATTCTCCCAAAGATCCATTCTTGGTCTCCTTCCTTTGCTGCCCTTCGTGATATCATTTGTTGAGACAGGGACAGCTTCTATTTGTATGCTAATGACATTCAACTATGCATCTCTTTGCCTCTGTGCTGTCAGACTGCTTCTCAGGCATCAAGTCTTGGATGGGTCCTAACTTCCTCCAGCTGAGCATTGAGATGATCAAAGTCATCATCTTCAGTTCCCACCATAAATGCCATTTTCTCACCCATGACTGCATCCCACTGCTTGGCCAATGCCTCCTTGGCATTTGGTTCAACCCTGAGCTGAGTTTTTGTCTCCATGTCCTCCTCTCCTTCACAGATACCAACTATTTTCACCTCTGTAACAGTCTACTGCACCCTAGTCACAGCCCATCTGCTGCTGAAACCCTCATCCATGCCTTCATCACCTCCAGATTCAACTATTCCAATGCTCTCCTGGCCAGTCACTCATCCACAATCATCCATAATCTTCAGCCCACCCAAAACTCAGCTGCCCATTTCATTGAGTCCCACTCACCCATTACTTTAGGCCATCAGCAGTAGCCAAATTGTATTCTACTGCAATCTGTAACCTCATGATCTAGCATACCTCTCAGGTTTCCAACAACATGAAGCCAGATGACCAGCCAGATAACGCTGGTTCAATGAGGAGTGTAGAAGAATATGCCAGGAGCAGCACCGGACATAAGCACTTCCCCTTGACATTCACTGACATCTCTATCAATCATCGTTTTCAAAAGGGAATTACCTGAAGAGAAAAAATTGCAGGGCTATGAGAAAAAGGTGGGGTAGTGCGATTGGCTGAGTTGCTCTTGCAGAGAGCCAGCACAAACACGACGGGCTGGATGGTCTCCTTCTGTACTGTAACCATTCTATGATGCTGTCACCAAATTCCCCACCATTATCAGCCTGGGGTCACCATTGGTCAGAAACTCAACTGACCAGCCACATAACTGCTTTGGTTACTAAAGCAGTTCAGAGGATGCAAGTGGCTCATCTCCTAATTCCTTGCATGGCTGCAGCTGCAACAATACTCAAGAAGGTTGATGCTATTAGATCAAAGCAGCCTGTTTGATCAGGACCCAATCTACCATCTTAAACATTCACTCCCTCCATCACCGGTGCACAGTGGCAGCAGTGTGTACCATCTACAAGATGCACTGCAGCAACTCGCCAAGATTTCTTCCAAACTTGCAACCTCTACCACCTAGAAGGTTGAGGGCAACAAGTGCATGGAAACACCACCTCCAAGTCACTCACCATCCTATCTTGGAACTATATTGTTGTTCCTTCAATTTATTCTGCACCAGAATCTGGAAATCCCTACATTCACCACACACTGCAGTAGTTCAAGAAGACAGCTCACCATCAACTTCTCAAGGGAAAATAGGGATAGGCAATAATTGCTGGCCTTGCCAGCAACAGCCACATCCTAAGAATGAATAGAACAAATTATTGGATCTTAATTCGATTAGCTCGGAAAAGAATCACCAACTCCCAGAATGAAAGACGACGTCAAGCAACCAGGACTGATTTTGCCTTATTCTGTGAAATTGCTGCCCCAAATTTAGGGTCAAAAGAGCAGAAAAAGTAAAGGCTGCTCTTAGTAATTTTGCCATTTCAGTCCATGATCAAGAGCTGCTCTAACTGTTCCAGTTTCCCTCTTCCCCTTCAGGAACACCTCAATTGACTTCAGTAGAGTTCATACCCATTCCACGAGGTGATAATCTCCTCCATAAATTAGTAGTTCTGATGCCAGTCTTAGATTCCAACAATCTCTTTGACAGGATCATGGTACAGTAACCTAATGGCTATGGTACAAGACTAACAACCCAGAAATGTGAGTTTAAATTGAATATGTCAAGTTGTGAAATTGAATTTAATAAATTTGATAATTTGTGGACTGGCCGCAGAAAAAATGATTATGAAAGCTGCCATCTTGTTGTAAGAACACAGCTGGTTCACTGATGTCTTTCATGGAAGGGAATGAAGCCTGCCATCCTTATCTGGTCTGCTCTACAGGTGACTTCAGTCCCACGCCTATGGCCCGGATTCTCTGGTGAGCAGTGGATGACTGCTCCACTTTATTACACTTACATTTGCCCACAGGCATTCAATGGATTTTTGTACTGGAACTTGAAGCGTCTACAGGGAATCTTGGACCTGTGTGAACAGGGCAAGCAACTTTGTGACTTCTTAAGTAATCAGATTAAAGAATCATTAATGAGGTGCGCAGAGTTTGAACCAGGAAGTGTAAGTTACAATAGTTAGCTCAAAGTCAAATCATGTACAGAAAGCAAAATAAAGAGTGGGAAAGACAGAAGGGATTCAGGGGGGAGTAATAAAAGAGACAGAAAGCAAAAGTTAAAAAATAAATTAATATTTAACTTCTTAAAATTTTCAGAACTGCAAAAATAATTAAAATCTGAAGGAATGAGACTCCACTCTTATGAAAATTAATTTTCAGTGTCAAAGACATTGTTTGACAGTAATTAAGACTTATCAAAATGTTTTTACACAGGGATGAACAAGTGCTAACTTTTCCTGGCATGTTTAGGGGGCTATCTATCATGCAAGTACTGCAACTTCACGCTGCTCCATGTATTTGAAAGCTGAGTCTCTCAGTGAGATACCGCTTTAGTAAAGCTTCCGGATCAGCAGGGCAACTTGAACTGCAACGTCTTGATTCCTGCCTTTGACTGTCCGTGTGCGATCTTGGGAAGTTGCTGTCCAATTTACTCTTCAATAACACTGAGTGCTAATAGCCTCACCACTATTTCTAGCACAAAATCCAGGCCATTATGGTGAGCCCATAACACCTTCAGGGCAACTAGGGATGGGCAATAAATATTACCTTACCAGTGCACCCACATCCCGACAATAAATCTTTTAAAAATGGAAGTGGAGGACATTCAACATACCTTATTCATCCATTCAGGAAAAGCCTAACATCTCGACTGTAGCTTTTACTATTTCCTAAATGATTCCTGGATTTTGTCTCTGCTACTCTGACCGTATATTCTGCACGTCAATCACTCTTTTTGCGAAGAAGAATTTGCAGATATTAGTCCTAAAGTGACCTTTCACTTGTTTAAAACTGTGCCCCGTAGTTTTATTTTTACTGTTTAAAGTAATAGTCTGGATCAACTTTTTATACACCTTTAAAATCTTACATACCTTTCTAAACTCACCTTTCAAATACTTTCATTTTAGGTTGAAAAGCTCACTGCTTCTGCACCAATGTATAGTTTTCTGTTTCACCCCAATGATCTGGCATTGGATCACAATTCAAGAGGATGTAACGCTGACTGAGAAAGTGAGTACAGAAAAACAATCAACAAGTAATGGCTCCTCCTTTCAATGTCTGATAGCTTGAGGATATCAAAGTTTCTAATCACCTCTGCATTCTGCTTGGTGGTGAATGTGTCTCCACAACCGCCTGATTGATCTGTGTCAGGACTGTGCTCCTTCTGAGCCCCATGTGTAGATGCTCAGTTGCCCTTGAACTACAAGTCAATGTCCTTGGTGGCAGCAAACCTCTGGGTTTGGACACAAAGACCGGCCTGGTTGGAATATCGATGGACAGTGTCAATCTTCCAAATCAGAGATTTCCGATTGCCTGTCATCTTTTCAAATAATGAAAGCCAGGTTTTACCAGAAGTGCCCTGATCCTGAAATAAATCTGAAAGAATTTAATCATTTGCATAAAGGGGGCAGGTGCCCCATGAGGGTTCAGGCACCAACAACTGAACTGAATCACCAACATAATCAGTTATATCCAGGAGCCCAGCGACCGCTTCGAATTTGATTCAATCCGATTTACGAATTAAACACATTGGGGGCGATTTTGATTTCGAGTGACATTGTGAAACAGGCAACATCGGATCAACTGTCAGTTAGACATCTCTCCTGATTTTCATTTCCATTCATTTCAATCGGGAGAGATGTACAACGGCCAGATGAGCCTGTTCTACACTATTGTCCAAAACCAACATTAGCTCCATTACGTCCAAGAACAGCAGCAACACCTGTGAGCTCGGTCTCTGGTAACTTCTTCCTTGGTCTTATCAGTCTGAGAGATTTTTCTTTTCACCTGGATACACAGGAAATGTGTCGGGCTGGTTGAACACAAGGTATTGGGAGATGTCTTTAATGTGGCTTGGATTATGAGCAGCTATACAAATAGCTAGCTGGTTGCAGTTGATATTCTCTTCACAATCAGTTGGGCCAAAGTCAAGGACAAAGTTAAAAAAACACTGGATTTTTTTTAACAAAGTACCTGAGTGCATCCAGTCTATTGCCCTGTGATTGATTATATTGGCGTCTAACCCTTTAATGCTCGATTACTTCTTTTTCCACTGCCATAGCAACCCTCGGTGACAGGGATGGGGCCTGTGTTTGTTGTGCCCAGGGTTGCTGCAATGCAGATGGTCAAATCAGATGGCAGAGCTCCATCATTTGATCATCAATTCAATGGTTCACACTTAAGGTGGTCGGACACACTGTGCATCCTTTGTCACACGTGTTGGGGGAAAGTAGGAGCAGCTGAAGGAGATTCCTGAGAGCATGTTCCGCACTTGGGTACTGGAGCCCAGACTGAGTGTCAGTGAGGGAGGTGTGACCTCCAGAGCCACTCTGTCTCACCATCCAGTCTAAGTCCTTTTCAATTGCATCAGTAGATCAGAAGGGCACCTTCCAGATTGCTCCTCTCGCTAGTTAGAATAATAAAAAGTTTACAGAATAGAAAGCGGCCATTTGGCCCATCGTGTCTGCGTCGGCTAAAAGAAAAGAGCCGCCCAGCCTGATCCCACTTTCCAGCATTTGGTGCATTAGGGCCTCAATGAAATTCTCGCGCCCATAATGCCATTTAGTTGGGATCAACCAGCTCAGGACAGACAGGAGTGGAATCTGCATCATGCCTGGGGCTTCAGGTCTCAGTGACTCTGCAGCTGATGGACTGAGCACCTGGGCTCATTATTCCCCTGTATCTACATCCCTTACAAAGGAATCAGCAACAAGCAGCTCAGCACTGAGGGTGACTACACGGAAGATTCACACTTCAGAGTGGAGCTAAGGGAGCTGAGCTTCAGTTCAGGAAGTATCTCTGCTGAATATCCAGCAATATCTGTTTTGGAATTCTTTTAAAGACTCCAAGCTGTTGTATGCATGGAATTCCAGCAGGTGGTAGTGTGGCCACGTGGATTCGAAATGCTGGTCCCACAGTCTAATAATTTTAAAGCTGTCACTGTACAAACTTTCTCCAGCTCTCGTGGAGACTCAGAGCTCGGTCTCCAATCAGACCGTGCCCTGATAAACATAACCTTGTGTTGATTAGTGATTGCCTAATCGGAGTCAGCGCAGTCACATGATCAATGGCAGAGAATGAGGTATATAAGTAAGGGCAGGGGGGAGGGAGAGAGGAAGGGAGTGAGGCAGAGAGAGAGCGGGAGAGTCGGAAGGGAGAAGGGAGAGAGGGGCAGGAACGGGAGGGAAGGGGTGGAGGGAGGAAGGGGAATGAGGTAATGTGGGAGGGAGGAGGGGGAGGTAGAGGGAGAAATGGAGGGAGAGAAAGTTTGTGTTTTGGGAGGGGGTTTGTGTTTGGGGAGGGCTTTAATTTGGGGCAGGGGTTTGTGATTTGGGAGGGGTTTGTGTTTGGGGAGGGCTTTAATTTGGGGCAGGGGTTTGTGATTTGGGAGGGGTTTGTGTTTCAGGATGTGTTTGTGTTGGGGGACGGGTGGTGTTTGGAGAGGGGTTTGTATTTGGGTTTTTTTTGTGTTTGGGAGCGGGTTTGTGATTTGGGAGGGGGGTTTGTATATTGTGAAGAGGTTTGTGCTGTGTGAAGGGATTTGTATTTGGGTTTTTTTTTGTGTTTGGGTAGTGGGTTTGTGTGAGGGAGTTTATGTTTGGAGGGGTTTGTGTTTGGGAGCGGGTTTGTGATTTGGGAGGGCTCAACTCGGGAGGATATGGTATCAATTCCTGCACAATGATTTCACAGGCCGGAGACACAATAATTTTCTCTGACGTGATTCATTTTGTGAGTTTCCAAACAAATTTGTTGAATTTTACCCAACACTTTCTCATAGTTCTGTCCCAGATTCAGACACCAGGCAGGCCCTCACTCCTGAGTAGACTGATCTTTCGGGAGCTAAAACCGATGTTCACCTTAGTGGCCAATTGCATAACACCAGCTGAGATCCTACAACCTTTCACTGTCCAACTCCCCCGCCACCCATTACCTCACGTCCCTCCTCCTGCACTCCCAATCCCCCCATTTTCAGACTTCTGCCGCACACCTTCCCTCCTCCTTCACTCGTCCGCTGCCAGATCTAATAGTCTTCAGCCACCTAGGTTGCACTCTCTAGCCTTCCCACTCTATAACCCCTTTCCTTCTCCTCTCTTTTCTCACACCTTCCTTAAGCAGGCTCGATGGGCTGAATGGCCTACTCCTGCTCCTATGTTCCTGTCTTCCTATCTTCCACCTCTTTGACATAGCACTTGATCCCCTCCTCGAATCTCTACCTTTGGCTCTCTATTTTCTATGTTCAAAGTGCTACCTAAATGCAAGTTGTTGTTGTAGTAGTAAGAGAGTGTTTAACTAGCTAAACATCCATTTAACCAGCATAAAAAGTGTCCTGCGGGAAATGCTGCTTTGGGGAACATGTTGTCTTCAAGAAGCCAAGGTCTGTGGCTTGAAGCCTTTAGATTCTGGTAGACAATTTGATCTGAATGGAGGGATGTGCCACCAATGCTTAGGGGGAAGGGAGAGCATCATACAGGCAGACCAGCACAGGGCCACTTCTCAGGAACCTGGGAGGGGGCAACAGAAGGAAGGTAAGACCAGAAGGAAAGTTGGAAGGTGGGAATTGAGAATGACCATGAATAAATGGAGCCCATCAGCTACAGAGGCCACTGTATTTGGAACCAGCTACTGATGACAATCAAAGTTTGCTTCAGTATGTTAGCATATTTAATCCAAATTGAACAAGTAACTGGCTGACTCAGAGCAGGAGTATGACCGACAGCCAAATTGAAAGGAGCTGCAGTATACATGGAGCTCCAGCAGGTGGTAGTGTGGCCACGTGTACCAGAAATGCTGGTTCAAAAATGACAGCAAACCCACATTCTAATAATTTTAAAGCTGTCACTGTGACAAACCTTCTCCAGCCCAGTGGGGACTTAAAGCTCAGTTTCCAATCAGACCATGCCCTGAAAAACATAACCTTGTGTTAATTGGTGATTGTCTAATCTTATTCAGTGCAGTCACAGGGTCAGTGTCAGAGAAAGCATTGCTCTAGCTATAGTCCCAAAGGCATCTCTCCCCATTAGAGAGAGAGACAGTTAGTGATGTGTAGCTTGACGGTCGCCACTCCTCAAGTGTGGAACAAGGCAAGGAGACAGACCTCCATGAACTACTACAGCCAGTATGAGGACTGAACCCATGCTGTTGGTGTTTTTCTGCATTTCACACTAGCCATCTAAGCTAAACAACCCCTGTCAGAGAGCGAGGTATATGCATATGACCTGAGTGTCCCATCCCCTCAGCAGTCAGTGTTGTGTCCCCTGTTTGGGGTGCCAGAGTCAGTCACAATGACCCAGAGCCAGATCCAGGACATAGACAATCAGCTAGGACTCCTGCTCCTGAAACTAGAAGGAATGTCTGAAGGTGAAAACTGAGAATTGTTAGGAATGCATATCTTGTACAGAAGCTGCTGTGTTTGGAGCTAGTCCTCGATAACAATCACAGTTTGCTTCAGTACCTTATACTCTACACAAATTGATTCAGAAATATTCTACAGAAGGAGTGCTACTGACTGAAAAGAACAGCAATTTGCCCGATAATGCACCTTGACCTGAACTCTCCTCCTTACAATGAGGCTGAACCCTCACCACAATACTCAGTGCTCTCATCCTCCCTCAAGGCAGGACCCAGCTCAGAGGCACATGCTCAGTGCCAGCTTCTCTCTCCATCCATTCTCAAACGGGAGTCAGGTTTTCCTTTCATCATCTGGCACCATTTTACTTTCCCCTCTATAGCAATTTGGAAAAGTTACAGATCGAAGCTGCACAATCTCTTCTCCCACTTCCCTGAGATGTGATTGCACGAGAGAGGGTACAGAAGAGATTTATGAGGATTTTAGTCATGAGAAAAGATTGGATAGGCTAGTGTTGTTTACTTTGGAACAGAGGAGGCTGAGGGGAGACCTAATTGCAGTGTATAAAATGATAGGGCGGATAGGAAGGCCCTATTTCATAACCAGGGGGCATAGATTTAGGTTAAGAGGTAGGGGGTTTCGAGGGTAGTGGGGATCTGGAACTCACTGCCTGAAAGAGTAGTAGAGGCAGAAACCTCATAACATTTAAAAAGTACTTGGAATTTGAAGTACCCTAACCTATGAGGCTATATACCAAGAGCTGGAAAGTGGGATTAGGCTGGATGGCTCCTTATCAACCAGTAAGCACACGATGGACTGAATGGCCTCCTTTATTACTGTAAATTTCTATGATTCTATGATTCCCCCAGTATCCTCAGATGGTATACAGATCCTTGTGATCCAATCCCATTTCCCTCTCAATAAAATCTACCAGCGATTGTTCTACACCCATCTCTGGTGTTCCTTCTGTCCACCTCCTCAGTGAAGACTGAGACAAACTCAATATTTAGTGTCTGCCGTTGCCTCACTTACCACAATTGCCTTGTCCATCTCAGTGTCTCTGTCCCAACATGTGCATCTCTTCGCTGCTATTGGATCTAAATGGGGGAAATAGGGGCTAGCACTGGTAAATGGGGGAATTAGGGGAGGGCACCAGTAAATGACTCATCTCTAGACAAGACAAGGCAGGTTACTTGATCAAAGTCTTTGAAATTGTGAGAGGGTTTGATGGGGTAGATGTAAAAAAGACATTTTCACTTGTGGAGAGGTCCAATCAACAATAAATCTGAGAAGTAATTCAGGAGGAATTTCTGTAGCCAGAACTTACTGCCACAAGGAACAGTTGAGGCGAATAGCATAGATGCATTAAGGGGAATCTGGATAAACACGAGGAAGAAAATTACAGAAGGATATGTTGACAAGGTTAGGTGAAGTAGGGTTGGAGGAGGCTCATGGGGAGCTTAAGCAGCAGCATTGACCAGTTGGGCCGAATGGCCTGTTCCTATACTGTAAAATTCAGTCATTCCCTCCAAACCTTGCTTCCATTTGTTTCTTTTGGTAAATTTTCTTATACTCACTCTTAAATTTTTGCTCTCTCTTTCCAACATTTACATTGAGTCTGACTTTCAGAGGAGAATTTTAACCGGCTGGAGGGCAAGGGTTTGGGTGTGGGTGGTGCAGTTAAAATCAGTAAACATCTCAGGGCGCAGGGAAGCGACTCCAACTCGCGACTTCTGTGTTTAACCTGGGTGCACGCAACCCACTCGGGAAAGGCGGGTTGCCCATTAACGTATGTTAATTGTTTATTATGGGAATATGTCAACTCACTTCCAAATTTAAAGGCACAACCATGTCTTTCCAGAGCTTCCTGAAAGTCGCCAATGACAGCAAGGCGAGTACACAAAGGCAATAGAATCAATCTGATGGAAATGTGCAATAAATACTCAGCCCCCTTTTGTACTTACTGTCTTTTCACAGTACCTTTGCTGCATTCAGTTCTATCACATCTGAGTGGGTGGCGCTTTGGCTGTCTGAGATTGGGCCTCAGATGAGGAGCAAATGACTAACACCAGCAGATAATCATAGAACGGTTACAACACAGAAGGAGGCCATTCAACCTGGTGCGTCCGTGCTGGCTCTCTGCAAGAGAAACTCAGCCAGTCCTACTTCCCTGCCCTTTCCCCAGAGTCCTGCAGTATTTTTCTCTTCTGGTGTTTGTCCAATTCCTTTTTGAAAGCACCGATTGTATCCGCTTCCACCACAATCTCCGGCAGTACATTCCAAATTCTAGCCACTCGCCGCGTAAAAAAAGTTTTTCCTCGTGTCACCATTGCTTCTTTTGCCAATTACCTTAAATCGGTGTCCTCTCAACCCTTCCACTAATAAGAACAGTTTCTCCCTATCTACGCTATCCAGATCCCTCATGATTTTGAACACACCTACCAAATCTCTTCTCAACCTTCTCTTCTCTAGGGAGAACAGTGCCAGCTTCTCCAATCTAGCCACGCAACTGAAGTCTCTCATCTCATTCTTCTCACCAAAATGTTTCACTTCATACTTCTCTGCATTAAATTTCATCTGTCACGTGCCCATTCCATCTATGTCCTCTTAAACTATATCACTATCCTCCTCACAGTTCACAATACTTCCAAGTTTTGTGTCATCTGCAAATGTTGAAATTGTACCCTGCACACCCAAGTCTAGGTCATTAATATATATCAAGAAAAGCAGTGATCCTCGTACCGAGCAACTCTTCAGTCCTCTGGCACAGCCTAAGGAGAATTGGAAGGTTATGGCCAGTCCCTCCGCAATTCCCACCCTTACTTCCCTCAGTATCCTCAGATGCATCCCATCTGATCCTGGTGACCTATCAACTTGAAGTAGAACCAGCCTTACCAATACCTCCTCTTTATCAGTTGTTAACTGACCCAGTATCTCAACTACTTCCTCTTTAGCTATGATTTCGGCAGTAACTTCTTCCTTGGTAAAGACAGATGCAAAGTATTCATTTAGTATCTCGACCATACCCCTTGGCTGCATGCACAGATCCCCTTTTCAGTCCCTAATCGTCCGCACCCCTTGCCTTAATACCCTTTTACTATTTATATGCCTATAGAAGACTTTTGGATTCCCTTTTATCTCAGCTGCCAGTCTCTTCTCATACTCTCTCATTGCCTCTCTTATTTCCTTCCTCACTTCCCCTCTGAACTTTCTATAGTTAGCCTGGTTCTCATTTGTATTATAAATCTTACATCTGCCATACATACCCTTTTTTTCTGCTCTATCTTTTTCATTGTCTAAGGAGCTTAAACCATTTCTTCTTTAAAGTCAGTCCATTGTTGCTTTACAGTTTTGTCTGCTCCATCTTTGCTTCCATTTTACCTGGGACAGATCCATTCTCACCACACTGAAATTGGCTCCCCTCCAATTAATTATTTTTTCTCTACATTACACCTTGTCCTTTTCCATAGCTAAGCTAATGATAATAATCTTATGATGCTATGGTCACTGTTCCCCTAAATACTCCCTTACTGACACTTGATCCACTTGGCCCACCCCATTCCCCAGAACCAGATCCAGCAATGCCTCCTTCCTCGTTGGACTGGAAACATACTGATCAATACCATTTTTCCTGAATGCATTTCAGAAACTGTTCCCTTTTCTGCCCTTTACACTATTACTATCTCAGTCTGTATTAGGATAATTAAAGTTTCCTATTATTGCTACTCTGGTTCTTGCAGTTCTCTGTAATTTCCTTGCACATTTGTTCTTCTAGATCTTTCCCTGTGGAATACACCCAGCAATGTAATAGCATCTCTATTGTTTCTTAACTCTAACCAAATAAATTCTGTCCTTGACCACTTTAGGACATCCTCTCTCTCCAATGCTGGGACATTCTCCTTAATCAATACTGCCACCCCTCCTCCTTTCTTTCCTTCCCTATCATTCCAGAACACGTTGTATCCAGGAATATTTAGGACCCAGTCCTGCCTTTTTTTTTGAGTCAGGTCTCCAGTATCACCATGACATCATATTACCATGTGGCTATATGTGCCTGCAGCTCACCAATTCTATTTGACAGCAGCAGAGCCTACTGCCCACAGAACTGTAGCTGCACAGCAGAAAATGGACCAGCAGAGAGAGAACTAGCAGAGAGGGGACCAAAACAGAGCGAACCAGCACAGAGAGGGGGCTAGCAGAGAGAGGACCAGCAAAGAGGAGGTTGGAAAGAAAGAGGACCAACAGAGAGGGGGGCTAGCAGAGAGTTGCAGCTCACAGGAGGCACTACCCATGAAACAGGGTCTATAGGCAGAGGTTCAGTCTCCTTGACATGTCTGAACACCACTGTGTCAGCAGGCTCAGGATGTCCTGTCAGGTACTGTCGGGTACTGTCAGACATCTGCAGCCTCCGAGAAGAAGAATGTCGTAACTGGTGGCCATATGCTGCCAATGTCTGTTAAAATCATCACCACTCTCCACTTTATTGCCTCCTGATCCTTCTAGGGGTCTGTAGTAGGAGCCCAATTGGCCCCCCATAAATACAAAGGCAGATCACTGAAGGCTTCTTTGTCAAGAGTGTCAATTATGGAAACTTCGCCTGTGATGACGCCAATGTCCTCGGGTTTCACGGCTTGAGCTGCTTCCCACAGGTCCAGGTGTCATCGACTGCACACGTGGTAATCGGGCACTCACAGATCAGTCAGTAGAATTTGTTAACTGCAAGAGATTTCACTACATGAATGTGAAGCTGGAGTGCAACATCAGAAAGATACTTCTGGAGATGTGTGCAAGGTTCCCGGGCAGATGGTTTTGTTGTGTGGCTGTCCTGATAGATTTGCGCCTGCAGGCTTAAGAGGTGGCTGCCCGGAGATAAAGGAAACCCACTACAAACTTGGCTCATGACATCGTTCAGCAAAGCCAACACTGAAGTCCAACAGTACCAGAACGAATATCACCACCAGACGTATGACTGAAAGAGCCATCGGCATGCTAAAGGTGTCTAGTCAGTTCTGGAGGCCACCTTCCCTGTGCACCAGCCTGGGTCTCTAGGATGGTCATAAATACCATGGCTACAAGAGCAGGTCAGAGGCTAGGAATCCTGCGGCAAGTAACTCACCTCCTGGCTCCCCAAAGCCTGTCCACCAACTACAAGGCACAAGTCAGGAGTGCGATGGAATACTCTCCACTTGCCTGGATGGGTGTAGCTCCAACAACACTCAAGAAGCTCAACACCATCCAAGACAAAGCAGCCCTCTTGATTGGCACCCCCATCTACAAACATTCACTCCCTCCACCACCGATGCACAGTGGCAGCAGTGTGTACCATCTACAAGATGCACTGCAGCAATGCACCAAGGCTCCTTAGACAGCACCTTCCAAACCCGCGACCTCTACCAACTAGAAGGATAAGGGCAGCAAATGCATGGGACCATCGCCACCTGCAAGTTCCACCTCAAGTCACACACCATCCTGACTTGGAACCATATCGCCGTTCCTTCACTGTCGCTGGGTCAAAATCCTGGAACTCCCTTCCTAACAGCACTGTGGGTATACCTACCCCAAATGGACTGCAGCGGTTCAAGAAGGCAGCTCAGCACCACCTTCTCAAGGGCAATTAAGGATGGGCAATAAATGCTGGCCTGGCCAGCGACGCCCACATCCCATGAATGAATTAAAAAAAATTAAACTACAAAGCTTTACTACTCCTAGTTGTTGCTGCCCCTGTAGATTTGACAAAGGTAGAGGCAGGCAGCTCACATTCCTGCTCTAACTATTAAGATGCTCTTGGCGGATATCCTCTGAGTTTTGGAGACTGGGAGGGCTCCGCCAAAGATTTTTCCACTTGCACCTGTTCAGGGACAAGACCTGGCCATCGGGACATGAGGCAGAATGTGGGCTATTGACTGAAGGCGGGCTAGGCAAGGGGCGAGAAATTAGTTAAGTTAAAGGCCTGCTACCTGACCCGAACCTGACAGGACCCGATGACATGTGTTGGGTTTGGGTCGGGTCGGGTTGCATCTCCGGATCCAACACTCGGGCTCGGGTTGGACTGGGTCAGACACGCTCTATCACAGGTAAGTGGCTCCAATGTTAATTTAATTTTTGGACTAGAAAGGTGGTTTTGTTAGTTATTTTAAGCTTGTGCAGATCAGCAACAAAGAAAGTGAAAAACAGAAGGTAAGTTAACTGATAGTCGGGCTGGTTGGGTCGGGCGCGGGAAAAAATTGAAAGACTCGGGCTGGGTCGGGCTCAGGTCGGATGCAGTTCTGTTGGGCTCGGGTCGGGTTTTTTTTTGCAGACCAGAGCAGGCCTTTAAGTTGAGTCACCACTGCCATGTCCCCTTTCACCATCATCCTCTCATGGACCAGCGGCATTTCAATACCACCCTTGTTTTAGAGAATGCTATTGATGTAACCCTATAATGCCAAGGCTAAGGTATCTGTTATCCTATCTAAAGTGCCAGACAAGTTGGCGTCCAGAGTCTGTGCAACCATGGTCAAGGTGTACATGGACTCATTTGATTGGAGTGTTTGGTGTTCCACGGCACTGGCCACTCTATCCTTGAAGAACACATCATCTTAATGGTCTGTGACTCATGCCCGAGGCAGAGTTCTCCATTCTCTCTGCAATTGTTGTCAATTTTCTTTTATTCATTCATAACATGTGAGCTTTGCTGTCAAGGCCAGCAATTATCACCCATCACTAATTGCCCTTGAGAAGGTGATGAGCTGTCTTCTTGAACCGCTGCAGTCCATCTGGTGTCGGTACACCCAAAGTGCTGTTAGGAAGAGGATTCCAGGCTTTTGACCCAGTCACAGTGATGGAAGAGCGATATAATTCCATGCCAGGATGGTGTGTGACTTGGACAGGAACTTGCAGGCGGTGGTGTTCCCATGCATCTGCTGCCCTTGTCCTTCGAGGTGGTAGAGGGCATGGGTTTGGAAGGTGCTGTCTAAGGAACCTTTGTGCATTGCTGCAGTGCATCTTGTAGATGGTACACACTGCTGCCACTGTGCGTCGGTGGTGGAGGGAGTGAATGTTGAAGGTGGTAGATGGGGTGCCGATAAAGCGGGCTGCTTTGTCCTGGATGGTGTCAAACATCGTGAGATTTGTTGGAGATGCACTCATTCAGCCAAATGGAGAGTATTCCATCACACTCCTGACTTGTACCTTGTGATACAAGATGGTGGACAGGCTTTGAGGAGTCAGGAGGTGAGGTAAGAAGCACAGAGTCCAGCTTGATGGAGTACTGCTTTGACAGAGTATGTAACTCAGGGAATTTGCTGAATGTGGGAGAGGTGCTGTTCTGATCTTTTACAAAATAAGGAGCAAGTGAGGGAGTAGGAGACAGTAAAACCTGAGAGCTAAAGTCTAGAGGTATTAATCTGGTGAGCAGGGAGGTGTCATCTATATTACAGAGAGACTCACTGGCAACAGTGGCAGCGGATCTGGGTGGAGACTGAGCGCAGTGACCAAGGAGGTAAAGCGGGGGAGACAGCCTCCAGCGAAATCTCTGGCAACAAAAGAAAAATCTGCGAAACAGCTCTAGTGATGTCCTAACCAGGGAAGCAGCAGATTGGTGAGTAGCTGGTAAGTGTTTCCAGATAATAGTCTAGAAAGTAAAAGCATGGCAGGGAACCTCAGCCTCGTGGAATTAACATCCTGTGCCATGTGGGAACTCCTGCATGCTTCTTGTGGCCTGGACGACCACATGTGCAGGAAGTGCTGCCAGCTAGAGCAGCTCGAGCTCCAGGTTTTGGAGCTTGATCGGAGGCTGGAGTCACTACGGGGCATCTGTGAGGCTGAGAGCTTCATGGATAGCACGTTTCTGGAGGTGGTCACCCCGCAGCTTAAAAATGTGTAGGCAGAGCAGGAATGGCTGGATGGATACTTGCCAGCGGCACAGACACGATGGGCTGAATGGCCTCCTTCAACGCTGTAAATTATCTATGATTCTATGAGTTACACGCTGCACAATTCCCAGCATTTGACTTGCCCTTGGACTTGGAAGACCTGTCAGTGCATTGCACATTGTCTGCTCACTCACACACTGATATACTTACACACTATCAGAGAGACAGGGACAGATACACACAGATTCACACATAGTCACACGCGGACAGACACATTGGACGGAAACTTACTGACCCGCAGAGGTGGGTTTAAAAGCAGGACCAGGAGCAAACTTGCAGATTAGGGCATCGGATTGGCAGGCCAATGCGTTCCTGCATCTGGGCAATCCTGCTGGTGGCGGGTGAACAACGGAGGCAGCAGGTAACCAATTATTAGCAATTAGGAGGCGAATGAGGATAGGGAGGCCTCGGGCAGGATCATCCTGGTGTTGCAATGGCCTCCCACTGTGTGCCGAGCCTGGAAGCTCCATGGAGGCGGCTTGTCAGTGACAGGCTGGGCCATCATCGGAGCCAGAGGATCCATGCCCCAATAAGAAGGCCGCAGATAGGATTGGCTGCAACCACGAGCCAAACAAATCCACCGGAGTGGTTTTCCCTCATCATTCTTAATTTTGTTGCATGCTTCGAGGCGCCTCCATTTTGAGGTTCCCTCAATCTCTCTTTGCTGCCTCAGCAGTGCCCACCTCTCTCAGTGGGGTTGCTGGCCATGGAAGGCTTTCTGATTGGGCCTGCAGCCTCAGGAACTCACCCACTTTCCTTAATTGGACGGGGCATCCGGAGGCAACCTCTTAATTGGCCGCCTCCAGGTAGATTGCGGAGGTGGGTGGGACTCACAGACTATCCGGGTCAGGACCTGCATTGGTTCCCGATGGAAGAATATTTTCAAAGGCGGTAAGATTCTGCTCATTATCTGCTGCTGCTCAATGATTCTCCTTTTTATTGATGCCCCCCCCAATGTACAGATCTGTCCAGCTGAGCAGAGCTTGGAGAGGGCTTATTTGCAGTGTGCATTTTGTTTGAAGTAAGCCACCTATCTTTATATAAAATAGGTCAAACCGCTCTGATCTGGATAGAGGCAGGTTGCATTGGTGAGGCAAGTGCGGTGAAGGCAGAGTTTCGCAGAGGAAACACAGAAACCAGCTTTTCCCCCATGCTGTGGGGATTTAACTGAACAGTGAGCATCTTTTGTGTTTGCCAGGGTCCCTGACTGACAGACTTGTCGCCCAGTCGGGTGAGGAGCACTCTGGAGCAGCCCGGAGGAGCAGGCAGGGAGCTTTTCGGGGTTCTGATCCTTGATCCCAGAGCAGACCAATGCTGGGGGGAGGTTAGATCTCGGGGCTGGGGCGGGGTTCTGATCCCTGACCTGCGTGGGTCTTTGGATGTGAGGGGGTCTGATGGACAAAGTGTCCAATCCAAAGGAAGAAGATAAGCTTGGGGAATACCAGGAAATCCCTCCTGCTCTTTCAGACCCACAGGCAGTACTGTAAAGGTATTTACCTTCTCTCCGAAGTGCTCCTCGCCTCCATTCAGCTGCCGGCTTTCCCAAGGCTGGGAAACCCAGCTGCCTATGGTAAAACATTCAGATATTTAAATTGCCAACTCGCCTCTGGCAGTGGACTGGCTGCCCACTCCTTTCCTGCCTCTCTTAAACTCAGGTTGGAGACCGGTTTGAGATTTAGAAAATGTTAAAATCTCACCTGACCCAAACTCATCCACTTTTGCGAGTTAAAATTCACGTCGCATAACAGAGTTGCACCAGACACTGTGTGTGGCTGAAGTGGGATGAAATTATCTACAGAGTCTATTCAGACACAGGTCTACTGAGCCTAGTGAAGAGCAAATCTTCACACACGTTCCTGGCACACTCTCCCTCTTTTGTTCTCTCTCTTCTGTTCCAGGGAGACTGACAATAATCCACTTAAAGCTTGGTAAGAGCCAATTACACATTATCACATTTCCACATGCTCCAGGGACACAGACAGTGGCTCATACTAAACCAAGGTCACAGCCTGTGATCAGGCAGGATTAGCAAACAAGCACGTCCTGTTCTTCATTGTTCTCTCCTTTTCTTTTCGTTCTTTCATTCCTCCTTTAATTATTTCTCTTTTCTCGTTCTGAGTTTCCTGGAAGCCAGGGATGTATGCAGCCACTCACTGAAACAATGCTGCTTTATTAAAGTGTTAGGTGTTGAACTGTGGGAGGCGTCAAAGCGGAGGCCGCTGCTGACCTCACCAACTGTCTGCACCGACATATTCCAGCTGGGGTCATAGTGAGCGCATTGGCAGTTTAGGGGGGCTGAGCTGCATCCTACCAGCACCCACTGTGATCAACTAACACAGTCGCAGACTGGGATTTGAGCCTGGGACCCTGCTGGTGTGTTACGCTCAGGACCATACCGCGCAGTCAACTTTGGGCATGTTGCACTTTTGCCAGCTGCGGTGGCATGGTAACCTTGACGTGTGTTTGTGTGTGTGTATGAACTGCCAGTGCTGCCAGACAGAGAAATTGTCTGCACTGTCACCCGCACTTTCACTTGGCACAGTTCCTCAAATTCAGGAATGGCTACGTCCCGTCTGGGCACCGCAGGAAACAAAGGGCACACTACTCCCCATTCGCCATCTGTCATGGGCATTCATCTTGGGATTGTCTCTGAGAGATAGGCTGGTACGCTTAGAGGTATTCTGTGAAAGAAAGAGAGAATAAGGTATGTGCAATGCAGCTGAGAGTACTTTGTTAGGAATTGGAGTTGGAGTTTCATTGGGTAATCCAAGTTTTATCTGGATATTTACTGCAAAAATGAAAAAGTTCAATTTGCCTTAGGTCTAACTGAAAGCACAAAGACACAGAGAGATTGCCCAAGGGAAACTTTGATTGTTCATACAGCAAGGAGACAGAGCAAAGTTCCCAGTGTTACACTTCACACAACCTTCTGTGAGCTTTCTATAACGAAAGGAATTTTGTTGCAAAATTATGTTTGTAGAGTGGCATTATTTTATTAAATGATTTGGATCATCCAGATCCTCTCAGATTGTTCCACATGTCATGTTTTAGAAAATTTAACTTGACAAATGGATTTACCTAAAATTCTACTAAATAAACATCAACAAAAAAAGTTAAGCACCAATCAAATTACTGCCATTCACATTCACACATGCTCAAACACAAACTCACACACACACACAAGGCATGCTTACAAATGAAATGTCAACCGGGTGAAGCTACAACACAGGACTACATTCATGCGAAACAGCAGAAACAGCATGTGATAGACAGAGCTAAGCGATCCCACAACCAATGGATCAGGTCAAAGCTCTGCAGTCCTACCACATCCAATATGAATGATGGTGGACAATTAAACAACTAATTGGAGGAGGAGGCTCCACAAACATCCCCAATCTCAGTGATGGGGGAGCCCAGCAGATCAGTGGTAAAGACAAGACTTGAAGCATTTGCAACCATCTTCAGCCAGAAGTGCCGAGTGAATGATCCATCTCGGCTTCCTCATGAGATCTCCAGCATCACAGCTGCCAGTTTTCAACTAATTTGATTCACTCCATGTGATATCAAGAACTGCTGAAGGCACTGGATACAGCAAAGGCTATGGGCCCAGACAACAACCTGGCTGTAGTACTCAAGACCTAACAAGCAGGACAAATCTAATCCAGCCTATTACCGCCCCATTTGTCTACTCTCGTATTATCAAGTGGCACTTACACACCAATAACCTGTTGACCAGTGATTAGTTCCACCAGGGCCACTCCAGATTTCATTACAGTTTTGATGGACAAAAAAACTGAATTCCAGAGGTGAAGTGAGAGTGACTGCTCTTGACAATAAGGCATTGATGAGTGTGGCATTAAGGAGCCCTAGCAAAATTGAAGCCAATGGGAATTAGGGACAAAACTCTCCACTGGTTGGAGTCAAAGCTAGCACAAAGGAAGATGGTTGTGGTTGTTGGAGGCCAATCATCTCAGCCCCAGGACATCACTGCAGGAAATTCTCGGGGTAGTGTCCAAGGCCTGAACAACTTCAGCTGCTTCAACAATGATCTTCCCTCCAACATAAGGTCAGAATTAGGGATGTTTGCTAATGATTGCACAGTGTTCAGTACCATTCATGACCCCTCAGATACTGTAGTAGTCTGTGCCCACATGCAGCAAGACGACATTCAGGCTTTGACTGATAAGTAACTGATAAGTATCTTTTATGCCACACAAGTAGCAGGCAATGACCATCTCCAGCAAGAGAGAATCTAATCATCTCCCCTTGATGTTCAATGGCATTACCATCGCTGAATCCCTCATCATCAACACTCTGGGGGGTCACCATGGACCAGAAACTGAACTGGACCAGCCATATAAATATTGTGGCTACAAGATCAGGTCAAAGGCTGGGAATTCTGTGGTGAGTACTTCACCTTGTT
This sequence comes from Heterodontus francisci, assembly GCF_036365525.1. Taxonomy (NCBI): domain Eukaryota; kingdom Metazoa; phylum Chordata; class Chondrichthyes; order Heterodontiformes; family Heterodontidae; genus Heterodontus; species Heterodontus francisci. Next base: position 44,552,286 of record NC_090392.1, read on the forward strand.
ATGAACACTACTTTGTAGTATGATTCTGTTCTTAAAAGCTGTGATTGTAGTGTAAGAAGGATTCAGAGGTGACATGTGATCTCACAGCAACTCTACCTAGAGACAAGACAAGGATCATGGTTATCATGCAAACAAGGAAGCCAGATCAAAGACCCTTTTGAAAGCAGGAAGCAAGGTTGTAACACCTGAAGAACAATGGGTTTTCCTCTCTCAGACTCTCAGATTGTAAACAGGGAGCGAAGGGCTCTGAAGGTGCAAACTCGAGTTGAAATGTTTAACACCTCAAAACAAAGGAAGGCCTAGTTGGTTCTGCTGTGGCCAGACTTGTGGAATCTACATATTGAAAAAGACAAATTACTACTGACTTTTGATTATGGATAAAATCAACAGGTTTTCAGAAGTCAGGAGGCTGTAAGGAAGACTGGAAGACAAGACCATCAGTGGCCGCCTCAGAAGAGAGAGAGAAATCATTTGCTCTCCGTACACTTATACAGCGAAAGGTTGCAAAATCTTGAACCCAATACATAGCTGAGGTTAGTAGAGGGAAAAAAGATCAATGGGGTCACCTGAGATTGCCTTATTCACTGAAATCCAGGTCAAAACTGCTCAGAAGAAGTGAATGACTAGGACATTGACTTTGAGAAGGACTGAGAGATCCAGCTCATTGCAACTCGGAGGAGTTTGGGACTTTTAACTGCAAAGATGTCACTTCAATGAGGACATTGTGTAGCATATAAAAGTTGTGTAGGGTTTTCAACTGTTTTAATAAGTTAAAGGAAAATGCCTTTCTCTGTAATTTAGTGTATTAGCTACTTGGAAAGCACTGTTTAGTTAAAACATGAAATCTTGCTGTGCACTTCTTTAAATTAGTCTGGGGAGTTCATATCTCATGTTTTAAAGTTTAATGATCTCACTGAGGTTGTAACAATCTCCACACTTCCCAAAGCTTTTCCACCATCTACAAGGCACAAGTCAGGAATGAGATGGAATACTCTCCACTTGCCTAGATGGATGCAGCTCCAACAACACTCAAGAAACTTGACACCATCCAGGACAAAACAGCCCACTTGATTAGCACCCCATTTACCACCTTCAACATTCACTCCCTACACAGTGGCAGAAGTGTGTACCATCCACAAGATGCACTGCAGCAACCTCTAACACCTGGAAGGACAAGGGCAGCAGATGCAAGGGAACACCACCACCTCCATGTTCTCCTCCAAACCACACACCATCCTGGCTTGGAACTATATCGCCATTCCTTCACTGTCGCTGAGTCAAAAACCTGGAACTCCGTTCCTAACAGCACTGTGGATGTACCAGCACCAGATTGAGTGCAATGGTTCAAGAAGGCAGCTCACCGCCACCTTCTCAAGTGCAATTATGGGTGGAAAATAAATGCTGACCTTGCCAGCGATGCTCACATCCCATGAAAGAATAAAAAACAGACACACACATTCAAACACACATGCGGTCACACACCCATTAACACAGACACTCACTTTGTACACACAAATATAGGCATGCACAGTCACATACAAACACTCTCTCTCTCTCTCTCTCTCACACTCACTCACTCACTCACTCACTCATTCTCATACACACACAGAGCTCTGTCTGTATTTTGCAGTTTGCTCCTCCTCTCTTGTCAAAGCTATCACTTTTTGGTGATGGTGTAGCCTGGTCTGCAGTATGATTGACTTATGAGTGATGTCCCTTCAAGATCTCAGTCTGCGAAAGAGCTTAGTACCATGATGTAGTCATGCCAGAGTCACTCTGCAACTATAACACACAATGTTTCTGTGACTAGTTTGCTCTGTGCTGGATATAATAATTTAGCTGTTAATAAGCCTGTTAGAGATACGGTCCTGCGACCTGATGCCAAGCAGTCTCCGGAGGCAGCGAAGATGGAATGAATTGAGATGTTGCTCTTGGCTGACATACGTTGTCCAGGCCTCGCTGCCGTAGAGCAAGGTACTGAGGACACAGGCTTGATACACGCGGACTTTTGTGTTCCGTGTCAGTGCGCCATTTTCCCACACTCTCTTGGCCAGTCTGGACATAGCAGTGGAAGCCTTTCCCATGCGCTTGTTGATTTCTGCATCGAGAGACAGGTTACTGGTGATAGTTGAGCCTAGGTAGGTGAACTCTTGAACCACTTCCAGAGCATGGTCGCTGATATTGATGGATGGAGCATTTCTGACATCCTGTCCCATGATGTTCGTTTTCTTGAGGCTGATGATTAGGCCAAATTCATTGCAGGCAGCCGCAAACCTGTCGATGAGACTCTGCAGGCACTCTTCAGTGTGAGATGTTAAAGCAGCATCGTCAGCAAAGAGACGTTCCCTGATGAGGACTTTCCGTACTCTGGTCTTCGCTCTTAGACGGACAAGGTTGAACAACCTGCCACCTGATCTTGGATGGAGGAAAATTCCTTCTTCTGAAGACTTGAATGCATGTGACAGCAGCAGGGAGACGAAAATCCAAAACAGTGTAGGTGCGAGAACACAGCCCTGTTTCACGCCACTCAGGATAGGAAAGGGGTCTGATGAGGCGCCGCTATGCTGAATTGTGCCTTTCATATTGTCATGGAATGAGGTGATGATACTTAGTAGCTTTTCTAGTAGTCTGAAGAGACCACGCCTGCTGACGAGGTCAAAGTCTTTGGTGAGATCAATGAAAGCAATGTAGAGGGGCATCTGTTTTCGTTGCATTTCTCCTGTAGCTGACGAAGGGAGAACAGCATGTCAAAGCCTCCGGAGAACCCTTGGCATCAGGTGGCAGGACCGTATCTCCAACACAGAAGCCCTCGAGGCGGCCAACATCCCCAGCTTATACACCCTACTGAGTCAGCGGCGCTTGAGATGGCTTGGCCATGTGAGCCGCATGGAAGATGGCAGGATCCCCAAGGACACATTGTACAGCGAGCTCGCCACTGGTATCAGACCCACTGGCCGTCCATGTCTCCGCTTTAAAGACGTCTGCAAATGCGACATGAAGTCCTGTGACATTGATCGCAAGTCGTGGGAGTCAGTTGCCAGCAATCGCCAGAGCTGGCGGGCAGCCATAAAGGCGGGGCTAAAGTGTGGCGAGTTGAAGAGACTGAGCAGTTAGCAGGAAAAAAGACAGAAGCGCAAGGGGAGAGCCAACTGCGAAACAGCCCTAACAACTAATTTTATCTGCAGCACCTGTGGAAGAGTCTGTCACTCTAGTATTGGCCTTTATAGCCACTCCAGGCGCTGCTCCACAAACCACTGACCACCTCCAGGCGCTTACCCATTGTCTCCTGAGACAAGAAGAAGAAGCCTGTTAGAGATCTTCAGCAACTAGATTCCACGCATCTCATTTATGTTGCAACAGACAACATAAAAGAACTCATTGTATGGTGGCAGTGGTGGTGAAAACACAGGATCGAAGCCTAAAGACCATAGGTAAAACAGCTTTGAAAACCACCCTCCCGACAGCCAAAAGAGAGAAAATTCAAAAGAAATACGGGCGGCACAGTGGCGCAGTGGTTAGCACCGCAGCCTCACAGCTCCAGCAACCCGGGTTCAATTCTGGGTACTGCCTGTGTGGAGTTTGCAAGTTCTCCCTGTGTCTGCGTGGGTTTCCTCCGGGTGCTCCGGTTTCCTCCCACATACCAAAGACTTGCAGGTTGATAGGTAAATTGGCCATTGTAAATTGCCCGTAGTATAGGTAGGTGGTAGGGAAATATAGGGACAGGTGGGGATGTGATAGGAATATGGAATTAGTGTAGGATTAGTATAAATGGGTGGTTGATGGTCGGCACAGATTCGGTGGGCCGAAGGGCCTGTTTCAGTGCTGTATCTCTAAATCTAAAAAAAAATCTAAAATCTAAACTTCCAACAACCACAGCCATCTTCATTTGCGCTGGGTATGACACCAACCAGCAGAGAGTTTTCCCCCTGATTCCCATTGACTCCAGTTTTGTGAGGGCTCCTTGACGCCATACTCGGTCAAATGCTACATAGATGAAACACGATTAGTGTAGGATTAGTATAAATGGGTGGTTAATGGTCGGCACAGACTCGGTGGGCCGAAGGGCCTGTTTCAGTGCTGTATCTCTAAATCTAAATCTAAAATACTTGCCCAAAAGTGTAAAGAAGAAAGAACCTACCTCTAGCTGTAGAAGACAGAGCATAGAACGACAGGCTGCAAGTAAATTCCTGCGATCGGGTGTGTCAGTGTGCCGACGGTCGAGGAATACTAGTTTAAAAAATAAGCTTTGACGTGCTTCAGAAATTGATTTTTTTCAAAGGCTCTGTGGGAGAGGAAAAAAAAAATGATTCCTCTCCCAGGCTGATCGAGGTGAGTGCCATTACAGGAGGCATCCACTCGCAAAAAAACATGGGAAAACCCTGATCACTGCAGAGTTTCCATTCATGCAGCCAAAGTTTAAAAAAATCATTAAATCACACGAACATGAAGAAGAGTTTCCATTCACACAGTCACAGCTAAAAAAAATTAAACTATGTGAGCGTGAAGAACATAAACAAACTCTAGCAAAAAAAAACAATTGAACAGTTGTGTAAACAGACAGGCTTAAGTACTGAAAGCAACATAAACACAGAACACTGTCAAACTCCTGCTCCTCTCCATCTAAGTAGTTAGTCTAGATAACAGAGAAATTCTAAAGGGGAATCAGTGCTAAGTGAATAGAACAAAATTAAATATAAGGCAGAAATCAAAGGAACAGCAGAAAGATAGATACCAATTTCCCAGCATGAACTGGAAGACCATTGACATCCCATCTGAGTTCAAACTTTCTAAACAAAGACTACAGTTATGCTTCACAGACCAAATGATTGTAGAACCGGAGAAGCAGGTTGTAAAAATAATTATAGCAGTTGGAAATGAGGGATTGCACAGAATCAAAACCTCTGGCTTATCTGAAGAGGACCAGAAAGATCTCGCAAAGATATGGAAAGTGCTAGAAGATCAGATTCAATTAAGAATGAATTTTAGAATTCACCACCTAGAATTGATGTCCTACAGGCAACAGCCACAGGAATCAATACATCGGTTTGTCAGTAGATGCTGTAATAAGGGCAATGAATGTGATTTTTCAGAAACTGAGCTGTCGGAGCATCTAATGGAACTGGTGATTGTCTCAACACCCATTGAAGCATTTCAAATAGACCTCTTGGGGAAAAAGAAAGGTCACAGCATTGATGTGCTGCTAGAAGATGGCAGGAAATTTGAAGCCATTGTAGCTGGACAACAGTACCTGCAAGCCATAGGTGCAGCCGCTAGAAGCAGCACAATAACCAGGTCAAAACACCAAGCAAGCAGTGTGGTAAATGTAGTTTGTCCCACTCACCACGTAGTTGTTCTGTATTTCAAGATTTGTGCAAGATGTGCAGTGCAAAAGGACACTGGGCACGCCTATGTAAGAAGTCTGGCTCCAAAGACGCAGGCAGAAGTCACGGTAGGACACAAGCAAATAGAAGACAGGTGCAGCAACAGGGCAACAGCAGCATGGAGAGCTCCAGAGACCTGCATAAACACAAGCTGATACATGAAGTCCACAGCGAAATAAACCTGAGACAAGACTCAGAGCGGAGCAGTTCTTAGCCAGAAGATGAGCAGGCATTTCACCTTGTGAACCTGACACATTGTGTTGATGAAGGCAAACAACTGGAAGCTTTTGCTACCATTATCATCATGTGCTCAAAGAAAGTTGGCAAACAAACACTCAGGGTTAAGATTGAGACTGGAACGAGTGCAAATATCCTACCAGTCTGAGTCCTGTACCGGAATCATTGGAAATTAATGATACAACCGGCAACTGCAAAGTTATCTGCATCCCTTGCAGTGGCACACTGACAATGCAATACAGATATGACAAGTTGGCATGGAAGCTACAAATATTCTACCTGGTAGACACGAGCGGACCAGCAGTGGCAGGACTACCAGCATGTAAGGACCTCAACATTGTGAATATCCACGAAGTCACCAAGGTACCCATTACAGCAGAAGGGATCAGGGGTACCCGCATTCAGTTAGTCCATGACTTGCAACAAATGTACCCGGACCGATTCAATGGCATAGGAGATTTCAAAGGCGATGCTGTACTGCACCTCAGAGAGGATGCAATTCCGTCAATCAACCCTCCCAGAAAGTGCAGCGGGCACATTCAAGGAAAGCTTAAATGCGAGTTAGATGACATGGAACACAATGGCAGCACAGTGGCGCAGTGGTTAGCACCGCAGCCTCACAGCTCCAGCGACCTGGTTCGATTCTGAGTACTGCCTGTGCGGAGTTTGCAAGTTCTCCCTGTGACCGTGTGGGTTTTCGCCGGGTGCTCCGGTTTCCCCCCACAGCCAAAGACTTGCAGGTGATAGGTAAATTGGCTGTTGTAAATTGCCCCTAGTATAGGTAGGTGGTAGGGAATATGGGATTACTGTAGGGTTAGTATAAATGGGTGCTTGTTGGTCGGCACAGACTTGGTGGGCCGAAGGGCCTGTTTCAGTGCTGTATCTCTAAATAAATAAATCTGTCATGTGCATCATCACATAGACTGGTGCAGCTCAATTATGTACATACGAAAGAAGGATGAAACAATCAGGGGTTATGTCTAGATCCGAGGAGTCTAAATCTCTCCCTGAAGAGATGTCCCCCCAAGATTCTGACACTAGTGGAATTGAATCCCAAGTTCACAGAAGCCAAATTCTTCTCCAAGTTGGATGCTAAGCATGGATATTGGTCGGTAGACCTCACCAAGGAATCTCAGGAAGTCATCACCCTCTGAACTCCATTTAGAAGATATTGCTTCCAGAGACTACCCTTCGGCTTATCTGTCAGTCAGGATCTGTTTCAGCAGCATATGGACAGAATTATAGAAAACATGCCTGGTCGTATAAGCATTGCCGATGAAATTCCAGTAATGGGCAGAACCAAAAAAAAAGCATGATCAAAATCTTCTCTCACTGATGGTAGTAGCTAGTCACAAACAGCTCATTTTTAACAGCAAGAAATACCAGGTGAATATAAGTCAGATCAATTTCTTTGGCTCCATCTATTCTGGTTGCGGAATCTGTCCTGACCCAGGCAAAGTCGAAGATGTAAGGCATATGCCTATCCCACAAGACAAGGAAGCTCTACAGGGATGTCTTGGATTTTTCAACTTCTTGGCACCAGACATTCCAAATGTCTCTGGCAAAACATCATCAATGACAGAGCTCTTAAAGAAAGACGTACTATTTGTATGGCAGGAGGACCATCGTCATATGTTTGAGTCTCTCAAACAAGCATTGTCAGTAGAAACCTGTACCCTGCAGTATTATGATCCAAGGAAGAAGACAATCCTGGAAATTGATGCCTCACAGAAAGGGCAACCTGCAGGATGACAAACCAATTGCATTGGATTCCAAATGTTTATCCTCAGTACAATCCAATTACTCAAACATAGAGTGTGAAACACTTGCTCTTGTGTTTGGGATCACAAAGTTCCACAGCTACACGTTCGGTAAGCAGTTCACTGTGGAAACCGACTGCAAACCACTGAAGATGATCTGGCGTAAACCATTGACATGCGCACCACCTCGACTACAGCCTCTTTTAGTGAAAGTACAGGGGTACGACTTCGAAGTCTGCTACAAACTGGGTACCAAACGGTCACCTCAGACACGCTGAGCAGATTGTCAAACCCGAGCAAGAACGAAGAAGTTCCACTGGATCTACAAGTAGACAGCATGGACATCGAGGTGGAAGATGTGTTCAAAATTGATTTATTGCATTTTGGTCAGCACAAATGTGACCAACTACAATCAGAAACAGCAAATGACCCACAACTAAAGGCACCATGGAGAGTCATCATAGAAGGTTGGCCTGATATGGTAAAAGAGGTGCCAGAAACCTTCAGATGCTTTTGGCCTTAGAGAGATGAACTCATTATCTCGAGAGGTGTCACCTTCAAAGGAAAACAAGTGGTTGTGCCCAAAGCTCTCCAACAGGACATCTTGTCACAACTTGTCAAGGCCATATTAGCATAGAGCGATCAAGATGACTGGCACGAGACACTGTTTATTGGCCAGGGATCAACGGTGACATCGAAAGGTTAGTGAGGATGTGCAAGGTATGCCAGAGCCACCAGTCACAACAACACAAAGAACCTCTACACCCTCACGATTCCGTCAGTCCCTTGGTCCAAAATTGTCACTGTTCTATTTTCTGATAATGGAGACGACTTTATCTTAATCACCAATTATTTCTCCAACTTTCCAATTGTCAGACAGGTAAAAGACACTTCAAGCACAGTCGTCGCAGACACATTGAGTGCCATATACAGTCTGTTCAGTGCACCTGAAGAAATTATTTCTGACAATGGGTCACAGTGTATGGACAGACCTTTCGGGTATATGTATGCCAAATGGAGCGTAAACCATGTGATGCCCTCACCACATTAGCCTAGATCTAATGGTCTTGCCGAGTGAATGGTTCGCAGAGTTAAATCACTTAATCTGAAGTGTAGGACAACAAAACAAGATCTTCGTGTTACCATGCTCTACCTCAGAGCTACACCTTTGGATATGGGTTTACCATCACCAGCAGAGATCTTGTTTGGCAGACAAGTGCGAACAATTCTGCCAAACCATTGTCTGTCCAAATTCTCTGAGATGCAGGAGACACTGCTCGAAAAACAAGGGAGAATGAAGATGGTGCATGACCGACACGCCGGGGTGGAACTACCTCAGCTACATATAGGACAAAAGGTCAGGGTCATACACCCCACAATGAGAACATGGTTACCCACAGAGGTATCCAAAGTATGCAGTGAGCCTCGGTCCTGTGAGATTACAACATCTAATGGAGCAGTATTGAGGAGGAACCAAAGCCAACTAAGAGAAGTGTGCAATACTCCAATTGTGCACAGCGGACTCGAAAGAACACAATCCGACAATGCGGTTGTGACAGTAAAACTGGAAAACAACCAACACATTGACAACACGTCTGCAAACCAAAAACAACCAAGGGTGAAATCTACATCCCCAGAAGGTTATAACATAATCAGATCTGGAAGAGTTGTCAAACCACCAAAATGATATACGGCCACTTAAGCTTCTATACCTGTAAATTTTATAATCTCTATCCCGTATAACTAATTTTGATGTTATCTAATTTCACGTGTTTTTTTACTTGTAGCATAAGAGACTTATTTTTGGAAAGAAAGGGGATATTGTATGATTGCCTTAAGAGCGATGTCTCTTTAAGATCTCAATATGCTAATGAGCTAAGTGCCATGATGTAGTCATGTGACGACAAGCCAGAGTCACTTTGTAACTGTAACACCAGATGAAGGTTCTGTAAATAGTTTGCTCTGTACTGTACATAATAGTTTAGCTGTTAATAAACCTGTTAAGAGATCTTCAGTAAACTGGGCTCCACGCATCTCATTTATGTTGCATCAGACAACATAAAGAACTCATTACATGGTCCAAGTGCCATTGTTCATGGAATGTCACTCACTCCCTCCTGATTTTGAGGTCTGTGTGATGGTTGTAGGTACTCTGGGCGTGAGGAGTAGGGAGCGGGAGTGTGAGTTGCCATTATGGACCTGTTAGCACCTGGTTTCAGAGTGGCCTTCGCCAGGATCTGGGAGCAAGTTGAGAAGCCCCCTCTCTATTGGTGTTTTGAGCAGTCTAGCGAGGGCATTCCTTGGTGTGTCCAGGGCTCCTGCAGAAACGACGTAAAAAAGAGAACTTTGTCCTTAAAACCAAACAAGTAGGTGGAATTCGTGCACACAACCCACTAAGCAAGTCACAGTTAAAGAGAGGCAGGCCGAATCCTTCAGGGACATTTACTGGAATCCATCCAATACATAGCCTGGTTCTGGCTGATGGCAAGATTGTTCAGAAGTTGCACTTTTGTTTACATTTTTACTTAATACTTCAGATGATTTTACTGAATTCCTTATTAAACTATCCGTATCCTGTCCTCATTCCATAGAATCATACCGATCTTCAGTTGGGAGCTGGGAAGTTTTTATCTTTACACTAATCAAGAGGCAGTTGAATGTTGGGATTGGTTCTTCAGAGCTCATAAGAAAGTTGGAGACAGCATGTGTTCTCCAACAGTGAAATCATTCAGAAGGCAATTTAAAACTTGAGCTCATCCAAAACTCCGTTGCCCATGTCCTAACTGGCACCAATTCCCATTCACCCATCACTCTTGTGCTCGCTGATCTACATTGGTTCCCGGTCCTGCAATGCCTCAATTTTAGAATTCTCCTCCTTGTTTTCAAATGCCTCCATGGCCTCGCCCCTCCCTATCTCTGTAATCTCCTCCACAAGCCTCTGAGATCTCTGCGCTCCTCTAATTCTGGCCTTTTGCCATTCCCCAATTTTAATCTCTGCACTATCAGTGCCCCTGCCTTCAGTTGCCAAAGCCTTAAGCTCTGGAATTCCCTCCCTAAACCTCTCCACCTCCCTTTCCTTCTTTAAGAAGCTCCCCTTTGACAAAGATTTGGTTTTCGAGCCTAATATCTGCTTAAGTGGCTCGGTGTCAAATTTTGTGTTATAATGCTTCTGTGAAGTGCCTTGTGAAGTTTTTTACTACACTAAAGGTGCTGCATAAATTTAAGTTGTTGTTGTTATAAGAATTCTTACATTCACCTGCTGTAACTTTGCAGCAACACTGTGAAAATTCCGGTTAAACAGCCCATGTCATTCTCTGGGGCTTCCGCAGATTTTCCCCTGAAGCTACAACAGTAGAGGGAGAATTCCTTCTAAAATTCACCCCAAACCTATCGAGATCATACTGAACGTTCTGAGGGGCAGGACAGACACCTTGCATTCAGGCCGCACTCAATGGGCTGGATTTTTGCTTGGTCTGAAGGCACGCTCTATGGTGGCAGCCTGGAAATTGGACACAGATTCGCCTGCCACGGAACCCAACACCGAAGGAGGCACAATTCCGTGGCAGCACCACCACCGCTCTGCGATAGGACCGCACTTTAAATATGTTCATTACCGTTTTGCGTGAATTAAAATGCAATGTGCTGCAATCCTACCAGCCATTTGCAATCTTCTGCATGATGTGCAGCACTCACGTTCCTTCACTTTCCCATCTTTGAAAGGCTGGCGCCACCAAGGTGAGAGTCCTCAGTGCCTGCAAAGATTAGGTAAGTTATATCTTGTTATCCTGTTGAATCTGTTCGGACATTGCCATTAAGGTCAAACTGCAGATGTAAGGGGAAGTTGGAACTCTACAAGTGGGTACTGTGTGGTGGTGGGCAGGGTTGAACCCTGCAATCCAACATCAGGAAATCCCGTAAACGACGTCGCCAATACCACCCTGGCCATGTGATTGGGGGGGATGGCTGCAATTATTATGCTAAGTGGCCACCCACCACATAATCGCGGAAGCATGGCCACAACTGTCACAGGCAGGACGGCCGACATTTTGCACACCCTCCACTGCTCCCAACCCATTATACCAAAATCCAGGCCAATGAGTGGACACCCTTTGAAAACAGTATTGAGTATTTTTGTGTTAATGTTTTGAATGATGTAGACATCACTGGAAAAAAAACTATTTTGGATTAGTTCTCTGGATGTGGGTGACACTGATAAGGCTGGCCTGCTGCAATGTTCCAGTGAACATCAACACAAGCTCGAGGAGCAGCACCTGATCTTTCAATTAGGCACTCTACAGTCTTGTGAACTGAACATTGAGTTCAATAACTTCAGAGCATGACTGGCCTTTTTTAATATTTTATTTTTAACCATGTGCCCGTTTTTCATGTAGACAGAGCTGCTCATTATTCCGCTATTAACAATCTCTCTGGACTATTGCTTTGTCTTTCACCACAAGCATTAACACATTATTTGCCTTTGTCCCAGGCCGGCTTTGTTCTTTCATCTCTCCTGCCCTCTGTCCTATCAAACACCTTTCCCTTTTGTTCTCTTCCCCATATCCCCCTGCCGCTCACTTGCTTAAAACCTAATTCTTTTCTAACCTTTGCCAGTTCTGATGAAAAGTCATAGACCTAAAATGTTAACTCTGTTTCTCTCTCCACAGATGCTGCCTGACCTGCTGAGTAATTCCAGCATGTTCAGTTTTTATTTAAGGCTGGCATTTATTGCCCATGGCTAGTTGCCCTGAGAAGATGGTGTGGATCTTCTCCTTGAAGACGTTGTGCTGTTAATATTTCCACAATGGGGCAGGTAGAGAGGTCCAGGCTACTGAGCCCTCTCCCCCACCCCCTACACCAGCATCTCCATCAAGAAACTCATAGACCTCTCCATCACCACTCTCTAATTCTCTAAAGAAATGCTTGCATTTTTATTGCATCTTTCACAACGTCAGGACATTCCAAAATGCTTTATAGCCAATTAAGTAGTTTTGAAGTGTAGTCACTGTTGTAATGTAAGGAATTACACACAGCAAGCTCCCAAAACAGTAATGTGATAATGACCAGATAATCTGTTTAAGTGATGTTGGTTGAGAGATAAATATTGGGAAGGATACAACAAATAACACCACTGCTCTTCTTTCAAATAGTGCCATAGGATGTTTTACATCCACCTGAAAGGGTAGTTGGAGCGTTGGTTTAGCATCTCATCTGAAAGACAGCACCTCCGACAGTGCAGCACTCCCTTAATATTGCACTGGAGTGTCAACCTAGATTTTTGTATACAGTTCTCTCCCTATACCCTACCATCTCTCCACCCTCCTCTCCTCCTCAACTCCATTTCTCTTTGACCAAGCTTTTGGTCCCTCCTCCCTCTTTGATTTGCCATCTATTTTGTTTGATTGTGTTTTGTAAAAATGCTTTTGGATATTTTTCTACATTTAAATTGTTATATAAATGCAAGGTTTTATATTTGTAATGACACTATGGAGTAAAAATTTGTTCGCAGCCACAAAACGGGTGCGCAGGGGAACTTTGGATGGAACGGCAGCAATCGGGGGCAAGGGGAAGGTGACCAATGTTGCAATCAGGGGCAGTCGGGGTCAAGGTCAGAGTGAGGATTGAGTTGCGGCCCATGGTTTCAATGTGGGGTTGGGATGGTCACTTCTGCTCCTCATGGTTCCAAATTCTGGTAAGTATATTTAACAAACATACCCTGTTGGTTGCGACCTCCAGTCGTCCTTTTAAGGACCCTCTGTTAAATTGCCTGTAGACCTTGTTTTACTGAGTGTCGATGGTGCCGGCTGCCTCAGAGCAAACTGATCTCGCAGTGGAGCCTCAAGCAGGCGTTAGACCTCTTATTTGCATACACTAACTGCTTTAAAGGCCGTTTCAGGTGTGGTCCCTGCTCACCTACATTTTTGCCTCAACCAATATGGCAGCTGGACATTTCCGTCTTACTATCCGCCATATTGGAGCTTTTGGTACCTGAGAAACGGGTGTGATGCCATCGAATTTCCAGGCCTAAATGGCTAAATGAAGATCGGAGAACCTTGAAGGTGATGATGATCCCATGACATTGATATTCTTGTTTTTCTTGATGGCAGAGATCATGGGGAAGGGAGCTGTTATCGATATAATTATGATCAGCTGCCGCAATGCATCCTTTGCTGAATTTGGGAGTTGCTGTGTACAAATTGGCTGCTGTATTTGCCTGCATTACAACAGTAACTACAATTCAGAAGCACTTCCTTGGCCGTAAAGAACTTTGGGATGCCGTGAAGTTGTGAAAGGTGCATTATAAAAGCAAGTTTCTTCTTTTGTAGTAATGTGAACAGTCATAGAGTGGCCCCATTCTAGGCCCAAATCCCTTCTTGCAAATTAAAGTAACCACATTATGAAGATCCTAAATGAACGTTGTATAATTACAGGTGAAAAACAGCGTTAAGCGCAACAATTTTATCTCTTTCTTCATAATGCATTGAGATTACGTGGAAAAAGAGCTGGAGTTTCCGCTAAGTTGCGCAGGCAATTCGCCTGGAATTGGTCAAATCAGCATAACAGATCGAGGAATTTCAAGTGCAAATTACATTGAGTTTTTCGTGACCTTTTGCGCTGCATTAATACACATTTCACCAGAAGCCAGCCCTGCATACAAAACAGGTCGCACCCCTGATCAAATTAATGACCATTAGGAGTTTGCACCATTTGTGGCCTTTCAGGAGTATTTTTTGGGCTCAAGGCCACTAATAGGTGTGATTTAAAAGCTTTGAATCTTTTCAATTCTGAGAAACAGACTACTGCACATCAATGAAACTAGTAAAAGGTTCTGTGTCGTTTTCAAAAGTTATTTTCAGTTATTTAAAATCAGGTTACTCACAAGTAGTGGACTAGACTCTGATTAAAATGATTTTTTGTGATAAACCCATTGTCAGCTGTATTCCTAATCTTATTACCAATCTTATCTAGAAATATTTTTTAATGCAAAATTTAAAAATAAGATTACATTCCAAACTGCTGCCTGATTGCGCTGGTTTGTGACAGATTTTGTGTTTGGCAATATGCGAATAGGTTTGAGCAGAAGCATGAGCAAAAATAAAATCGCCTCTGAGTCACTGACAGCAAATTTTGAGAGTGTTTTCTGTCCAGATCACCAATTGTGTCCAAAAGCAGAAACTCTACCCCATGGTCTTTTATTTCAAGCAAATATTTTGCACAGTTATTCAGTGCAGTAGAACACTCTATACAGTGGCAACAGCTCCTGTGTGCGAGGGTTGATGGAATATCTTCATAACTATCACTGATTGACCTGTGGGGCAAGTGACTCATAAATAGAAGCCCAGGCTCCTGGTTTAATGCTTTGTCCTGGAGGCTTTGAGAAAATGCTGCAGCTGGAAACCAATGTTACTTTCTGCCAACACTCAACAATAAAGTGACTGGGCAGCCACACTAGTGAGAAAATATATACATTTCCTGTACGTCAAGGAACCAGCAATCACAAGAGCAGTCAAGGTCACAACAAGTCCATCATCACGGGAATCTCAGCAGGGTAGAGCCCAACATTCAGTGTAAACAGAAAATGGGTGGAGAGTGAGACGGTCTTTAATTCCAGCTAACAACTTGAAAGCAAATGCCCAGCTCTCTCCCTTCAAATAAAACACAAATGAGACTTTGAAAGAATTACCTGATTGAGCTTACAGCAGATCGCTAAAGAGGCAGAAAAGTAAACATCTCTTTCTGGCATCCTCTCAATGACTCTGTATAAACACACACAATCATGTTTAGAATTTAATACATATCTTAAATACTTATGGAGCCTTTAATTGTAACAATCTCCTCCTACCATCCCCTCCAACCACAGCTTAAGATAAACTGACTGTGCAATTCTGAATGATAAAAGGAATTTGTCATTTTATCTTGCTTCTGCTAAATGGCACCACCCTGTCAGTACATAATTTATTTTGCGATTGTACTTGTTTACAATAAAATGATCAAGCAAAGGCTTTGAAGTGGGAACGACAATTATCGCTCTGTTGTTAAAGAACGAAATTACAAATTACTCCAAATCCCTGCCCTGCCCAATTCTGCCTCTCAGATGGTTCCTCACAATCAAAGATTTCATAATATTTACCTTCATGAATAGCCTACTTCTACCACTGCTCACATCAGCATTAGACTGCGGGGTAGGTGGGCGATTTGGAGTTGATTCCTGCAGCTCCAGTTGGGGTGAGTGGGGGTGCGGGGGTGGGGGGAAGGGGAGGGGACAGGGGTTAGTATCTGGGAAACAACCCTGTCTGTAATTTCAGTCAGTTTCGTGCCATGAAGGCCTACCTCGGGATAGCGATCTGGGCCTAGCAAACTGAGGTTTGATTAAAACAAACAAGTAAGGAACAGCTGAGATACACAGTTAACTGAAACCAGGAGCTATTCAGCCTTTAGTGCAAAATTCAATACACAGTCCGCAGACTGGAATTCTGTTCTGGGTCTAGTGTCTGGAATTCCTCAAACACCCATTCGGCCCTTTATTTTCATATTCAGCAAAGGCTTGTCCTTACCCAATTTGGGGGCGGGGATAGGTGTAGCTCACTTCCAGCCGGAAACGTGTGCACGTTTCCTGCCTGCCACATTGAAGCCTTTTAGTCTGAGTAGCACCCGAAACACGAGTGCTGCGCGTGGCTCCATTTTTAGGCCTTCACGTTACTTCACAAGCAAGAAAATACTTTGGTAGTAGCTGCCGTTATCCCTGCAGAGCCCTCTTTTTACTTTCAGAAGAATCCTGAAAACATTTGATCGTATCTTTGTTCACCACTCCTAACATCACCACAAATGTCCAGTCTCCATTCTTTCTCCGTGTTAAACAATGTTGGGGCATTTAGTACTTTAATGGCACTAGACAAATGGAAATTGTTTCTGTTTAATGCATCACTAACTTCAAATAAGTCTGGTATCTGGTTGTAGATCCCAATATGAAAGTTTGCATTGTGTGGAAAAGTTATATTCAATCATTCCCTGCTAATTGCAAATCGCCCATCAACAGATATTGTGAATATTGACAATCGTGCTAGTGACATACTGATCACATGTACATAAGCATCCACAGTGTTGATTCTATGATACCTCTTTTAAGTTCTGCCTTCTCATTTTCCAGGACAATATAACTAATGGTTTTGACTTCAATAGGAACACATGTCCTGGGTTCCCGCTGTGCTTATGTAATAGAAAAACATCTGTGAATCAAAAAATACAATAAAGAATCGTCAAAACAGATTTCAAACAGGAAGAAAAATACTGTGGATACTGGAAATCTGAAATGAAAACAGAAAATGCTGGAAATACTCAGCAGGTCTGGCAGCATCTGTGGAGAGAGAAACACAGTTAACATTCCAGACTGATGACCTTTCATCAGAACTGGGAAAAGTTAAAAATGTAATAGGTTTTAAGCAGGTCAAATGGGGAAGGGTGGGAACAAGATCAAAAGGGAAGGTCTGTGATAGGGCGGAAGACAGGAGACATAAAATGACAAGGCCAAAGGGAGTGGTAATGGGACGAGGAAAGAAACAAAAGATGTGTCTAGAGGAAGTGTGGATGGCAGAGTCAAGAACAGCTGCTGTCCGGACGTAAAAAAGAAAAACAAGAGAGAGAAACCAAAACCAGCAAAGAAGAAAGAAACAAAATGGGGGTGCAGGTCGTGATCTGAAATTGTTGCACTCAATGTTGAATCTAGAAGGATGTAAAATACTTAATCAAAAAATGAGGTGCAGTTCCTCGAGCTTGCTTTGAGTTACATTGAAACACTGCAGGAGCCAAGGACAAAGAGGTCAGAATGGGAGCAAGGTGGGAAATTAAAATGACAGGCAACCAGAAGCTCAGGGTCACGCTTGCATACTAAATGGAGATGTTCCTCAAAGCGGTCGCCTAGTCTGCATTTGGTCTCCCCTGTGTAGAGGAGACCACACATTGAGCAGGGAATGCAGTATGCTAAATTGAAAGAAGAACAAGTAAAATGCTATTTCACCTGGAAGGAGTGTTTGGGGCCTTGAACAGTTGGAAAGCAGGAGGTAAAGGGCAGATGTTGCATCTCCTGTGCTTGCATGGATAAGTACCATGGGAAGGGAAGGGAAGGGTGTGTTGGGGTGACTGAGGTGTGGATCAGGCTTTCGCAGAAAGAATTGTCCCTTCGGATTGGTGAAAGAGGAGGTGAAGAAGCATTTGGCGGTGACATCATGCTGGAGGTGGCGGAAATGGCAGAGGATGATCTGCTGAATATGGAGGTTGGTGCAGTGTAAGGGGAGGAGAAAGGGAAGCCTGTCATGATTCTGGGAGGAAGGGGTGAGAACAGAAGTGTGTGAAATGGAACAGACGTTGTCGAGGGCCCTGTCAACCATGGTGGGTGAGAATCCTCAATTGAGGCAAAAAGAAGACTTATCTGAAGTACTACTATGGATGATGCATCATCAAAACAGATGTAACAGAGATGGAAAAAGTTGGAGAATGGAATAGAGCCCTTACAGACAGCGGGATGTGAGGAAGTATAGTCCACTCCACCAGCCTTTTTATTCAACAAATCATCCTCTGCCATTACATCGCTAACTTTTCTCAGTTCTGATGAAAGGTCATCGACCTGAATGTTGACTTTGTTTCTCTCTCCATCATTCAAATGGAAAGTCGTGCTTGATCAACCTTCTTGAATTCTTTGAAAACATAACTGAAAGAGTAGACAAAGGGTACAAAGAACAAAGAGAACAAAGAACAAAGAAAATTACAGCACAGGAACAGGCCCTTCGGCCCTCCAAGCCTGCGCAGATCCAGATCCTCTATCTAAACATGTTGCCTATTTTCTAAGGGTCTGTATCTCTTTGCTTCCTGCCCATTCGTATCTGTCTAGATACATCTTAAAAAACCCTATCGTGCCCGCGTCTACCACCTCCGCTGGCAACGCGTTCCAGGCACCCACCACCCTCTGCGTAAAGAACTTTCCATGCATATCCCCCCTAAACTTTTCCCCTCTCACTTTGAACTCGTGACCCCTAGTAATGCAATACATGTAATATGCATAGACTTTCAAAAGGTCTCCAATGGGGTACAGCATAGTAGACTCATGACTAAGGTCAGAGCATGTGAAGTCAGGGTGCAGGAAGCAGAATGGATAGCAAGCTGGCTATAAAACAGAAAACAGAGATGGGATTAAAGGCACTTACTCAGACTGGCAGAAGGTGGATGATACCAATTTGGGGGGTATAGTTAATACTGAGAAAGATCAGACAAAATACACAAGGACATTAATAAACTTGCATAATGGGCTTGCAAATGGCAATTGAATTTCAATACAGATAAGTGTGACGTGATTAGTATTTTGGTTAAAGGCCACAAACCCCCTTGAAAATTAAGAGCATTAATGAGGTTGAGGTGCAAAGGGATTCAGGGATACAGATACACAAATCATCAACAGTAGCAAGGCAGGTCATCAAAGCTATAATGAGTGCAAGCAAAGCACTGGGATTAATTTCTGGAAGAATAGAATTCAGAAGTAGAGAAGTTATGTCAAACATATCGAACCTTGGTTAGACCACTGTAATGCAGGCCAAGAATGAGGCATATTAATTTTGCCACATGGATATTAAATTTCAAATTGTTGCTGGCAAGAAGAGAAGGCCTGTGACAAGGAAAAAAAACACATTTACATACTAACAGACATTGAAGGCAGGGAAGTGCATTCCATTCCCTGCTAAGATGATACAATACACAGAGCCAAGAAGCTGTCAAACTAGTTAGTCACATGACTAACCTGCTTGGCAACCTGGGGGTTTCATAATTGTACAGTTTGAACTGAGAGTCGCAGAAAGCTGTTTGCTCCTGGATTGAAAAAACCTCTCCTGGCTGGCTCACCACAGCCTCTCCTGTCTGCTCCCATCTCTTTCTCAGAACTCCAAAACCCACTGATACACATGAACCCCAAGAGAGAAAAGTCTCCTACAGTGAACAAGGTTTAAGAAGAATACTGGGCCCCAGTGAAAAGCAAGATCTACCTATAATCAAGGACACTACTCGAGCTCAAAGCACAGTAACAAAAAACTCTCTTCAGAGATTGCCTCAAACTTCTCCACTTCATTTTTCTTCTGCTCTTTTCTGTCTCTATTTGAATGTGTGGATCACGTATGCATGCTAGCATGGGGCACGGCCTGCGTCTGTAGGCGTTAACCAAATTAGATTTTAAGTTTAAGTTTAATAAATTTCAACTTTTCTTCTTTAAACCTAAGAAAGCCTGTTTGTGCTGGTTTCTTTGCCTTATAATTGGAAAGAGGTGAACAAGGATTCACCAAGGGGGAGCTAAAAACACAGTGTGTTTAAAATTAAACCCTGTTACAGTAAGACCTGGTGAAGGCTGAAAGGGAACAGTAGACCTCTTTCTCACCTGCTCATAACACCACACTTAGAGTACTGTGCACAGTTCTGGTCTCCATGTTACAAAAAAGAGACAGCAGAACTGGAGAAGGCACAGAAAAGATTTACAAGAATGGTACCGGAACTATCAGGGGACAACTATCAGGAAAGCCCGAGGTTCTTTTCTTTAGAAAAGAGAAGATTGAGAATTGACCTGAGAAAGGTCTTTAAAATTATGAAGGGGTTTGAAGGGGTAGATGTAGAGAAAACGTTCCCACTTGTAGTGGTGGGGGGGGTGGGGGGGCGGCATCCATAACTGGAGTCATAAATATAAGATAATCATCAATAAATCCAATAACAAATTCAGGGAAATCAGAGAGTGGTGAGAATACGAAACTCGTGACTACATGGAGTGGTTGAAGCAAGTAGAAAAGAGGCATTTAAAGTGAAGCTAAATAGGTACATGAGGAAATAAAGAATAGAATGATAGGAACACAGGAACATAAGAAGATAGGAACAGGATTAGGCCATTCAGCCCCTCGAGCCTGTCCCGCCAATCAATGAGATCATGGCTGATCCGCGGCCTAACTCCATATACCTGCCTTTGGCCCATATCCCTTAATATCTTTGCTTAGCAAAATCTATTTCAGATTTAAAATTAACAACTGTTCTCGCTTCAACTTCTGTTTGTGGGAGAGAGTTCCAAACCTCTACCACCCTTTGCGTGAAGAAGTGCTTCCTAACATCTCTCCTGAACGGTCTGCTCCTAATTTTTAGACAATGCCCCCTAGTTTTAGAATCTCCAACCAGTGGAAATAGTTTATCTTTATCTAGACTGTCTTTTCTTGTTAATATCTTGAAGACTTCGGTCAGATCATGCCTTAACCTTCTAAATTCTAGCGAAAACAGGCCTAATTTGTGTAATCGCTCCTTGTAACTTAACCCCTGTAGTCCAGGTATCATTCTTGTAAACCTACGTTGCACTCCCTCCAAGCCAATATATCCTTCCTAAGTTGTGGTGCCCAGAACTGCTCACAGTACTCCAAGTGGGGTCTAACCAGGGTTTTGTACACCTGCAGCATAACCTCTGTGTCTTTATACTCCAATCCTCTAGATATAAAGGCTAGCATTCCATTAGCCTTTTGATTATTTTCTGCACTTGCTCGTGGCATTTTAAAGATCTATGCACCTGAACCCCCCAGTCTCTTTGGATATCCACTGTATTTAACCTCTTCCCATTTAGAAAGTACCTTGCTCTATCCTTTTTTGGTTCAAAATGCATAATTTCACACTTGCCCGCATTGAAATCCATCTGCCACAGTTTTGCCCACTCACCTAGTCTGTCAATATCTCTTTGCAATTTTATGCTATCATCTAGACTGTCTACAATGTTGCCTAACTTTGTATCATCAGCAAATTTGGATATATGACTTACTGTGCCATCATCCAAGTCGTTAATGAATAATGTGAATAATTGAGGCCCCAACACAGATCCCTGCAGGACACCACTAGTCACATCCTGCCAATCAGAGTACTTACCCATTATGCCCACTCTCTGTCGCCTACCACTCAACCAACTTCCTAACCATGTCAATAATTTGCCCTCAACTCCATGGGCTTCTACCTTAGTTAACAGTCTCTTATGTGGGACTTTATCAAATGCCTTCTGGAAGTCCATATAAATAACATCCATAGACACTCCCCTGTCCACTCCCTTAGTCACCTCTTCAAAAAATTCAATGAGATTTGTCAGGCATGACCTTCCTGTCATGAATCCATGCTGGCTGTCCCTGATTAACTGAAATTTTTCCAGCTGTTCAGTCACCCTATCCTTGATTATAGACTCCAGCAACTTGCCCACCACAGATGTCAGGCTAACTGGTCTGTAATTTCCTTGGTTCCCCCTTTCACCCTTTTTAAAAAGTGGAGTGACATGTGCAACTTTCCAATCCAGAGGGACCACTCCTGAATCTAGGGAACTTTGAAAGACTATAGTTAGGGCATCTACAATGGGCTCCCCTACATCCTTTAACACCCTTGGATGGAAACCGTCAGGTCCCGGGGATTTCTCAC
This sequence comes from Heterodontus francisci, assembly GCF_036365525.1. Taxonomy (NCBI): domain Eukaryota; kingdom Metazoa; phylum Chordata; class Chondrichthyes; order Heterodontiformes; family Heterodontidae; genus Heterodontus; species Heterodontus francisci. The sequence continues at coordinate 44,574,115 of NC_090392.1, forward strand.
TCTTTAGTTCCATTAATTTCCTTGTTACTGATGTTTTACTTACGTTAATTGTATTAAGTCCCAGTCCCCTATCAGCTATTAATTTTTTCGGGACTTCCGGCAAGTTATCCTCCTTTTCAACTGTAAATACTGAGGCAAAGTAATTGTTCAACATGTCTGCCATTTCCCCATTATCAATGACAATATCTCCATTTTCAGCTTTTAGTGGGACTACATTGCTCTTGACCACCTGCTTCCCTTTATATAACTATAAAATTCCTTCTTATTGATTTTGATGGCTCTTGCAAGTTTCCTTTCATAATCTCTTTTAGTAGCTCTGACAAGCTGCTTTGTGACCCTTTGCTGGTCTTTGTATCGATCCCATTCGGCCAGATCTGTGCTGTGTTTTGCATTATTGTAAGCCCTTTCTTTTTGTTTTATGCTATCCCTAATCTCTTTAGTTGTCCATGGCTGGTTTTTCTGTGAAGTGGAGCTTTTTCCTCTCAGGGGTATATACTTGCTCTGTATTTCATTCAACGTTTCTTTAAATATTCTCCACTGTTCTTCAGTCATTTGACCCATTAACATATCTACCCAGTCTACCATGGACAGTCTCTGTCTCATCCCTGTAAAGTCAGCCTTACCCAAGTCTAAAATTCTAGTCGCTGATTCCTGCTTTTCACTATCAAACACGACCTTGAATTCGATCATGTTGTGGTCATTATTTGATAAATATTCATGCACAGTTAGGCTACTAATTAAATTTGGCTCATTACTCATAACTAAATCTAATATTACCTGTCCCCTTGTTACATCTAGGACATATTGCTGTAGGAAACTATCCCGGATACATTCCAGAAATTCACTACCTTTCTGACAGGTGCTAGTCTGCCTCTCCCAATCTATGTGTAAGTTAAAATCCCCCATTAATACTACTCTGCCTTTGTTACACACTTGCCTAATTTGTGCATTTATACAATCTAACATCTCAGAACTGCTACCAGGGGGTCTATACACAACAACTATTGCAGTTTTAGATCCTTTTCTGTTCCTCAATTCCACCCAAAAGGTCTCCATTGGATGATTTCCCCTCATTATATCCTCCCTCACCAAAGAGGTGATATTATTTCTAATCAGTAAGGCTACTCCACGCCCTCTGCCATTTTCCCTGTCCCTCATGTAAACTTTATATTCAGGTATATTTAGTTCCCAGTCCCGACCACCCTGTAGCCACGTCTTCGCAATGGCCACCACATCATAATTTTCAATTTAAATTTGCGCCTGCAGCTCATCTAGTTTATTCCATACGCTCCATGCATTTGTATATAGAACTCTTAGTTGGGCTATACCCCCTAACCAGTCCCTCAGCACTGATGCTTTATTCGCCTGTTTACTATTTCTCTCTTCTGGTTTAACCAGTATATGTCTTGCAGTTTGGTAACAATCAGCCTCACCACTAAACTGCACTCCTACATTCTTCTTTAACTTCCTGTATTTCCATGCAACTGAACCCTCCCCCCACTATTTAGTTTAAAGCCCTATCTACAGCCCTAGTTATGTGATTCGCCAGGACTCTGGTCCCAGCATGATTCAGGTGGAGCCCATCCCATCGGAACAGCTCCCTCCTTCCCCAGTATTGGTGCCAATGCCCCACAAATTGGAACCCATTTCTCCCACACCAATCTTTGAGCCACGCATTTACCTCTTTAATCTTTTTGACCCTTTGCCAATTTGCTCGTGGCTCAGGTAGTAATCCAGCCGTGAATGGTGGTGGACAATTAAACAACTAACTGGAGGAGGTGGCTCCACAAATATCCCCATCCTCAATGATGGGGAAGCCCAGCAAATCAGTGCAAAAGATAAGGCTGAAGCATTTGCAACAATCTTCAGCCAGAAGTGCCAAGTTGATGATCCGTCTCGGCCTCCTCCTGAAGTCCCCAGCATCACAGATGCCAGACTTCAGCCAATTCGATTTACTCCGCGTGATATCAAGAAACGACTGAAGGCACTGGATACTGCAAAAGCTATGGGCCCTGACAATATTCCGGCAATAGTACTGAAGACCTGTGCTCCAGAACTTGCCGCGCCCCTAGCCAAGCTGTTCCAGTACAGCTACAACACTGGCATCTACTCTGCAATGTGGAAAATTGCCCAGGTATGTCCTGTACACAAAAAGCAGGACAAGTCCAACCCGGCCAATTACCAGTCTACTCTCAATCATCAGTCAAGTGATGGAAGGTGTCATCACCAGTGCCATCAAGCAGCACTTGCTTAGCAATAACCTGCTCAGTGACGCTCAGTTTGGGTTCTGCCAGGGCCACTCAGCTCCTGACCTCATTACAGCCTTGGTTCAAATATGGGCAAAAGAGCTGAACTCAAGAGGTGAGGTGAGAGTGACTGCCCTTGACATCAAGGCAGCATTTGACCGAGTATGGCATCAAGGAGCCCTAGCAAAACTGAGGTCAATGGGAATCGGGGGAAAACCCTCCGCTGGCTGGAGTCATACCTAGCACAAAGGAAGATGGTTGTGGTTGTTGGAGGTCAGTCATCTGAGCTCCAGGACATCACTGCCCAACCATCTTCAGCTGCTTCATTAATGACCTTCCTTCAATCATAAGGTCAGAAGTGGGGATGTTCGCTGATGATTGTTCAGCACCATTCATGACTCCTCAGATACTGAAGCAGTCTGTGTAGAAGTGCAGCAAAACCTGGACAATATCCAGGCTTGGGCTGATAAGTGGCAAGTAACATTTGTGCCACACAAGTGCCAGGCAATGACCATCTCTAACAAGAGAGAATCTAACCATCTCCCCTTGACATTCAACGGCATTACCATCGTTGAATCCCCCACTATCAACATCCTAGGGGCTACCATTGACCAGAAACTGAACTGGAGTAGCCATATAAATACCGTGACTACAAGAGCAGGTCAGAGGCTAGGAATCCTGAGGCGAGTAACTCACCTCCTGACTCCCCAAAGCCTGTCCACCATCTCTCAGGCACAAGTCAGGAGTGTGATGGAATACTCTCCACTTGCCTGGATGGGTGCAGCTCCAACAACACTCAAGAAGCTCAACACCATCTAAGACAAAGCAGCCTGCTTGATTGGCACCCCATCTACAAACATTCACTCCCTCCACCACCGACGCACAGTGGCAGCAGTGTGTACCATCTACAAGATGCACTGCAGCAATGCACCAAGGCCTTAGAAAGCACCTCCCAAACCCACGACCTCTACCAACTAGAAGGACAAGGGCAGCAAATACATGGGAACACCACCACCTGCAAGTACCCCTCCAAGTCACACGCCATCCTGACTTGGAACTATATTGCCGTTCCTTCACTGTGGCTGGGTCAAAATCCTGGAACTCCCTTCCTAACAGCACTGTGGGTCTACCTACCCCACATGGACTGCAGCGGTTCAAGAAGGCAGCTCACCACCACCTTCTCAAGGGCAATTAGGGATGGGCAATAAATGCTGGCTTGGCCAGTGACGCCCACATCCCATGAATGAATGAAAAAAAATCCGGAGATTATTACCTTTTTGGTTCTGCTTTTTAATATAGCCCATAGCTGCTCATATTCCCTCAGCAGAACCTGTAACCTCATTCTACCTATATTGTTGGTACCTATGTGGACCACGACAACTGGATCTTTCCCCTCCCACTCCAACTTCCTCTGCAGCCCAGGTGAGATATCCCGAACCCTGGCACCAGGTAGGCAACAGAGCCTTCGGGACTCTCGATCTTGGCCACAGAGAACAGCGTCTATGCCCCTGACTATACTATCCCCGATTACGACTACATTTCTCTTTTCTCCCCCCCCCCCCTTGCATGACTCCCTGTACCGCCGTGCTGTGGTCAGTTTGCTCATCCTCCTTACAGTCCCTGCTCTTGTCCATACAGGGAGCAAGGATCTCGAAACTGTTGGATAAGGACAATGGCTGAGGCTCCTGCAGCACTACCTCCTGGATCCCTCTACCTGCCTCACTCATAGTCACACCCTCCTGTCCCTGACCACTGGCCGAATTCAAGGTAGTTAATCTAAGGGGTGTGACTGCCTCCTGAAACACAGCCTTCAGGTAACTCTCCCCCCTCCCTGATGTGCCGCAGTGTCTGAAGCTCAAACTCCAGCTCATCAACTCTGAGCCGGAGTTCCTCGAGCAGCCAACACTTGCTACAGATGTGGTCACCAGGAACCACAATGGGGACCACCAGCTCCCACATCATGCAGGTACAACACATCACCTGGCCCTGCATCTCCATTTTATCTAATTAGATTTTAATTTGTTATTTAAATTTCCGACTGGTCTTTAGTTTTTTTTTAAACCACTTTAGTCTTTAGTTTATATACTTATAAATCAATCAAGTCTTACTATATGTTGATTCAATTAAATTAAATTAAAAACTTACCTGAATACTGACCCCAGCTGCGCTCTGTTTCCCTGCTCTCACTCTTCAATGTGACGTCACTCTGATGCCACTTTTCGATTTTTTTTTCCCGCTCCTCGGGCTCCACTTCCCTCTGCCTCTCTCCCACACAGGTTTTTGGCACGCTTTTTATACCTCTGGTCCTGCTGCTCCTCAGGCTCCGCCCCTCTCTGCCTCTGATAGTTGAGATGAAGTAAAGTAGGTGGGTGCTTGTGTGGAGCATAAACACCAGTACAGACAAGTTGGGCTGAATGGCCTGTTTTTGTGCTTCCCCATTGTCTCGCAAGCTGGTTCTTTCCATTTCACATCATCTTACACACCTTCCTATTTCTTCTACTGATGTAACATCAACTTTAAACAGAAATAAATACCACCTTTTCCATTTGTAGTGAAGTCTCAGGAATCTAAGGAGAAACTCTGCAATTGTGTTTTAACAGGAAGAAGTACTATCCATTTCGGGCCCATGTGCTGCCACATTTACACTTGGGGGCAACCTACAAGCACCAACATAGGTTAGTGACCAGTCTATTAACTCTAGCATGAAACACTACTGCACCTTAGCCCACAATTAGCAATGTACCATTTCTAATGCTCAGAGTAAATTAAACTGCTCACTGTCTCGGTTCACAAATATAGAATGGTGGTTTAGACCAGATGCACTTGTGGAACCGTGGCTCAATCAGCCTCACCATCAGTTTGAAAAAAAGGCAGGAAATAGTCTGTATGGACAATCTTATGGGGACCAACATGTAGTGTTGTGGAATTGTATGCTGAAAGTTTGATTGCATGATCTGAGCTTCTAATGTCAGCTGTAGTACTATGGGGGTGGGGCCGGGGGGGCGGGGGGTGCACATCAGAGTGATGATCTCTGCCTCTTTCTTATTTACTCCAAGTAGTTCGTTCAGAAGAAGAAAAAAGAAAGATTTGCATTTATATAGCATCTTCCATGACCTCAGAACTTCCCAAAGCACTTAACAGCCAATGAGATACTTTTGAAGTGCATTCATCATTGTAATGTAGAAAGCACAGCAGCCAATCTTTGAACCAGAAGCTCCCACAAACAACAATGGGATAATAACCAGATAATTTGCTTTTGCGATGTTGGTTGAAGAATAAAAATTGGTCAGGATACCAGTCAGAGCTGCCCTGCTCTTCTTCAATATGATGCTATGGGATCTTTTACATCCACCTGAGACAGCAGATAGGGTCATAATTTAACATCACACCCAAACACTAGCACTTCCACTGCTGCAGCACTCCACTGGAATATCAGCCTTGATTGTTTTACTCAAGCAATTGAATGAGACTTGAACCCACAACTGTTCTGACTCAGAGGGGAGAGTGATAGCAACTGAGCCACCACTGACACAATGATGGGTAGTGGTGGAAGATAAGGGTAGGTGAGCTCTTCATCTGAAACTGTCAGAAAAAGTTTGTGATTTGTTCATTTATTCATTAAGAAATGCATTATTTGTGAATGTGGCACTGAACTAAAATAAATAATTCACAAGTGAATCGGGCAAAGGGAGTGTCCATATAATATTTGCTAAGGGATTGAATATGTTCATCATGGTTTGATCCAATGGAATTCTTTACAATGGGAGTGAATGTGCATGTGTATCCATTAAATGCTATACAATAGGAGAGAATGGGAATTGTTTATCTGATGGAATTTTATGAACAGGAAATGTGTTGGTTGATTGGAATTCTAGCATTCAATGAATCAGGTTAATGTTTATTTGGAGTCAACCAACTAAAATAAAAGATGTATTAAAACTGGAACCAATACTATTTTAACAGGTACCATGCCATTCCTTTGTATATTTTTGTTTCACATCAAGCTGTGTCAGTGTAGGAGAGCTCATAATAGTGCTGAGAGTCACAAACAACATTCTTCAACCTTACTCTACACACTGGGCTTCGAAAGGAACTGCAATTGGAAAATAGAAGTTTGGAGCAACATTGATTGAGATGGTGAAATGATGTTGAACTATATGAGCTCGTCCGCTCCCTGCCATTTTCACATGTCTCTTTCTCAACACTGGGAGCTTTGCTCAGCTCTCTAGTTTGCTGATTTTGTAAATATCCCATAATCTCCTCACACCCAACATAGCCATCACCAATATGGTAGCTCACTGACGTTACTATAATCTCATTATAAGTCAGCAAGACTGAAATCAAATTACAGGCATACTTCCAGCAAAAATATGAATGAAATAAATCTCAAATAATACCTGATTTAGTAATAGACCCTGAATAAAAGTTGATGCGAGAAATACTACTGCCCTGTTGGTTGGATGCTGGTTCTTAAAGGCTCTTTATGCTCTCCTAATTTGAAAGAAAAGGTAGATATGAGATCAAAGCAGAGAACCATGTTCTGCTCATTTAAAGCAGCATTGAGGACCATATAAAGCATAGAACATGCAATCAGTGAATTTCCTAGAGAAATAGCCTCACATTACATTCCTGTGTTAGACACTTTTAGAAAGATGCTATCTCATTTATTTTAAACAAGTTAATGTCTGTGTAAAAATAGTGGATGTGAACGAGTGGTAGGAGCACATAAAATGCTTATACACAAACTTTGCCAATTGCAAGTTCTACCCAATAGTCTGGTGTGACAAATTGATCACTGCCCCGATTCATCCATTTGAACAGTCGCCTTCACTCAGTGCAGTGTACCAGCACAGTGGCCGCTTGTCTATATCCTGCTTATTTGCCAGCGAGGTTAAAATCCAACTCAATAAAGAACTTGTATTTAAATAGCACCTTTCACATCCTCAAGATATCCCAAAGAGCTGCACCGCCTCATGAATTACATTTGTAGTGTATTTGCTGATTGGCTGTTGTTATCTAGATAAATGCAGTAGCCAAATTGCACACAGTAAGGTCCCACAAACAGGAATAAGTGGCCAGTTGATATCATTAGATCGTTGCCTCTGTTGCTAATTCTCAAACCTCAGTGAATGAGAAAGGGTTATAACACCTCATTGAATCAGAGAGCAGAATGCTATGGGGGTCCCGAGCCTGCAGCTGCTGGTAGCGAGTCCAGCTTGACGATATTCCTGGAGGCAGCTTCCTATTTGGCCACCTCCGCGCTTGGCATCCTATTAAGGACGGTGGGTGGGCTATTGATGCTGTTGGCACAATCAGACTGTCGGCAGCCCCACCAGAAGAGGTGGGCATTGCCGAGACAGGTCGAGGACCTCAACATGGAGGTGCCCTTACTGGCCTGAACATTAATGAATAAATAGTCGACAAATAGAATGGTAATTGAATCGGATCTGAGGGGAAGCCTCTCTGGCAGTTGCGTTTGGGCCGTGCGTGCAGCCTTTCACAATGGTGGCCCTCTCTTTCCAACCTCTAGAGGGAGTCTGCCTCCATGGAGCTGCCAATCTCCGCACGGGCGGGAGTCTGCCCTACCACCAGCAAACTGCTGGTGAGCCCTCTAAATCACCCATAATTGGGGCCTTAATTTTATAAATTGGCTGCCCACCTCCAGTTCAGCAGGAAATGGCTGTTTCCCAGGTTTTTTTTTAATTTCCAAAATATACTTTATTCATAAAAATCTGTAAAAAATACATTGCCAAACAGTTTCAAACAGCACCAAAAATTACAAACATTGCAAGGGAGATCAGTTTCCTTCAATACAATCATGAGTTGCCTCACAACCCTTCCCTTTCACATTTGTCATGCCAATTACATTTTTACATTTACAGCAAATGAAAATTTTCCTGACACAGTTCGAGGGGTTTCCCATGGATCCAGCCCCTCAGTTCAGCTTGGTTGGGGGACCTTACACCAGGATCTTTCCCCATTGAGCCTTTGCTGCGGCTGCCCCAAGCTTTAGTGCGTCCCTCAGCACGTAGTCCTGGACCTTGGAATGTGCCAGTCTGCAACATTCGGTCGTGGACAACTCTTTGCGCTGGAAGACCAGCAAGTTTCGGGCAGACCAAAGGGCGTCTTTCACCGAATTGATAGTCCTCCAGCAGAAGTTGATGTTTGTCTCGGTGTGTGTCCCTGGGAACAGCCCGTAGAGCACAGCTGTTTCCCAGGTTGCCCCTGGGAAACTTCCCCTACAGTGGGAACACATTAAGGATCATCCCACTATTTTCCCAGCCACCTGCCTCCAAGCACATCATCATGGGGCCGGGAAAATTCATGCCATGGAATCTCACATGATTGCTTGCTCTTTCCTGACTAGTCTCTAAAATAAAGCATGTCCTGTGATTCTTTCAATCTCCTGAAGCAATTCTCTAATGCCCAGTCTTAGGCCTTAACATTCAGTATCTTGCAACCTGGCCTGATTGGGAATATCATGGGAGCTGTCAAGCTGGATGCAATCAATGTAAATGGACATTAATTCTGTTATTGTAGTAAGTATACAATGGAAAAAGACTTGGGTCTCACTGTTTATTATCTTACTCAGAATTATCATCAGTCTCTTTCCAAATGAAGCTGAAAATTCTGGAAGAAGGACAGACTTGTATTTTTACAGCAGCTTTCATAATCTCAGATCAGCCAATGACGTTCTTTTGAAATGTAGTCACTGTTGCAATGTTGGAAATGCAGCAGCCAGTTTGCACACAGCAAGCTCCCACGAACAGCAATGTGACAGGTAATCTGTTCAAGTGAAGTTGGTTGAGGGATAAATATTGCCTAGGATATCTTCCCCGTTTTTCTTTGAAATAGTACCATGCCATCTTTTACCCCTACCTGGCAGTTTAATAGAAACAGAAAAATAGGAGCAGGAGTAGGCCATTCGGCCCTTCGAAGCTGCACCACCATTCAATACGATCATGGCTGATCATCCAAACTCAGTAACCTGTTCCCGCTTTCTCCCCATATCCCTTGATCCCATTAGCCCTAAGAACTGTATCTAATGCTTTCTTGAATATATTTAATGATTTGACCTCAACTGCTTTCTGTGGTAGAGAATTCCACAGGTTCACCACTCTCAGGGTGAAGAAATCTCTCCTCATCTCAGTCCTAAATGGCTTACCCCGTATCCTTAGACTGTGACCCCTGGTCCTGGACTCCCCCGCCATCGAGAACATCCTTCCTGCATCTAGTCTGTCCAGTCCTGTTAGAATTTTGTAGGTTTCTATGAGATCCCCTCCCATTCTTCCAAACTCTAGCGAATACAAGCCTAATCGACCCAATCTCTCTCCATACGTCAGTCCTGCCATCCCAGGAATCAGTCTGGTGGACCTTCGCTGCACTCCGTCCATAGCAAGAACATCATTCCTCAGATAAGGAGACCAAAACTGCACACAGATGTGGTCTCACCAAAGCCTTGTGTAATTGCAGTAAGACATCCTTGCTCCTGTACTTGAATCCTCTGGCTACAAAAAATAACATACCATTTGCCTTCTTAACTGCCTGCTGAATCTGCATGCTTACTTTCAGCGACTGGTGCACAAGGACACCCAGGTCTTGCTGCACCTCCCCCTTTCTCAATCTATCGCTGTTCTGATAATAATCTGCCTTTCTGTTTATGCCACCAAAGTGGATAACCTTACAATTATCCACATTATACCACATCTGCCATGTATTTGCCCACTCACTCAACCTGTCCAAATCACACTGGAGCTTCTCAGCATCCTCCTCACTCCCACCCAGCTTTGTGTCGTCTTCAAACTTGGATATATTACATTTAATTCCCTCATCTATATCATTAATATATATTATGAATAGCTGGGATCCTAGCACTGATCCCTGCAGTACCCCACTAGTCACTGCCTGCCACTCGGAAAAAGACCTATTTATTCCTACTCTTTGTTTCCTGTCTGCCAATCAGTTCTCTATCCATGTCAGTACCTTACCCCCAATCCCATGTTCTTTATTTTTGCACGCTAATCTCTTATGTGGGACCTTATTGAAAGCCTCTGAAAGTCCAAATACGTTACATCCACTGGTTCTCCCTTATCTATTTTATTAGTTACATCCTCAAAAAATGCCGGTAGATTTGTTAAGCATGATTTCCCTTTCGTAAATCCATGTTGACTTTGTCCGATCCTGTCACAGTGGCGCAGTGGTTAGCACCACAGTCTCACAGCTTCAGCGACCCAGGTTCGATTCCAGGTACTGCCTGTGTGGAGTTTGCAAGTTCTCCCTGTGTCTGCGTGGGTTTCCTCCGGGTGCTCCGGTTTCCTCCCACATTCCAAAGACTTGCAGGTTGATAGGTAAATTGGCTATTATAAATTGCCCCTAGTATAGGTAGCTGTTAGGGAAATATAGGGATAGGTGGGGATGCGGGAGGAATATGGAATTAGTGTAGGATTAGTATAAATGGGTGGTTGATGGTCAGCACAGACTTGGAGGGCCGAAGGGCCTGTTTCAGTGCTGTATCTCTAAACTAAACTAAACAAATGCTCTGCTATTACATCTTTTATAATGGACTCTAGCATTTCCCCCACTACTGATGTCAGACTAACGGTCTATAATTCCTTATTTTCTCTTTACCTCCTTTTTTAAATAGTGGGATTACATTAGCTACCCTCCAATCCGTTGGAACTGTTCCAGAGTCGATAGAAATTTGAAAAATGACCAGCAACGCATCTACTATTTCGAGGGCCACTTCCTTAAGTACTCTGGGATGTAGATTATCAGGCCCTGGGGATTTATCGGCCTTCAATTCCATCAATTTCCCTAACACCATTTCCCTACTAATACTGATTTCATACAGTTCCTCCTTCTCACTAGACCCTATGTTCCCCAACATTTCTGGGAGGTAATTTGTGTCCTCCTTTGTGAAGACAGAATCAAAGTATGTATTTAATGGTCTGCCATTTCTTTGTTCCCCATTATAAATGTCCCCATTTCTGAATGTAAGGGGCCCACATTTGTCTTCACTAATCGTTTTCCCTTCACATATCTATAGAAGCCTTTACAGTAAGTTTTTATGCTCTCTGCAAGCTTACTCTCATACTCTATTTTCCCCTTCTTAATCAATCCCTTTGTCCTCCTTTCCTGAATTCTGAACTGCTCCCAATCCTCAGGTTTGCTGCTTGTTCTGGAAATGTTATCGTTCTCCTCCTTGGATGTAATATTATCATTAATTTCTTTTGTAAGCCATGGTTGAGCCACCCTTCCTGTTTTATTTTTGCAGCAGACATGAATGAACAATTGTTGTAATTCATCCATGCGCTCTTTAAATGCTAGCCATTGCTTATCCACTGTCATCCCTTTAAGTAACGTTCCCCAATCTATCATAGCCAACTCGCACTTCATACCTTCATAGTTTCCTTTATTTAGATTCAGGACCCTAGTCTTGAAATCAACTCTCTCACTCTCCATCTTAATGAAGAATTCTATCACGTTATGGTTGCTCTTCCCCAAGGGACCCCGCACAACAAGATTGTTAACTAATACTTTCTCATTACACAATACCCAGTCTAGGATGGCCTGTTGTCTAGTTGGTTCCTCAACGTATTGGTCCAAAAAACCATCACGTACGCACTCCAGGAATTCCTTCTCTATTATTGCTAATTTGGTTTGCCCAATCTATACGTAGATTAAATTCACCCATAATTACAGTTGCACCCTTATTGCATGCATCTCTAATTTCCTGTTTAATTCCATCCTTTACATCACCACGACTGTTTGGGGTCTATACACAACCCCCACCAACGTTTTCTGCCCCTTGTTGTTTCTAAGCTCCACCCATACAGATTCCACATCAGGATTCTCTGAGCTAATATCCTTCCCCATTATTGTATTGATTTCCTCTTTTACTAACAATGCTATTCCACCTCCTTTCCCTTTTTGCCTGTCCTTCCTATATATTGAATACCCTTGGATGTTCAATTCCCATCCTTGTTCACCATAATCACAACTATATCGTATCCATTTACATCTATTTGCGCAGTTAATTCGCCTACCTTATTGCGAATACTCCGCGCATTGAGACACAATCCCTTTAGGCTTGTCATTTTAACATTCTTAGTCATCTTAGCATTATTTCGCACTTATTTGTTTCTTGCCCTTGATTTCTATGCCTTCCACTTTTGCCTTTTTGTTTCCTGTCTTTCGTTTCTATCCTTGTTTCCTCCTCCTCACTCTCCCCGCTCAGGTTCTCATCCCCCTGTCATTCTAGTTTAAATCCTCCCCAACAGCACTAGCAAATGCCCCTGCAAGGACATCAGTTCCGGTCCTGCCTGGGTGTAACCCATCCTGCTTGTACAGGTCCCACCTTCCCCAGAACCAGGTCCAATCTCTCAGGAATCGAAATCCCTCCCTCCTGCACCATTTCTCCAGCCACTCATTCATCTGGTCTATTCTCCTGTTCCGATACTAACACGTGGCACAGGAAGTGATCCAGAGATTACTACCTTTGAGGTCCTTCTTTTTAATTTAGCTCCTAACTCCTTAAATTCATCTTGTAGTATCTCATCCCTTTTTCTACCTATGTCGTTGGACATGTGAACATGTACCACGCCCACTGGCTGTTCACCCTCCCCCTTCAGAATGTCCTACAGCTGCTCCGTGACATCCTTGACCCGAGCACCAGGGAGGCAACATACCATCCTGGAGTCTCGTTTGCGGCCGCAGAAATACCTGTCTGTTCCCCTTACAATTGAATCTCCTATCACTATGGCTCTCCCAGTACTTTCCCTCACCTGCTGTACAGCAGAGCCATCTGTGGTACCACGAACTTGGCTGTTGCTGCTTTCCCCTGGGAGGCCATCCCTCCCAACAGTATCCAAAACAGTATATCTGTTTGAGAGGGGGATGGCCACAGGGGACTCCTGCACTACTGGCTACCCGCATTACGGAACTTGAGCTGCGGTTGGATTCATTGTGGAGCATCCGTGATGCTGAGGACGTCGTGGATAACATGTTTAGCGAGGTGGTCACACCGCAGGTAGTGGCTGCACAGGCAAAAAAGGGATGGGCGACCACCAGGCGGAGTAGTAGCCGCAGGCAGGTAGTGCAGGGGTCCCCTGTGGCCATCCCCCTCTCAAACAGATATACCGCTTTGGATACTGTTGGGGGGGATGACCTCCCAGGGGAAAGCAGCAACAGCCAAGCTCGTGGCACCACGGATGGCTCTGCTGCACAGCAGGGAAGGAAAAGGAGTGGAACAGCTATAGTGATCGGGGATTCTATCGTAAGGGGTACAGATAGGCGTTTCTGTGGCCGCAAACGAGACTCCAGGATGGTATGTTGCCTCCCTGGTGCTAGGGTCAAGGATGTCTCAGAGCGGCTGCAAGACTTTCTGAAGGGGGAGGGTGAACAGTCAGAGGTCATGGTACACATTGGTACCAACGACATAGGTAAAAAGAGGGATGAGATCCTGCAACAAGAATTTAGAGAGGTAGGTAGCAGATTAAAAAGCAGGACCTCAAAGGTTGTAATCTCTGGATTACTCCCGGTGCCACATGCTAGTGAGGGTAGGAATAGGAGGATAGAGCAGATGAATGCGTGGCTGCAGAGGTGGTGCAGGAGGGAGGGCTTTAGTTTCCTGGATCACTGGGTCTGTTTCTGGCAAAGGCGGGACCTGTACAAGTTGGATGGGTTGCACCTGAACTGGAACGGGACCAACATCTTTGCTGGGAGGTTTGTTAGTGCTGTTGGGGGGTGGGGTTTAAAGTAATTTGGCAGGGGAATGGGATGCAGAGTGGAAGTATAGTAGGGAGTGATGCTAAGTCAAATATCAAAGAGAAACTGAGTCAGTCTGGAAGGCAGAGCAAATATAGACCTGTTAAGGCACAAGGCAAAAATGCAAGGCTGGATTGCATCTATTTTAATGCAATGAGTCTTACTAATAAGGCAGATGAATTGAGGGAACAAAAACAAGAAATGCTAGATTCACTCAGCAGGTCTGGCAGCATCTGTGGAAAGAGAAGCAGAGTTAACGTTTCGGGTCAGTGACCCTTATTATAGATGAATTGAGGGCTTTGATTAGCACATGGGATTATGATATTGTTGCTATCACAGAAACATGGTTGAGGGAGGGGCAGGACTGGCAGCTCAATACTCCAGGGTATAGGATCTTCAGACATGACAGGGGAGAGGATAAAAGAGGAGGTGGCATTGCACTGTTGATCAAGGAGTCAATTACTGCAGTAAGGAGGGATGATATCTAAGAAGGTTCTTCAAATGAGGCCATATGGGTAGAACTTAAAACAAAAAGGGGGTAATCACTTGGCAGGGAGTGTACTACAGGCCTCCAAACAGTCAGGGAGAGATAGAGGAGCAGATACGTAGGCAAATTTCGGAGATGTGTAAAAATAATAGGGTAATAATAGTAGGGGATTTCAACTTACCTAATATCAACTGGTAAAAGGCTTAAAGGTGGCAGAGTTAAAATGCATACAGGAGAGCTTTTTGAACCAGTATGTAAAAAGTCTTACAAGAGAAGGGGCAGTACTGGACCTAATCCTAGGGAATGAAGCTGGACAAGTGGTAGATGAGTCCGTGGGGGATCATTTTGGGAATAGTGACCATAACTCTGTAAGATTTAAGGTATTTATGGAAAGGACAAAGACGGGCCGGAAATAAAGGTACTGAATTGGGGGAAGGCCGATTTCAATATGATAAAACAGGATCTGGCCAGAGTGGACTGGGAGCAGCTACTTGTAGGAAAGTCTACATCAGACCAGTGGGAGTCATTCAAAAAGGAAATAGTGAGGGTTCAGAGTCAACATGCACCCATTAAGGTGAAGGGTAGGACCAAAACGTCAAGGGATATAGAGGATTGGATCAGGAAAAAAAGGAGGCTTATGGTAGATTCGGAGCGCCGAAAACAGCGGAGGTACTAGAGGAATATAGAAAGTATGGGGGGGGTACTAAAAAAAGTAAGTAGGAGAGCGAAGAGGGGACATGAAAAAACACTGGTGGGCAAGATAAAGGAAAATCCTAAGGCGCTTTATAAGTAGATTAACGGCAAGAGAATAACAAGAGAAAGAGTAGGGCCCATTAGGGACCAAAGTAGCAATCTGTGTGTGGAGTCAGAGGACATAGGTGAGGTTTTAAATAATTCCTTTTCATCTGTGTTCACTATGGAGAAGGACGATGTAGGTGTAGAGATCAGGGAGGGGGATTGTGATATACTTGAACATTCTTTTCTTCTTTTGGGCCTCCTTATCTCGAGAGACAATGGATACGAGCCTGGAGGTGGTCAGTGGTTTGTGAAGCAGCGCCTGGAGTGGCTGTAAAGGCCAATTCTAGAATGACAGGCTCTTCCACAGGTGCTGCAGAGAAATTTGTTTGTCGCACAGTTGGCTCTCCCCTTGCGCCTCTGTCTTTTTTCCTGCCAACTACTAAGTCTCTTCGACTCGCCACATTTTAGCCCTGTCTTTATGGCTGCCCACCAGCTCTGGTGAACGCTGGCAACTGACTCCCAAGACTTGTGATCAATGTCACAGGATTTCATGTCGTGTTTGCAGACGTCTTTAAAGCGGAGACATGGACGGCTGGTGGGTCTGATACCAGTGGCGAGCTCGCTGTACAATGTGTCTTTGGGGATCCTGCCATCTTCCATGCGGCTCACATGGCCAAGCCATCTCAAGCGCCGCTGACTCAGTAGTGTGTTGGCCGCTTCGAGGACTTCTGTGTTGGAGATACGGTCCTGCCACCTGATGCCAAGTATTCTCCGGAGGCAGCGAAGATGGAATGAATTGAGCCGTCGTTCTTGGCTGGCATACGTTGTCCAGGCCTCGCTGTCATAGAGCAAGGTACTGAGGACACAGGCCTGATACACTCGGACTTTTGTGTTCCTGTGATATACCTGAACATATTAGCATTGAAAGGGAGGAAGTATTAGCTGTTTTAGTGGGCTTAAAAGTGGATAAATCCCCAGGCCCAGATGAAATGTATCCCAGGCTGTTATGTGAGGCAAGGGAGGAGATAGCAGGGGCTCTGACACAAATTTTCAAATCCTCTCTGGCCACAGGAGAGGTACCAGAGGACTGGAGGACAGCAAATGTGGTACCATTATTCAAGAAGGGTAGTAGGGATAAACCAGGTAATTAAGGTCGGTGAGTCTAACATCAGTGGTTGGGAAAATATTGGAAAAAATTCTGAGGGACAGGATTAATCTCCACTTGGAGAGGCAGGGATTAATCAGGGATAGTCATCATGGCTTTGTCAAGGGGAGATCATGTCTAACTAACTCGATTGAATTTTTCGAGGCAGTGACTAGATGTGTAAATGAGGGTAAAGCAGTTGATGTAGTCTACATGGACTTCAGTAAGGCTTTTGATAAGGTCCCGCATGGGAGATTGGTTAAGAAGGTAAGAGCCCATGGGATCCAGGGCAATTTGACATAGTGTATCCAAAATTGGCTTAGTGGCAGGAGGCAGAGGGTGATGGTTGAGGGTTGTGTTTGCGAGTGGAAGCCTGTGACCAGTGATGTATCGCAGGGATCGGTGCTGGGACTCTTGCTGTTTGTAGTGTACATTAATGATTTAGAATATAGGAGGTATGATTAGTAAGTTCGCAGATGACGTGAAAATTGGTGGTGTTGTAAATAGTGAGGAGGAAAGCCTTAGATTACAGGAAGATATAGATGGGCTGGTAAGATGGGCGGAGCAGTGGCAAATGGAATTTAATCCTGAGAAGTGTGTGGTGATGCATTTTGGGAGGACTAACAAGGCAAGGGAATATACAATGGATGGTAGGACCCTAGGAAGTACAAAAGGTCAGAGGGATCTTGGTGTACTTGTCCATAGATCACTGAAGGCAGCAGCACAGGTAGATAAAGT
Source organism: Heterodontus francisci (assembly GCF_036365525.1). Taxonomy (NCBI): domain Eukaryota; kingdom Metazoa; phylum Chordata; class Chondrichthyes; order Heterodontiformes; family Heterodontidae; genus Heterodontus; species Heterodontus francisci. Next base: position 44,591,234 of record NC_090392.1, read on the forward strand.
GACATATAGGATACTTGCCTTTATCAGCCGAGGTATAGAATATAAGAGCAGGGAGGTTATGATGGAGCTGTATAAGATGCTAGTTAGGCCACAGTTGGAGTACTGTGTACAGTTCTGGGCACCACACTATCGGATGGATGTGATTGCTCTGGAGAGGGTGCAGAGGAGATTCACCAGGATGTTGTCTGGGCTGGAGCATTTCAGCTGTGAAAAGAGACTGGATAGGCTAGGGTTGTTTTCCTTAGAGCAGAGAAGGCTGAGGGGGGACATGATTGAGGTATACAAGATTATGAGGGGCATTGATAGGTTAGATAGGAAGAAACTTTTTCCCTTAGCGGAGGGGTCAAGAACCAGGAGGCATAGATTTAAGGTAAGGGGCAGGAGGTAAGAGGGGATTTGAGGAAAAGTTTTTTCACCCAGAGGGTGGTTGGAATCTGGAACGCACTGCCTGAAGAGGTGGTAGAGGCAGGAACCATCACAACATTTAAGAAGTATTTAGATGAGCACTTGAAACGCCATAGCATGCAAGGCTACGGGCCAAGTGCTGGAAAATGGGATTAGAATAGTTAGGTGCTTGATGGCCGGCATGGACACGATGGGCCGAAGGGCCTGTTTCTGTGCTGTATAACTCTATGACTCTATGACTCTATGAATACCTGCCTGCACCTACTACTCTGCTTGGTGGTCACCCATCCCTTTTCTGCCTGTGCAGCTATTACCTGTGATGTGACCACCTCACTAAACGTGTTGACATCCTCAACATCGTGGATGCTCCACAGTGAATCCACGTGCAGCTCCAGCTCCATAAAGCAGGTAGCCAGTAGCTGCAGATGGACATACTTCCTGCACACATGGTCATCAGGGGCACTGGAAGTGTCCCTGATTTCCCTTATAGCACAGGAGGAGCATATCACAGGTGTGAGCTCTCCTGCCATGACTTACCTTTAGATTACTTAGTTACTCCCTTTAATTAAAAAACACTAAGTACGCTAGGGGCCTTGATCTACTCCAAACACTACCCACCACAATCTAAAGTCCTTAATAAATTACACTAATTAAAAAAAAACACTTTCGTAATACTATCCTTATCACTTATACGATAGGTTTAAAAAAAGAACTTGCCCCTGATTTTTTAAAGCTATTTCCAGGCACTAGCAACTGTTACTTACCAACCAATCACCTTGTGATGACACTGTTGACTTTTCTTTTCAACCTTCGGCACGCCTGGACTGCTCTCACACAGGTCCGCTCCTCTCTGCTCCGCTCCCAGAAGGTAAGTGACTGGGCCTCGATCCTTGGGCTCAATTTATTCTTTTCTCTCGCTTGGTATTCTCCCTGCAGGTCCGCTCCACTCCTGGAAGATAAGTGACTGGGCCTCGATCCTCGGGCTCAATTTATCCTCTTCTCTCGCTCAGCGTTTTCCCCACAGGTCCATTGCTCTCCGCTCCGCTCCCGGAAGGTAAGTGACCTGGCCTCGATCATCAGGCTCTATTTATCCTCTTCTCTCACTCGGCGTTCTCCCCACTGGTCCGCTCCTCTCTGCTCTGCTCCCATAAGGTAAGTGACTGGGCCTTGTTCCTCGGGCTCAATTTATCCTCTTCTCTCGCTCGGCGTTCTCCCCACAGGTCCACTACTGTCTGCTCTGCTCCCGTAAGGTAAGTGGAAGCATTATGCGGAGGATAGTGTAGAACCTCAAAAGGACATAGATAAGTTGGTGGAATGGGTAGACAGGTGGCAGGTGAAGTTCAAAGCAGAGAAGTGTGAAGTGATCCATTTTTGTCGGAAGAACTTGGAGAGACAATATAGAATAATGGGTACTATTCTAAAGGGGGTGCAGGAGCAGAGAGACTTGAGTGTATATGTGCATACGTCATTGAATGTGGCAGGACAGGTTGAGAGAGCGGTTAATAAAACATATAATATCCTGGGCTTTATTAATAGAGGCATAGAGCACAAGAGCAAAGAAGTTATGTTGAACTTGTATGAGACACTAGTTTGGCCTCAGCTGGAGTATTGCATCCAGTTCTGGGCGCCGAACTTTAAGAAAGACACGAGGGAATTGGAGAGAGTACAGAAAAGATTCATGAGAATGGTTCCAGGGATGAGAAGTTTCAGTTATGAAGATAGATTGGAGAAGTTAGGACTGTTTTCCTTGGAGAAGAGAATGCTGAAAGGTGATTTGGTAGAGGTATTCAAAATCAAGAGGGGTCTGGACAGAATAGACAGAGAAAAACTGTTCCCACTCGTGAAAGGATCGAGAACGAGAGGGCACTGATTTAAAGTATTTGGTAAGAGAAGCAAAGGTGACATGAGGAAAAACTTTTTCAAGCAGCGAGTGGTTAAGATCTAGAATGTGCTGCCTGAGAATGTGGTGGAGACAGGTTCAACTAAAGCATTCAAAAGGGAATTCAACAGTTATATGAAAAGGAAGAATGTGTGGGGTTATGGGGGTAGGCAGGGAAATTGCCTCCTTCTGCACTGTAACGATTCTGTGATTCTCATCTGAAAGATGACGCCTCAGTGCTTCCTCAATACTTCATTTGACTGTCAGCTTAGATTATGTACTCAAGATGCTGGAGTTGGACTTGAACCCAGAACCTTCTGAGTCAAGTGAGAGTGTCACCAACTGAGCCACAGTTGACACATTTGCAAGGCTTAAGACTCACATCTTCTTCTGCAGCCAACACATAACAGATTCAGACCTGAAATTTCATGGATCATACTGTACATTATTTATCGCCAGTGTAAAGAATTCCAATTAAATAACAGTCAGTTTAGCCTTAAAGTCACACTGTACAATATTAATGATAGACCCAAGGCCCAGCCATCTTCAGCTGCTTCATCAATGACCTTCCCTCCATCATAAAGTCAGAAGTGGGGATGTTCACTGACGATTACATAATGTTCAGCACCATTCACGACTCCTGAGATAGTGAAGCAGCCCATGTCCAGATGCAGCAAGACCTGGACAACATCCAGGCTGGGGCTGATAAGTGACAAGTAACATTTGTGCTACACAAGTGCCAGGCTATGACGACCTCAAACAAAAGAGATTCTAACCATATCGCCTTGATGTTCAATGTCATTACCATCACTGAATCCCCCACTATCCACATCCTGGGGAGTTAACATTGAGCAGAAACTGAACTGAATCAGCCACATAAATGCTATGCCTACAAGAGCAGGTCAGAGGCTGGAAATTCTGCAGCGAGTAATTCACCTCCTGACTCCCCAAAGCCTGTCCACCATCTACAAGGCACAAGTCAGGAGTGTGATGGAATACTCTCCACTTGCCTGGATGGGTGCAGCTCCAACAACACTCAAGAAGCTCGACACCATCCAGGATAAAGCAGCCCGCTTGATTGTCACCCCAACCACCACCTTTAGCATTCACTCTCTTCACCACCGAGGCACAGTGGCAGCAGTGGGTACCATCTACAAGATGCACTGCATCAACTCGCCAAGGCTCCCTCAATAGCACCTGCCAAATCTGCGACCTCCACCACCTAGAAGGACAGATGCATGAGAACACCACCACCTGCAAGTTCACCTCCAAGCCACAAGCAATCCTGACTTGGAACTATATCGCTGTTCCTTCACTGTCGCTGGGTCAAAGTACTGAAACTTCCTTCCTAACAGCATTGTTGGCATACCTACACCCCAAGGACTGCAGTGATTCAAGAAGGCAGCTCACCAGCACCTTCTCAAGGGTAATTAGGGATGGGCAATAAATGCTGGCCTAGCCAAGAATGCCCACATCCCATGAACGGAAAAAAATATACTTGTACATAATGCCTCTGTTCTCTGTTTTAAAGAACATGTAAATCCATTAAAAAAGTGTCGCCTGTTGTGATTTAGGATATGGTCAGCAAAGTCTTGGAGAGATTCATGTTTCTGAAGCTTGGGAGGCTGACTATAAGGGCATTGGAATAATTGACTGAAGGTAACAAAAGCGCAGATGAGGGTTTTAGCAGCAGATGGGCTGTGGCAGGGGTGGAGATGGGTGATAGAGGCAGAAGAAGGCAGTCTCTATGATGGAGAGGATATGGATCAGAACCTCAGCTCAGGGACAACTAGGGTGCTAAGGTTGCAAAAGTCTGGTTCACGCTCAGAGAGTGGCCAGAAAAAAGGATGAAATCCTCTAGAGCACAGTATCTGGTGGGGGTTGAAGACAATGGCTTCAGTCTCCCCAATGTTAAATTACAGAAAGTTTCAGTTCATTCAGGGACTGGATGTCGAACTAGCAGTCTGAAGACACAGAGGCAGTGGAGGGGTCAAAAGAGGCAGTGATGAGATTGAACTGGTACCATCAGCATACAAATGGAACCTAACATAAGGGGTTGAATTTTGCGAGCCCTATGGCACTGTACTGGGAAGCCTGGCAATATGGAAGGGGAATGCATCAGGAGGGGAGCCTGATGTCTTCCCATCGCCATGGCATATTACCAGTGGCGGGAACATCAGCGGCATGGCCACCCATCAGCCGGAAAATTATCGACCACTTCCTGCCCCCATGGACACCAGGTAAACTCTGGCAGCCTCCCAGCGAGTTCCTGGGGAGGACCCTCCTTAATGGCTACTCCATGGCCCATGAAAGGGCCCCCTGCTGCCAATGGCTGCCCCTTGCCTGCCAGGCCCCAGCTTGCCCAACAAAACCTATCTCGTCTTCAAAAGTAACTCGGCATTGAGGCACCCTCTCCTTCACGCTGCAGCCTCAGCAGTGGCTAGCGGTAGCCATGGCACTGCCAAGGCTGCCGAGTTGCTGGCCCTCTGATTGGGCCAGCAGCTCTGGGGGTCAGGCCGCCTTCCTCAATTGGACAGTGATCACGGCGGTGGCCTGTTAATTGGACAGTGCTGGCAAATTACCGCCCCAGGTCCCACCAGCCACAGGCACAGAGTCGGCTCCTGTTTATAGTCCTGGTGGCACTATACAGCTTCTGAGGAATGTCCACAGATTGCAGAAGGCAAGTTCAAGATCTCTTAAAGAGTATCTTTGTTTGACAAGGTTAGATAAGCAGAGTACAACTTCAATTGGAAGTGACTCGACCTGTTTGATTCCGTGGGCAGATCTTCGGGAGAAACTCCCATCATTCTGTGATAAAGTTAATGTGCAAGACAAGCAAGGAATGGTAACAAATACAGCAGCTCTTGACTAATATCAATAGTTCTTAACTATTTGAGCGCGCAGGTTTCTTCACCTCTCAGACATATTTCAAAATAATAGCAATATTACAGCAGTGAATAAAGCTACTTCTGCCACCTGGATACATTATTATAAAATAAGGAAATGTTACAACATTAAAATGTTCAAGCTAAAGCCGTATTACAGAATTCCCTGGATCTGCTGGAAGTCAAATAGTTAATGGCACTACTTATTATAATTTAAGACATGCCTTGCTGTGTCCTGTGCAATGATCCCACTCCTACACTAATGTCAACTGTCTCAGCACAGAGTTGTTATTGAACTTGGGACCTTCCTGGTCTAATGGCTCAGTACCAAACCACAGTGTGCAATACCCTCAAAGATCTCAGCTAGTTTTGTTCCCATATAAATTCACAACATTTGCAAATCTTCCCAGCCCCAAGGAAACTTGTAATTAGATGGGCTAATGTTTGGTTTTCAAGAGAGAAATTACTGACGTGATTCTGTGACCACTCAGAATTACTGGACTGTGAATAGAGTGCTGTAAGCAATGACAGTGCTATAAACTATATAGGGGTAAATATATTGATGTGGTCACACCACAGTCAGGGTGAGCAATGCCACTGTCATTGTCCACTTTGGGATCCAGTAAGTGTCAGCTGTGGCATAATGGTATCATTGTTGCCTCCAAATCAGAGATTGTAGAATCAAGTCCCAATCCAGAATGTGAACTTGTAATTTCAGCTGGCATTTCAGTGCAGTAATGAGAGTGCTGTATTGTTGAAAAGTTCAAAGGAGGTCTGTCTGGTGGATGTACAAAAATGCAACGGTAGGGAAGAGAAAGAAAACCTCATGGAGCTCTGGCCAATATTTCTCACTCAACCCATTGAAAAAAATTATAGTTAACAAATTAATTGCTCCTTGGCAACATTGTCAGCAGACATGTGCATGCTGATCGGCATTTGCTATTGGTCGCTGATACCCCAATTTAAAATTCTTGTCCTCACGTTTAAAATCTTTCATGACCGCACCTCTCCCTATCTCTATAAGGTCCTCCAGCCCTACAACACCATCCTCCCACCCCCACTGCCCCCATGTTCCGAACTCTCTGTTCCTCTGACTTTGGCTTCTTGTGCATCGCTGTTCCCTTCTTCGCTCATTGGCAGCCAAGACTTCAGCTGTCTCTCCTCCGTTACGACCTTCTTTCAAACCCACCTCTTTGAACAAGCTTTTGGTTCCCCCCTCCTAATATCTCCCAGTGTGGCTCGATGTCTATTTCGTTTTGACTGTGCATTTGTGATAGACTTGGTATGTTTTGCGATGTTAAAGATGTTATATAACTACAAGTTGTTGTTACTGACTACTCATCTTGTTACTGTGTGATACCTTACTGCATGTCATTGCCTAGTGCTGATGGCATTGCTCTGTCTGACTCTGGTCGACTCCTTCAACATTTATAAGTTTAGATATATCAATAAAGTAGTGCCAGTGAATGCAGCACTCTATTCTCAGCCCAGAAATTCAGAGTGCACACTTAGTCACGCCAATAACTTGTGCTTTAGTAGTACAGAACTTGAGTATTACTGAATGTCTTTTTAGCTTTTTACCTGTTGCTCAACAGGTGAAGCTAGCTGTTTCAGGCTGCTACCATTCAGTAGCAACATGTGTGATGTTCGCCACTAACAGGATGCTGCCGTCAAGCCAATAAGACGTCCTGCCTATCACACAAATGGGTAATGTGATATATGAATTTCAATGAGTGTGTGATGCTAGATATATAGACCGTACGTCCCAAAGATGGCTGATCATATCAAACAACATCTCCCTTCTGCTCTTTGCAATGAGCAAGGTACGGACTGTACGCAACCAGCCCGTGCTTGCAAAACCCAAAACACAGTGTCCAACATTAGATGTGATTCCATGATTGGACAATATTTGCTAAATAATCCACAGTGTGCGAAGAATGATGTTGACAACCGATTTAAGATTATCAGTAGGGCTCGCAGTGTGGCATATTTGCGTGTCCTGGAAGCTACATATATTAATACACAGGGCCTGTTCTTTGCAGAGTGAAAGAATACGTACAAACATTGTGCCTGTTTCAGCTGAATAAAATATGTGACAGCCATTTGTTTGTTTATTCCTCAGGGCATTGCCTTGACCAATCAGAGTCAAGCTGCCTGGTTTAAATTTTAAACAAAGCTTGGCAGTTAACTGTCAGTCACTGTAAACTAGTGCATTCACCATGGCAACACCTCTACCAATCAGAGTTCACTTGCCAACTAATTAGCACTCTCTTCTCATGCAGTGTAAGCTGTTGTTTTCCCTTACATTGGTTATTCTTGCGATTGTCCTGATGAGTGCAAGATGAAAAGCTTCGACAACACATCTCTATTTTCAGCAATACTCGACTTGCATTTTGTAAGCCAAACATTAGTGAGGAGTTTGGCCAAAACAACACGGTTGCTTGATCCTGGTAAGATTTACAAATGTGAAATTATATCAGGACAGACTGATAAATCTATATAATAAGAACAGTACAAGCACTCAGAGAATGTGAAGTGCTCTGAGACATCTTGCTATGCCAATGTAAGTCTTTTTCTCATCTTGCAAGTGGCATTTCCATCACCTTTATTAATAACTAATAGACGCTATAAAAATATATTGTTTCATTGTTTATTTCCTCATTCATAATAATTATATACAGAGGCTGAGGTCATCCTCATTAATGGAGAAGTGTGGACAGTGAACGGGACACAGACACTCACTCTGGCAGCCAGGAATTTATATCAATGATTTAGATGAGGGAAGCAATGGTAGCTAAATTTGCAGATGTCACAAAGATAGGTAGGAAAGTATGCTGTGAAGAGACATAAGGAGTTTGCAGACCAATATAGTCAGGTTGAATTAGTGGGCAAAATAATGGCAGATGGAGTATAATGTGGGAAAATGTAAAGTTGTTCACTTTGGTAGGAAGAATAAAAAAGCAGAGTATTACTTAAATGGAGAACAACTGCAGAATTCCGAGGTACTGAAGGATCTAGGTGTTCTAGTGCATGAGTCACAAAAGGTCAGCATGCAGGTACAGCAGGTAATAAAGAAGGCTAACGGAATGCTTTCCTTTATTACAAGAGGAATTGTAAATAAAAGTAAGGGTGTTATGCTTCAGTTATACAGGGCATTGGTGAGACCACATCTCGAATACTGTATGCAGTTTTGGTTCCCTTATTTAAGGAAGGATGTAAATGCGTTGGAGGAGGTTCAGAGGAGGTTTACTAGATTGATACCTGGAATGAACAGGTTGTCTTATGAGGAAAGGTTGGACAGACTGGGCTTGTTTTCACTGGAGTTTAGAAGAGTAAGGGGAGACTTGATTGAAGTTTATAAGATCCTGAACTGTCTTGACTAGGTGGAAAGGATGTTTTACCTTGTGGGTGAGTCCAGAACTGGGGGGCACTGTTTTAAAATTAGGGGTCGCTCATTTAGGACGGAGATGAGGAGAATTCTTTTCTCTCAGAGGGTTGTGTGACTTCGAACTCACTGCCTCAGAAGGTGGTGGAGGTAGGGTCATTGAAAATTTTTAAGGCGGAGGTACATAGATTCTTGTGAGGCAAGGGAATCAAAGGTTATCAGGGGTAGATGAGAATGTGGAATTCGAAACACAAACAGATCAGCCATGAGCAGGCTAGAGGGGTCGAATGGCCTACTTCTGCTCCTAATTCGTTTGTTCATATGAATCACTTCATGTCCATTTGCTTCACCTTCTTTCCTTTACAGGAACAGTGAGAATGCACAACCCTGTGTTTGACTAGCTCCTGACTAACAAATCTAACTTGATAACAGCCGCCAAGACCCAGAAATAAAACATAGACGTAGAATGGTCCTTTGAGGGATTTAAATACAAATATAATAACCAGATCCATAAAGATTATTGAATTACATGAAATTGTTCAAGTGTCAGCCATGGCTCACCAATGAGTCAGAAGGCTGTCGGTTCAAGGCCCACTCCAGAGAGTTGAGTACAAAATTTAGGCTGCAACTCCAGTGTAGTACTGAGGGTGTGCTGCACTGTCAGGGGTGCCACATTTCAGATAAAATGTTTTGTGAAAGGTCAAAAACCTGAAACGTTAACTCTGTTTCTCTCACCACAGATGGTGCCAGACCTGCTGAGTATTTCCAGCACGTGCTGTTTTTATTTCAGTCTTCCAGCATCCACAGTATTTTGCTTTTATTAAGATGTTAAACCAAGCAGACATAAAAGATCCCACGGAACTGTTCTGAAGCAGAACTGAAGGTTTTTCCCCACTGTCTAGACTGACATTTACCCCTCAACCGACATCACTAAAACAGATTATCTGGTCATTATCACATTGCTATTTGATTGAGCTTGCTGTGTGTAAATTGGCTGCGGTGATTCTGGCATTACAACAGTGACTGAACTTCAAAAGTACTTCATTGACTGTAAGGAATTATGGGGCATTCTGAGGTCATGAATGTCACTATATAAATGCAAGTCTTTCTTCTAAAACACCTGGGTAATTGACTTTCGTGGACATGACAAATAGTTAGCACCAATTGCCTGATATAGGCAACTGCCAATAAGTGTGGACGGTGTAAGTGGTCGGGACAGGACTTGTCATTTTGCTGTTTCAGACTGTATCATGTAATTACATATGTACCTAATGTTGGCGCTCAATTATGGAGACAGAACTGTCATTCATTTAACAAACTAATAGCAGGGATTCAGTGATTCAACAAATTCAGTATCGGTTGCTGAGAAGGATAAAGACACAGAATATTTATATCCATATGCTAAAAAGAAGACTTACATTTGTATCACACTTTTCAGAACTACTGCTATGTATGCGTGACACAGTCAGGGATTCAAAATAATCAGCTGGAAGATGGTTGTGGTTGTTGGAGGTCAATCATCTCAGCCCTAGGACATTGCTGCAGGAGTTCCTCAGGGCAGTGTCCCAGGTCCAACCATCTTCAATTGCTTCATTAATGACCTTCCCTCCATCATAAGGTCAGAAGTGGGGATGTTTGCTGATGATTGCAGAGCGTTCAGTACCATTCACAACTCCTCAGATACTTCGTGCTGCATGCAACAACATTCAGGCTTGGGCTGATAAGTGACAAGTAAAATTCGTGCCACACAAGTGACAGGCAATGACCATTTCCAATAAGAGAGAATCTAACCATCTCCCCTTGACTTTTAATGGCATTACCACCCCCCACCTTCAATATCCCTGGGGTTACCATTGACCAAAAACTTAACTGAACCAGTCATATAAATACTGTGGCTACCAGAGCAAGTCAGAGGCTGCAAATTCTGCAGCAAGTAACATGAGGTACATTTGTAATTACATCCTGACTTGGAACTATATCACCATTCCCTCACTGTCGCTGGATCAATATCCTGGAACTTCCTAACAGTATTGTGGGTGTACCTACACCACATGGACTGCAGCACTTCAAGAAGGCAGCTCACCATCACCTTCTCAAGAGCTATTAGGGATGGGCAACAAATGCTGACCTTGTCAGCGATGCCCACATCCCATGAAATGAATAAAAATGTCTCCCCAATGCTGTCCACCATCTACAAGGCACAAGTCAGGAGTGTGATGGAATACTCTCCACTTGCCTGGATGAGTGCAGCTCAACAACACTCAAGAACCTTGACACCATCCAAGGATCAGCACCCCATCTACCACCTTTAACATTCACTCCCTTCACCACAGGTGCATTGTGTCTGCAATGTGTGTAGTGTTTGATTGATCTGAATTTGATTGTAATAGCCTGTCCACTTATCGGTTTTTACTGTGCTTGATTACTTAAGTGTATGGGTGGAGCCTAAGAGTTTGAAAGTGAAACTAAAAGAGCAGGACTAGAATGTTCCACAGAAAGTACAGACTGTTCTGAAGAAGATATTGTACTGAGATCTTGTAAGTGCTGATATATTTTAAAGTGCTGTAAATAAACCAGTTGGTGATTTAATACAAGTGTGATATCTGCATTGCTCAGAGATAAAATATCCAGCAACCTGGCATAAATATAACAAAAACACAAGGATGGTTCAACAGCATTTAATGTTATGTGCTCCAGAACCATTTCTTTCAACACTGGGAAATCCTCCCTTGTGCTGGGAGTGATGGATTTTGGGGTTCAAGACCTACTTGGACAGCCCAGATGTAGTGACGAACTGTAAGAAAACAATACGAGTACATTGTCTTGGAGCAGAAGGCTAGCGCATATTCGAGCATTCCACAGAAACTACGGCGGTAAGTGCTCTCGAAAAATAATTAGGGCCAAAAAAATGTGTGATGATAGAGTGATATGCATTCCGCCAGAGATCCCAGGGACATGGTGAGTCCTTTAAACAATACGTGACAGCATTGTATCAATTGACAGCTAATGTAAATTTGACACACTAACTAATGAACTAATTTGTGACCAATTAATTGAAAAAAGACTTCAATTTCACAAATTAGGAACGTCTCCTCATGGAGGATGATGATTTAATCTTGGAATCCTGGATTTAACCTTAGCAGTCCAGATCGAATCTGCCATGTTAGATTCAAAGAGGTTATACACACATGCACCCTTAGACTCAGGGTTGCAGACACAGCTTGCCCAACCTGCTTCATTGCAAGAGTTAAGGACAAGAAGACCTCAGCAACCTCATCAAAATGAGCCCCATCATGGTCCGATGCCTTAAAAACTGTGCCCAAATTTTGGAAATGCTCAGCAAGTCACAATGCCACGTCCAGCTCGAGGGAAAAAGTGTAACTCATGTTTAAAGTGGAACCATTTTGCAAAGATGTGCAGGCCGTCGAAGAAAAATACTTAATTGGTTTGCCATGTGGGGGAGTCTGTTCCTGAGAATGAGGTATAACATGTATTTACCGTCACAAAAAGTAAAGCACCAGGTCATTTTAAGGAGTGCTCAGTCGAGATGTTGGCACAAAAGTATCTATTTTGAGTGACAAACTCCACCATCGGTATTTTTCGCAAATCTCTCTCACTCCTGCAACCGACACTCTTCAAGCTTATGACGACACTATCATTCCAGTTTCAGGGATGATCACAGCTCCAGTACACGACAGAAATGTCACCCAAGACAGGTTTACTTTCTACATAGCTGAAGGCTGACGGGGGCAAACCTTTTTGATAGGCTTGGATTGACACTTGGAGACCCCAGCAGAGCACACATTAATGGTATTGATGATGCAGATTATACACGCCAGTATCCTTCCTTATTTACTGGGATTTGGAGAGGTCAAAGGTTACTGTCATGCTTCTTGCATTGACACATCAATTCAACCAGTTTCACAAAATTTGAGACGGTTGCCATTTGCAATTCATGTTGAAGTGTCACAGGAGCTGAAATGACTAGAAGCAGATGGTATCATTGAGCGAATCGACTCATCGCTGTGGATATCAAATCTAGTCATTGCACAATGAAAAAATGGTGAACTTAGACTATGCATTGACGTTAAGGCAGTCAACAAAGCTATCATACCAGACAAGTATGCACTTCCTACAATTCAAGAACTGTCAGCGCCATTTCATGACTCCACTGTCTTCACAAAGCTTGGTATGCAACGGAGTTATCTTCAGATACCTCTAGAAGAACAAAGCCGATATCTTACAGCTTTTGTTACCCATTAAGGTGTGTTTCAGTACTGCAGAATGTCCTATGGACTAATTTCAGCACCTAGCACATTCCAGAAGATAGTTTCATCAGTCTTGTCAGATGTTGAGGGAACGCTCAACCTACTCGATAACGTCATTATCCATGGAAGGGACGAAGCTAAACATGATCAACAATTATCAGCAGTGCTCACTCGACTTGCAAAACACAATTTGATGCTCAACAAGCACATTTGAGGCACCCAAGATTAACTTTCTAGGTTACTGTGTGCCAGCAGCTGGAGTAAAGCCTGCACACTCTCTGTCCGGAAAGACACCAGCTGAACCTATGAAAGGTCATAACTTTCACATGCCACTGACCATTCTTAAGCCATCACTGCCAGTTAATAAGAATGTCAGAGCAAAAGCAGATGAAGTCACAAAGTGACAAGGTAGAGCAAAAGCAAACTTTAGCAAATGTACAGGCGCAAGGGAACCACAATTTAAAGTTGGAGATTGGGGTTGAATCAAATGGCCAAATTGTGAGCACAAACTTGCTTCATCAGTATCAGGTCCAAAGTAGATTAAATATTTGCTAGGTACTAATGCTTATCTGTTGGATGACAACACCAAGTGGAATGCAAAACGTTTGATGCCAAGCAGACCAGGATAATTTGAGGGTAGTGGTTATGAGGATACATTTCCTTTACTTATGAGTGATGTTAATAACCCGCCTCATCAAGCTGATCAAACAGATCCACAAACTCAAATTCGTAAATTTAATCGCAGACCTAAGAGACATTCCTATCCCAAAGACTATTTATGTACCTCGAGAAAACAGACAAGATGAACACTAAGAAATAACTTGATGTATATATGTTTGATGTTTAGAATACTTTAATTCAAAAGTAATGTCTTTAGTCAAAAGAGGGAAAAATGAAGTGTTTGATTGATCTGTGTTTGATTGCATTAGTTTGTCCACTTATGTCCAGCCAATGGCTGGAGCTTGAGAGTTTGAAACTGAAACTAAAAGAGCAGGGCTAGAATGTTCTACAGAAAATACGGAATGTTCTGAGAAGACACTATACTGAAATCTTGTAAGTGTTGAGATATTTTAAAGTGCTGTAAATAAACCAGTTGGTGACTTAATACAAGTGTGATATCTGCATTGCTCAGAGATAAATAAGATAGATATAAAATATCCAGCAACCCGGCATAGACATAATAATGTGTACCATCTACAAGATGCACTGCACCAACTCACCAAAGTGTCCTTAGGCAGCACCTTCCAGACCCACAACCTCTACCACCTGGAAGGAAAATGACAGCAGGCGCATGGGAACACTATTACCTCCAAGTTCCCCTCCAAGGTAAACACCATCCTGACTTGGAAATATGTCACCGTTCCTTCACTGTTACTGGGTCAAAATCCTGAAACTTACTCCCTAACAGCACTGTGGCTGTACCTGCACCAGATGGACTGCAGCAGTTTAAGAAGGTGGCTGACCATTACCTTCTCAAAGCCAATTAGAGATGGACAATAAATGCTGGCTTTGCCAGCGACACTCTCATCCCATGAACGAATTGTAATCAATGCGCTCATGTAGCCAAGGAGAGCAGTCAGCTATTGAAGAATCTGTCACATTCTCAGCAGGTTTTGAATCACTCACTCACAGCCTGAGCAAAGCTGGATATGATAAGGTAAGCCTGAAGAGATGAGTAGCATCAAAGAGGTCAGACATGGCAGCTGAGGATCAATGCTGAGAGAAACACATAGGGGCCGAGAGCTATCATTAGCTCCCTAAGCAATGTCAGCTGAGAGGCACATCTTCCACACATCAGAATGTGACTGCATGGGCAACACAGTCACTATAGACTGGGGGTCTCAGCTGCATATGCATATGCCTTTGTGTATGTGCAGATCTATATGTGTGTCTCAGTATGTGTGTGTATGTATGTATATCTGTCGATATGTGATTGTGTGTCTGTATGTGATTTTGTGTGTCCGTATTTGTGTGTGAGATCATGTATGATTGTGTGTATCTGCATGTGTGTGTGATTATGCATGTGTGTGATTGAGTGTGCCTGTATGTTTATCTGTGTCTTTGATTACATGTGGATGTGTGATTGTGGATACGTGTGATTGTATGTGTTTGTCTGTGTGTGTATGTGAAAGTGTGTTTGCGATTATGTATGATTATATGAATTTGGTATCTGTGTGTGTGATTGCATGTGGGTGCGTATCTATGTGTGTGTGTATGTGTCTGTATGTGTGTGCTTGTATTCTCTTGAGGAGAGAGATGGAGACTGACTATTATTAAAGTTATTACATCCAAATATGTAATAACTACCAGATCTCATTATAACGAGAGGAACAGCCTTGAGGGACTGAATGGCCTACTTCTATTCTAAACATCTCCCATGTCATTCCTCATTAAAATTTCCTCCAATTGTTGCTTGTATTGAAATCATAAACGTTTGAGTTAGTTCGTTCCTTGGTTACTAACAGTGATCAGAGGATATTTTTCCAGCATTGTCAGATAGAAGCATCTTTACATCTTTTATTTCCAGTTTTCTCTCCTGTCTGAGAGTGGGGACTCACTGGGGTAAGTTCCATGGGGCCAGATATCCTTCAATATCTAACCCAAATGGTTGTGTCAGTGCCAACAGATTCCTTAACCCCAATCAATCACATTTGGGGCCACACTGCCCTGGTCTTACATTAACACACGTGTGCTTTCCAGCAGGAATCACTTCATAATGGCCAGGCTCGGAACCCCAGCAGATTTTTCCCTTCCCTTGTCAAGAGCCAGTGAGGCCAATTGCAACATCCCCACTGCCACCCCTCTGAACATCAGCTACTTCCATATAGACCCAGATAACAAACCTATGACCATCCAGGTCTCAATAGCATAGCAGACAGCAAGCTACAAAGGTTGGTTGGGAGAAGCATGGTTCGATAGTATTATTCGCCCAACGCCCATTTGGATTGGTGTAACACACCATGTGATCTAATGATAATGGTGGGTTTTCCCATTGACCCAATGATACCAAGAACCAATTAATGACCCCTATCCATCACTGTTTCGCTGAACAGACAGACACCATATATCAACATGCTTCAGTTCTATGAATGTTGAGTCCTGCTGAAACCATGCTGTGCACACCTTGCTGTGGTGATGAGCAATCATTACTTTATGTGGGTGTTAGAGAGGAGGGGACACTGACCCATCATCCTCAACGTATCTCAAGCTGCCATATCCTTCCCACAAGATCTTTCAGGTCATTGTGGGCATTGTGGGAAGAGAGTTTCATCCGAACCAGTGTAAGGAAACTGACCAGTGTGAGGGCCAGTCTGAAATTGGCATGAATGAGGGGAGAGTTTAAAACTGACCACTATAAGAGGACAGTCTGAAACTGAACAGTGTGAGGGGAAACTTATTACAACATAAATCCAGCAACGAGCACATCTTTCCCCTTTCCTTTCCTTTGTGAAAATGCATTAATGCTGCAATATTTGCTGCAACCATTCCTCCCAGCTGTTCCTCCCAGATAATTTCAAATGAAATCATAACAAATGTTACAGCTGCCCAATTGCCTCTTCTCAAACCATCTTTCATGACCCCAACCCCAAATGCTCTGTCAAATTAAGGCTACATTTCATCTATATTTCCTCCAGTGTATTGTGCTGTATTCCGTGCTCATTGTTTGGTATCCTCCAGATTGGGAAGAGCAAATGTAGACTGGGTCACCATGTTCTTGAGCATCGCCCTTTGTCCACACCCCTCATCCTGACTCCCCTCAGCCTCACCACTTCAGTTCCCAGCTTTGAATCCTTGGCCTCCACACTCTTTTATCCAACCTTCGACAGATTCAGGATCTGTATCTCAACTTTCTCCTGAGAACTTTGCAATCCCCAGGCCTGAAAATTAAATTTAGAACCTGTTAGACCTCAGCACCCTCTCTCTACCCACACTACCAGTTTCTCTCACTCACTTTTCACAGAGTGATCGCAGAACTGAGTGCATTGTTAACAAAGTGCTAAAGTTGGGAATTAAATGCAGAGGCGGAAGGAGGAGCTGCTTTTTATTCTTTTTTTTTCACCCCCCCAGTAGCTGGTGAGTGTTTTTCTTTTAAGTCCTAAGTTTATTTCTGTTAAGATTGGCAATATTATACCCTTGTTCAAAAAAGGGTATAAGGATAAACCCAGCAACTACAGGCCAGTCAGTTTAACATCGGCGGTGGGAAAGCTTTTAGAAATAATATTCTGGTGCCAAATTAACAGTCACTTGGATAAGCTTGGATTAATTAAGGAAAACCAGCCTGGATCTGTTAAAGACAAATCGTGTTTAACTAACTTGACTGAGTTTTTTCAAGAGGTAACAGAAAGGGTTGCTGAGGGCAATGCAGTTGATATGGTGTACATGCACTTCCACAAGGTGTTTGATAAATTGCCACATAATAGATTTACCAACAGAGTTGAAGCCCATGGAATAAAAGGGAAAGTGGAAGCATGGATATGAAGTTGGCTGAGTGACAAGAAACAGAGAGTAGTGGTGAATGGTTATTTTTCGGACTGGAGGGAGGTATACAGTGGGGTTCCCCAGGGGTTGGTATGAGGACCACTGCTTTTCTTGAAATATATTAATGACTTAGATTTGGTTGTCCAGGGCACAATTTCAAAATTTGTAGCTAACGCAATAGTATGGTGAACTGTGAGGAGAATAGTGATAGGCTTCAAGAGGACATAGACAGGCTGGTGAAATGGGCGGACACTTAATGCAAAGATGAGTGAAGTGATACAACTGGGTAGGAAAATGAAAAGAGGCAATATAAACTAGAAAGCACGATTCTAAATGGGGTGCAAGAGCAGAGAGACCTGAGGGTATATATGCACAAATCGTTGAAGGTGGCAGAGCGCGTTGGGAAATTGGTTAAAAAGGCATATGGGATCCTGGACTTTAATAATAGAGTACAAAAGCAAGAAAGTTATGATGAACATTTATAAAAAACTAGTTCAGCCTCAATTGGAGTATCGTGTCCAATTCTGGGCACCACACTTTAGGAAGGATGTGAAGGTTTTTGAGAGGGTGCAGAAAAGATTTACGAGAATGTTTCCAGGGATGAGGGACTTCAGTTACATCAATAGATTGGAGAAGCTGGGGTTTCCTTGGAGAAGAGAAATTGAGAGGTGATTTGAGAGAGGTGTTTAAAATCATGAGAGGTCTAGACAGAGTAGGTAGAGTGAAACCGTTCCCATTGGCAGAAATGTCAAAAACCAGAAGGCACTGACTTAAAGAATCAAAGGCGACATGAGAAAAACCTTCTACACAGCAAGTAGTTAAGATCTGGAATGCATTGTCTGAGAGTGTGGTGGAGGCAGATTCAATCGTGGCTTTCAAAAGGGAATTGGATAATCACCTAAGGAGAAAAAAATGCAGGGCTATGGGGAATGAACAGGGAGTAGGACTAGTTGAGCTGCATTTGCAGAGAGCAGGCATGGACTTTTAGTTTAGTTTAGAGATACAGCACTGAAACAGGCCCTTCGGCCCACCGAGTCTGTGCTGACCATCAACCACCCATTTATACTAATCCTACACTAATTCCATATTCCTACCACATCCCCACCTGTCCCTATATTTCCCTACCACCTACCTATACTAGGGGCAATTTATAATGGCCAATTAACCTATCGGTTGATAGTCTTTTGGCATGTGGGAGGAAACCGGAGCACCCGGAGGAAACCTACACAGACACAGGGAGAACTTGCAAACTCCATACAGGCAGTACCCAGAATTGAACCCGGGTTGCTGGAGCTGTGAGGCTGCGGTGCTAACCACTGCGCCACTGTGCCGCCCTTGATGGGCTTGATGGGCTGAATGGCCTCTTTCTGTGCCCATTCTATGATTCTATGTACGTTCCCTTCTAATTTAGGGCTGTTCATTCTCCATTTGTTTTTCTAGTATCATTTCACTGTTTGCCTGAGAAGACCATTGTGTTTCATGGGTGTGAGCTGTGACTCAGTAGTAACACGCTCACTTCTGAGTTGGTGAAATTGTGGAATCAAGTCACAGCTTGAGCACAAAATATAGGCTGACACTTCTGTGCAGTACTGAGGAAGTGCTGACTGCCAAAGGTGCTTTAATTCTCTGGTGGAATAGAGCTTTTAAAAGGGATTTATGACACATGACATACAATTCCTAGCTACAATAAATACGTAGTAAATGCAAGACATTTAGTCATATGGAGAAGCATGTTCAATTTTTAAAAATTCTTTCATGGGATGTGGGTGTCACTGGCAAGGCCAGTATTTGTTGCCCATCCCTAATGGCCCTTGACAACTGAATGGCTTGCTGGGCCATTTCAGAGGGCCCTTAAGAGTCATCCACATTGCTGTGGGTCTGGAGTCACATGTAGGCCAGACCGGGTGAGGATGGCAGATTTCCTTTCCTAAAGGACATTAGTGAACCAGATGGGTTTTTATGACAATTGATATTAGTTTCATGGTCACCATTAGTGAGACTAGCTTTCAATTCCAGATTTTTATTAAGTTAATTGAATTTAAATTCTACCAGCTGCGATGGCGGGATTTGAACCCCTGTCCCCAGCCTAGGCCTCTGGATCACTAGTTCAATGACATTATCATTATACCACCATCACTTAATTAAACTTAACTAACAGGGGCCCAGTTTCTGTAGATGTTCACCCCTGTCCCTGTGAACACATTCCCTCCCATCACTTACGCTCTCAAAGTATGGATGACTTCAACTCTCGGCTCTAAGTTATCAAGTATTCAGCATAATGTTGTCGAATTGTCTACGATGTCAAACATAGGAAGGGAAAGACGAAATTGTGGGATAACCAATGAATTATGTACTGTCCCTTTAAAAGGGATTTAGTAATCCAGCTCAATGAGTAATTGAGAAATCCCAGCAAAGTGGGAGACGGCTTGAGATTGTGGTTCTGATAAATTTCTGTAACTAACCCAGCGACTCCTGACTTCCTTTGATGTCTGCTTGATATCAGACGTCACACCCTGATACAAGTTCAGCTTCTAAGCATTCCTCGAGTTTGCTTTAATTTGCTGAATTGTGGTGAATTGTTGAGGGCCATTCTGTGTTCTGTGTGGGTCACACAATGCCTGAGAACCAGAGCAATCCACAGCAAAGATCAAAAAAAAATGTATCATTTTTTAAAGAAATGAAAGTAAACATGGTGACAGCACAAGGGGGAAAATCTGACTGGCTCCGCAAGCACGCATTCCTGCACACAAAGCACTACTATACAGCTCAAATTAATGCCAGGGAAGCACAGCACACTTTCAAAAACATCACGAGATTGGAAAGTTTCTGCATGTTTTCCTTGGAAGGAGCGCCTGCATATTTTAACCATGTGTGTCTGAGGCAAAGGCTCTGTTTTTTTTGTTGAGAGTGCAGACTGCAGAATGTGGCTGATATCAGACACCGCGGAGAATGCTGTGTGTGGCACAGTCAGGTTACAGAGAGCAGTTTAAAACAAGCTGCATTCAAAGACACCGTGCTAGACTGCTCAGCAGCCAGTCACATCAAATGGAAATGATGCCAGGAATCCGCTTGATCTGGAGTTAATCTCCAAACGCTGCTCCCCCCACCCTCCAGCTCATTTTTCTTGCTTCCTTTCCTGAAGCTGACACACGCTGGGGCACAGCTCCATCCATGGTCTTTCAATACCTCTTCTGGGTTGAATGATCCTGCAAGTGCTATGTTGCTGCGGACGGTCAGAATCGCAACTGATCCCCACTCCTATCCTTGATTACCCTCCACTCAGGTACAAGGGCTATAGGTGAAGAACAGGGATGCTGACTGAATCTTCACCTCGATCCCTAACATCATCATGTGCTGTGCTCAAGTGTTCTCCAACCCAGCTGCAATCAGCTAATGTATCCCAGATTAGGGATTGAACCAGGAACCTTCACAGTCTGTGTGGCTCAGTACCACTCGATGGGGCATTTTTACCTACTGAGCAAAAACATAGGGGGAATTCAAAACCGCATTATGTACAACACAACCCTCCCTCGCAAATATTGGACATCCTTTTAACTGGTGCAAGAAGTGAATTGGTATATTTCTGTCTGAGTCGATTTTGTCCTTGTGCTGTACATTACATGAGCTTATTGTGGAAGATTGCTTCGACATCATGGCCTTAATGCAAACCTGGCTGATGGGTGATGACACTTTCGCCTTAAATGAAGCCACCCCACCCCTCCACCTGGCCAAACCTTCCATCACTTGCCGCACCCAGACTGTCATGGTGGCAGTGTGTCTTGTAACACGAAATCACACCTTGGTCTGCCCCCTTACTCATCTGGCACCTTTAAGCTTCCTTTAAGCTTCTCACCGTATTCCATCCCACTTCCTTCTCACTTAAAATTCTTGTTGGCTACCGCCCACCCCCAAGTATCATAAAAAGGTTCTCACTGAAATATCTTCACTGCTTTCCTCCCTCAGCCTCTGCACCAAGCGGCTTCTTATCCTTGGTGATTTCAACCTCCATCTCAACTTATCATGTTCGGTTCCTCCGACTTCACGCCTTCCTATCCTCCCTTAACCTGTCCCTCCATATAAACTCCTCTACCCATATTCATAGACATCCCCTTCACCTTGCCATCTTAAGTGGCCTTCCTATTCCCATTGTGTCAAATCACAGATAAAGCCATCTTTGATCACTTCCTTGTATCACTCTCCACCCACATCCCCATTCCGCTCCCAACCCTACTTCCTTCTGTATCTGTCCATGGGAAAAACTCTCTCCCAATTCACTGACAACAGCAATTTCAAAATCCCAACTGTCCAGCCTTTGGTCCACCGATCACCATTACATTTTTGCAGCTACTGATCTGTTCAACTACACCCACATTGACACCTTTGATGCCCTAGTCCCCAGTAAAGCCATTACCTTCTTTCACTCTGGACATTCTCCTTGGTACAGCCTTCATCTCCACTGTCAAGTCCAAGGGACGTTTATCTGAATGGACATGGCTGACAACTGGTTTAGCCATTCATTTTCAGGTCTAGCTGGATCAAATAAAGCACTATCGGGTCATGCCGTTGTCTTCCAAAACTGCTTACAATTCCTGGATCAGCCGGATTCTATTCTCAATTGTAAACCATCTTCTTAAACCCCTCACCCCTGTCTCCTCCACCCTCATCTTCAACAACAAGTATGAGGAGCTCATAAAGTCATTGAGTAATACAGCACAGAAACAGGCCCTTCGGCCCATCATGTCTGTGCCGGCCATCTACCTATCCTAATCCCATTTTCCAGCACTTGGCCCGTAGCCTTGTGTGCTATGGCATTTCAAGTGCTTATCTACATACTTCTTAAATGTTGTGAGCGTTCTTGCCTCTACCACCTCTTCAGGCAGTGCGTTCCAGATTCCAACCACTCTCTGGGTGAAAAAAACCTTCCTCAAATTCCTTCTAAACCCCCTGCCCCTTATCTTAAATTTATGCTCCCTGGTTATTGACCCCTCCGCTAAGGGAAATAGTTTCTTCCTATCTAATCTATCAATGCCCCTCATAATTTTGTATATCTCAATCATGTCCCCCCTTTTCTTACCAAGATTGAGACCATCTGTCAATTCCCTCCCTTTCCCTAGCCCACTGGGCCAAACGTCCACTAAGACTCCCCCCTGCCCTAGCCCTGAATTTGCGTCTTTCTCTAGTTTCTCTCCTATCTCCTCTCATGCCCTCTCCGGACTCATCTTGTCCATGTGACCCACCTCCTGCAGCCTCAACTCTATTCCCGCTAAACTGTTGACTACTAAACTTCCCCTCCTGGTCCCCATGTTAGCGAATGTTGTTAAAGGCTCTCTCTCCCCTTAAAATTTGCCATCGTTACTATTCTCAAAAAACCCTTCACTCCTCTGTTCTTACAAACTAACATCCCATTTCCAACCTCCTGTTCCTTCCCAACGTCCTCAAATGTGCCATCCTGTCCTAAGTCCGTGCCTATATTTCCCAGAATTCTATGTTTGAATCCCTCCAAACAGGTTGCTGCCCCTGCCACAGTACTGAAACAGCTCCTATCAAAGACACAAATGACATCCTATGAGACTGTGACCAAGCTAAACTATCCCTCCTTATGCTTCTTGAGCTGTCTGCAACCTTTGACCACACTACCTATTAATTGTATTTAATTTGTGCTTAGGTGGTAAGCATTAACTAAGGATTCACATGTGCTCCTATAAATAGAATCATAGAGAGATACAGCACTGAAACAGGCCCTTCAGCCTAATGGGTCTGTGCTGACCATCAACCACCCATTTATACTAATCCTACTTTAATCTCATTTTCCCTCTCACATCCCCACCTTCCCTCAATTCTCCTACCTACACTAGGGGCAATTTTTTTTTTAACAATGGCAAATTTACCTATCAACCCACAAGTCTTTGGCATGTGGGAGGAAACCGGAGCACCCAGAGGAAACTCACACGGTCATAGGGAGAACTTGCAAACTCTGCACAGGCAGTACCCAGAACCGAACTTGGGTTGCTGGAGCTGTGGCGCTAGCCACTGCACCACTGTGCCACCCTATATAAGACCAGACTGAAACTGTGGTTGTTCCATTAGGAGGTGCATGTTTTTAATGTGTATCTCTGCAAATAAAGCTTATAAAAGTATGTAAATATTGGCTCTACTTCTGTCCTTCACCACCAGGCTTTCTGGATTGAAACACCACCTCTAACTCCTGTCTATTGTCATCCAGCTGGCTGGGACTGCACTCATCTGGTTTGTCATGAAGATGCTTCCATTATTAATATTTTTTTGAGGACTCGTGTTTAGAATTTTGTGAAAATTGGTTCATTTGAAAGATTGAGAAGATATCTGGATTTGTTTTCGTTTTAAAAGGGTTACTGGAAGCACACTTTGGATTTTAAAAAAAATGTGCTGGAAGAAACAATGAAGTGCTAAATAATAAAAGGAGCCTTGCTGGCTATTGAAATTGTTTACAGAGAAGTCACATGTCTAGGTTTATGGTTGTCAGGAGTTTGGCTTTCTGTTTTGGGCTTGGACTGTTTGAATGTTCAGTTGGTGTGTAGCCTGCTGAGAAAGAAGTCACCCAACTCATCCTTTTCCACCTGTTTTGAAAAATCTTCTGAGAATCTAGTATGATAGCTGAAACCACTGATGCAGCAATTCTCCCGAAAACCCTGCAAGACTACTCCTCGACATCTGAACAGAACTGCTCCAGAAAGATCCTCGTGACAGATGTCTATGTGCACCTGGACTCCAGACCAAAGGCCATCTGGAAAATTCCATATCTTATCCTTTTTCTTCAAGAATTGACGATAACTTGGCCAAAGCATTTTTTAAAGTTGATGGCTGCAAAGCCAGTTTTTCATTTTTCTTTATTTTTTATTTAACCAGTGTGTGTGTGTATGTGCATATGTGTGTGTGTTAGGTTATTTAAGAAGGGTAGATATTTATACTTACATATTTCAAACTGTGTGTTAATAAGCTTTGAATCTTTATTGAATAAGTCTTGTTTTATAATAAATCAATTTTTTTTGTTTATTAAAGAAACCTGGTTGGTGGATTTTTATTCTGAAACTAATATAGATAAAATATATAATTGACCATACTGGACCTGGTAAAACATTTAAATATATGTTGTGATTAGTGGAGTAGTGGAACTAGAGAAAGACAGTGCATTCCTCCAGCCTCAGTCGTAATAGTTTCCATTTCTTATCTACCAAGTCATAATCGGAGAACCACCTGCAATGGCTTCTCTTACCATTCCTATACCATTACCTCTAGTGTCCCCCAAGGATCTCTCCTTGGCCCCCTCCTATTTCTCATCTACATGCTGTTCCTTTGGTGAAATCATCTGAAAACGGTGTCAGTTTCCTTATGTACGCTGACAACACCCAGCTCTACCTCACCATCACCTCTCTCAATTCCACCCACTGTCTCTAAATTGTCGCACTTCTTGTCTGACATCCAGTATTGGACGAGCAGAAATTTCCTCCAATTAAATATTGGGAAGACCTAAGCCATTGCCTTCAGTCCCCATCACATTCCAATCCATAGCAACCAACTCCATCCCTTGCCATGGCAACTATCTGAGGCTGAACCAGACTGTTTGCAGCCCTGCTGTCAAACTTGACCCTGAGATGAGCTTCTGACCACATCCATGCCATCACTAGACCTCCGAATTCCACCTCCATAACATTGCTCGACTCCCCCAATCTCAACTCATTGCTGTTAAAACCTTCATTTATGCCTTTACTATCTTTAGATTTGACTATTCCAATGTACTCCCTGCTGGTCTCTCACATTCTACCCTCCATAAATCTGAGGTCACGTAAAACTCTGCTGCTCATGTCCTAACTCACACAAAGTCCCATTCACCTATTACCCCTGTGCTTACTAACCGACGTTGACTCGTGGTTAAGCAACGGCCCAATTTTAAAATTCTTATACTTATTTACAAATCCCTCCCTGTCCTCACACTGCCTATGAGAGTGGTAGAAGTGATTAATAATTTCAAAAGGGAATTGATGGGCAGTTGAGGGAAATAAACTTGCAGGGCTATGGGGATAGAGCGGAGGAATGGGACTGACCGAATTGCTGTATAGGGAACTGACATGGACTTACTGAACTGAACGGTCTTCTTCTGTGCTGTAATGATTCTATGACTGTATGACCCTTCCCTCTCTGTAATCTCTTCCTACCCCACAACGCTCCGAGATATCTGTGCTCCTCTAATTCAGGCCTCTTGAGCATCCCTGATTTTAATCATTCTACCATTGGCAGCCGTCCTTAAGCTGCCTGGGCCCTAAACTCTGGAATTCCCTCCCTAAACCTCTCTGCCTCTCTACCTCACTTTCCTCCCTTAAGGGGCTCCGTAAAACCTACCTCTTTGACCAAGCTTTTGTCACCAACCCTAATATTTCTTTATGTGGCGTAGTATTACATTTTGTTTGATAATGCTCCTCTGAAGCAGCTTGGGACATTTTGCTATGCCAAAGATGCTCTCTAAATACAAGTTGTTGTTGTAGGTTATCAGTCATGACACTGAGGTGGCATAGGGGTAATGCTACTAGACTAATAAAGGAGAAACCTAGACAAATTCTCTGGAGACATGAGTTCAAATCCCACCATAGTGGCTGGGGGAATATAAATTCAATTAATTAATAAATCTGGAATAAAATGTAAGTTTCATCAATAATGATCATGAAACTACTGGATTGTTATAAAAACCCATTTGGTTCACTAATGGCCTTCAGAGGAGGAAATCTGCCATCTTTACCTGGTCTGGCCTACCCATGACTCCAGACCAACAGCAAACTGGTTGACTCTTAACTGCCCTCTGAAATGGCCTCGCAAGCCATACAGTTATATTGAACTCCAATTAAAGAAAACTGTACCAAAGTCCCATGGCTCACCACTACCTTCTCAAGGGTAATAAATGTTGGCCTTGCTAGCACCACTCATATCCCAAGAATGAATGAAAAATGGTTACAATTTTCAATTCTGGTTGGATGCATTTATTTTTCACTTTTTGTTTTATTTGGCTGGTCCAGTTTCTGTTCAATGGTAACATTCATGATGGGTGATACGGTGATAGTAATTTCATTGAATGTCAAGGTGACATGGTTAGATTCTCTCTTGTTGGAGATGCTCATTGTCTGGCATTTGGGTGGCAAGAATTTTACTTGCCACTTATCAACCCAAGCCTGAATGTTGTCCAGTCTTGCTGTATGCAGAGATGGACTGCTTTAGTAACTGATTTTGCAAATAGTACTGAATACTGTGCAATCATCAGCGAACATTATGCCCATGAAATGGGTTTTGAGGCTTATCATTAATGCAGTATAACATTGCTCCTCGCCACATATACTCCCAGGAAAACATGGCAACATGCTTGTTTCACTGTGTCACAACACCATGATGGGTCCTCAGCTGTCGGCGCTATTAAAAATTTGTTCTCTGAATGGCAAGGCCAGTTATTATTGCCCATCTCTAGTTGCCCCTGAGAAGGTAATGGTGGGCCATCTTCTTGAACTGCTGCAGTCCATCTAGTGATCTCACAGTGCTATTACATGGCAGTTCATAGATTTTGATCCAGTGATGATGAAGGAATGGCGATATTTGTCCAAGTTCAGATGATGTTTGTCTTGGATGGAATTTTAGAGGTTGCAGTGTTCCAATTTACCTGTTGCCCTTGTTCTTCTAGGTGGTGGAGGTCACAGGTTTGGGAGGTGTTGTGACTTCGAATTGCGGACTTTTTTACAGAATGATTTCATTCTTCAGAAGGTTGATACTTCTGGTGATGGTGAAAGCTTCTCAGCTAGATTCTGCTGGTCTGATCACTTTCAGTTCACTTGGCATCCCATACAAAGGTTCTCAGTTTCCACCACCGAGACTCCAGGCCTCTCCAAGGCCAGGAACAAGCTATTTCAGTTTCTAGAACAGATGCTCCTGAAGGACTCAAGAAGGGTTAGGTAATGGAGATAGATTTCTTTGAGGATACATGGCTATAAGAGCAGGTCCGAGGCTGGGAATCCTGAGGCGAGTAACTCACCTCCTGACTCCCCAAAGCCTATCCACCATCTACAAGGCACAAGTCAGGAGTGTGATGGAATACTCTCCACTTGCCTGGCTGTGTGCAGCTCCAACAACACTCAAGAAGCTCGACACCATCCAGGACAAAGCAGCCCGCTTGATTGGCACCCCCATCTACAAACTTTCACTCCCTCCACCACCGACCACAGTGGCAGCAGTGTGTACCATCTACAAGATGCACTGCAGCAATGCACCAAGGCTCATTAGACAGCACCTTCCAAACCCGCGACCTCTACCAACTAGAAGGACAAGGGCAGCAAATGCATGGGAACACCACCACCTGCAAGTTCCCCTCCAAGTCACACACCATCCTGACTTGGAACTATATTTCCTTTCCTTCACTGTCGCTGGGTCAAAATCCTGGAACTCCCTTCCTAACAGCACTGTGGGTATAGCTACCCCAAATGGACTGCAGTGGTTCAAGAAGGCAGCTCACCACCACCTTCTCAAGGGCAGTTAGGGATGGGCAATAAATGCTGGCTTGGCCAGTGACGCCCACATCCCATGAATGAATAAAAATAAAAGGATGTGACCTGTGGAAGGAGTGGGATTAATTGGCTGAATGATTTCTCCTTTCCTGTGATTCAACTCCCACATTTTATTCCAATGGGAATTTGGAAGGAATGTAATATATAAAAATTCACGAACAACTATTTTTTCCAACCCTAAGTGTACTCTCAGATTGTGTTTTTGGCTCACAGACAGCTTCAAGCCTACAACTCAACATTCCTACATATCAATAGCACATGAAGGTTCTCTGGATTGACTACGCTAGTGTACAGTACCTCTAGTCATGAACAGCTCTCCTACCCTCATACTTGAATCTGACTTTAAAGAGCATATCTATTCTTCAAGCCAAATGTTTAATTAGCTGCTGCTAACAGGGCAGCATCGACTTTACTTTGCAATCTTTAATCACTCAGTACAATGTTCTCAGTTCTCCAGTTCATGCTCGGAAAACAGGACCAGCCTTAACTCGCCAAGTTCACTATGAATTGACTTATTCCCCAAAGTGCAGAATAATTTCAGCAAATCAACTGATTTTTCTGCTGTTAATTCATGCAACTTAATATGAGTTGGTACTGAACTTCTCTTATCCTTCCAACCTCTCGAACTCAGACAAATTCTTCGAGTGAGAAACAGGCCAAATACAATAAGGTGAGAGAAGAGATGAAGAGGAAAATAAGACTGGCAAAGGGAGAATATGAGAATAGAATGTCAGTCAACATAAAAGGGAACTGATGTCGCACAGAATGGCAGCCATATTGGGCTGGAGGCCTGGAATTGGCATTGGAGTTTCTATGCAGTAACAAATCTTGTTTCTTTGAGTTCTTTACAGTGGATAGTTTGATCTAATTGCGTACAACTCACTTAGAAAGAGGTCACTCATCTCCTAGATCAGGGTAGACACCAACCATAGTAACAACCAACTACAGGTTTCTGTTATAATCCCAGAGAGAAGGTAAAAAGGAGAGAAGAAATAGTACAGAATGAATTGGAAAGAAGTTATACAAACAGATGATACAACACCACTCGGCTGCTTGAACAATGAATGAGGAGATAGTAACAGGTTGGGCCTAAGACCAGTAGATGGAGAGTTAAAGTCATAGCGTCATTTATGGAATAGAAGGAAGCTATTTGGACTATTGAGTCCATGCCAGCTCTCCACAGAGGGGTGTGGAGGGATGATCATGCAGTCCAGGGGGAGGAGGACCCGGGGGGGAGTGAAGTGGTTCCCAGCAGGGGTCCTCCATGGGCCACAGATTGCCCATGGAGGAGGGACACAGCCTCAAAGTCTGTAGGGAGTGCGCCTTGTGTTACAAGGTGCCCTCCCCCCGTGGCGGAGGCACACCCCACCGCTGGTAAGATCTCAGCGGTGGTGGGAAGAGGCACTTAATTGGCCGTTAATAAGCTGTTTAAGGAGCTCAATTGACCTCTAGGGGGGAAGGCTGTCATCGGCCTATTCTGGCCCTGGTAAGATTGCTTGGCGATGGACCCTAAGCCCCCTCCCCCCGCCCCCCCACCCCACCTCCAGCCGTCGCGATTCTCTGTGCCCCGGCCTGCGATCTCCTCAGGGGGGCCCATAAACGCCAGCCCACAATGTTAGAAAATGTGAAATTATCCACTTTGGATGAAAAAATAAAAAAGCATAATTTTTTTAAATGGTCAGAGATTGGAGAATGTTTTTATTTAGAGGGATATGGGTGTCCTTGTACATGAATCACAGAAAGTTAACATATAGGTACAACCAACAATTAGGAAAGCAAATGATAAGTTATCCTTTGTTGCAAGAGAATTGGAGTATAAGACTGAGAAAATCTTACTGCAATTATATAGCGCCTTTGTGAGACCACATCTGGAGTGCTGTGCTCACCTTTGGTCTCCTTACCTAAGCAAGGATATACTTGCCTTTGAGGGAGTGCAACAAAGGTTTACTAGACTAATTCCAATGATGAGGAGATCGTCCTTTGAGATGAGTTTGAGTGTATTAAGCCTCTCTTCACTAAAATTGGAAGAATGAGGGGTGATCTGATTGAAACATGATGCTGGGAGGATGTTTCCCTGGCTGGAGAATCTAGAACTAGGAGTCACAATCTCAGAATGAGGGGTCAGCCAGTTAGAACAGAGGTGAGGAGAAATTTCTCCACTCAAAGGATTGTGGTTGTTTGGAATTGTTTACCCAGGAGATAGGTGGATGCTCAGTCATTGAGTACAATGGAAGACAGACACCGATAGATTTTTGGATATTAAGGGGATTACGGGTTGTGGGGATAGTGTAAGAAGGTGGAGTTGAGGTTGGAAATGGTTGTATTGAAGAGCGGAGCAGGTTGGAAGGGCTGAATGACCTACTCCTGCGCCTATTTCTTATGTTCTTATATTGTCAGCTCTTCTTGGATCGATGATCACAGAGAATTCTTTACACAAAGTAGAGAACAATCACTTTTATTTTCACACTACACCTCATATAAACCATGCCTGAGGATGTTCCAGAGAAGGCCTTATGAGGACCCAACAGAAAGTGAAGGAATTTGGATGTGGAGGAGAGACTGAAGGTATAGTCAAATAGGAAGGCTTTTAGAGCATTGCCGATATGTTAGTTTGACTTAGCTCAAAAGGCTGTGAATTCAAGTCCTATATCAGAGTCGTGAGCACATAACATAGGCTGACACTTCAGTGCAGTGCTGCACTGTCTGAGGTGATGCTAAACTGAGATACCATCTGGTAGATATTGAAGATCCAATAGCACTAGAATGCCAGGGGGATGTCTTACCCTGCATTCATCCTCCAACTAACATCACCAAAACAGATTAAGTGGTTATTTATTGCATTTGCTTTCTGTGGGACCCTGCTGTGCACAAATCAATTGTAAAATAAAAGTGACTATGCTTCAAAAAAGTAATTATTTGGCTGTGATGCACTTTATCCCATCCTGGGAACATGAACAGTGTTAAATAACTGAAAACTTTTTTTTTCTTCCAGCCAGGGACAAATAGAGCTGGGAGTGGAACAGTGGGGAGAAGGGAGGTGGGAAATGCAATAGCTGGGAAAGTGCATTGGGGAAAGGGGTAATAAGGAGAGGGGTAGTAGGGTAGAGGAATAGCCAGGAAAGGTGCAGTAGGGAGAGTGGCAGTGGGGACAGGAGTATCTGGGAGGGGCCAGTGGGGAGCGGGGAGTAGCGAATGGAATAGCTGGGAGAGGGCGTTGGGGAAAGGGTTAATAAGAAGAGGGGTAATAGGGAGAGGAGCAGCTGGGAAAAGGGCAGTGGGAGATGGGGCAGTGGGGAGAGAGGCAGTGAGATGAGGGGCAGTGAGGAGAGTGGGAGAGGGAAAGTGGGGAGAGAGGCAGTAGGGGAAAGGGGGAATGGGGAGAGGACTAACTGGGAATGAGATACTGAGAAAGGGTAGCAGGGAAAGGAATAGCTCTTTACTATCTCAACTGGTTTTACCCCACTTTGCTTGCTCCCTAAATTCTTTAAAGTCGCACCTTGTCTAATTCCATGTCCTGTTCATTCCCTCAGCTCTTTAATATCCAACTTATTTTAACTGCATTCTCCTTCTCACTTTCCATACGCTTCAATATTCCTCTGTCTCAAGGAACTACCTACATATTTTTAAAGTAATTTATGCACTACGCTTCAATGCTTTGTGGCAGAGAATTCTACATTCTAACCACCCACCGTGTAAAGACAGATGTTGTAAGCTCTTCGTTTCTTTTTTGACATATTTAACTTTTTGCCCTCTTGTTATCTTTATTTACTTCATCATAATTCTTCACAATCTTGAGACCACCCTTTACTCAGGCAATTCTTTAACTTTTCAATTCCACTGAAAAAGTGTCAACTGCTTGTGTGTCTTTACATCTCAAATTACATTGGCCAAGTAACTGTGGCTAAACAACCTTCTCCTACACTTTCATATCATCTTTAAATTCTTTAAATATCATCTATTGCCATTGTAAGCTGGGTCCCCGTCATATTGCAACCAATGGCAAATAACAGCTCAGCACAATGTTAAGATTATGTGCTGAACATTTCTTTTCTCCATTGTATGGTGTGTGACTCTCTAGCAGAAGGAATAAGTTGCCTGCTGGTGTCACCGGCAGCATGCCCAATATTGCCATCATAGATTTCTCTAGCCCGTGTATTGGCACAACCCTACAAATAAGCCAATCACATATAGGACAGTGGTGATTGACTATTCTTTAAGGTAGCCTCTCCTATGCCTAGTACAGCAGATCCTTCTGCAAGAGGTTGTCAGTAAGGTGGCTGGAAGTTGACAGGAGTGTGGCTTCAGGGTGGCAGGAGGATAACAGGACAATATCAGGATGAGAGCAGGAAGGTGTCAGGAGGGTGTCTGGAGGGTGGCAAGAAGGTGTCAGGAGGGTGTCTGGAGGGTGGCAAGAAGGTGTCAGGAGGGTGGCTGCAGGATGTTAGGAGGGTTTGTAGCTCCAAGCCAATCAAAGGGGTTCATCATAAGCCCGAATGTTAAGACCCCTTGCCAAACAAGAACAAGGCTCATAGGAACCATGTTGTATAGGAGCTCCACTGAGCAGCATGTGAAATTCTTGCCCTAGATTGCCAATTGCCATTCAAAAGTTATGGTCTGATTACATCAATCAGACCCCAAAGCCATTGTAATTGATGGCAGTGAGGTCAGCACCTGGTTCTTGCCTTGCCTGGGAAACGCAGTGCCAAGAAGCAGGCCCAGAGAGTGCCTAGAAGGTACCATTTTTTTTTAAGGTTTGCTTGGAGGCCAGGAGAAGTAACTTAAGGGTGGGTTGTGCCAAATGTTTCCATAGCGTTCATCTCTCCAAGTTTGAAGAGACTAATAGAAGAGCCTCGAGAGCTTTAGCATGCTTGGCGAATAAAAAATCTGGCATGGGGGCAGCTGTCAAAGAGCTGCTGCCCATCATTAAAAGTGACTGCTCACAATGGTACAGCTGCAACATGTGGGCGACCCATCTCCCTTTGATGCTGCAGAACCAGAGTTCTATCAAGGCAGCAGGTCACCCTCTAGTGAAAGGGCAAGTCAAATGGAACGGGGTTACTGAACAAGTCAATGTAGTCATCCAGGTCCCTCATACTTCACTGCCAGTGAGTTTTTTTCCCCTTAAAGTCACCTGTGGGAAAACTGGAAATGCGCAAATCAGTCGCACAATGTCAGGTGTCCGAATTTCCGGCCTGTCCCAGCTGCCAGCAAGACTCAAGTTAAAGCAGAGATTTTTCCTGAGCTTCAAAGGCAATTGTGTAAAAACATTAAGGCATCAGGTCAATGGTACAGTCTACATTATCCTGCCCTGGCCACTTATAATCCAAATATATCCCATGGAGCTGCATGGATCAGAACCATAGCTTACACATTGTAGTTGATCCTCTGGATATACCCATAACCTTCAGTCCCATTCCTGCATGGAGGTTTTGCCCATCTTATTCTCAAAGAAGTTAGTTTATAGCACTCGCTGGCCTGAAATTGCATGGCGGGACACTAATGCACAAGCCCTCTATGAGCACTGAGATGGAGTTTTGGGCATTTGTGTCGGGTACATCCTGTGAGATATGATGGTAAATTTTCAATGGAGACTCAAGGCTTGGTGAAGCCTCTGTGGAAGCCTCTGTGGACTATCTGAATAGAATGCAAAGCTGAGTTGGCATTATTTTAGGAGCTCACTTATTTGAATAGATATCAAGAGAACCTAGTCAGGACTCTACCTCACGGGGGCGGAAAATCTTGCGAGAATTTGATGTAAGTTGATATGGCCATTTACAGGCTGCATTTTGTTGTCCCACTGCTGGAAGTGGTGGCAGGGGCAGAAAATGGTGGCCGCTCTGCACAGGACCCATGCTGCCGCACTGCGGCGGCGGCAACTTAACATATTGACGGCAGCTGCACGCCCCCCCCTCCCCCAGAAATCACGTGGTGGGTGCGGCATTGGTGACACCGTTCACAATGTTACTTGATGCAGGAGCGGGTGATGACGCCATTTTTAAAGGGCTGCAGCCCTGCAAACAGTTCAACATAATGCAGAGTTGACCCCTTCCCCCACTTCCCCATACAATTCATGGAGAGTTGCCCCCTTCCCTACCTCGGTGGCACCAGCTTCTCCTGGACGGGAAAGTGAAGGCTGCATGACGAGTTCAAGATTGGGAACTGAAGGTAAGATCGCGGCGAATTAAATTTAAATTTATGCAGAGAGGTATTTTAAATATTTAAAGTAGGGTATCATTGCAGAATGGCTGAGGTTCCGCCACAGAGCCTCACCGCCTCTGGGAAGATCGGTTTCAGCAATCCTGGCGTCAGGCTCCATGGCAGACGCTCCGATGCTCCACACCCACCCCCAACCACAAAACCCAACACAGCAGGAGGCCATTTGGCCAATCATGTCTGTGTCGGCCCTTTGAGCAATCCAATTAACATCAGTCCCCCATTCTTTCTTCATAGCCCTGAAAATCTTTCCTGTTCAAATATTTATCCAGACTTTTGTTGAAATTTGCTGTTGAATCTGCTTCCACCATCCTTTCAGACAACTCACTGTGTAAAAAAGAATTGTCCTCATCTCCCCTCAGTTCTTTTGTCAATCATCTTAAATCTGTGTCCTCTCGTTACTGACCCTTCCGCCAATGGAAACAGTGCCTCCTTATTTACCCTTTCATAATTTTGAACAACTCTATTTATTTACTTGTACTCATTTAGTGTTCCATTCAATTTTTCAGTCTGATTTTTAATTAGTAATAGGAACAGCAGCCACTTTGTAATGTTCAAATTAGGCCCACATGATGTAATTTGGAAGTCAACTCAACTTCCCACTATTTAGTGTGATATGGTGTTTAATCATCTATCACCCTTTAGGAAATGGGATTGGATTTAACAAGGCCAACAGCAAGATTTGTAGCAGCATGTTCAGCTTATTTCTGAGCCTTTGGTTTTATTTTTCCTCTTTACACCTAATTGTGTGGGAGGTTTTGTAGCAAGTGATTTTGCTCGGCCGTTTTTATGGTACGGTCATAAAGTCATGACAGCACAGAAAGAGGCCATTCGGTCCATTAAGTCCAGACTGGCTCTCTATAGAGCAATCCAGTCAGTCTCATTCTCCCACTCTATTCCCATAGCTCTGAATGTTTATTTCCCTCAAGTGCCCATGCAACCTCCTTTTGAAATGATTCACAATCTCCGCTTCCATCACTGTCGTGGGCAATGTGTTCCAGGTCATTACCACTTGCTGTGTAAAAAAAGTTCTCCCTCACATCCCCCCTGAATCTCTTGCCCAAAGCCTTCAATCTGTGTCCCGTCATCCTTCTACTACCAGCTAATGGAAACAGCTTTTCTTTCTCTGCCTAATCTAAACCTGTCATAATTTATTCTCCTCTATCAAATCTCCCCTCAATCTCCTTTTGTCTAAGGAGAACAACACCAGCTTCTCCAACCTAACCTGGTAACTAAAATCCCTCATCCCTCGAACCATTCTGATAAATCTCCTCTGCACCTTCTCAAGGACCTTCACATCCTTCCCAAACTGTGGTGACCAGAAGTGGATGCAATATTCTAGTTGTAGCCTAACCAGAGCTTTATAGAGGTTCAGCATAGCTTCCCTGCCTTTGTACTCAATGGGCTGGATTTTATGTACCCGCCACCAGGAGCAATGGCGAGCGACAAAAATGGCAGCCCGCATGTGTGGGCTGCACGCCACCATGCCACTGCAATCTTCCTTGTGGCGGCCTATGATAATATGCCGGTTGGGCCACCCCCCCATCCGCCCGTCTGATCATGGTGAGGGGGCGCGCTCACTGACTCCGGCAATGTCATCAGCTGCCTCTGCACAGGTGTCGGCGCCATTTTTAAAGGGCAGTCAGCCCTGCTGGCTAATTTACATTTTTAAAGTTATTCCCACCTCACTGTTCTGATCATAAATCTGTCGCCCCATTCCCACCCCCCAATAACAATTACATTCAGGATTTGCTCCTCCCCCCCACCCCCCGACAAAATACTTACCTTTCACACATGATCTTCCCCCGCAAAACTGAACAAAGTGCAGAGGTCACCCCCTTCCCACCATCCCTTAGACGAGTCATGTAAATTTGACCCCATCTCCCACACCCGACCCTACACTAAAAATCACAATTTCCTCCCTTCCCCACCACAGTGGTGCCTGCCTCCCCTACATGGGAAAGTGAAGGCGTGTGAGTGCCAGCTACCAGTCAGAAGATCACAGCCCGAGGGTAAGGTTGGAGTTTATTGGATGCAAATGTATTCATGTCATTAATGTAAATATCCGGATCCCATGGCCCAGAGGTCGGGGGGTGTTGGGGGGGACACCACCACAGAGCCTCGTCGCTGCCAGGAAGATCAGGCCTGGACCTCCCAGCTTCGGACTCCGTGGCGGGCCGCTGCTGGAGCGATCTTCCGCACCCCCCACCCCGCCTCACCACTGAACCCAATGTCGAGAGTTTTGTAAAATCCCAGCCAATGGGCTGAATTTTTAAAGTTTGCTGCCGATCTCGGCGGAAAGCTTCAAAAACAATGCAAGATGTGCGCTTTGGAGCTGCCATGATATTTCGTGTGGTGGCTCATTACCATGGAGGGGCGGAACAACTGCCCCAAATGACGTAGAGCGGGTGGGCACTCCGTCCTCGGCAACAGTCCCCGGCGCGGGCACCGGAGCCATTTTTAAAGGGCTTCAAGCCCTTCAGTGAGATTTAACTTTTTAAAGGTTCCGCTGTCCAAAAAATAAAATTAAACTTTTAATTGTACTTTGAATCCCCTCTCTCACCGCCTCCCAATGAGTAATCAATATGTAAATTGCCCTCTTACCTTTTATGTTAACTGCCATTCTAGTGTTATATTTTCTCTTTGCCAGTCTTATTTTCCTCTTCACTTCCCCTCTCAACTTATTGTATCTAGCCCGGGTTCTCACTTGAAAAATTTACCTGACGTACATTATACATCTCTTTTTTTGCCTCATCATATTCTCTATCTCCCTCCTCATTCAAGGAGCTCTGGCTTTGGTTCCCTTACCTTTCACCCTTGTTGGAATGTACCTAGCCTGTACCAGAAATATCTCCTCCTGAAAGATCACCCATTGTTCCATTACAGTTTTTTCCTGTCAATCTTTGGTTCCATTTTACCCTGACTACCCTCTCATCTCATTGAAGTTATCCCTCTTCCAATTTAGAAGTTCTACTTTAGATTGTTCCTTGCTCTTGTTCATTACTAATCTAAACCTTATGATACAATGATCACTCTTACCCAAGGGCTCCCCCACAGACACTTGGTCCACTTGGCCCACTTCATTGCCCAGCATCAGATCCAGCAATACCTCCTTTCTAATTGAGCAGAAAACATACTGATCAACGAAGCTCTCCGTAACACATTTCAGAAATTATTCCTCATCTTTTCCCTTTAATATTATCCCAATCAATATTTGGGTAATTGAAGTTCCCCAACATCACCACTCTATAGCTCTGGCAAATCTCTATGATTTCCCAACCGATTTGTTCTCTATCTCTCTTTCACTATTGGGAGGTGTATAGAATACCCCTAGTAACATGATCATACTCTTTTTGCTTCTCAACTCTAATTAAATGGGGATTCTGTCTTTGCCCCTTTGAGGACATCCTCCCTTTCCAACACCACAATGTTTTCCCTAATCAGTGCTGCCAGCCAACCTCCCTTTTTTCCTTCCCTGTCTTTTCGGAACACTATATCCTTCAATATTATGCAGTCCTCACCATTTTAAAGCCACGTTTCCATTATTGCCACTACATTATATTCCTACATGTCTATTTGTGCTTGTAGCTCACAAACCTTATTCACCACACTTTGTGCATTTTCATAGATACATTGTAAACCTGTCTTTGTATTCCTGTAGTCCTTCATAGTCTGCTATGGTATGGTATAAATCAAATATGGTACTACTTCCTTCTCTAGTACTATCCAACACTCACTCCTTCATGCACCTTATTCTTCTTTTATACTTCTAAAGGCAGGTGCCCATTCCTCAGCCAGTTTAGTTGAACCCTCTCCAACCACACTAGTGAACCTCCCCGTGAGGACGTTGGTCCCAGTCCTGTTGAGGTGCAACCCGTCCCTTTTGAATAGGTGCCTCCTGCCGCAGAACTGGTCCCAATGTCACAAGAATCTGAAACCCTCCCTCCTGTACCATGCCTTAAGTGATGCATTAATCCTTCTTATCTTCCTATTTCTACTCTCGCTGGCATGTGGCACTCGGGGTAATCCAAAGATTACTGCCTTCGAGGTCCTACTTTTTAACTTCCTCCTTAGTTCCTGAAAATCTGGCCATAGGACCTCAATACCTGCCATCTCTATGTCATTGGTATCAATGTGTACCACAACTTCTGGCTTATGCCCTTCCCCCAGCAGAATATTCTGCACCCTCTCCGTGATGTCCTTTACCCTGGCACCAGGAAGGCAACACATCATGTGGGACTCATGATGGCAGTTGCAAAAATGCCTGTCTGACCCCCTAACTATCGAATCTCCTAGAATGACTGGAATTCTCCTCTTTGCAGTTCTTTCCTGTGCAGTCACTTACCCATTGGAGATATTGTTTAGACTGCACTCCTCCAGGGTGTCTTCACTCCCAACAGACTGCAAATTGGTTTGAGAGCAACATACACCCCGAACACTATCGTCCTACTCCTCCAGATGGCCACCCATCGACTATCCTGAACTCTCACTGCTGGTGGGGTTGTCACTGCCTCCTGATACGTATGATCCAGGAAACTGTCATCCTCCCTGATGCTCCACAGTGGATCCAGCTGCCCCTCAAGTTTGGAAATCCTGAGCTCAAGCTCAAGTTGCTGGAGGGAGTTCCTACACACGTGGTCCTCCAAGACACTTCAAGTGTCGTGAAGTTCCCAAGTGGCGAAGGACTTGCAAGCAGCAGATCACAGCTGCCCCATCCATGATCTATAAAAAATCTTTATTCTCTCTTTTAGAATCTAGTTCGTACCTTGTTTAAACTATTGATTTTAATTAATGCTTCTAGACCTGCTTACTGCTATACTTAACTCAAATGAAATTTTAGTAATTAGTTTAACTAGTTAAGCTATAACTTTAATACAGTACTTAATAGTTTCCTGGTCCTAATTTAAACCACTGCCCTAGTTTTAAAAAAAATAGTTTACGAAAAGGGATAGTGGGGTTGGATTTTGCTCTTCGGAGTGTAGTTCTGGCAGGGTGGGACTTCTGCCCAACTCTTAATCAGTGTCTTCTCCAATACCGATCCCTCAACCAGCACCTAAAAACAGACCTGTTAGTCAATTATCACATTGCTATTTGTGGGAGCTTGCTGTGCACAAACTGGCTACCACATTTCCTACATTACAACAATGACTACACTTCAAAAGGGAATGCACCTTGGGACATCCTGAACTTGTCAAAGGACTATATAGGTGCAAGAACAATAAGTGGGATGCAAATTGGAGGAATATTAAGTCATTCCCTCCATTGGGAAACCTCAGGACTGTAACTACCACTTTCCAGTGCCCACTGCCACCTTCCACACAGTCATCTTGCAGGGGCAGCAATATAACTGGGATTACTACCAGGAAAATCTATTGACAACACAGACAGTAGTGCCATCACCACTTGCACGCAGTGTGCAAGAACCAGCAGGCAATGTTTAACTTAACAGTGCTGAGGGGAGTGATGTCCAGGTTGGGGCAGTGAAGTGGCGGTAGGCGACAATGGTAGATTTTGTCCCATTCCCGGCCGTGTCTCACCACCTTTCAGCCAGGATCGGGGAGAAGAATCAACTTGGATCTCTCTAGGAATTCCTCTTTACTCATGTTTTTTGACTGAAGATGAGAAAAAGGCATAGGGGCAAGTCAGGCTGCAGCAGAGGTACACTACATCTGCTCACCTGTATTCTCTCATCTGCATTTATAAGCAAACAGGACCTACCTGGCAATGACAATGCAGAGCTAGGTGCACAGATCTGCAGAAAGATAATGCAGAGATGTGCCATCTGTTACAAGAATATCACCATAACCAATACCTTAAAACAGAATATCTGGTCATAATCGCACTACTGTTTGCGAGATCTTTCTGTGCACAAATTGTTTCCTGCATTAAAATAGTGACTGCATTTCAAAACATGTTCTTATTTGGCTTTGGGACATTCTGAGGTAGTGAAAGGTACAATATAAATGCAAGTTTTTCTTTTTACAATTAAAGAGGGAGGTAAGGCCATAAGGACTAAAAACAGAAACTTCAGATGGGAAATTTGTGTGATTAGACTGGTCACAGTCAAATATAAGACCAGTGAGCTGTGTAGAGCTAAAGAAGTCCTTAATATTGGCCGTTAGTTTTGCAGATCAGACAGAGAATGGTGCCAGAGCAGGCAGGTAGATAATATAAAGACGAAACACAAATTAAAGTGTGCAATGCAATCAGTTAGATGAGATGAAGAGCTTCATTCCCATTGCAAATTAATAGGTCAAAAGATGACACTATTTGGAGGTTATATCTCCATGTATATAGAGGTAAACCAACACAGAATGATTGAATGGAGGAATAACTCAGTGGACCCTGCTGCTGGTTACAAGTTGTCATCTGGACGAAAGCTATGAAAACAGATGTGGGAATTGGAAGCCCTGTGAGGGAAGGTTAACATGTATCTGACCTTAGAGGTCATTAAGGTCTGCAGAACTATTTTTAAATCCTGGGGTTACAACATGGTGCTGATGGATGCTTTACAAAAAACATTGATTGGTATTGGCTGCATTACAAGCTTTCTTTTTTTCTTTCTTTCTTTCTTTTGGGCCTCCTTATCTCGAGAGACAATGGATACGCGCCTGGAGGTGGTCAGTGGTTTGTGAAGCAGTGCCTGGAGTGGCTATAAAGGCCAATTCTGGAGTGACAGGCTCTTCCACAGGTGCTGCAGAGAAATTTGTTTGTTGGGGCTGTTGCACAGTTGGCTCTCCCCTTGCGCCTCTGTCTTTTTTCCTGCCAACTACTAAGTCTCTTCGACTCGCCACAATTTAGCCCTGTCTTTATGGCTGCCCGCCAGCTCTGGCGAATGCTGGCAACTGACTCCCACGACTTGTGATCAATGTCACACGATTTCATGTCGCGTTTGCA
Organism: Heterodontus francisci; assembly: GCF_036365525.1. Classification (NCBI taxonomy): domain Eukaryota; kingdom Metazoa; phylum Chordata; class Chondrichthyes; order Heterodontiformes; family Heterodontidae; genus Heterodontus; species Heterodontus francisci. Next base: position 44,632,219 of record NC_090392.1, read on the forward strand.
GACGTCTTTATAACGGAGACATGGACGGCCGGTGGGTCTGATACCAGTGGCGAGCTCGCTGTACAATGTGTCTTTGGGGATCCTGCCATCTTCCATGCGGCTCACATGGCCAAGCCATCTCAAGCGCCGCTGACTCAGTAGTGTGTATAAGCTGGGGGTGTTGGCCGCTTCAAGGACTTCTGTGTTGGAGATATAGTCCTGCCACCTGATGCCAATTATTCTCCGAAGGCAGCGAAGATGGAATGAATTGAGACGTCGCTCTTGGCTGGCATACGTTGTCCAGGCCTCGCTGCCGTAGAGCAAGGTACTGAGGACACAGGCCTGATACACTCGGACTTTTGTGTTCCGTGTCAGTGCGCCATTTTCCCACACTCTCTTGGCCAGTCTGGACATAGCAGTGGAAGCCTTACCCATGCGCTTGTTGATTTCTGCATCTAGAGACAGGTTACTGGTGATAGTTGAGCCTAGGTAGGTGAACTCTTGAACCACTTCCAGAGCGTGGTCGCCAATATTGATGGATGGAGCATTTCTGACATCCTGCCCCATGATGTTCGTTTTCTTGAGGCTGATGGTTAGGCCAAATTCATTGCAGGCAGACGCAAACCTGTCGATGAGACTCTGCAGGCATTCTTCAGTGTGAGATGTTAAAGCAGCATCGTCAGCAAAGAGGAGTTCTCTGATGAGGACTTTCCGTACTTTGGACTTCGCTCTTAGACGGGCAAGGTTGAACAACCTGCCCCCTGATCTTGTGTGGAGGAAAATTCCTTCTTCAGAGGATTTGAACGCATGTGAAAGCAGCAGGGAGAAGAAAATCCCAAAAAGTGTGGGTGCGAGAACACAGCCCTGTTTCACACCACTCAGGATAGGAAAGGGCTCTGATGAGGAGCCACCATGTTGAATTGTGCCTTTCATATTGTCATGGAATGAGGTGATGATACTTAGTAGCTTTGGTGGACATCCGATCTTTTCTAGTAGTCTGAAGAGACCACGTCTGCTGACGAGGTCAAAGGCTTTGGTGAGATCAATGAAAGCAATGTAGAGGGGCATCTGTTGTTCACGGCATTTCTCCTGTATCTGACGAAGGGAGAACAGCATGTCAATAGTCGATCTCTCTGCACGAAAGCCACACTGTGCCTCAGGGTAGATGCGCTCGGCCAGCTTCTGGAGCCTGTTCAGAGCGACTCGAGCAAAGACTTTCCCCACTATGCTGAGCAGCTAAAGATGTGCTATCAATCGTAGAAAGAAGCAGTATGGTTTACTGGTAGAATAAATCCATTTTCCTTCACTGGATTATTTGCATTTCCTCATGGACCAAGGTTTTAATTAAAGGTAGGGAACAATTGCCTAAGAAAGACAGGTGCAGACATAGAAACTGTCTTGAAGACGTATAAGATACAAAAGTGGATATTTTTCTCTTGAACAGAAGACCAAGTTCTGTTGAGAAACCTCATGCTGGAACCTCAGAGTAAAAAGGAAATTAATATTAAACACACCCATCCCAAGGAAACCAAAATTTCAAGCATGCAAACTAAGGCAACATCATTGATTTGAAAAGTAATTGATCATGCTCAGCCTAAAATGGGCAACTACAGGTCAACCCAATGGATAGATGAAATAAAATGGCTGTTTTTTATTGACCAACTTTTATATTCCTTTTAGATCAGAACTATAAAATCATACCACAGCAAAATAAAATAAAAACAAAATACCAGGGAGGGACTGTGCTTTCAAATAAGATAAAGATTCAAGAAGACCATTAAAAAACATTCTCCTCCTTTGTTGCCCCTCTTCACATGCCCCAGCTACTGGAAGAAATTCCTCCAAAATGTACAGAATTCTAGATCTCAGGGCTTATGATATTTAATATTTATTCCTCTTATATTGTATACAAATGCACATTTAGCTGTATGTGCCTCTGCATTAACATTCCCTCAAACCAATTCTTTCACAAGCATTTTGAAGAAGGTGTCAGTGATTCCTTTAGCTCCCTCGTTACCTTGCTAACCTGAATAAAGATTCTGTTTTTATGGCCTGGATGACATGTACTGTAATTTGCCTTTTACTCTAAAGACTCAAACCCAATGTATTTATCCAACGGCCAATAAATGGAGGCTGACTGATCTTCTGGGCCTGGAATTTCCTTTTTGGGGACAACCCGCAAGTTAGTTGCAAAAATGTGCCAAAACAATGCCCATTTCCCGATGTCAAATTATGCCCAACTATCCCGCAATCTTCCTAGAATACACTCAAACTTAAAATGGGCATAAATCAGTGTAAACAATCAGAGCCCCCATGGTAAAATCCCAAAGCCTTTTATTCATATATAAGGAGCAAGAGGGTAACTCGAGAAAGGATTGGCCCACTCAAGGACAAAGGAGGGAAGTTATGCGTGGAGTCAGAGAAAATGGGTGAGATTCTAAACGAGTACTTTGCATCGGTATTCACCGAGGAGAGGGACATGACGGATGTTGAGGTTAGGGACAGATGTTTGATTACTCTAGGTCAAGTCGGCATAAGGAGGGAGGAAGTGTTGGGTATTCTAAAAGGTATTAAGGTGGACAAGTCCCCAGGTCCGGATGGGATCTATCCCAGGTTAATGAGGGAAGCGAGAGAGGAAATAGCTGGGGCCGTAACAGATATCTTTGCAGCATCCTTAAACACGGGTGAGGCCCCGGAGGACTGGAGAATTGCTAATGTTGTCCCCTTGTTTAAGAAGTGTAGCAGGGATTATCCAGGTAATTATAGACCGGTGAGCCTGACATCAGTGGTAGGGAAGCTGCTGGAGAAGATACTGAGGGATAGGATCTATTCCCATTTGGAAGAAAATGGGCTCATCAGTGATAGGCAACATGGTTTTGCGCAGGGAAGGTCATGTCTTACCAACTTAATAGAATTCTTTGAGGAAGTGACAAAGTTGATTGATGAGGGAAAGGCTGTAGATGTCATATACATGGACTTCAGTAAGGCGTTTGATAAGGTTCCCCATGGTAGGCTGATGGAGAAATTGAAGTCGCATGGGGTCCAAGGTGTACTAGCTAGATGGATAAAGAACTGGCTGGACAACAGGAGACAGAGAGTAGCAGTGGAAGGGAGTTTCTCAAAATGGAGAGTGGTGTTCCACAGGGATCCGTGCTGGGACCACTGTTGTTTGTGATATACATAAATGATTTGGAGGAAAGTATAGGTGGTCTGATTAGCAAGTTTGCAGACGACACTAAGATTGGTGGAGTAGCAGATAGTGAAGGGGACAGTCACAGAATACAGCAGAATATAGATAGACTGGAGAGTTGGGCAGAGAAATGGCAGATGGAGTTCAATCAGGGCAAATGCGAGGTGATGCATTTTGGAAGATCCAATTCAAGAGTGAACTATACAGTAAATGGAAAAGTCCTGGGGAAAATTGATGTACAGAGAGATTTGGGTGTTCAGGTCCATTGTTCCCTGAAGGTGGCAACGCAGGTCAATAGAGTGGTCAAGAAGGCATACGGCATGCTTTCCTTCATCGGACGGGGTATTGAGTACAAGAGTTGGCAGGTCATGTTACAGTTGTATAGGACTTTGGTTCGGCCACATTTAGAATACTGCGTGCAGTTCTGTTCGCCACATTACCAAAAGGATGTGGATGCTTTGGAGAGGGTGCAGAGGAGGTTCACCAGGATGTTGCCTGGTATGGAAGGCGCTAGCTATGAAGAGAGGCTGAGTAGATTAGGATTATTTTCATTAGAAAGACGGAGGCTGAGGGGGGACCTGATTGAGGTGTACAAAATCATGAGAGGTATAGACAGGGTGGATAGCAAGAAGCTTTTTCCCAGAGTGGGGGATTCAATTACTAGGGGTCACAAGTTCAAAGTGAAAGGGGAAAAGTTTAGGGGGGATATGCGTGGGAAGTTCTTTACGCAGAGGGTGGTGGGTGCCTGGAACGCGTTGCCAGCGGAGGTGGTAGACGCGGGCATGATAGCGTCTTTTAAGATGTATCTAGACAGATACATGAATGGGCAGGAAGTAAAGAGATACAGACCCTTAGAAAATAGGCGTCATGTTTAGATAGAGGATCTGGATCGGCGCAGGCTTGGAGGGCCGAAGGGCCTGTTCCTGTGCTGTAATTTTTTTTGTTCTTTGTTCTTTGTTTTGGACCATGTATTTTTTCTTTGACTCTTAAAATTTAAGTTTCAATTTATCAAGCCATCATTCATGCATATCAGGTATGGCAGGTTTAAGAGCCTGCAATCAGGGAAGCTTTTCAATTTTCAATTACTTATGCCATAAAAATCCATTCAAAGATAATACAGAGCAAGTCTCAGTGAAGATAAGGTCAAAAAAGTGCAATTAAACCCCAAAAGAATGATTTTTTTTTTGCTGCGTCTGGAAGTCTGGTCACAATGGTGAGAGACTCTCGAACAAACACAATGAGGGAAGTACTTGTGTTTTTGAGTCAGAAGCAAGGCCAGTGTTGTGGGTGCAGATTCATTTGGACAGAGGGTTTGAAGGGTGGGTGTAAAAGATGAAGGAGGCTCAAACATATTGCGGTCATAGTATTTTTCATTTACGCATAAACACAAGCAATCTTTTAAGCCATGCTATTTGTTCCACAGTTACACATATCTCTGTGTGCAAATGCTGAGGAAACTCCAGGTCCGGATGCCTACCCCCAATGACATGACAAATAAAAGGGGGAATGTTTCAGAAATGGGGCTCAAATTCAGAGAGACCTACCTGAACTCAGCAAGGGTATAGCTGTAAAAGGTATTTAATATCAAGAAAAGTGATGGATATGTTACTAAGTTGGTAATGGAAGAAAACGCATAGAATGATCCCAATACTAAAAGTATGATCACAGAGCAAAGCAACAGAAATTTAAGGAAAGAACATGACACATCATCAAGTATGAATAAAATACACATAGAATACAGTGAGTTGGGCTGGTCACTGTTGACATAAAGACAGAGATAATGGGAAGAAATTCTGTAAAGAACAATGAAAGCTGAGTCCAGATGCTAGATCACTGAACAGTGAGAGGCAAGCCAGGTCAGGGGAATATAGATCTGCTGTCACTGTAAAAACAGTTAAAGAGAATACGATAAGTTACTGAAATAAAGAAATTATATGACACGGTGTTTGCTTTTCAGAAACGCGAGGCAAGAGAAAGAGAAACTATGATTTTAACATGTCCAAATGCTTTATCATGTCTCATTTAAAAGACAGCCCAGCAAATTCTGCACTGGAGTGTCAGCCTAGATTAGCCATGCACTAAACAGGGAAAGAGGAATAGTTTCCCGTTCCTTGGACTCAATGGGACAGATTTTGTAGTGCCAGTAGAGGCGATGCATTCAGCATTCACTGCTACTGGATGTTGGAAAAGCCTCACAACTTCTAGAGAGCGCTTGCTATAGTTAATCCAAATGTTGTGGTGGGCTGACAAACGCTACCCCTGTGGATTCAAATGTCAAGTAAGGAACTCGTGCAAATTTGAGCGAATTGCCCGTCAATTCCGAATTAATTACACTTTTAAATTTTACGCCTGTACTTTCAGGCAGAAGGGGCCTCCTCTCCATTCATGAATACTTAATGAGGATATCCGCACCATTTCAAAAGTCAAAATGAATTAATTTTTTAACATGAGGCTTTTTAAAAATCTGATCAATTTTGTTAAAAAGTAAAACCTATGACTTTTTAGCAGGATTTATCAGTCTTTGTAAATACCACTTTTTAAAATGATTTATCTGATCAATATTATTGTACTCATTGTACTTTTCGAAAAAAGTTTACATTTCTAATTTTGAAAAAAATGCATTCAGATTTTTTTAAATTTTGCTCAAATATGTTTGAGTCTTAATTTTGTAAAATTAATCTGGTCTACTAAATATATAGTTTTCCACTGCCTTTTTAAATGTGTTTGCCAATCGCCTTTTACCACAGCTGCCTTTATTTTCCCTGTTTTTGTATTGTGGTGACTGTAAGACATTGCCACAACTACCTGCACTAGCCTATGCTGCTGGGCCTTGCTGCACCCAAGCCAAGAGAAATCCTCCCTCAAGCCAGCCGAAATTCTCACCATTTGGATCATGATAGGTTCATGCCAATATTTTGTAGAAATGACTGATTTTGGATGCCTGTCCCTTAAAATGAATGGACAGAACATCATGGACAACATGCCTGGGATTTCCCACAATGTAGTCCAGTGGGTGGAGCTGTTCAATGGTAAGGAAGTCTTACTGACTCGGTTAAATTATTCGAAGGAGAATAAGATCACTTTCTGATGCAGCAGATGGTCAAGTGACAGCAAAAGCTCAGATCCGATTCGAAAATGGGATGGGCTGCATTCAGGTTTGTGTGCAATTGAATTTTTACATCCTCAAGATGTCCCAATGTGCTTCTCAGCCACTGAATTACTTTTGAAGTGTGGCCACTGTGGTTATGTAAGCAAAAGTGGCAGATTGTTTACATACGTAAAGGCCCTACAAACAGCAAATGAGATGAATGGCAATGTAATCTCTTTGGTTGAGGGGTGAATATTGGTTAGAACACTGCAGGAACACCCTGCTGTTCTTCAAATAATGCCATTGGATTTTTTTTGCTCATCTGAACTGCAACAAGGACTTCAGTTTAACATCTGATCTGAAAGATGGAACCTTCAGCAGTATGCACTCCTACAGTATTGCAAGCCCAAGTGTTCAGTCCTTTAGAAAACTATTGTTTATCTGACTACTGTGCTATATGAGATTACCTTTACATTATTCAAAAAGATGTCGTTGATATCTACCTAATACCTAATATAATTAAAGAAATTACAGTACAGGAGACCATTCAGCCCATCATATACTGCTGCTAGCTAGAGTTATCAGCCTAGAAATTGTTAGATTCCCTCTAGACTTTTCTGTTGTAGTCAGATGTTTCAAGCCTTTCTGTATAACTATCGCCTCTCATTTGTGACAATCCAGTAAATCTTCAATAATTGATGGAGACTTGTATTTTAACTATTCCATGACTGGACGTGAGTTACAATGATTAGTGAAGTTAAAGTTTGGCTCCTCTCTTTTGTACTCATTAATTTCTTCCACCCATTTCTACAGTTACTTCCTAAAGCACTGAATTTTTGAAACCCCTCCATCACAAGTGCCACATATATCATATTCTTCAATAAGTTTCAAATCATTTTAATTAAAACCATTTAGATGTAAATATACAAGCTGAAGCATGAACCTCTTAAAATCTGTGAACGAGACTCAGCCTCAGCAATGTGCAATAGTCAAACCCATCTTCAGTGGCGGACAAAGCTGCAACCAGATGAGTGGAAGAGATGCTTAATGATAATGCAACCATTAGCAGGGCACAGTTCTAGAAAAGTTACTTTAGAAATGGAAGTCAGCCATCTCACTCAACAACAATGCTTACTTTTATTTATTTGCTTTGAGACGTGAGCTACACTGACAAGACGGTTTTTACTGCACATCCCTAGTTGCTCTGATGATATTAAGAGCCAACTACTTAGTGTGGGACTCGAGTCATACGTAAACCTGACCAGGTAGAAGGGGCAGGTTCCTTTCACTGTAGGAGATTAGAGTGATTTAGGAAAAGGGATTCAGAGAGGAGGGAGGGAGATGGTTAGACAAGCTTAGCACCATAATTGTTTATTTCTTTAAGAAGAATGGCTTTTGAATTTTCCTCAAGTGAAATAACTTGTCTTTCCTACTTTGATTTGAACAGAACAAGCATGCAATGTCCTTGCTGTAGGTATTCTGTCAGGACTATAAAGTTGACATCAGAAATGGTAAAGAATCTTTTATCTGTGAATTGAATACAGTTGGAAACTACAGAAAATGATAGCTTGCCTTGCCTTGGGTGACAGTGGCCGCTGTGATTAATGACCCTGCTTACCAATGAATTATGTCTCAAAGAGTCTTGAAGTGTTGCCAGGAATTTGAAAGGAATGTTTCCAAAAAGAACTACTGGATCCACTTAAAACAAACTGCTCTCTCTAGAGAGGACAATTTGTCACACTTTTAATGAGGCTTACTTTATGAAAACAGAAAAATGAATCACGCAGGATAATTTAAATGAAAGCTTCACCCTTATGGACACACTGGAAAACACCATTAGCCATGTGAGGCATCTAGGACCAGGAAGGAGGGGCTGTTCATAGGAGGCCATCGAAAAGAGAATTTTTTGATACCCCAGCCTATTATTTATAGTGTGATTTCATCCACGTCAGAGTTAATTTACATCTAGCGTTGGCTCCTGATTGGAGAGCTGCTCATCAGTCAGGGTGGACAGAGATTGGAGATGATTCTCAGCTCATCTACAGAGTGAAAGAAAGTTAAGGTAGTTAAATTGGAAAGCAGGAGACTTTGAGGTGAAGTTTTCAAGGGAATCAAAGTTGATTTGGGGAATCTAGACATCATGGCGAAGAATTCAAATACCAGGGACACAAATAGAAAATGGATTGTTCGGTATATGGAGACAGCTTTTTGCATAAAGATAACTTACGGGGAAAGACATTGAAGCAGACAGCATAAATGGGTTCATGAGACAATTGGGTGTATTTTTGGAAAGAGAAGTGATTGAGGGACATGAGAGAAAGATTGTATGTTAGACACCAAATGTATTTATAAGGGATTATTTTCTTTAGTGTTTGCAGCAAGTTTATTATTACACTGTGACAGGAGTGAAACCAAACAAGGGAAAACGTCAACACTGGACTTCAGTCATAAAGCACAGTGTTGAAAGAAGGAAAGACTTGAATTTATATAGTGCCTTTCATGACACCCAGACGTCCCAAAGCACTTTGTGAAGCGTAGCCACTGTTGTAATGTAGGAAACGCAGCAGCCAATCTGCACACAGAAGCTCCCACAAATAGCAATGTGATAAAGACCCAAAAAAATGTGTTTTCTTTGTGATGTTGATTGCGGGATAAATATTGGCTAGGACACCGGGGATAACTCTCCTGCGCATCTTTAAAATAGTGCCAGGGGATCTTTCACATCCACCTGTGAGGGCAGATGTGTCCTCGGCTTAACACCTCATCTGAAAGGCAGCACCTTCAAGAGTGTAGCACTTCCTCAGTACTGCACTGGAGTGTCAGCCTTGATTTTTGTTCTCCCTGGAGTGGGACTTCAACCAACAACCTTGTGACTAGGTGACGAGAGTGCTGCCAACTGAACCACAGCTGATAAATCAAACCCATGGTATTGGGACATTTTATTATGCCTAAGGCGCCCTATTACTGTCTTTATTATAGTGAGCAGATACATTTGTACCCAATGGTGAGAAGATGCGGTTGATTTTGAGAAAGGGACAGCCTTATTGGAAAGAAAGAACGTGTGTTCATATAGCACCTTATCACATCTTCAAGATGTCCCTAAGCCTGTAAAAAGTCATGCATTATTTATTGTTAAGTAGTTACAGACAGATGGGAAATGATAGGCATGGTTTCCCTTTATCACCTCTCAACTGACTGAAGACAGCGTGTTTTAGCCCCTGAGCGTTTTAATGGTCAACAAACAGACAAATGACAGCTTTTCTTGTAGGTTTAAACAAAGATAAATGTTTATTAAACAATACCTGAAAATATTCGCAACTTCACCCACACTCAGACACATGTATACACACACACATGCACGCGCGCGCACACACACACACACACACACACAAGAAACGATAGTGATTAAAAGATAATATGCATTTAGGTCTGACGGGTTTTCACCCCAGGGTGAAGTTTCAATAAATGGTGCAGGCCTGTTTTGCCTTTTACCTGGTTCACTGAAGACAAAACTTTGAAAGTTTCAGGAGGGTAAATGCGTTTCTGGAGATATTGCTTTGTTGTATTTCAGTCACAGTTCAATGTTGAAAATCTTGGTACAATTTCTCAAATGTGGAGTCTCAAAGTCACTTCGAGCCACTGCCTACTTGTAGTTTAAAGGTGGTATTATTAGGCAGCATCCTTCTTCTGCTGGGGCAGGTGGAATCTCACTCTCTCTGGCTCTCTACCTTTGTCTGGCCAGCATATACTTTTATTAAGCTCCTTATCAGACTCCTGGTTTCTGTCATGTTACCATGGTTTCTCTTTACCATTGTCCTCATACATGGGGCTGGATTTTACCAAGACCTCGACATTGGTCTCTATGGCGGGAGGAGCTGAAAGTGGTCTGCCATGGAGCCCGATGTCAAGAGGGCCCAGCCTGAACTTCCTGGAGGCAGCGACACTCCACGTGGCCCCCTGCCACTGGGTGATGGCACCTGGATTTCAATATTAAAATTAATTACATGCACAGATTTATATAGGCTTACCTTCAATCTTTTGTGCACGCTGTGATCTTTGGCATGGTGGCCGGAACTCCAGCGCCTTCAATTTCCCCGTCCAGGTAGAGCCGACATGACACTGGTGGGGAGGGGGGAGGAGTTAAGATTTTCAATGCTGCGGTGGGGGGGGGAGCGAGGTCAAATAAATGAGTGTAGATGGGTGTGGGGGATGGTGGGAAGGGGTGAACCTCAAACATTGTGCAGTCTGGGGGGGCGTTGGGTGGGGAGAAGAAGGCCAGATTTGAAAGGTAACAGCTGGATTTTACCGATGACCCCCCCCAACCCACCCAGCAAGCCCCCTTCCCAACCCCTGACGTCAGGTTTCGTGGTGGAGAGAGCTGTAAAATGCTTCCAGGAGAGGGTGAGAGGGCTGCCATGCACCCCGACGTTGGGAGGGCCCTTCCCAATATTACTGGCGGCGGTGGGGCCTCCTGGTGGTCCCCTGCTGCTCGGATACGGAACCCCAATTTGAATATCTAAATTAATTAAAATGATTGATTTAATTAAGCTCATGTCGCCATCTGATGTCCCATTGCGAACTTCGGCCCGGTGGCCGGCATTTCAGTGCCTTCAGATCCCCATCCAGTGAAATGAGGCACAACACTGGTGGGAAGGCCGGGGAGATAGGTTTCCCAGTGCGGGAAGGGAGGCAACAGTGTCATGGGTGTGCGGGATGATGGGAAGGGTTGTAGTTGAAGGTTTGTGCAGTTGGGGGGAGAAGGTCAGATGATAAAGGTATAAGTGTTTTGTGGGGCAAGGGCAAATAATTAATTTAATTGTTATTAGGGTGTGGGAGAGTGGCAAAAGAGATGCATCTATTTATTTCAATTCAATTTACCTTTAATTATTTAAATTAGCCGGTAGGGCTGACAGCCCTTTAAAAATGGCACCAGCGCCTGCACTCAGGCAGCTGATGCCATTGCCGGGTATGGACAGCCCACCCCCTCCACATGACTGGGGGGGTGGGGGGCGGGCCACCCCTGCTATTTAAGGTTGAGAAAGTGGTTACAAGATCAGCAGGATCTTATGTTGTATGAATAGAGGCATAGAGTACAAGCAAGGAAGTTATGATAAATCTTTATAAAACACTGGTTCAGCCTGAACTGGAGTATTGTGTCCGATTCTGGGCACTGCACTCTAGGAAGGTTGTGAAGGCTTTAGAGAGGATGCAGAAAAGATTTACAGGAATGGTTCTAGGCATGAGGAATTTCAGTTTCGGGGATAGATTGAAAAAGCCGGGATTGTTCTCCTTAGAGAAGAGAAGTTGAGAGGGGATTTGATAGAAGCATTCAAAATCTTGAGGGTGTTAGACAGAGGAGAGTCAGAGGGCTGAATTTTATTAGTGCACCACACATCGCGGCAGCGAGACCTTCTCGGCGTCGGAGATTGTGGCGGGCATCTCCCGGAAGAATTTTCTGGGCCCCCTGCCATGACCCCCGACACCTGAGGCCTCATAACATTCAGCCCATTGGGTCATGTACGGCACAGAAAGAGGCCATTCAGGGCATTGAGTCCATGCCAACTCTCCATGTAGCTGTCCAGTCAGTCCCACTCCCCTGCTTGATCGCTGTAGCCCTGAGAGTTTATTTCCTTCAAGTAACCATCCAATTTCCTTTTGAAGTAATTGATTGTCTCAGCTTCCATCAGCATTGTGGGCAGCGAGTTCCAGGTCATTACCACTCACTGCATAAAAAAGTTCTTCCTCATATTCCCCTGCACATTTTGCCCAAAACCTTCAATCTGTGTCCCCTAGTCCTTGTACTATTAGTAAATGGGAACTGTTTTTCCTTGTCTAAATGATTTAAGCCTGTCACGATATTGTACACCTCGACTAAATCTCCCCTCAATCTCCTCTGTTCTTATGGAATAACTCCAGCTTTTCCAGCCTTGTAACCTTGTAACTATAATCCAACATCACTGCAACCGTTCTGGTAAATCTCCTCTGCACCCTCTCAAGGACACTCATATCCTTCCTAAAGTGCGCTAATCAAACTGTATGCAATACTTCAGTTGGGGCCTAACCAGTGCTTTATAAATATTCAGCATAAATTTCCTGCTTTTGTACTCAATGCCTCTATTTGTGAAGCCCAAGATCCTATAGCTTTTGTCATGCTAGGGAAGAGCCATGATGAAATAAACAATGAATTCGAGGAATTATGGAAATAAAAAGTCAACTGTTAAACTGAACCACAGGAACATAGACACTTGTACTACAGACAAAATGGAATCACGGTCACGTGACCCCACTCCTGTATTGACAATACACGTTTCCATCTGTTGAGGATGAAACTCGTTAATCTCGTCTGAAATAGCTCTGGGGAGAACCCATGACAATTGAAAGGAGCACCATTGCAGATTGATGACTCCTATCTGCATGAATGAACTTAGAAAGGGTTCTGGAGACAGACTGAATCACAGCCCAAACCAAAACAAATAGGTGTGAAGTAGCACCATTATAACAGAATGGTCCCCATTCAGACATCAATAAATAACCATGATTTCCATATCCTGGTCCATTGTATGGTCACACCAGGGGAGAGGGCCATGTGCCACCTAACAGAAACTCAAATGTGATAGCTGTTTACCTTAAAAGGTAACCTTCTGGAGAGAAAGAGAGAGAGATAGAGAGAGAGACAGAGAGATACAGAGAGAGAGAGAGAGAGAGATCAAGCCAAGACCACAGAATGCCAGTTTCCAGTCAGAGGTTATGAGAAAGTTCCAGCTAAACAGAAGAATCCTGCTGAATGAGAAGTGAACAACAACTGCAGCAGAAAAATAAAAAAGTGAATTTGAGACGCTCCATCTGTGAAGGTAAACCAAATTCACACCACCAACTTTGGGTTGAGTTTTAAGAACTCTACAAAACCTCAGAAAGTTCAAGACTGCAAACGTCCAGACCTGCACCTTTTAAAGAAGACTTTCCTCCTGAGAAGACTCAACAGTAGTCTGTAAACCACATACTCTTATATCACCTTGGACTTTAATTGCATCCTACCCTTTTCTCTCTATCTATTCTTGCGTATGCATGTGTGTGTGTAAGTGGGTGAAGGTTGCAACCACTTCAGGAATTGCTTTAAAATAAATAGTTATCTTCTTTTATTAACCTATGAAAAAACCTGGCATTTTTCTGTTTATTTGACCTAATACACTCAGGGCCTAACACACTTTTTTTTAACAAAACACGATTGCAGTCAGTTGGGATGTGAAAAGTGGAACTCACACACACCACTTACCACCTGTCAATAATACTTTACGAACCACTCTCTCAATCTGCCACCTTCAAAGATTGATGCGCATGCACTCTCAGGTCCCTCTGTTCCTGCACACTCTTTAGAACTGTGCCATTAAATATATATTTATTGTCCCTATTCCTTCTGCCAAAATGCATCACCTCACATTTGTCAGTATTAAATTCCATCTGCCACCTCTCTGCCCATTCTGCTAGTCTATCTATGTCCTGTTACAGGCAGTTTATATCATCCTCACTGTTTACCACACCTCCAAGTTCGACATCAATGGCAAATTATGAGATTCTTCTCCATATTCCAAGATCCAAGTCATTTGCATGTAGCAAAGAAAGCAGTGGTCCCAGTACTGCCCCTTGGGGAACACTACAGTCTACCATCCTCCAGTCTGAAAAGCAATCATTTATTGAAACTCATTATTTTCTGTCCTTAAGCCAATTTTTATAGCCTTTCACATCCTCAGGACAGAATTCAAGAATTTAGGGACTGGGTAACTGATGATGGAGCAATTAAAATGGGAACTTCCCAAGAGGCCAGAGTTGGAGGAGATCTCAGAGGGCTGTACAGAGAGAGGGAGGGGTGAGGTCATGGAGGGATTTGAAAACAAGGATGAGAATTTGATAATTGAGACGTTGCCTGACCAGGAGGCAATATGATCAGTGAACACCCGGCCATAACACTGCTATACTTGTGTTTCTCCTAAGTTATTGACCCTACCTCTTGAAGACTAATCCTCATAACTAAGAACTGTAATTCCATGTAACATCCTCTGTATCTCTGGTAACCAAAACTGGACATAGTATTCCAAGGGTAGTTGTACAAGAAAGTGTTAGCTGAGGGGGGAATGCTGGCCAGGAGATGGCAAGCTAAATGCTTCAAACAACAGAATTTTCATATCCAGCTGACCAGGGCTTCATTTGGAAAACAGTGGGCTGAATTTTATTAGCGGCCGCACGTTGCGGTGGTGCGCTCTGAAGTCGGCGGCCTGCCCGCACTGTACGGCTGCCGCAGAGCTCCCGTGATATTAGGCACAGGGGCTCATTTAAATGGAGGGAGCGGTGCGGCCGCCCCTGATGACAGAGAGGGGGTGGTCGCCATGGTCCCTGGCAATGATGTCCAGCGCTAACGTGCCGGTGCCATTTTTAAAGGGCTTCATGCCCTTCATTAGAGATTTAAATATTTAAAGGTGCTGTGTTGATAAATATTTCAATAAAAGCTTAATTTAATTTTGAATCCCCTCCCCTCTCCCCCCCAATGAATACGCAATACGTATATTGACCTACCCCCCCAAAAAAACGCTTTTTGAAATTCCGAACTTCCCCCCCCCACAACCGTCAGCATCTTTGATCCACAACCTCATTCCACCATCTCCACAACCAATAGGAATAGTCTTCCCCACTCCCCCCCTCCCCAGCCCTGATAATTTTAGTCCTCCCCCTTTCCCACCAGTGTCTCGCCTCGGAACTCAGTACGGAGTTCCAAAGGCGCACGAGTTGCCGCCGGCGCCTGTAATATCGCCGTGAGATGGCTGCCTGGTCCAGGTAAGTTCATTAACATTTAGTTTAATGCATTTTAATATTTAAATGAAGGTAGCGGGAAGGCCGCAACGAGGCCTCACGGGTCATGGCGTCATGGGTCATGGGTCACGGCGGGCTTCACCCGCTAGTATTTTACGGGCCTCCCCACCACAACCCACGGCATCGAAGGGCTGGTAAAATCCAGCCCAGTATTTTTGATAATGAGGCAGTAGAACTGTACACTACATTCTGTAATTAAGTTCTCATACAGAAAGACTTGCGTTTAAAGCTATAACCTTCTGACTCAGAAACAAGACTGCTACCAAGTGAGGCAATTCATTCTTAATTAATAGCCTTTTCCTGTTGCTTGAAGTTCTTGTGTTCTATAAAGCCATGTCACTGGGGTGTTATATTTAGACATCTGAGATCCAATCATCAAGTTAAAGTCACACACTCTACTATAGGCATGGCCTGTCATAATTTGAGAAGTGAGACTAAATCAGAACCAGTGACAAGGCTAAACATTTAAATTCATTGTAAAAGCATAACAGATTAAACATTTTCAGCATGCATGTCAAAGATAAAAGACGTTTCAGCCTAAATTTTCAATGCAATTATGGTCTCTTAAAGAGGTGGCACCATGGGCCTTTTGCCCACTTAATGTCACTGACCTGGCCGTAGTTTCTATCCTCAGTTCCATGGGTTTCAGTGCTTGTCATTGAAAGCCCACCTGATTGGGGTCCAGAAATAGGGCAACACCCCAAGTCTTCAAGGCTGACAACCTACAGGAGCCACAGAGAAGAATTTCACTTTAGAGGTAGGGACAGAAATGTGAAAATAGCAAATGTTTAGTTGCAGAGACATCAGAGTTTCAGAGTCCAATGCAGAAGTACTCCTGATTGAGGCAAAAGGGATGAGTAGGCAGAGGGCCAAAGGAAGAATAGCTCAGGGGCACTGCAGGGATGGGATCTAGGCCAGTCAGTGCCAACTCTACATCCTCATACACTGCCAATCAATTACTAGGACAGCCACAATAAAGAGGAGTCAGCTGCTGTGCACATGCTTAGAATAACCCTGAAGCACAATGTTGAAATGTTTCACTGGTTTCCCATCAATGCCCGAGGGGGAGATTGATGCCCTCTACAGCACCAGCCTTCACCTGGACACGTTCCTTCGCTCACACCCTGATATGAAGTCAGTCAACTAACACCTCACCTGAAATGTAATTACTTGTCGCATTCGTCTGTCAGCACCTCATAATGGGTGGCATTCAGACCCCTGGGTTTTACTGCATCCCATAGTTACTGAGGATAATGTGGTTACTGCTGCCATTCTTTTCAATTGGAAAGATAGATATTAATAGCAGAAAAGTTGGCAAGCTCCCAAATGTGAGACTTAGCACCCTTAGGGAAGAAAAAGTCATGTAGATTTATTAAAACACCCCATAGATGTAAGGAAATAAACTTGCATTTATTTATCACCTTTCACATCCTCAGGATATCACAGTAGTTTACAGCTAATGGAACTACTTTTGAAATGTATTCAATGTTGTTGAGTAGACAATGAGACCACAATTTTCGATCTGTTTTATGTGGTGTTTGTAGAAGGAAGAACGCTGGCCAGGACACCAGGAGTCCACATGAATGGTTCTATGGGATCTTGAATGTCCATTTAACAGTCAACGAAAGCCTTGTTTTAACATCTACACACAACAGACAGCACACTGCATGCTCAAGGTACTGCACGGCCCAGATTATGTGCCCCTATGTCCTGCAGTGGGGCTGTGCTCACGCTCCGAAACAAGAGGGTGGGCTTCCCTAACACACTGAATCGCCTGGCCACAGCAATTGGGGGATTATCCAATTTTTTCCATTTACATTAATTGAGAAAATTCGGGCAGGTTCCTTTCCAGGTTTGGGCTCTGAACCCATCTCATTTTCTGAATATTCACTGCGCCTGGGTGAGCCTCAGTACAGTCCCAGGAAAACCTTGCCCAGGAACCTCTTACTGAGCCATGCTCAGCATGAAGTGACGATGTCATGTTTGTGTTCCAGCCGCTTGCCCCATCCTATTGTCCAATGGAAGTAGCACATCAAACTGAAGAGGGAATATGTCTGTTTGTCCAGATGATAAAGAACTCACCAGTCCAATTTGAACTACATGTTTTAAAACTGAACCATCCTGTAATTCCATTAATTACAAAGACAGCGTCCTGCTTTTCATTAAAAGAAGAAATTTACTCCCCTGTCTTTATGTTCTAACTGTTAGCTGGATGAGGCGTACCATTGGCAACCAGGAGTTGGAGACTGACTGGTGTGCCACTGTCAGCTCATGAAACAGGAGTGGGCATAACTCTAAATAGCTGGGGCCATTGGGAAAAGGTTGGAAATAATCAAATACAGATATTTAGAGGTGTGCATGTGTGGTCATCTCTACCATGTTGTTTGCAGTGGCTAACTGCCAGACCCATTGAGCAGTCTGCAGTGAGCACTGCCAGTTCTCAGCCAAGCTTCCCACAACCAGATTGGCTTCTGCTCATCCTTCCCTTTCCTTCATTTTTCACTCTTATTTCTTTAAAAAGCTTCAGCAACATTCAGGAGACACTCTTGGTTTTATCCTGAGGGTGAATGTAAGGTTTAGCTTTTGACATGATATTAACAGGGCTGATACGCTAACAATTTACTGGAGATCTAGAGAGACATGGAGCTGCTAAGCATGTCCAATAGATGCCTGATGTTACAGTTTCAATCACAGAAATATAGATATGTTAATGTAGCTTTTTGTCTGGCAGATGACTGGCCCGCAATGAGTTCCATGGAGTGTTGTGTGTCAACAATCCAGTGTCCCTTTAAAGTCATTTAGTTCCAGGTATTCAAAGGGGTCACACTGTTCTTGAAAGGAGAAACAAATAAAACCCAGAAAATGCCATGACATCATTATATTTCATTGAGCTAATAACTGGAGGAGTCAGCAGAGGCATGGTAAAGAATTTGGTCTCATTGATCTATATACACATTTGGCTTGATGTGTAGCAGCTGGCAGGGCCCATTCCTCTTGTTAAATTCTTGTCTTTATACTAACCTCTCAGGAATATTCTCCCAATCAAAATTTATATTGGAACGTTAGTGTCTGCTTTGTAGGAATTTGTCTGGAGCAGCAGCAATAAAAATATGTAAAATGGAAATTAGACATGGTTACCCAGGCTTAAATTTTTGCATTTTGGTTGACAGTTGTACGCCTGCAGCAGTAGTGCAGATACTGGCTCCCTCCCTTCCGACCAAATCATACTCCAGAATTGCTGTTTCGACAAAACTAAAGAGGCATGTGAGGACAAAGTAGAAATTATAATCATTGTGCAGTGTGTCTCCAGATTGTTAGTGAAACTTTGAAAGGAAATACGAGTGAAAGACACAAAAAAAGTACTGATCAGAAAAAGCTATTAACCCATTGAAACCCAACACCACAGGACACTGCCTCTCCTATTGAAGTCCATTCCTCTGGGATCCGAACTTTCCCATTGAAGCCCATCCCTCTGTCTTTCCCACTAGAACATGCATTTGCATTTTGAAAATTTCTAATGTATTTCTCTCTGCCATATTATTGTACAGAGACTGCAAACACTCCAAAGATTCACCCAAGTTGTTATCTATCATGTGTGAGCCCAAACAGCATAGTTTGTGGATGTGGGAAGGAGTGAGAGCAGTGTAAAGCTATAGGGAGGGTCGAAGAAACAAGTGCAGATGTGGGGAATTTCAAAGGCATATTGTGTAGTAAGGAGCGCGAATGAATCAAGGCATTAAGAAGGAATGCTTAGCTATGGGGAGCTGGAGAGGTTTAGAGATGTCCAGGATATTTGGGGATGTCTGAAGATCTGAGGTGTTAGTTTTGTTAAGCATCAGCTCTCAAGAAGACCTGAGCTGAGCTGTGAAAACCTAAGGTGCTCTGCACTTAGATCCTGCTGGCCCAAGCACTGCCAAGTGGTTGGGATAATGAGCGTGGACCTTCCAAGCAGCACTGCATCTCACAGAAGTGAATAATGGGAATGAACAAGCAGCTGGCAAACCAAAAGCACCACATGAGGAACAGCTGTTGGAAGCCTTAGATTGGCACAAGGCAAAGTTTCCAAATTTCTGTGATCAAATAGCAGGCAGCATCTAATGATCCCCAGTTCTGACTTGCAGTTAGTAGCTGGCCACCATCTGACTGGGATTTCAAAGGCCCTATTAATGCATTCTTAAAATAAAAATAAAATAACATCTGAGAATAACAGGACAACACTACATTGTCCAAATTCTGATAGGCTTTTAATTAGACACAGACCGAAACCGAATTGATTCTCCAACCTGCAGAATTAGTTCCTCTTGATGCAATCTCTAGCTGTGATGGAGGCTATTTTTCAATTATTGTCGAGGGGGTTACATTAACTTAAACCAGGTTCCTGCACACTTAAATATTTACTATATTTTACTTCACTTTATTGTTAGAATCCGGAGAAGTGTTAATGGCTTTTTTTTAATGTTGCGGAAATATACGTCATGGATGAAGAGTAATGAAAGGGGGAAAGGGAGTGAAGAAAAACGTGGCACAAAGGAAAGTGCATATTCACAGTTCGAACCACATCAGTGCCCAACTCTGAATGATTAGGTTCTGTCGTGGTCCATAACACCGGCTGTAATTACATCATGGAAACCCGAGTACAAGATTATTAGTCAGAAAAAGAATCAATTTCTCCAGCTCTGAGTGTCCCATTACACCAAAAGTTCACTTATGTACCAGATGAGATGGCATTGAGTGACACACAGCAACTTAAATGGATAGCAAAAGCTTCTATAAGTATATAAAAGGAAATTGAGTAGCTAAAGTGAATGTTGGTCCTTTGGAGGATGAGACTGGGGAGTTAATAGAGGGGAAAACAGAAATGGCGGAGACACTAAATCTGTATTTTGCCTCAGTTTTCACTGTGGAGGACACTAGTACCATCCCAATAGCAACAAGTAATGCAGAGGTTATAGAAAGAGAGGATCTTAGTAAAATCATCATCACGAGGGAAAAAGTACTGAGCAAACTATTGGGATTGAAGGCAGACAAGTCCCCAGGGCCTGTTGGCCTACATCCAAGGGCCCTAAAGGAAGTGGCAGCGGAGATAGTGGATCCATTGGTTATAATTTTCCAAAATTTTCTGGATGCGGGAAAAGTTCCAGTGGATTGGAAAAAAGCTAATATAATGCCCTTATTCAAAAAGGAAGGGAGGCAGAAAGTAAGAAACTAGTTAGTTTAACATCAGTTGTTGGGAAATTGTTAGAATCCATTATTAAGGAAGTAATAACAGGACATTTAGAAAGCCAAAATGCAATCCATCAGAGTCAGCATGGTTTTATGAAGGGTAAATCATGCTTGACTAATTTTCTAGAGTTCTTCGAAGATGTAACAAGCAAAGAGGATGATGGGGATCCTGTAGATGTAGTACATCTGGACTTCCAGAAGGCATTTTGATAAGGTGGCGCACAAAAGGTTAATACATAAGGTAAGATCACATGGGGTTAGGGGCAATTTATTAGCTTGGATAGAGGATTGGCCAACCAACAGAAAACAGAGAGTCGGGATAAATGGGTCCTTTTCTGGTTGGCGAGATGGAACTAGTGGGGTGCCACAGGGTTCGGTCCTTGGGCCCCAACTATTTACAATCTATATTAGTGACTTGGATGCAGGGATAGAAGGTACTATAGCCAAATTTACAGATGACACTAAAATAGTTGGGATAGTAAGTTGCAATAAAGAAATAAGAAATTTACAGATGGATATGGATAGGTTAGGTGAATGGGCCAAAATTTGGCAGATGGAGTTTAACGTGGATAAATGTGAGGTTATCCATTTTGGTTGGAAGAATAGAAAGGCAAATTATTATCTAAATGGAGAGAAACTTCAGAATGCTTCGCTGCAGAGGGATCTGGGTGTCCTCATGCATGAATCGCAGAAAGCTAGTATGCAGGTGCAGCAGGTAATAAGGAAGGCAAATGGAAATTTGGCATTTATTGCTAAAGGATAGAATATAAAAGTAGGGAAGTGTTGCTGCAACTGTACAAGGCATTAGTGAGACCGCACCTGGAGTATTGCGTACAGTTTTGGTCCCCTTATTTGAGGAGGGATGTAGTTGCATTGGAGGCAGTTCAGAGGAGGTTCACTAGATTGATTGCAGGTATGAGGGGTTTGTCTGATGAAGAAAGATTGAGCAGTTTAGGCCTTTACTCTCTAGAGTTTAGAAGAATGAGAGGAGATGTAATTGAGGTATATAAGATGATTAAAAGGATTGACAAAGTAGACGTAGAGAGGATGTTTCCTCTTGTGGGGAAATCTAGAACGAGAGGTCATAGTTTTAGGATAAGGGGTAGCAGATTTTTAAAAAAGATGAGAAATTACTTCTCTCAAAGGGTTGTGAGTCTGTGGAATTCACTACCCCAGAGTGCGGTGAATGCCGGGACATTGAGTAAATTTAAGGAGAAGATAGACATATTTTTAATTAGTAAAGGTTTGAAGGCTTATGGAGAACGGGCAGGAACGTGGAGTTGAGGGCGAGATGAGATCAGCCATGATCGTATTGAATGACGGAGCAGGCTCGAGGGGCTGAATTGCCTACTCCTGCTCCTAGTTCTTATGACCTTATAGATTATCTTAAACAGTGACTCCACCTGAAATATTACTTCATTGCTGCACAGCACTTTGGGACATTCTGTGGTCAGAAAAAGCACTAGAAATGCCAGTTCTTTCTTTTAATTACACTGTTCAGTCAACGCATTGCATCCCAGGGGAAAAAATCAGGCAGGATACCCATTCCTGATCCCAATCCAGTAACCCTGCCAGGCATCAGATTCACACAAGATCTGGCTTTGCTGTGATTCCATCTATGGTTAATTAGTCTAATTAGTTAACTAGGCAATCATTGTTTAAGTTTACATTTGAGGAATGGCCATTTGGATCATATACTGGTGAGCACTG